>NC_035437.2:98851470-100051470 GCF_002127325.2 Helianthus annuus
ATTTGAACTTGTTGTTTTTGAAGGAGGATCCTTGCTTATCTGGTTTTGAGGATCCCACTTGTCTCTCCTGGATCCTCTTGTCATCCTCTAGCCGGATAAACCTGAGTGCTCGTGTTCTTACTTCATCTAAATTCCTGCAAGGTGTCATAACAAGATCATCATAGAATAATGAATCCTTAAGAAGTCCCATTTTGAAGGCTTCAACAGCTGTAGCCATATCCAAGTTGGGAATATCCAAGGATTCTTTACTAAATTTAGTTACATAATCCCTTAATGTTTCATTATTATTTTGAGTTATCCTGTACAAATCACTAGTTAATTTTTCAAATTTTCTACTACAAGAAAATTGGTTATTGAATAAATTAACTAAATTAGCAAATGAAGTAATAGAGTAAGGGGGAAGACTTAGCAGCCATTTGAGGGCTGATCCAGTAAGAGTAGATCCAAATCCTTTACATAGGCATGCTTCCTTCAATTTTTCCGGGATTGGATTGATCTCCATCCTTTCCCTGTATTGTGCTATATGCTCCTCTGGATCCGTTGTGCCGTCATACAACTTCATGGTAGGGATATGGAACCTTTTGGGTACCTTTGCATCACAGATTGGTGGTGCAAAGCGAGATACCTTGTGGCTCCCATCTGCAATCTCTGGGATAGGCTTGACTACCCCTGGAACACTTGAGATCATGTCCTTTAGTTTCTGTAGTTCCCTGGCCATAACATGATTGGTACCTGTATCCTGCATGAATCCAAGGTTAGTAGTAGGATAATTATTTAAAGTGTTACCTCCCATTGGGTTCTGGTTAGGGAATCCATATTGCTGGGATTCTGGAACAACGGAGGGACCAGTGGAAGCAATAGTCTGCATTGGAATGAAGTCCCCTTGATGGACATCTAGACTCCCTGTTTGCAAACTTTTTAGGGATCCTGGCATCTGTAAGGATCCTGGTATCTGGGATGATCCTGGGACGAAGGAGGATCCTTGAACCTGGGATGATCCTGGAACAAAGGAGGATCCTTGGCTCTGGAATGATCCTGGAATAAAGTAGGATCCTTGAAACTGCTGTGCCCCCGGATAGGCTCCCGGATTCATGAAGGATCCCATATACTGAGGATAGGATCCTGCTGGCTGAAAATACGAGCCCGATGTCTGAGTCATTGCTGCTGACTTGAGGTGTAATCCTCTCGTCTCCCCTGTGATCTGTACGTCTGGGATCCCTGATGGTTGAGAGGTGACCATTGGAGTCTCAAAACTCAAAGATTTTGGCATCAGTGGGGAATGATCCTCTGCCGCTTTCTTTTGTCTTTTGAGATCTCCAATCTCCCTGAGGATCCTGTCATTAGTTTCATCCTGCCGCTGCATACGATCCTTCATCTGCAAAATTAAAGCAAACACATCACTAGTACTGGGAATAGAAGAATTCATAGCAGAAGAAGATGGAGGTTTAGAGAAAGAAGGGGTTGGTCTCTTCTCAGCATTTCTCTGGGATCCTGCCGGTGGAGGAGGTAGAGTGGTTTGTGCTGAGGTGACTGCAGACATCGCCGTGGAGGTGTTCTTCAATGACGAAGCCATGTAACTCTTTGAAATGATTTCGAACAAAAGATTTCCTTTATGAATGAAGCACCAATTGCCCCACGGTGGGCGCCAAACTGTTTTGGTCAAAAATCACACAAGGATAATGTAACCAAACTATATGTAAACGGGGTATGATGCTTGGTTAGCTATGAAAGTAAAGGATCACTTCTGTGATGAATATGCAAAGACACAACGATTTATACGAGGAAAAAGCCCTTGATCAATGTATGATCTCCGGCATAAAAAACCTCGGGTGATGGCAACTACCGATCACCAACTTCAATATAATAAAAATGTAGTTACAACTTCGGATGATAATGAGCTGAGTACAAGGATCACTGAGTGTCTAAGTGTTGAGAGTTGTGTCGTATGTTGTGTGTGTTCTTCCGAATGAGGAAGATGGGTATTTATACATGTGTAGGTAACTTATTTTAGGTAGATAGACCACTAATCAGCTCATTACCCCTTTAGAAATAAAGATAATCTAGCCTAAATTGCTGCCCTTAGATCAAGCCATGTTTCCATATCCGGCACAACGTTCATCTTCAATTCAGCTCTTGCCATATTTGTAAAAGCGCGTCCCTGGATCATGATATGTAGGGCATATCCTGCTAGATATTCCTGCAAAATAATATTGTAGTAATCGAAAATGACCGTTAG
Organism: Helianthus annuus; assembly: GCF_002127325.2. NCBI lineage: Eukaryota > Viridiplantae > Streptophyta > Magnoliopsida > Asterales > Asteraceae > Helianthus > Helianthus annuus. The sequence goes on from NC_035437.2 coordinate 98,853,707, forward strand.
TATAAGGATCACCTCAATGTCCCGTGATCCTGATCCTGAGGTCCGGCTGAGGATCACTGCCTGCCAAAGAAATAAGGATCACTGGTTAGGATCACGTATAAGGATCATTCATAGTAAAAATCCAGCCCTAACAATAACCAACAGGGGCAATGATCCTTACTTCATTAACGTAATCAAGAAACTGCTGGCGGAGCAGGGGAAATCCTTGAAGATCCTCAGAAGCCTTTCTCTTCTTTCCCTTACCCCTAATAGGAGCTTTAGGGGCTGAAGCAGAGGGACTGGCAGCAGGAGCCTTCTTCCTTGCAGATTTAACGTTTGCAAGATCATCAATACCAAACTTGGAGGCAGACTTGACAGATTTCCCAGCGCCTACACAATCAAAATAAGATAAGTACTTTAACTAATTCAAAAAATCCTACATAGAACTACTTTTTAATGAGGATACTTACTTGACATTGTGGCAGATGCGGAGGATACTTCCTGTGAATCTTGAATGGCAACTTGAAAACTTCTTGTCTCCGGATCAAGCTTCTTGAAGGCCAAAAGCCTCTCTTTTGCCGCAGGTGTCAGCTTCAGATAAGAGATGGAGATAGCTGCACAATAAACAAATAACAAAGAAAGACATTAGTGATCCTCATCATAAGAGACAAGTCTGATGGTGATCCTTCCAGGATCCTCTATCCTACCATGAGTAGCCCACTCCTTGGGCAGATCCTTCCCATTAGGGATGGTATCCCTCCTAACAAAGAAGAATCGTCGCTTCCAATTTGTATCATTCTTGGTGACCTTAAGAACAGGGTGATCCTCCCCAGCTTTCCGTTTCAACAAGTATCGACAGGAACCAAACGTGGTAAGATCATAAAGCTCAGCCAGCTCTGCCATCCCTAAGTCAATCCCCTCCCGCTCGATGATCCTCTCGAAGGTATACAAAACCCTCCAGATCATCGGCATGGCTTGGATATAAGATATGCCGGTCAAGGAAAAGAAGGATTGGGTGAAGGCTGGAAAAGGATACGAATATCCTATGGTAAACGGAATTGCAGGAAAGGCCACCCAGGTGTCGGAAACAAAATCGCTTAAAGCGGTGGAAGTGAATGACTTGAAGATAGCATCCGCCGGAAAACAGTGACGGATCCTATCAACATGAGCATCGGTGAAGCGGCATCTCTCGGTAGGAGAGTCTTTAATGATCCCTTGGCTTTTCAGGGGACTGCTCTTCGTGTGATCCTTGTGAGGGGAATTTCGGAGCAACATACTCATGGCAGAATAAAAATAGGGGAGCAGAAAAACAGAGCAAGAGAAGGAAGAAAGAGAAGAGAAGAGAATACCTGATCGATCTTCGGTAGAGATTATAAAGGGAGTATATCTTGAATTTAAATGCAGATTGATCCTAACCCTATCTCCTATTTATAATCATGATTTGCAGGGATGTCACTTCAGTGACGTAAAGGTTGCAATGGCTAGTCCGGTTATAACGTCTAGTTATCCGAGTCGCCCGTTGCAGATAAGATCAAAGCAAAATATAACTCGTTAATTTACAATAAACTCCTTATATTTTGGGGGCAATTGTTAGGGCTGGATTTTTGTGATACATGATCCTTACATGTGATCCTAACCAGTGATCCTTGTTTCTTTAGCAGATAGTGATCCTCAGCAGGACTTCAGGATCAGGATCATGGACCATCCCAGGATCCTCATGCTAACAGTTACCTTCATTGAATTAAATGTTGTTTTGCAGGAACATCTAGCAGGATCCGCTCTTAGCATCACAATCAAAGGACGCGTCTTTACAATTATAGCATGTGCTTAATCAGAGATGGACGTTGCAAAGGATATGGAAACTTGGCATGATTTAAGGGCGACAATTTAGGCTAGATTTGCTTTTATTTCTAAAGGGGTAATGAGCTGATTATTAGTCTTTTTACCTAAAATAGGTCACCTACACTTGTATATATAGACACTCTTCCCCATTCGGAAGAACACACAACACAATTCTCACACGCTTAGACACACATTACGATAGTGATCCTTGTACTCAGCTCATTATCATCCGAAGTTGTAACCATATTTTGATATATTGAAGTTGGTGATCGGTAGTTGCCATCACCCGAGGTTTTTTATGCCGGAGATCATACATTGATCAAGGGCTTTTTCCTCGTATAAATCCTTGTGTCACTTGCATATTTCTTACTAAAGTGATCCTTTACTTTTTCAACAAACCAAGCATCATTCCCCGTTTACTTAGAGTTTGGTTGCATTATCCTTGTGTGATTTTTGACCAAAACAAAAAGGTTGTCAAAATTACCTACCCCGAGCATCTACCAGCAATACGTGGCCCGTCCGCTGGGGTAGGTAAAGGGTGTCCATGATAATAAGTTCTAAGTAGTGCAGGTATATAAAGGCGGCAGGATCACAATGGCTTCATCCCCCAAACAGAGGATCCCTCCACCATTTGCAATCCTGCCTATTGTCTGAAGGATCCTAGATCCTTAATCCTAAAAACTATTGTTCAGTACAAACCATCAAATTGTTCAACAAAACAACCATCAAACTAAAAAATTGGGCTCCGGCTATGTCTAGAAATTTCCATCATCGCCCAATCACGCAGCCTAAACCTTCGCTGCATCACCACCTCCGGCTCCACTTGCTTCACCACCTTGATCCTTGCCACTGCCTCCAGCCTCAATTGTCAGGATCTCTTCAGCCTCCTCTTCATCATCCAGTTCAGCCAGCCTTGCCTTCCAGCCCTCCACATCCGAGGTGCTCCTGTCAAAGTCAGGATCCTGAGCTTCCAAGGCCATTTGCAGCTTGGTCTTATACATCGCTATGGCGGCAGAGACTTTGGCATCCTCGGTGATCTCATGCCTCTCGTAGTCAAAGTTGATCAACACCTTGGCCGTATCGTTTTTGGCATTCTGAAGATCCTTCTGAAGATCGGCAATTTTGAGATCCTTTAGCAGTGCAACCTGTTGGAGGCCAGCAATCTTCCTATCCTGATCCTCAACGTGGCCAACGTAGTCCTCAATCTCAGCGAATTTCTGCAAAGAAGACAAAGGATAATTTAGGATCAGGTGACCCTCAAACAAGCAGGATATACAAGCAGGGACAGTGATCCTTACCTCACTGAAGTAGTCAAGGAATTGTTGGCGGATCAAGGGCAGACCTTGCAGGTCCTCAGCTTCAGAGGCTTTTCTCTTCTTGCCTCCCTTTCCTTTGAGGGGTGCCTTGGGGATTGAAGCAGTCGGGCTGGCAGGAGTCTTTCTCATGGAGGATCTGACAGTGGTAAGATCAGTGACACTGAACTTTGAAGCAGATTTGGTGGATTTTCCAGCACCTACACAACCAAAACAAGATAAGTATCTTTACCTTACTTATACTTCACTATTTATTTGAATTTTTAAACAAAGATACTTACTTGACATCGTGACAGAGCCTGAGGATACCTCCTGTGAATCCTGGGTGGTTGTCTTGAAAGATCTTGTTTCAGGATCAAGTCTCTTGAAGGCGGCGAGTCTCTCCTTGGCAGCAGGAGCCAGTCTGAGATGTGAGACGGTGATAGCTGCACAACAAAAAAACAGAAGGGGTCAGTGATCCTTATTTGAAAAGAAATTTCTCTGGTGATCCTTCTCAGGATCCTCCATCCTACCATGGGTAGTCCATTTCCCGGGTAGATCCTTCCCGTTAGGGATAGAATCTCTTTTGACGAAAAAGAAACGCCGCTTCCAGTTAGTGTCATTTTTGGTAGCTTTGAAGATTGGGTGTTCCTCACCAGGTTTACGTTTGAACAAATAACGATGAGTGCCAAAGGTAGTGAGTTCATATGGTCACTCAGGGCATTGGGGTCAAAGGATTTAAACACAGTATTCGCCGGGAAACAGTAGCGGATCCTATCAATCTGTGGATCGGTGAAACAACAGCGTTCTTTTATGGAATCTTCGATGATCCCCTGGCTCTTCAGTGGGCTGTTCTTCGGGTGATCCTTAGCTGGGGAGTTCCGGAGCAACATTTTTGACAGAATGATGGAAAGAGAAGGAAAACAGAGCAAGAGAAGGAAGAAGATGAAGAGAGAATACCTGTTTATCTTCGGATGGGATTATAAAGGGAGTATCTCTGAAATTTAAATGCAAAACGATCCTATCTCTATCTCCTATTTATAATGGGTTGTCACTTCTGTGACGTCAGGATTGCAACGGATAGTTCTATATCAACGGCTATATATCCGTTAGTTAGTTGCGGATAAGATCAAGAAAATATAATTCGTTCATTTTATAAATTACTCCTTATATTTTGGGGGCAATTGATAGGGGAGGATTTTCTTATAGCCCGTGATCCTTACTTATTATCCTACTAATGATCCTTGCTTCTGTGACAGATAGTGATCCTCAGAAGAGCTTCAGGATCAGGATCATGGATCACCTTAAGGATCCTTATACTAACGATTGTTTGTTTGAATTTCGTATTGTTTTGCAGGAGTAACAAGCTTGACCTGGTCTTGGCAACGTTGCTATGGAATATTCCACGGGTATTTCGCACACGTTTGACTGGAAATGGATGTTGTGGAGAACGTGGGAGCATGGCACAAAAGTCAGATAGTTTGTTAGCATAGTTAACTTCTATTTTTAAAGGGGCAACGAGCTAGTAATTAGAACACTTAGCCATTTTCAGCTACACACACTCTCGTACAACTGCACTCTTGAAGCATTCGGCAAACACTTAACAGTTTTCACACACTTTTACACATTTCACCATAGTGATCCTTGTACCTAGCTCGTTACTATCCGAAGTTGTAAACATTTATTGATTAATTTGAGCTTGGTGATCGGTAGTTTCCATCACCCGAGGTTTTTTATGCCGGAGATCATTCATTGATCAAGGGCTTTTTCCTCGTATAAATCCTTGTGTCGTTTGTGCAATTTACATTGAAGTGATCCTTATCATTGTTCCTCATTTCAAGCATCATACCCCATAACTAAGAGTTTGGTTGCATTATCCTCATCAGATTTTTGACCAAAACAGTATCTGTGATCAAACAATGAGCAGAAAAGTAAAGGTTGACACGTGATGTACGAGGAAAGCCCTTGATCAATCTCAATCGCCGGCATAAAACCTCGGGAGCTGACAATCGCAGCTGCCTTGTTTGTTCCTATTACTTTAAACTTCAGGATACAGTGCAGGATGTAGAGCGAATCAACTAGGTGTCACAATGTCATTTGAATACAAGTGTTTGTGTGTAGTGTTTGCAGAGAGCTAGAGAGAAAGTGTTTGAAATTGTGAAAGTTGCGTGCCTTAATCTGATCCGCCCCCATCTACTTATAGTAAAACAAATATAACAAAGTATCCTAAATAACCGGGATCCAACGAATATTCCTCACTCGAACGTTGTAGACCTAGTCTTTCGGGTTCAACGTCTTTCCCATAACAAACATGCCCGAGTCTTGAGGAGATGAAGTCCATCTGACCGTTAGCAAACCCCAGCCTTTAACCTGCACGTGGTTAATTCAATCAACCTCAGGATATCGCCCAGGATGTTAGCAATATCCCCGTCCAGTATCCTGGTCACAAATAAACAATTAGAAGCAAGATATTGATCAAGATATGTACGCTCAGAAAATGACCCATAACAATTGTCCCCAAATATATCTGTTGGTATACCGATCCAACGGATATATTTTAAAAATTTTAACTCATAAATTAAAGCAATTAAACCTAGATGACGGTCAAAATCACATCATAACCTCCAACGCGCTTTTAACTCGATGGAGATCCACGATGCCCCTATATCTTCTCTCTTCTTGTTTGAAAAGCAGATATCTTCAACAGAGTCTCCAGGTAATCCCCTACTTCTTGTTCATCTTTTATCAATCTTTCTTTCTTCATCTGCCATGGCCACCAGGACTCATTCCCAAACCGGTGAATCATCCGAGACTTTTACCCAACAGAATCTTCTCAAAAATCCTGAGAAAGAAGTCTGTGCCTTTGATAATGCAGACATTGCGGCTTTGAGAGCTTCCGGTGCTTTTCCTGATAACACAGTCTTTAGACCATTCGATCGGTCAATTCGATCGGATGTTTCTTCCACAGATTGGATTTGCTTTCCAGCATACCCTTTTTCACTGGGTCTTCGATAACCCTTTCCCGAATTCATGATGCAATTCTTCCGGACCACCGGCATCTCTTTTGCTCAAACCATGCCCATGGTTTGGGGAGTATTAATCGTACTTAACCAAATCAAAAACCTTCACTGTCCCGACCTTTGTATCGAGGATCTGCCAATCTCTTATCGCCTCCTATCTCACGGTTCTAGCCGATTTTTGCTTTTTTCGACTTCCACCAAACCCCTTATTCTTAAAGCTACTAAAAATGAAGACGGATGGCAACGCAATTTCTTTTTCGTCAAACGAGACTCCATTGCTGAGGGTGCCAGCCTTCCGGTGGAGTGGTTAACCACCGGTAGGGTCATAAATGTTCTCATGTACCCTTAGATTTTTATCTTTTGCTAATATCCTTCTTTTTGATTCTTATGCAGCAAATTTCAAGGAAGTAGCTCCCCCTACCGTTGAATCAGAGGAAAGAATCAATACTGTTTACCGATTACCTGCAATAGACAGGAGTTTCACCACACACATCCCGAGTTCCAGTCAATACTCGTCATCTGAAATGTCTGGTAAGGACTACTTTTAAAATAGTTAGTTAGTATAGCATAATAGAATGGAGAGTAATAACAATGTAAAACTTTTTCCTTTATGCAGCACCGGCTAAGATCCCTGAAGTCTTTGATCTCGACGAGTTGGACAGCTATTCTGATCAGGTTCAGATCAAGAAGGAACCCAATCCTAAGGCCACAGCCTCATCCAAACCCAGTGGTTCCAAAGCCATTGTCATCACCAAACCTTCGTCAACTACCAAGCCGCGGAGCTCCAGCTCTCGTAAAAGGAAAGAGCCCGACTCCCCCGTCATCTCTGACACTTTTCCCTATGAGAAGCACGGGTTCATCGAAGCTAGCGGGTTTATGACTTCCTTTCTTAACCGGGTTAGTATTCTCAAACCGCATCCTGCAGCTTATATCATTTACAAAGATTTATCAAAATCAATACCTGTCCTCTTACTTTCGCAGGGTCTTGAACGTCTGGTTCATCTATATCAAGAATCCTGTGGGCTTAACAAGACGCTTGAGTCCAAGTTGAAGGAAGCAGAAGTCACGATCTCCGATCAAGGCATGATTGCAGTCGCCAAATCTCGTCACTACGAGGAGAAGTTCAAGGCTATGATTCAAGAACACCAGACTGCTCTCAACAAAGCTACTCTTCAAGCCCAAGCCGATCTTGAAGCTGCCCATGCGCAACATGAACGGGATATGGTCAGCTACCGGGATAGCCTTAAGAGTTCCGTCGTCACTTCTCTTCTCCAGGCCAGGCTGAAGATGGCCCATGAAGCCAAAACACTAGGTTTTGAATGCCCTTCTTGGGACGTTGGTGCCTGGGAAATGAAGCTAAAGAATCTTGGCGGCATTTCTACCACACCAACTGCCGAAGGATCTTCCAAAGTAGCTGAAAAAGCTAACGATGCTGAGAGGGATGTTGAGGTGGATCCCGAGACGGGTGCTGCTGAAATTACCGCGAACGAAGATGGCACTGCCCCCTAAAACTTATTTCCTTTTGTTTGAACAATCTTATGTCTTATGAACAATTTTTATTTCCGTATCAAAACAATTTGATAGCCGAAGGTGGATGGGTCCTAGGTTTCAGGATGAAGCCTTTGGTTATCAACTAGTACCGTTTATTTCCAATAATTTCATCTTTCATTTTTCTTGATATTACTTCCTGTCTTTCTTATTACAGACCTTAGTTTTGCGAAATATACTCAGTGATATATTATGAAAATAGAATTTCTAAAAATTCAATCACCTTTAGAGAAAATTAAAAGATAGTCCATTTTTAAAACCTGTTTTGACGATACTTGCTTGATCAAAGTTTCAAACTAGTACCAGCTTCAAATAACTTAATCAAATATCCTGAAATATTTTGAAAATATATTCCGACAACTTATCCTAATCAGGATGTTTAACCTTTTGTCAAACATAGTATTGTCAAAAATTAGCATTTACAAAGGAAAGATCATACCAGGAATAGGGTATAATCCTATTCTCAAACTTCAATCCCTTTGCAACTCTTCTAATGAAGATGTCCACTGTCTGAGACACTTAGTGTATTAGGTCCGAGCCTTATCCTTCGAGCTTTACACCGTTGCCTCAGTAGGAATGTCCCCTGTGTACAATGTCTTCAAATACTTAGAAATCTCATGGATATCAGTTCCAATTGTATAGACAATTTTTCGTGTTACAGTGGTAAAACCCAAGAATGTACTGGAGATAAATCCCTTGTGTTCTGGGGAAAATCACAAATTTTCGTGCACTACAGGCGGGAGTGTATAAACTCCAAGACTTAGAAAGGTGAAAACCTTTAAACCTTAGAGAGTATGAAAATACCCTTTCGTGAGAGAGGGTGATCAATCCTCATATACCTTTAGGATTCAGGATATAGCCAACAGTAATGAAATTGTCAGCCACTTTTACATGGACTGGTCCCGCCACCTTGAACTATTCCCGAATAACTTGCGCTCCAGGCGGGGTGTTTAAACCCAACTCGGATGAAAGGTGAATACCTTTAAACCTATGAAGGGATCAGGATCCATTATACGCGAGAGAGGGGGCCAATCCTCTAATCTTCTGAAGCATCCTGAGTGTGTATCCTGGAGCTATATCCCGAAGCATATACTGCAAAACATTTCAAAACTAAGGTGGGTGTTAGCTTGGCTAACACCCATCCGATGCTTAAGTCAGTATTGGGTTTCAAAGAATAAATTAAACCAAACACATTTAAAAGAGATAGAATTCATACCCTGCTGAGTTAGAAATTAAATTCTAAACTCACTTGAAATAAAGCTTAAGGTGTATAGCTTTCCAAGATCTCGGCAGCATATCCCCCTCCATATCCTTGAGTCGGTATGCACCTTTTCCTGATTCTGATTCAATCTCATATGGTCCTTCCCATTTCGGAGCCAGCTTTCCATCAGCAGGATTGGTAGTATTCTGAAAAGCTTTTCTTAACACCCAATCTCCAACTTTGAACCTTTTAATCCTTATATTCTTGTTGTATGTTCTGGATATCCTTTGTTGATATGCCGCCATTCTTAGCCGTGCTGCATTTCTTGTCTCATCAATAGTATCCAGCTCCTGGCATAGGACTTCAGGATTCTGCTCAGGATTCCAGAGGTTGGATCTTGCTGTGGGTATCACCATTTCTGTCGGGATCACTGCTTCTGCTCCAAATACTAAGGAAAACGGGGTTTGACCAGTTGCATTTTTTACCGTCGTTCTATCAGCCCACAAAACAAAGGGTAATTCTTCTGCCCATCTTCCTTTCTTGGCCCCTAATCTTTTCTTCAAGTTGTTGACAATTATCTTGTTTGAGGATTCAGCTTGTCCATTTGCTTGAGGATGTACCAGAGTAGACGTAATCATTTTGATTCCCCAACTCTTGCAAAAGTCAGTAGCCCTCTTACTTATAAACTGAGAACCATTGTCACAGATTATCTCGGCTGGTACTCCGAATCTGGTCAGGATATTTCTCTTTATGAAGGATACCACTTCTTGATCCCTGACTTGGACAAATGCCTCGGCTTCAACCCATTTGGAGAAATAATCTGTCATTGCCAACATAAAAACCTTCCCTCCTGGAGCCTTTGGAAGCTTTCCCACTATATCCATACCCCACTTCATAAATGGCCAAGGGGAAACAATAGGATATAATGGTTCAGCAGGCTGATGCAGTATGTTACTATGTCTTTGACATGCATCACATCTTCGAACATATTCTGTGGCATCTTTCCTCATTGTCGGCCAATAATATCCTGTCCTTAATACTTTTGAGAATAATGACCTGCCCCCAGTATGGTTACCACAATCCCCTTCATGTATATCCTGAAGTACTTCCTTGGTTTCAGGATCCTCCAGGCATCTCAGATATGGTCCTGCAAGAGATTTCTTATATAAAACATCATTTATAATAGTGAATCGTGATACCTTCATCCTAAAGGCTTTAGGATTCTCATTCTTTGGGATGTATCCTTGCTTGAGATATCTCATGATTGGAGCTATCCAGGACTTAGGATCCTCCTCAAGATAGCCATCATCAGGATCCTGAATATTTATTACTTCCTTATCCTGAGGATTCGTCGCAAGATATAGGATATGTAATATTGGTATCCGGGTTCCTTCTGGTATCCTGACCGATGATCCTAGATTTGCCAAGGCATCTGCTTCAGCATTGTCTTCTCTTGGTACCTGCTCAAGTGTAAAAGTATCGAAATATCCTGCTAATTTTTTAAGAATTTTGAGATACCCAATTAACTTCTCCTTTAACTGCATAAATTCCATTAAAATGATTAGTTATTAACAAGGAGTCAACATACACTTGCAAATTTTTGATATTCATATTCTTAGCCAACTCTAATCCTGCAATTAAAGCTTCATATTCTGCCTCATTATTAGTAGCAGGAAATTCACACCTAATAGCCTGGGGTAATATGTCCCCCTGTGGCGATTTTAGTAGTATACCTAAACCTACACCTCTTACATTGGATGCACCATCAGTATATAATGTCCAGCATTCTAAGTTTTCTCTTAGCTGCTGTACTTCTAAATCTACTTCATTTTGAATGTCACTACTAAAATCAGCCACAAAGTCAGCTAAAGCCTGAGACTTTATGGCATTTCTAGGTTCATATACTAAGTCATAAGCACTCAATTTCACTGACCACTTATCCATCCTACCTGACATCTCCGGTTTCCTAAGCACGTTTTTAACAGGATAAATGGTTTTAACATGGATCCTATGTGTCTCAAAATAATGTCTAAGCTTTGTCGATGCCATAACTAGGGCTAATATCAATTTTTCTAAATGAGAATATCTAGTTTCAGCATCTAATAGACTTTTACTCACATAATAGACAGGATATTGCTGACCTTCATGGTCTTTTATAAGAACGACACTTACAGCATTCCCTGATACAGCGAGGTATAGGGATAGTTGTTCACCATTTTCAGGCTTCATCAATAGAGGTGCAGTCGAGAGTTATCGCTTCAAATCCTGCAAAGTTGCTTAATGCTTTGCTCCCCACTCGAACTTCTTATTCTTCTTGAGGATATCATAGAATTCCTTGCATTTTTCCGAGGATCTTGAAATAAATTTGTTCAATGCTGCTACTCGGCCTGTTAACCGTTGAACATCCTTCATATTCGAGGGTGATCTTATATCCAGGATAGCTTTAATCTGCTCCGGGCTTGCCTCTATCCCCCTTTTCGTCACCATATATCCTAGAAACTTTCCTGCCCCCACTCCGAAATGGCACTTAGCAGGATTCAGCTTCATGTTATACTGATCCAGGATATCAAATGCTCCCTTGATAACCTGGAGGTGATCCTCAGCCTTTTTAGATTTCACCATCATATCGTCAATATATACCTCCATGGTGTCCCCCAGCCTATCTTTGAACATCATGTTCACCAATCTCTGGTATGTTGCACCTGCATTTTTCAAACCGAAAGGCATAGCAGTATAGCAATAAATACCTGTTGGTGTCATGAAAGCAGTATCCTCCTGGTCCGAAGGCTCCATTTGAATCTGCTGAAATCCTGAGGATGCGTCCACGAACGTTAACATCTCATGCCCAGCAGTAGCATCCACCATTGCATCGATATGAGGAAGGGGGAATGGGTCTTTAGGACAAGCCTTGTTCAAGTCTGTGTAATCTACACAGACTCTCCATTTCCCATTTTTCTTCTGCACTACGACCACATTTGCCAACCATCTTGGGAACTTGACTTCTCTGATCATTTTGGACTTCAACAATCTTTCGACTTCCTCTTGGATGATTATATTTCGCTCATGGGCAAACTTCCTTCTTTTTTGCTGAACAGGCTTGAACGACCTGTCAATTCCAAGCTTGTGAGTAATAATGTCTTTGGATATACTTGTCATATCCTCATGCTTCCATGCAAACGTTGACATCCTGCACTTCAAAAAGTCAGATAATTGTTCTTCAATATCCCGAGGGATATTGGTTCCGACGAGCACCGAGATATCAGGATTATCCTGATCCAGGATAACTTTCTTCACATCCTGCTCCGAAGCTTCCAAGGTATCCTGGGCCCGCATCTTTAATTGCTATGCTGGATTAGGCTTGGTCGAGGATTTCATCGAGAATGTGTAGCATTCCTTCGCCTCCTGCTGATCACTATCAACTTTGACGACCCCCCAAGGGGTTGGAATCTTGATGCATTGGTGATAAGTCGAAGGCACATCCTTCATGTCATGGATCCACGGCCTGCCTAGTATTATGTTATAGCAGGATAAGGAGTCCATCACACAGAAGCGTTGTATCGAGTTGACCCCTTCAACATATACTGGTAACTTTATCTCTCCTACGGTATTTCTAGCTTCTCCACTGAAACCAACGAGAACAGTGGACTTCGAAGTAATGTCCATCGGAGATACATTCATCCTTTTCAATGTTTCCAGCTGAATTATATTGACAGAACTACTGTTGTCCACCAATAACCTGCGTACAAAATGGTTAGCCACATATAATGTTATTACCAAAGCATCATGGTGAGGATCCTGAACAGTATCCCTGTCATCACTATCGAAAGTGATTACTTTATCAGTTGTGAGGGTAGTCATCCTGACTGGTTTATCTCCCCTTTCACTCTTGGCTTCCTTTGCATGTCTCTTAGCCGCCGAATACGAAGTCCCACAAATGTCGGATCCTCCTGAAATAAAGTTAATTATCTTGGCATCTGCTGGGGGTGATGCTGCTTGTTCAGGATCCTTCTCGGGATCCTGCCCTTTATTTTTCTTTCTTCCCAGCAAGTCCTTCAGATACCCTTTGCTCAACAGGTAACTTATTTCTTTCCTTAAAGCAATGCAATCCTCGGTCATATGTCCGAAGTCTTCATGGAAGGCACACCATTTGGATTTATCCTTCCAATCAGCTTTCTGCTGGTTCTTTCGAGGCTACCTAGCTTTGTCCCCTAAACCCTGCATAGCATACATTAACTCAGGTATATTAACAGAAAAGCAGTATTCAGATAAGTCAGGACATTCTTCAAGATCCTCGTCTTCAACAGCATTCACTCTCTTGTTATCATTTCTGCCATATGGCTTGGATCGATATGGCTTATATGAGGATTCTGATTTCCTGTTGGTTGATTCGTAGGTTGAGGTAGAATTCATCCTCTCTTGCATCTTCTTGTCATCTTCCAAACGGATATATCTCAAAGCCCTGTTACGAGCTTCGTCGAGATTCCTGCAGGGATTCATTACAAGATCCTGATAAAACTGAGAATCCTTTTGTAACCCCATCTTAAAAGCTTGCACAGCTATTGCAACATCAAGATGTGGGATATCCAAGGATTCTCGACTGAACTTGTTCACATAATCCCTCAAGGATTCCTGAGATCCTTGAGTTATCCTGTAAAGGTCACTGGTTAGTTTTTCAAAACTCCGACTACAAGAAAATTGACTGTTAAATAAATTAACCAAATGAGCAAACGAAGTAATTGAGTGAGGAGGGACGTTTAACAGCCATTTTAAGGCTGATCCTGTCAAGGTAGAACCGAATCCCTTTCATAAGCATGCTTCCTTGAGATCTGGAGGGATAGGATTGATTTCCATCCGTTCCCTGTACTGGGCAATATGTTCTTCAGGATCCGTAGTCCCGTCATACAGTTTCATGTTGGGAGTCTGAAATCTTTTTGGGATTTCAGCATTGACGTGATGTCGTGGTCACAATCAAATTTAATCCAAATACAACTAAATAGATAGCGGTAAGTGGGTATCGAACTCAGGGAGTATGTGGAAAATGTGTTATTTAGAAGTGTATCTAAGTTAACTAAGATTAAACTAATTACAATAAAAAGGAAATTCAAAGAGTTGGATTGTTTGTTTGATTTTTTTTAAACTGAGATTACTAATTAAATTGCGAATTGAGAATTGGTTTTGTAAACAATTTAGAGACAAATGACCATCCTAAGTTTCCGGTTTGCTTTGACATTCATGCTAATATTCAACTAGAAAGAACCACATAGACATGGTTCATATGTTATTACTTGTCGTGATGAAAGGGAACTAAGTACTCGGATTCCTAGAACGCGAGGTTGTTACCCGATGACCAATTAATCAATACCCAATCCTAATCCCGCCCATGATATCTCGATTGCCAACGGCACCAAGAACGTATGGTTTAGACTAAGATTAACATACAAATTAACAATTTACGAACAAGCAAACAACACACCATAATAAACAAACCATCATAGCAAGTCTATTATTCTAGAAATAAGAATCAAAACACAAATGTCTTAGACAAACCTTCAACCTAGGATGATCACCATAAGTTTAGCCACTCATGACTTGGACAATCATCATCACATACATATCAATGTTCATAGGAATTAAAAACACTAACAAGATGTTTAGAAATTGTTTCAAGCTCTCAAGAACACCCAAAAATCGCCCCTAGACTGCTGGTAACCGAATGGGAATGATTGCATTTGAAAAGACACAATAAAACATCATAAAATAGGGCAGTTACACATTTCTCCGTCATCTCCACCGTAAATTACGGTACCACCGTAAGTTACGATGGACCAAAAAGTGTTACGGTGGGTCTCTACTGCCTTACGGTGGACGAAAAATGCTGGGGTCTACCGTAAATTACGGTACCACCGTAAGTTACGGTAGGCTTCAGCATGAAATTTTGTTTTCAGCATCATAACTTTTTCGTTTCAACTCCGTTTTCTTCACCGTTTTCGCCTACGTTCTCGTAATTTCGTCCTCTATCATGCTATCTTCTTAATTCTTCAGTTCTAATAAATTATTTTCTTCATGTATGTTCCATCTTTTAATCTCTAGTCCAACCGCGCCTATTCCGAAGCTTCATTTCCACACTTTTAAGCTCCGAATGTACCTGAAACATAATCAACTGTAGTCATCTAATTCAAGACAATTACGTGATTAAATGAGGGATTAACTTGTCATTTAACACCATTAAGGGTTGTCCTATGGACCACCCGTCACATCCCCACACTTAACCGTTGCTTGTCCCAAGCAACCCATCAAAAACCATTTTCAAATGCACAAGCGATCAACATAAATCAAGCATAAACATATCATCCTTTTACTAGCCCTTTTCCTAACACCCAAACAACACACCCCTCGCTACATCTCTCCTCTCGGCAACAAGTAAGCACTAGCAAAGATAAGCTAGACACACAAAAGGCAAACGGGTAATTGCACAACTATATGCTTGTACCTGAATCGGTCCTTCACCTAACAATTGTCAAAACATGAATGCAAATCAAATGGGCTTTAAGGTTGTAACGTGGCTAGGTGTACGGGTAGGAAATGGAATATATTTGTAGTAGCGAATGACTTTACCCGGTCTTTTATTACACAATGAAACAAATAAACACCAAACTTAAACTTCTATATACAAGACAACTCAACATCAATTTTTTCTTTTTCATTGCTTTTTCGCTTTTTTTTCTTTTTCTTTCTTTTCATATCTCTTTTTTTTTTCTTTTTCTTTTAATCAATAAGCAAACATTCAACATAACATCATAACATATCTACACACTACTAAAACACTACTAACACTATAAGACCGGGTCAAGTTGGGTAAAATTTTAGGAAACTAGCTAAGGGATAACAAATGATAGGCTTTAGGCACAAATTTGGGCAACTAAATGTCCAAACCCCCGCCCCTCTCACTACCAAGCTCATATATATAATTAATGAGGTCCAACCCCCCAAATCCCACACTCGCACTCTAAAGACGAGGCTACCTAAATGCCCCTATCCTTTTCACATTCACGTCCAACTAAGGACTCAAACCACATTCAAGCACAAGTTCTAATGCACCCCCGCCCGTAGCCACTCTCATCAAAGATAAATTTTATTTATGTACAAATGTGGCTTCAACTCTCACCAAGAAAAAGGGTAATTAAGGGTTGCCGGTGTGTCACTCGGGGTTAGTTCAAAGTGTTCGAATTTCAACAATGTTTCGCTTGATTTAAAAATTTTAAAAACCGTCAAAATTTTCCCCCATCCCCACACTTGGGATACATTGACCCCAATATATGGTTTTGGAAGGAATTGATCACTAAAAACCCATTCAACATCAATATTAGCTCAAAATCTCAAACCCCAAATTTCTTTTTTTTTATTTTTTCTTAATCTAAAAGCAAACGAACTAACTACCAATATTTCAAAGCTAAAGAACATAACAAGACTAAGGAAAGAGCACATTGACCTAGTGAAGTTTGACACAACAGATGTTGTGGATAATCCGACTTCCTAACACCACCTTCGCACAAGTATCCGCACATCTTCCCCACACTTGAATGTCGCCATGGCCCTGAAACATAGAAAAATAAACACAGAAAGATCAATATAAAACCCCGGGTTGCCTCCCGAGCAGCGCTAAGTTTCGAGTCTTCAGCCAGACCGTGCCACCCCTATTTATGGTGGCTCAAAGAATCGGTTCCTTTCACCTCCCCCACTGTAGCTTTTCATTGGTTGAAATGCATCCATCAAATGTCCATTCGGTGGATAGTCAACTACATACCTGCTCGAACCTTCATACTTCTTTTCACACCCCGGTGGTTTGTTTGTTTTTATTCTCTGATGCACACTTTTCATATGGTTACTAGACTCTCTACCCTTCTCTTCAATAGGTTCATAACTAATCTCCCTAGTATGAATATCAAAGTACAACTTACGGTTCTTTTCGGTCATAGTAATGATCCCGTCTCTACAGTTGATTTGAGCACTTGCCGTATAAAGAAACGGTCGGCCTAAAATTACCCTTTGTTGTGATGTCGTTTTGGTAGAAACATAATCTAAAACCAGAAAATCCACCGGATAGTCAAATTCTCCCAACCGAATCATAACATTCTTAACCATTCCCCGTGGACGCCTCCAACTTTCATCCGCCAAACTCACCATGGTGTCTATATCTTGAAGCGGACCAAAGTCGTGCATATCATATAGATCGCCTGGTAGCACACTCATACTCGCCCCGTAGTCCAACAATGCTTGAGGAATTTTTAATTTTCCCACTTGAATAGGCACGAGTGGTGCTCCATGCTCTTTGTCCGTTTCAACCTCGGCATCCCTTCCTATACCTGCACTCACTTGACAAGAAGATGTTAAAAATGTTTCATTGAATTCACTATTAGGAACGGTACTTACCACATTGATATTAACACTTTTAATGTTTTTGGGATTTGTCACCGTGTCACTTTGTAGTTGGCCTTTTGATTTCTTCAATATTGCCACATCGCTCGCAAGTTGACTCATTTGGGTAGTCAACGACTGAATTGCTTTATCACGGATTTCGTCTTTTTGAATGCGAGCATCATCAAGCTGATTCCTTCGTTGCATCTCAATTTGCATTGCCTTCAACATCTCCATTACCTCGTTTCCACCCGAAAAACTTTGACCCGTTTGATATTGCCTTTGAAATCCTTGGTTTCCTTGGAAGTTCGGGTTGGCTTGATTTGACGAATTCCCGTATCTCCACCGTAAATTACGGTACCACCGTAAGTTACGGTGGACCAAAAAGTGTTACGGTGGGTCTCTACTGCCTTACGGTGGACGAAAAATGCTGGGGTCTACCATAAATTACGGTACCACCGTAAGTTACGGTAGGCTTCAGCATGAAATTTTGTTTTCAGCATCATAACTTTTTCGTTTCAACTCCGTTTTCTTCACCGTTTTCGCCTACGTTCTCGTAATTTCGTCCTCTATCATGCTATCTTCTTAATTCTTCAGTTCTAATAAATTATTTTCTTCATGTATGTTCCATCTTTCAATCTCTAGTCCAACCGCGCTATTCCGAAGCTTCATTTCCACACTTTTAAGCTCCGAATGTACCTGAAACATAAGCAACTGTAGTCATCTAATTCAAGACAATTACATGATTAAATGAGGGATTAACTTGTCATTTAACACCATTAAGGGTTGTCCTATGGACCACCCGTCAAGCATCACAGATAGGATACGCAAAGCGGGATATCCTGTGGCTTTCTTGGGATACTTCCGGAATTGGCTGGACCACTCCAGGTACACTGGATATCATGTCCTTCAATTTCTGGAGCTCCCTGGTAAACATTGATGTGACACCTGCATCCTGCAAAGACCCATTGTTGTTAGTAGCAAGAATATTATTATTTGACACATTACCGATCTGAGGATTTTGGCCATATCCTGAAGCATATCCTGAACTCCACACAGTCGACATTCTGACCGAGGAGGGTATTTCAGGGGTATGATTCTGAGAATGGCTTGGGACGATATTCCCCCTGTTATCCTCAGTGTAAACTGTGGAACTGAAATTCAAAGCCCTGGGCTGTATAGGAGTGACAGTTTCTTCGGCAGGTCTACTCGAGCTAGCTTTTAAGAGTTGTATTTCTCTTAACAGCATTTGGTTAGTTTCCTGTTGCTGCCTCATTTGTTCCTGCACACTTCCAAATAAAGTTAGAATTTCATCATCAGAGGCTAAAACGGGAGCAGATCCCTGAACACTCCGAGTAGGGATAACATCCTGAGGTTGTGAAGAAACTGGCGTCCTTGGAGGAGGTGGTGGAAGCACCGAACCGGTAGTAGCAGAAGTCGTAGCGGACATAGTGGAGGAGCTCATGTTTGATCTCGAAGCCATTGAAAATAAGTTAGAAAAAAGTATTGACAAGAGAAAACCGAATAATGATTTTACTAAAATTTTTAGCAAAAATAGCACCACTTGCCCCACGGTGGGCGCCAAATTGTTTTGGTCAAAAATTACCTAAGCAATTTAGTAATCAAATTAGTTTTGTGAGGTAGTGTGCTAGTAATACTTTGTAAGAAATATTTTGGTTTGTTAGTTTGCGAAAACAGTTTCAGGATACGGCACAAGATATAGAGCTGTATCTGTGATCAAACAATGAGCAGAAAAGTAAAGGTTGACACGTGATGTACGAGGAAAGCCCTTGAACAATCTAGATCGCCGGCATAAAACCTTGGGAGCTGACAATCGCAGCTGCCTTGTTTGTTCCTATTGCTTTAAACTTCAGGATACAGTGCAGGATGTAGAGCGAATCAACTAGGTGTTACAATGTGATTTGAATACAAGTGTTTGTGTGTAGTGTTTGCAGAGAGCTAGAGAGAAAGTGTTTGAAAATGTGAAAGTTGCGTGCCTTAATCTGATCCGCCCCCATCTATTTATAGTAAAACAAATATAACAAACTATCCTAAATAACCGGGATCCAACGAATATTCCTCACTCGAACGTTGTAGACCTAGTCTTTCGGGTTCAACGTCTTTCCCATAACAAACATGCCCGAGTCTTGAGGAGATGAAGTCCATCTGACCGTTAGCAAACCCCAGCCTTTAACCTGCACGTGGTTAATTCAATCAACCTCAGGATATCGCCCAGGATGTTAGCAATATCCCCGTCCAGTATCCTGGTCACAAATAAACAATTAGAAGCAGGATATTGATCAAGATATGTACGCTCAGAAAATGACCCATAACACCTATCAAGTGCAATATTATAGCTTGGAGAGGTAATTTGGATAGGCTCCCCACGAGAATCAATTCAAGAAGAAGGAATGTGGATGTTTCCTCGGTTATGTGCCTGTTATGCGACGAATTTGAGGAAACAGTGGAACATTTGTTCACTGCTTGCTCGGTGGCTTTCTGAGTGTGGACAGCTTTCAGCAGCATCGCAGCATCTGGTGCAACATTCCGTCGCTATTCTTTTTTTAGTTCAAAGATATTTTAGACATCCACAAGTTCATCAAGAATGGTAAGAAGGCGGAAAAGATCATTTACGGGTATGCTATTATCGCATGCTGGTGCATATGAAAAGAAATGAATGAGGTGGTTTTTAATCAGGAAAATGTAGTTCACAGGATATCATTAGGGAGATGAAGTCGAGAGGTTATGCTTGGGTTTTAAGTAGATATCCATGTAATTATATCATATGGGCGGAGTGATGTAAATACCCTTTGTATATGTTGTAATTTCTTATCATATGCCCGTTTGGGTCGGGGGTGGTATTGTTTGTTTGGCCTTTTGCCCGTTTGAGTCGAATGTATGTTTTTAATGAATTTTATTTTTCAAAAAAAAAAATATAACTTTTACTACGATCAGTGCATGATGTATGAAAATGGAAAATATCAAATTCATCAAAGGTCTAAAAATTAAGAGAGTTAGAGATTTAAGATTCATTCCCGGGATTCCCGGGTCTCGTCAGAGAAAAAGAAAAAAAGAAGGCACCTTAGCGACCGAACGAAGATGCAAACTTATAAAATGCTAGCAAATAAATCCAAAAACTAGGTAGGATGTGAAAAAATAAAAGTATAATAAAATAATATTGAGTTACTCTACATCATCTTTAGAATTGTAAGTATATATAATTTTCGGGATATTCATAAAAATCTGTTTATTTATTTCAACCTACTCCACGTCTACCTATTATACTAAAAAAATACACTTAATGCCAGATGTCCTTTTCTTAGGCAATCATTTTGTTGATGTGGACACCCTCTTAATCAAGATAATTCACTATGGGCGCCAATCTCCAATTCTCCTTTATCTCCTTCTCACGTACGTTTCCCACCGCCATCTCTCTCTCTCTCTCTCTCTCTCTCTCTCTCTCCTTTCCCCATTTTTCTTTAACCCTAGCCCTCAATCAGTCACGGATTCTTCTCATCTCCTTTTTCTTTCGTTATCATTTTTGCTCCTAATCCTACGCCTCCATACTCATTCGCCACTGAATCAATTGTAAGTTTATTTGAATCGATGTTCATTCTTTTCAGTTTTATTTTGATTCTTAATCGACAATGGAACAGGATGCATTTCACTGGTAGATGACGACAGTTGTGGTAGGTTGAATTGAGAAAGCAACCATCTCAGTTTTTTTCATTACGGTTTTTCTTTAAATCTTCTCAGCGTCTCTCGAATTAAGGTTAGTATACAAGTTCATAACTTATAGTTCATCTATCTAACTGAACTTACTATTATTCGAATCCATAAAGTTGTGTCATTCAGATTAGGGTATATTCTTTGATATATTGTGACGTTAAATTGTCTAATGTTGTTTTGTTCCAATTCAGTAGTGTTCTCTTTAGGAACAATATGGATTTGACATAGAAAAATAAATTTGGCCAGGTCAGTTTTTTTAATGTTCATTTTTTATTAGGGTTTATGTTTTGAATCAGGTCTTGAAATGATAATAGTGGAGAACAAATCCTTATGTCAGAATCCTCTTCAAAGGAAATGAAAGAAAAAAAAAGGTATGGTTTTCCAAATTTGCTTATTTCTGGTTTTATTTGTTATATGGATTTTTGAAGTTTTTTCTGGTGATGCAGCATATAAAGAAGAACAAATATCCAAGATAGGATGCAGAGTTCAAGTTCAAGTTAGAAGAGCCTCATGTGAATGATAAGTTGCATGTGGAAGTTTGTAGTGCTTCATCCAAGATTGTGCTATTGCATCCTAAGGTAATTTTTGTGGTAAATTGATCATTTTAACTTTCTTATTTGAGCTGATTGATTTCTCTATATCTCACTGAGCCCAAGTCCATGGACTTCCCAATAGTTATACTTGTGAGATTACTTTTCTTCAGTAATGGTTTATGTCACGGCCCCCGACCCGGTTTGACCCGTTTCAGGAGCCGCGGGACAGAAATCCTGCGGTATTTAAATATTAGGCGACAGCGAAAGTCTTTTTAAAACAGGATCTTTCAATAATTCAAACTGCCCGTTTTATAACTGAGGAATAAAATCCCATAATTTACAATAATGTGATTTCTCCGGGAAACCTTTATTTTCAAAACATGTTTCTTTTATTTATTTACAATGAGCCACTTTTTCTAAGCTGGGAGTGCTTCACGGCACTTCTCTTTCTTTGCTCACAACATATCACCTGAAACATGTTTGAAAAAGGTTTTGTCAGCGGGGAAATACTAAGTGAATCATTCATTTTACTAAAACGACACATTAGTTATAATTCACAGTATTCAGAGCTATTACAATGTTTCTGATTATCAAACCAACTACCCACGGTACTTTACCACTCGACCCACTGGCCCACCTGTCCAGTGGTGTCTGTGATTATGGTCATATCACCCATTGGCTGCCCCAATGTTGAAGATTATCAAGTAATGTATACAAAACCCCACATACCGGCTGTAACTTGGTGATTACAAAGACTTAATCCCTGTAATTATAACTTTGAAAATAACTTGGAGTTTTGTAAAACAGTTGATAAAAAGAAGAATGACTCACTTTGCAGATTTTACGAGCAGAGTTTAAGCCTTACTGATTTGCCTGTGATTAACCTAATTTAAATAAAATGCAAACACACAAACGGGTTAGTAACTAATTCAGCAGTTACGTCAATTCACGAGATTAAACCCTCACAACAATTAATAAGTGCAATACTCAATAATTCAATGGATTCACAACGAATGACAGAGCATAGTCCGAATTCGAACAGCACTCAAACATTCAAGTCGAAATCACAATGAATAACAAAGTATCAGCTCAATTTGAGCAGCACTCAAACAATCGTTGGATAGTTATAATCGATCGGATGTTGAATCGTAATAGCGATCGAGTTATTACCCTGATTGCGGCAGCACCTCGTGACAGTGTGTGTTTAATTGTAGTATAACGACCTTAACTCGACGTACAGACAGCAACTTTACGTCGTTTTCATTTCTCAATTCAAGTCCCAATGTCTGCTATTTATAGTAATTTTTGGGACTTGCTTACGGACCGTATGCCTGATCCCTTACGGTCCGTAAGCTAAGCAGTCTAATTATAGGCTGCCTAGGCTCGGGACTAGCTTGGGTGAATCAAAACATTTGGCCAATCAGCTTTAAACAACGATTTTAATAGATAATTATTCAAATAGGTTTTGCCCCCCTTGAGTTTTAGGGGCCCTGATCCTGATTCCGATTGTTCTGAAAATTTTAGGGCTAATGCAGAATTATTTGGGTGTCTCAATTAGGGTTTTCTTATTGACTAATTATCGTCCTAATTATTGATTTTAGTTACAGTTGTTACATCCTCCCCACCTTAAGAAAAATCTCGTCCTCGAGATTTACTGAAATAGATGAGGGTATTTTCGTTTCATCTCTGATTCCAGTTCCCAAGTGTACTCTGGTCCTCTTCTGGATTCCCATTTGACTTTCACTAGTACAAGTCGTTTGTGCTTGAGAAACTTGATTTTTCTATCTTCGATCTGTAGTGGTTTCTCTACGAATTTCAGCTTTTCGTTTACCTCTATATCTTGAAGAGGTACTACCAGGGATTCGTCTGATAGACATTTCTTGAGATTGGATACATGAAACACATCATGTACTCCAGCTAATTCTTCTGGTAGTTGTAAACGATAAGCTACTGGTCCTATTCGTTGGATCACGGGGAATGGTCCAACATATCTTGGACTCAGTTTTCCTTTCTTACCAAATCGTATTACTCCTTTCCAAGGAGAAACTTTCAAAAGTACTTTGTCTCCTACCTGAAATTCTAGTGGCTTGCGGTGATTGTCTGCATAGCTCTTCTGACGATCTCTAGCAGTCTTTAGTCTTTCTTTGATTTGTGTTATTTTGTCAGTAGTTTCTTGCACAATCTCTGGTCCTGATAATTGACTTTCTCCTATTTCTACCCAACATACGGGAGTTCTGCACTTGCGTCCATACAGTGCTTCGAATGGAGCAGCTTCGATGCTCGAATGATAACTATTGTTATAGGAGAATTCAATTAATGGTAAATGGCTATCCCAATTACCTCCAAAGTCAATTATACATGCTCGGAGCATGTCTTCCATTGTTTGTATCGTCCTTTCACTTTGTCCGTCCGTTTGAGGATAATATGCAGTACTTAAATTGAGTCGAGTTCCCATTGCCTCCTGGAAACTTGTCTAGAAACGGGAAGTGAAACGACTATCTCTATCCGATACAATGGAGAGTGGGACTCCATGTAAGGATACTACTTCATCTACATATAACTTGGCTAACCTTTCCATGCTAAAGGTTTCCTTCATTGGTAGAAAATGAGCTGATTTGGTTAATCGATCCACAATTACCCAAATAGCATCATTCCCTTTTCTGGTTTTGGGTAACTTAGTAACAAAGTCCATTGTTATGAGTTCCCATTTCCATACAGGCATTTCTAACTGTTGTAGTAGTCCTGAAGGTTTCTGGTGTTCTGCCTTAATTCGTGAACAAATAAGACACTTGGTTACATATTCAGCTATGTCCTTTTTCATTCCTATCCACCAGAAATTATTTCTTAAATCTTGGTACATCTTATTGTTTCCTGGATGTACAGTATACCTAGATTTATGTGCTTCTTCTAAAATTTTCTTTCTTAGTTCTCCTTGCTTGGGTACCCAAATTCGTTTCTTGTGGAATCTCCAAATTCCATCTTTTCCTTGTTCTAGTTCCTTTAGGTAACCTTTCATTTCTTCGGCATCATCCTTGATTGCCGTTCCCTGAACTTTCTTCAATTGTTCCATTAAATCTAATTGTAGATTTAACCTAAGAGCACGGACTCGTTTTTGCTTTTCATGATACTTACGACTCAAGGCATCTGCTACTACGTTCGCTTTCCCTTCGTGATATTGAATATTACAGTCGTAATCACTTAGGATTTCCATCCACCTTCTTTGCCTCATATTTAACTCTTTTTGCCCAAATATATACCTTAAACTTTTATGATCTGTATAGATAGTAAACTTACTTCCGTACAGATAATGTCTCCATATTTTAAGGGCAAAAATTATGGCTCCTAACTCTAGGTCATGAGTTGTATAATTTTCTTCGTGCTTTTTCAACTGTCTAGAGGCATACGCAATTACCTTTTTGCGTTGCATCAACACACATCCATATCCTAATTTTGAAGCATCACAGTATACTTCAAAATCTTCGGTTCCTTCGGGTAAAGCTAAGATTGGAGCATTCGTCAATTTGTGCTTTAAAATCTTAAAATCTTCTTCTTGTCTAGGTCCCCATTCGAACTTAATTGCCTTGCAGGTTAGCTTAGTTAAAGGTATAGCTATCTTAGAGAAATCTTTAATAAATCGTCTATAATATCCAGCTAATCCTAGAAAACTTCTAACTTCCATAGCCGTTCGTGGAACCTTCCAATTGGTGACTGCTTCTATTTTAGCAGGATCTACGTGAATTCCTTCGTGATTCACCATGTGAGCTAAAAATTGTACTTCCTGCAGCCAGAATTCACACTTCGAGAATTTGGCATACAGCTTTTCCTTTCTTAACAAGGTTAAGAGTGCATGCAGGTGCTTACAATGTTCTTCCTGACTTTTGGAATAAATGAGTATATCGTCAATGAACACGATTACAAATTTATCCAAGTATGGTTTACAGATCCTATTCATCATGTCCATAAATGCTGCTGGAGCATTTGTTAATCCGAAGGGCATGACTGTAAACTCATAATGACCATACCTAGTTCTGAATGCAGTTTTAGGTACGTCCTCCTCTTGCACTTTCAGCTGGTGATATCCATATCTTAAGTCTATCTTAGAGAAATACCTAGCTCCTTGCAATTGATCGAAAAGTTCATCAATCCTAGGTAGTGGGTATCGATTCTTAATTGTAGCCTTATTCAATTCCCTATAATCGATACACATTCTCATCGACCCATCTTTCTTTTTCACAAACAACACTGGTGCACCCCAAGGGGATGAACTAGGTTGTATAAATCCTTTGCTTAGTAATTCATCTAATTGCTTTTTCAATTCTAGCATTTCAGTAGGTGCTAATCGATAAGGTGCCTTAGCTATTGGTGTAGTACCTGGAATTAGATGAATTCTAAACTCTACTTCCCTATCTGGTGGTAACCCAGGTAATTCTTCTGGAAAGACATCTGGGTATTCTGAAACTATAGGGATGTCCTGGAGTTCCTTACTTTTAGTGTTAATGATTACAGAAATCATATACACCATTTCTTGTTTCCTTGAATAACTAGCCAATTTCATTACTGAAATGAATTTTAATGGCTTCCGAGGTCTATCTCCTGTAATTAAGATTACTTTTCCTGTGGGGGTACGGATTTCTACGGAATTCTTGTCACACAGGATTCGAGCATGGTTGGCGACTAACCAATCCATTCCTAATACTACATCGAATCCGGCTAAATTCATAGGTAACAAGTTTGCAGAAAACTTATGGCCTAACAGTTCTATCTTTCCTTCTTGCAATACCTTATCTATGTTGACAGAATTTCCATCTGCGGTTTCGACTGTAAAAATCTGCCTAAGGGTAGTTAAGGGTAGGTTAAGAGCTTGGCAGAATGAAGTATTGATGAAACTTTGGTTTGCACCAGAGTCAAATAATACTTTTGCATAGACGTTATGTACTAAGAACGTACCCGCTATCACGTCTGGAATGAGTTCGGCTTCTTGAGTGGTTAGCTGGAATGCGCGAGCATTCTTCTTAGTTACCCCTTCAGCTTGCTTGCCTTTATTATCTGCGGCTTTAACCAATTGAGGGCATTCTGTTTTGTAATGTCCGGTTTCTCCACAATTATAGCAGACTATGGCTTTCTTTTTGCAGTTATCTTCACTATGTCCTACTGATTTGCAAAAATTGCAGGTTATATTGCATCTTCCAAAATGCTTTCTCTTGCAATTTCTGCAGAATGGCGGGGTTGAGGATTGCCCTGTTCCTTTTCTTTTAAAGCGGTTATTATTACCCGTACGAAATCCCTGGGTAATCTTCTGAGCCAATTCCTTCTTTCGATCTTCTTCTCTTGTGCGCACCAATTCATCGGTTAAGGTATTAGCTAACTCTACAGCATCGTCAATAGTGCGTGGTCTTGCAGCTTTAACGATGTTACGGATTTCTCCGATTAATCCCCAAATATAACGGGAAATGAGTATCGGTTCTGGCGAAGCCAGGTTAGGTACCACTCTCGCATATTCGAAGAATGTCGAAGTATATCCTCGACAGTCTACGCCTATCATACGATGACTCAGGAACTTGTTTGCCATTTGTTCCTTTTCGTATTCGGGACAGAATTTTCTTTTGACAAGATTCTTAAATTCTTCCCAAGTCATCGCATAGGCCACCCTTCTTCCTTTTGCTTGTAGCACTGTGTTCCACCATTCTAGCGCCCCTTTTTTGAACAAGTTTGACGCATACATCACTTGATCTTCTTCAGCACATTTACTTATTGCAATTACTGCTTCGGTTTTCTCTAACCATCGCAGTGTTGCAGTTGCCCCTTCATTACCTGTAAATTATGCTGGTTTACAGGCAAGAAACTCTTTATAAGTACAACCAAGCGTTGCAGCTTTCATTTTCTTAAGGAGTGGGGCCTGTTGCGGATCATGAGCGCCATGATTGCTGCCTCCATTTACACTATGGCTAAAATTATCTTCCTGAGTACGTTTACTAGGAATTAATGGTTGCGGTTCGGCAGGTTTCCTAGCAGCAGCCATGATTTCTGGAATAGCATTGGCTATCCCTTGAGTGATGATATTTTCAATATCTTGTCTAGTCATGTATTGGTTTTCCTGATTTTGCTCAGATTGATTCTCTTCATTAACTGGTTCACTATTAGCGTTTTCCATCTGCTAATTTATATGGATAGGAATTATTAGTATCTAATTATTGGTAACAAAATCAGCACAGATAAACACATAGATTATTACAACATACAAATATAACCAAAATTGTCGATGCCTCGACTTCTGTTTTGTTTTATATATTATACCTGCTTCAATACACACTGTTTATCTTACATTGTTTTATTGCCCATTTTACAGAGTTAGTTTTACTATATTAGTTATAATACAAACAAACTTTTCCAACCCTCCCCACTATTCTTGGATCAACTGGCAGTTCAGTAGTGACGTTCCCTTTCGTCATACTTCCAGGAAATCTGCTCCCCAATTTCCCTGATCCTATTCCCAGTGCCTATCAGTTCTTCACCAAACTGATGTAGTTCAACTACATTTTCATAGCTCATTGGCGGATTAGGGAGAGGTTCTGGATCAAACTGTGGGAGAAAACTATAGGGACTATTGACTATATTTTGGAATTGCCAGTCATTGGTCCACCATTCCTCCATTTGGCCTATTGGTCGGGTGTGAACTAGTGGGTTTGGAATTACTGGTTCTAGGTTTATTGGGAGTTGGGCTGTAACAGGATAAGAGAAGAGATTATTGTTGACAGGCTCTATGACATCACAATTGGCCAGTAGACGGTCTATTTCGTCCTGGAATGTGATCTCCTCCGGCTGTTTAGAGCTTTCTCCGATCTCTATTCCCTTTTGCTTTAGATCTATCCCTATTTCTGTCCCTGCTGGTTTGGAACTTTCTCCGGTTTCTATTTCCTTTCCCTTGCTCACACTCACAGGATTTTCTATTTTAGGGAGTCTCCTAGTTGCGGGTTTCCTTCTACGCACTTTTCTCCATCCTACATATCTTCTCCTCTTTTTAGGTTTTGCTTTTTCCAGCGGTGGAGCTTGGAATTCCAGAGGTTCCTCTATGTCAACAACGTAACCAGTGAAGTTGTGGGAGACTTCAATTGGCACATGATAGAGGTTGAAGTTCTGAAACGCCTCGGATAGCTCACTCATGCTGTGTAGCATATATGCAAAATGCACAAAAATGCTAAGTTAAAACTTTGGAACAAAGTTTAACAAATAAACATTTTTATTGCACACCAATTTGTACAACATAACAGCAAACAGAACACACTCAGATTTATTTATTTATTTACTGGGAAGTACTTATTCCTAGATTTAGAGTTTAAAGATTTGCATTTTCTGCTACGGTAGCGAGTAGATACAGATTTGCCCATTTTTCATCTAGGTTATTTTCTCCTGGTGGATTATTGCTAATTTCCTGAATCTCCGGGTTAAACCTCACTCTCTTGGTTTGGGGTTTCTTTTTCTCTTGACCCTTTCTAATAATCAAATTCCTTTTCTCCGGGGTGAGTGGATTTTCATAATTTGCCTTACGGACAAAGATTCCTTCCTCTAACTCGATGGGAGATTTGGAGGAAGAGGTTCCCTGTTCTTTAGGTGTACTATCTAATTTGCGGTAGATAGCAGAAATCTTTTGTTTACCCATACTGTAATTTCAACCATTAATCAGTTAATAAGCATATATTCACATAATGACAAATAAAATTTTCTTAAATAGGCTTAAATCAATTAGAACAGTGAGCTTAATCAGTAAGCTTAAAACAGTGGCTCTGATACCACCTTATTTCTGTCACGGCCCCCGACCCGGTTTGACCCGTTTCAGGAGCCGCGGGACAGAAATCCTGCGGTATTTAAATATTAGGCGACAGCGGAAGTCTTTTTAAAACAGGATCTTTCAATAATTCAAACTGCCCGTTTTATAACTGAGGAATAAAATCCCATAATTTACAATAATGTGATTTCTCCGGGAAATCTTTTATTTTCAAAGCATGTTTCTTTTATTTATTTACAATGAGCCACTTTTTCTAAGCTGGGAGTGCTTCACGGCACTTCTCTTTCTTTGCTCACAACATATCACCTGAAACATGTTTGAAAAAGGTTTTGTCAGCGGGGAAATACTAAGTGAATCATTCATTTTACTAAAACGACACATTAGTTATAATTCACAGTATTCAGAGCTATTACAATGTTTTTGATTATCAAACCAACTACCCACGGTACTTTACCACTCGACCCACTGGCCCACCTGTCCAGTGGTGTCTATGATTATGGTCATATCACCCATTGGCTGCCCCAATGTTGAAGATTATCAAGTAATGTATACAAAACCCCACATACCGGCTGTAACTTGGTGATTACAAAGACTTAATCCCTGTAATTATAACTTTGAAAATAACTTGGAGTTTTGTAAAACAGTTGATAAAAAGAAGAATGACTCACTTTGCAGATTTTACGAGCAGAGTTTAAGCCTTACTGATTTGCCTGTGATTAACCTAATTTAAATAAAATGCACACACACAAACGGGTTAGTAACTAATTCAGCAGTTACGTCAATTCACGAGATTAAACCCTCACAACAATTAATAAGTGCAATACTCAATAATTCAATGGATTCACAACGAATGACAGAGCATAGTCCGAATTCGAACAACACTCAAACATTCAAGTCGAAATCACAATGAATAACAAAGTATCAGCTCAATTTGAGCAGCACTCAAACAATCGTTGGATAGTTATAATCGATCGGATGTTGAATCGTAATAGCGATCGAGTTATTACCCTGATTGCGGCAGAACCTCGTGACAGTGTGTGTTTAATTGTAGTATAACGACCTTAACTCGACGTACAGACAGCAACTTTACGTCGTTTTCATTTCTCAGTCCAAGTCCCAATGTCTGCTATTTATAGTAATTTTTGGGACTTGCTTACGGACCGTATGCCTGATCCCTTACGGTCCGTAAGCTAAGCAGTCTAATTATAGGCTGCCTAGGCTCGGGACTAGCTTGGGTGAATCAAAACATTTGGACAATCAGCTTTAAACAACGATTTTAATAGATAATTATTCAAATAGGTTTTGCCCCCCTTGAGTTTTAGGGGCCCTGATCCTGATTCCGATTGTTCTGAAAATTTTAGGGCTAATGCAGAATTATTTGGGTGTCTCAATTAGGGTTTTCTTATTGACTAATTATCGTCCTAATTATTGATTTTAGTGACAGTTGTTACAGTTTGGGTCGGGCTAATTGAACAGTGAGTCAAAACAAGTAGTTTTTTGTTTCGGCTAAATTGGTTCCAAATTGGCACCTAAAGTAACAGACTTTCGTGGTCGAGTTGATTATTTTAAGCTGTTGGATTGCTAATTGAATTATCAATATCTCTTTTAGCCAAAATCCACGGGCTGCAGGAGAGTTATACTTGTGAGTTGTGATGCTACTTTTCTTCAGGTCATGGTTTGGTTAAGCTGGTTGAATAGCGAGTCAAAACGAGTAATTTTTTGTTTGGGCCAAATTGAGCCGTCTAAATATAAGAATGTTAATTAGAAATTGCACCTAAAATTTTTTGTTCGTGCCCAACAAGAGGTTCGCTTTTAATCTATTTTCTTAAAATTTGGTTATTTTCCAAGATATTGCTTCCAGTTGTTAAGTCTTTTTATTTATTTATTTATTTATTTATTTATTTATTTATTTATTTTTATTTTCAATTCTAGGAATGGGCTAAGTTTTGAAGTTAGCGTTCGACTTCTTGGTGGTTTAATGGTATGAGGGTACACAATAGTAGATATTGTAAGCTATAGTTTGTTAGGATTGTTGTTTGTGAGATCCTTAAGAGATTGCCGCGTGTCGTGGTATGTAACTTGGGATGCTTTAGCAAGATGCTAGCAACAGGTGGGTCATTTAAAAAAAATAAGCATTTTCTAACACCATAATTTTCATTTAACACAAGTATTATATACTTCAAATATACTACGTATCAGTTAACTTTGCTCCATGATTGATGAAAAACGTATATCGGGCTGCTGGTACAACTTTGTTTCAACTACAATTTCTCTTGCAAAATGTTTGACAAAGCCCGCTATTTACATTCGTATCAAGATACAAAAGGTACACATTACAAACTTCTTATACATTCATATATCTTGCTTTAATGTTATTGAACTACAAAAAAAGATGTGCAAAACCAAATGATTAAAATATATAGATAATCAATTTATTGTTTTGTATAAATTGGCAAGAACTGTTGTACCAACTACTTTTTTACTAAGCTTAATGAGGTTTGGGTTAGGTTAAACACTGGTTTATAGAATACATTAATTGACTGGTTGTTTTGCCTAAGCTGTAGTTGATGGAGAAGAAAGTTCTGATAATATAGACAAATTTCTTTATAAGCTATTTTTTAAAATGGGTCAGGTATCTTGGCTGCTACTGTTGAACAAATGTAGGCGATGTTCTATTTATTTTGTGTTTATGTATATTATTTGGGGTTTACTATAAGGTTTTCTGTACATGATTTAAATAGCTGTAACCAGTCCATAACGGACTTGCAGGTGATTGTGGGAAGGACCTTTTAATTTTCTTTAGTTGTTATTGAGTAACCCTTTTCTTTGTTCCATATCTTTTGCTACAATAATCTTACAAAGTTTATTATTTTAGATTTTCTAACCTTTTCCCCTATCTGTCAAGATTCTCTAAGTGTTGGAGTGTTGAAATATTGTGCACTAGATAACTAGATTTTCATACATGTAGTGATCCTTAAAAGTGTGATTTACTGAGGCAAGTATTGGTATAAAATAATTATCATGTCTAATTCAACATACATACCCTACAAATATGAAGTATCATGTCTTTTAAAACTATTAGTGTAGTTAGGTGACTATATGGGTTAGATGGGATCGGTACAGGTCCGTGTTTAAACAGGTTATTTTCTATGCGAGTCAAACAAACAAGTTGGGTTGCAAACATGTTTTTGTTCTTTTTCATTGTTGTAAAAATAATCTAAATGTCTTAAAAAATTTAGTAGGTAGCTAAACGAAGGGTAAGGCGGTCAAAATGGTAAGACTGTGAAATATTATCTAGATGCTGAGATGGGGTGGGTAAGCGTAGCGGGTTCGGTTTAAATAGGCCACTCCATGTATGAGGCTAAGAAGTTATGTCAAATGGCTCTTGACACTCACAAAGCAAATGCTTCAACTGCTTCTATATAAGCAGCATCAGTCCAAAGACTTATGGGTATTGTTTGTGATGCCAAGGGTGAATATAAGCCTTCACTTGAACATTATGCGTTAGCTAGCATCATCATGTCTACCACGAATCGGTCAAACAAATTGAGCTATGTACATTTCACAAGTTAAGAAACACACATAGATAATTATTTTATGCCAATACTTGCCTCAGTAAATCACACTTTTAAGGATCACTACATGTATGAAAGGTAGATTATATATACATATATGGAAATGTTAACTGGGGAAAGTTAAGCACTAAGGTGTCTGAGATGGGTTGACTGGTTAAATGATGGTGTTTGCTTGACTTAAAGAATGATCTTTTGCCAGATAAGTAACTATACAGGTTTACAGACTTGGCTTGGTCTTTTTGCTCTTTTTTTAGTTTTTTATATTATTGCCTTTTCTTTTTAGCCATGTCACTGTATCATGTCTCTTGATGTTTGGTTCTTTATTCATATGCATACAAGCGAAATGATTAATTAAGTATTCTCCTAATCAACTTTCGTAATTTATTATAGTTTATGTATTGTTATTATTACTAAAACAAATTTCACCGCCGCAGTAATCATTCTATTGCTTAGCTTTTGGGCACCATGTTTTATAAGTTTTCTGAATTAAGCACCAGTACTTTTATTTTTATTTTTTTTGCAAACTGACGTTTAACTTTTTTGTTCTTTTTACAGTTTGGTGTGAACCGGGTTGTTAGAGCTGAAAAGTCACAATGGGACCCCAAGGTACTTCTCATTCATCATTTTCTTTTGTGTTTGTTGTGTTTATATTTTTTAAGGGTTTGAATAATGATAACAATAATAACTGCTAAAAGTTTAAGGCTGTTTTTATATGAAAATGATAGATATTTGTGCAATTTTTCTATCTATCTTTTTATATCAGGTGGGATTTGACTCTAAAAAGTCAAACTTGGTACTTCAAAGGGTTTTAACAGATAGATTTTTAAGAATAATTGAATTTGAACTAATTGTCATCAATAATGAGAGTGGAGGGTGTACCAATTGCTATATGGACACCGTACACTACCTGAACCTGAACCCGGAGAGAAAAGCAAACTATTCATTTGGAGTGTGTTTCTAAATCTGCTAAAGGTGAAGGCTAGACTAAGCATGTTCAATGAACGGGTTAACGGGCATGCGCAAGCTACAAGTCTTATAGCATAAGCATGGATTGAAATTTCGATACCCAGGTGAGTTAGTCATATGTATTATTTTGACTAAAAAGTCAACTGCTTTATATGGTTATGTATAGGTCGTAATGATTGGGTCATCTGGAAGATGTGGGCTGGGATCCTATGGTCAAATAAGCCAGAATTAAAAGGGAAGAACTTGGGCCGTAGGTACAACTGTATATAAATATGGTACAACTTTTTTAGCAGTCGCAAGAAGTAGACAAGATTTTACACATGGCAAAATTTACACATGGCGAAGAATGTTTATATGGAGTTTCTACCTTTTTGTCTCTAATACTTTAAATTCATTTATTCAATTATATGATCGTCGGGTTTAATATGTTTTTATTGCAATGGTTATGTTATGGATAATTATGTGTTTTTTGGCTCATTGAATGTTAAAGGCATGTGTTACAATTACAACTTTGAAACGCTTTTGGCTATGTTGCCTATATCAATTCATTTGTGTATTTAGGTGCTAATTATAAGTTTGTAGAATAAAATGTCATAAAAGAAAGCACAAAAAATAAAATGTAAAAGGACAAACTTCATATTTGGTTTTGTGAGTTCATTGTAAATCAATCATTACAAAAGTAATGGAACTTTTGTTCCATTTTAAATTTTATGTCAACGACATTTACTTTCTCGAGTTGGCTTACACTTGAAACAACTCGTCTTCTCTCATGGTCAATCATGTGTTGCTTAATCAAGGATAAAACGCGAAATGGAGTCAAACTACTAATACTTGACAACAATGGCAAACCTACATATAAAACAATTAATGTGGTTTATAAAGAGATTTTCAACGAATTGTGATCGTTGCATATTCATGTATTTCAATTTGTCGTACTTTATTCTATTCGTTTGTGTTTTAACATGTATAAAATCATAATATTTATATCAATGGTAATGGTGATACTCAAGATATTTCCTTTTACCAACCCGTGAAATTCGCGGGTTCTTAAACTAGTTCATAAATATATATATGTAGCACCAAGTAACGAAGCTTGAAAATTTCCATTGGGAGATTGGAAGTTGCCGAACCTAAAAATTCTATATAAGTAAATGAGTAAATTTCACTTTTTCTCCTTTATGTATTATCTGAATTTTGAAACGTGCCCTTTAAAAGTTTAGTTTCTGTTAATATCCAAAAAACACATGTTTTATATCACTTTATGTCATTTACACCAAACTGAGTTAAATTACTCAGTTAGGTTTATTTAAGACAAGGGCAAAAATGGTATTTTATAAATTAATGTCATCAGACCCCCTTTCTCTCTCTAAATAAATGCACAATTATCATTAAGCTCATCATCATCACATAACATGTTCAAAACCTCATCAAACAAAATATCAAAATTCCTGCTATCTGCTTCATTCCGCTTGTCCGAACTGGAAGTGGAACACTGATGTACATTTTGAAAACTCCTTTCACTCGCTCTAACATCCACCGATTTCTGCTTGTCCTTTTTCGCAAACGGAATAAGAACGATAAACTCTCCATCGGAAATCATATTACTACTTATCTGACTCTACAAGCTTAGTTTCCTACCCAAAAACATCTAACACCAATAACCCACTTTGTCGGTGGTTGGAGATCATCTTCGCCACCGGTAACCACCACTGCCACCTGTGAATGCCACCATAACCACCTCAAACGTTACGAATCTAAG
Organism: Helianthus annuus; assembly: GCF_002127325.2. Taxonomy (NCBI): domain Eukaryota; kingdom Viridiplantae; phylum Streptophyta; class Magnoliopsida; order Asterales; family Asteraceae; genus Helianthus; species Helianthus annuus. Next base: position 98,889,349 of record NC_035437.2, read on the forward strand.
AAACCGAAGTATCTAAACCCAGATCTACCACAGGAGTTTCATAGAGGCTTACCGGAGTTCGTGAGTTGCCAAAGTTAGTCGCTGGAGTCCGTTCATACTCTCACCGTCACCAGATCTGCCATTGTCGTTGCTCGAACCACTGTTGCCGTCAGGGAACGACTGAGCCTCCATGTCGCTGCCACCACTCCAGCCACACCCGAGGTCACATCACAGCCAAAATAGTACCAAGTCGCCGCCGCTAACCATCGAGACTCCGTCGTTCATGGTGGTGGTCGGCCATCCGTCTCTCCCTCTCTCTCTCTCACGTGACTTTCTCTCTCTGCCACTCTCTCTCATGTGACTTTCTCTCTAAGAATCTGCATGCTATATATGCGATTTAGGGAAGAGGAGATGAGAGGTTAGGGTTTGATAGGAATGAGGGGTTGGGTGAGTGTGTGGTCGGCCGGAGATCGGCGTCGGACATTGTCGGAGAACCGAGTCCGGCTGCCGGACTTGAAGGGGAGAAGGCCGGAGATTTGGGTTGTGTGCTAGGGTTTCTCATAAATTGAAGAAGATAAGGGGACAAGGGGATCTGTTGACATTTATTTATAAAATACCATTTTTGCCCTTGTCTTAAATAAACCTAACTGAGTAATTTAACTCAGTTTGGTGTAAAAGACATAAAGTGATATAAAACATGTGTTTTTTGGACATAAAATAAATCTAAAACTTTTAAAGGGCACGTTTCAAAATTCATATGAGTAAATTACAACTTTTGTCCTTTATGTTTGTCCCAAATTGCAGGCGGTGTCCTTTACCTTTAAATTTGACGAGTTTTGTCCTTAGTGTTTCAAAATTCTGCACGTTATGTCCTTTAGCCCTAACTTAGTCAGACTTTTTTGTTAAATATGATCATGTGACTTACACATGAGGACATCTTTGTCATTTTACCTCCTAGGGACTATTGTATAAAAAAAACCTTATATAAAAGGCTATTGTGTAAAAAATAAAAAATAAAAAATCTGCCCACACACACTCTCTCTCTCTTCTCTCTCTAAACTCACTCTCAAATTCACTCTGTTTAAATCCGGTTGAATGGAATTAGCAGCTGCATCTAAATCCTAATTGATAGATTCCATTTCAGTGATCATGAATCTCACCAAATCTGTTTGTTTATTTTCATTGCCCAAACAACAAACAACCTCTTCCAACGATTCATATTCGAACAATTGCCATAAAAAAAAACAAATCTGCACACATATACTTTCAAACAATTGGCATAAAAAAAAAAACGATTCACTTGGGCCAAGGTCTGACGCCAAGTTCAGTGAGCTTCGATTCCGGAGGGTTTTTGATGGTCGTAATTCCCAATTTCTCGGTGGTCATGGTTTCTGAAGAAGCTTTGATGAGTCTTTGATAGCGTCGAGCCTTATAATAAACCCTAGAATGGAGATTTGTTGTTAATTTACTGATTGAAGAAGAGGGGGAAGATAAGGAGTGTTTGGTTGTGGGTTTATGGTTGTGATAACCGGGAACGGAAACTAATTCGGGTGATTAATGGTAGTGTAGAAAGTGAGGGACGCCATGTTTTGAAAACAAAGGGCTTTGCACGGTGGCACACCTGCCACCGGAGCTTGGAGCAGAGTCACCGAAGGTTTTTGTTAAAACTGTTGAGGGTTTGGGTGTTATTTTTGAGTGGGGATTTTAGTAAGGGTTTGTTTAATGTTTGTGTGAGTGAGGATGATAATGGTGGAATTCTGGAAAGAGAGAGAAGAGAGGAGAGGAGAGAGAGTGTATGTTTATATTTCTTTTTTTAATTTTTAGTTTTGTTTATAATATTTAGTCCCTTAATAACAGTTATTTACAAAATAGCCCTTGGGAATGTAAAATGACAAGAATGCCCTCATGTGCAATGCACATGACCATACTTAACAAAAAAATCTAACTGTGTTAGGGCTAAATGACATAACGTGCAAAATTTTGAAACGTTAAGGACAAAACTTGTTAGGAATCATATGTTTACTTTGCTATTTCTAGTATTAGGGAGGGGGTATTTGTAACTTTCTCTCTTATAAATAAGTATGGAATAGTTAATAGTGGGGAGGAGAGTTTGTTATTCGGTTAGGGCTCCATTGTGGAGAGGCTCCCTTGTGGAGAAGGGCTTAGCCCGGGATCACTTCGGTGATTGTTTATCTTCGATTTGTATTTCAATTCAATCTATCACAATTATCGTATATCGATTCCTATCATTGGTCCGACCTGCCTCACCTCTGCTCTCCGATCTGTTACAGATCTGTGACCTACTTCTCGATTTCTACTTTCAGATATTCTCAGATCTGATTTCTACTTTCAATATCAATTTCCAATTCATTTCAATTTCCAATTCTCAGATCTCACTTCGTTTTTCACCATGGTGAACCAATCTACTCGTTTGGACATCCAGGAGCAATTGATTCAGAAACTTCAGGGCGATTTGACCGCTCAGTCTTCGCGTTTAGATTCCATCGCGGCGACTCTAGAGGCGCATCGTTTGGAGAATTCCGAGTTCCGTAAAATGATGGCGGGTTTTGTACGACAACAGGAGAAGAAGATGACAGATGACGGGTCATCACTATTAGCTCAATTGGAAGCGCTCGTTTCCAGATCTGAAGAACGCCTCTGTGGTTATGGACGACAATTGATGTCGAATGGACCTACAGATTCACGTTCTTCAGTTTTTGTTTCTAAATTACTTTATTCTAGTACTCCAGTTGCTTCTGTTAGATCCAAATCTGACATAATTCCGGTCGATCGAGGCAATTCTGCAGCTCCTTTGTTCAGATCTCCGTCATCTATTCCTAATTCGCCGTCACTGTTAGCTCAATCGAAGGCTATAATGTCCAGATCTGAAGAAAACTCACGTGGCCATGGCCTTTTGATGTCGCATAGAGTTAATGGACTCCTGTTGGACAACCTACAAGGGATGTTGGGCTCAGAACCACTGGTGGGCCACAATGGAGAGCTGAAAACAGTTGTGGATTTGGATTATCCAGATCCGGGCCAAGGTGTGGAGCAGAATTTGGTTGTGGGCCTGATTATTTCTGATTTGGACTTGTGTGAGAAGGGAAAAGCTCCGTTTGACAGGGGAAAGAAGTCATTGTCTCACCGTCCTCTCATTGGAACGTGATTGGCGTTTTCGGCTACGTGGCATTTATGGGTCGTGCATGGGCAGCCTTGGCCACCGGATGACGCATCGGAGGACGCCTATACTGGGAAACCGGGACAGGCTTCTGATCAAAGTCTTGAGGAAAAGACTTTCTCGAATGAGGGAGTATTGTTAGGAATCATGTGTTTACTTTGCTATTTCTAGTATTAGGGAGGGGGTATTTGTAACTTTCTCTCTAATAAATAAGTATGGAATAGTTAGCAGTGGGGAGGAGAGTTTGTTATTCGGTTAGGGCTCCATTGTGGAGAGGCTCCCTTGTGGAGAAGGGCTTAGCCCGGGATCACTTCGGTGATTGTTTATCTTCGATTTGTATTTCAATTCAATCTATCACAATTATCTTATATCGATTCCTATCAAAACTCGTCAAATTTAAAGGTAAAGGACACCGCCTACAATTTGGTACAAACATAAAGGACACCGCCTACAATTTGGTACAAACATAAAGGACAAAACTTGTAATTTACTCAATTCAAATAATACATAAAGGACAAAAAGTGAAATTTACTCCATTATACATTATCCACTTAAAATTAATAAAATTACATAATTTATGCTACCATTTACATATTTGTGATGTCAATCAAATCGTCCTAACATACATCATAAACATCACAAATTAAACAAGTGGTCATTGGGGCCAAATATAGAATTGCTAAACTGTCTGGTATTCAAGTCGTTGCCATCAAGAGCTGAACCGAACCGATCAAGCCACTGAGTCGGGCTAGGATTCTCGGTTTCTTCAACCCATTGTGAAGTCATATCAATGTCTTCTAGTTGTATTGGGTCAATATCTGTTGACTTTGACCCTTTCGAACTTGCTAGCTTTAGATTGTAATGTACATAGGCGATATCGTTCAATGTTTCCTTATTGATCTTGTTCCTTTTGTCAGAGTGGATTTGTTGAAACATACTCCAATGTCGTTCGAATGGTGAAGTGCTACACACCTGACTCAGTATTCTCATCGCAACTCGTTGTAAAGTTGGAGCAGAGTCACCATATTGTTCCCACCAGATTCCTGAACAGACAGAAATAGTTCAAAGGGATATTTTGAGATTTCCATGAATATTAATCAAATAAATTAATTTGTTAAATCTATACTATATAATAAAAGAAACCAACTTTGGGACACGTGTCATTCATTGAAGGTGTCTATATTTTATTTTCTTGCATTTTCATACTTATCTTATATCAGTTAATTAAATAATAAATAATCAATTAATATTAAATCTTATCTTACTTTGAATGCCGGATAGAATCATTCTATTTAATCTAATAATAATATATTATCTTCAAATTTAAATTATAACTACGCAAGGCGCAAGCTAATTATATATATTTTTATATATTCCATATCTTTCCCATAGGTTTTTAGCTTTCCATACCCAAAATATAGCTATAAGTAAGGTTTCTGTATGATTTTAGCTGCATGTACAAGGCAAAAACCGAAGGTTTTTAGCTTTCCCTACCCAAAATATAGCTATAAGTAAGGTTTCTGTATGATTTTAGCTGCATGTACAAGGCGCAAGCTAATTATATATATTTTTTGTATATTCCATATCTTTCCCATAGGTTTTTAGCTTTCCCTACCCAAAATATAGCTATAAGTAAGGTTTCTGTATGATTTTAGCTGCATGTACAAGCCAAAAACCGAAGGTACAACAGTTAGATGCATAAAAACGCGTCAAGTACCAGAGGCGCGCACCTCAGGTCAAAAAAGCCCAGAAAAATCACAAATTTTTTTTTGGCGCTTCTTGTAATTACTCTAAGCGCTGAACGAAAAAACCCAAGGGTGTGCGCCTTGTTGCGCCTCGCGCGCCTAAGGCGCGCTTTTTAAAACTTTTGATAACCCCCCCATTTTGTCAACTTAAAATTTGTTCAAGTAAAAAGCATACCAGGTGAAACAGCATCAATGGCCTCCTTAGCAAGATTGCAGCCAAACATCCCTGTGGCCCGCGTAAACAACAAAATTTGATTGGTGATATCTCGTCTTAGTTCAGGAGTCGGGAGCAGCTTCTCTAAAACCCTAAAAAAGTCTTCCTTTATCGATCCAAGAAACTTAATCTCTGGATTATACTGAATACTCGGATTCAAGAATGCAGCTGCCGAGTGTAACGGTGAATGAAGGTGAGATTGCCATTTCTGATCCACAATATCAAAGAAAATCTTGCATTTAATATCATCCATAATATAATACGTCCTTATTGACTCCTTAGCTTTAGTCATCAACTCATAAACCGACCCGACTGCGGGTTTTCCACCTGAAACCTCCCTCATCACCTTTAAAAACGGATCGGAAACCGCCACACATTCTTCCACTTGCCGCCAGAACTCGTTATCATCGATTATGCCAATGCACGGCATACTCTGTGGTTTATTTGAGTAACAAGGGTTGTTAGTGAACTCGGGGCTGTTAAACATGTGTTTCAATCTTGACCGTTGCTTTAAGATCGATTGCAATGACAAGAAGTGAGAAACGTATTTTGTAATACCGGTTTTGATGATTTCCTCACCTACTGTGAACTTCTTCATCATCTCAACAAGTGATGAATTATTGTATATGAACTTTGAAATCATTTGTGCTTGCATGATGCATCGATTCACCCAATCGATCTTCGAAAACTCCTTCAAAATCGCGTTTAAACATTGGGAAGCACAAGGGGATACAAAGATAGTTCCATATGTTTGTAAAATATGGTTCACTATACTTGTGCAGTTAAGAGCGTTATCCAAAATAATCTGCACGATGTTTTCCGGACCGAAATCTTGAATCACGGAATCAAACAAATCCGCGAGAAACTTTGTGTTCTTGAAATAAGAAGACGCGTCTACAGATTTGTGAAAAAACGTGCTCGATGGTGATGAAATTAAGAAGTTGATCAAAGCTCTTGATTTGTTGTCGGTCCATGTTTCCACAATTATCGTGCAGCCTGTGGTTGACCATTCTTTCTCGATTTCTTTAGACTGTATGCTGACTTCAGACTTGATAATCTCTAACCAGTTGGTTTTCAGAGTTTCCGGTGTGGGCCCGTTAAACCCTTTACCACATTTGGCGATTGAATCAATCATTAATTGGTAAGATGGAGATCGGGCAACACTGAAGTCCAATTTGTTCTCGAAAAAGAAAAGGGCTATACTTCTTTCTGCATTTTCTTGATCACTTACATGAGAAGACGTGTTTTGGGTAATATTAGGAAAGATTTTAGCAACTGGAGATGACGTTTCTAGGGTTACCAGACTTCTATTAACAGGTGATCTGGGTTCTTCTCGTTTTCGCTTTTTTGTTAAAGAGACTTCTTTACAGTCGTCTTTCGATGATAAAATGGCGAGAACTTTATCAGTGACATCATCCCTAACTTTACTACAGGGATTTACACCTTTACTTGGAAGTCGAGATAGATGATGTTTTAATCTGCTTATACCACCGTTGAGAATTCTGAGGCAGAATTTGCATTTGACCTTATTTCCATCAAGTTTCTCAGCATATTCCCAGCAAACATCTTTCTCTCGAACCACTGTTGTGAGAAAAGGAAGCTAGGTTTATCTAAAGCTTGAGTTTAAGTTGTGAATATACTTAGAATTCGGACGTAAAATCAACAAAAAGACAGGTACTTACTTATGTAGAAGAAATACCTTGCATTCCACACAGCTGACATTAATAGGCAAACAAGAAAGTTTTGTCATCGTTAGCGCATAGTAAGCAATCCCCGAACTGATTCAAAAAATATGACAAAGAAACTGTATATAATGCAGCAAGCTGCCCCGCATTAGAAAATGAGAGAAGTCTCATGTTTGGAGGTTTATAACATTTGACACACATGGATAAAGATCTAAGAAGTCTGGACAACTTAGAAGGCCTGAGTTATGGGTTACTGATTAATTCTATCATTGGTTTAAGGTAGGCTAGGTGAGGCCCGAGTACTCCCCGCCTAGGCTGGGTACTCTCAAATCCGACTAGGGAGCGCCTAGCGACTTTTGCAACCATGGGTATAAGTTAAATTAGCAGTTTATTATGTTCGGATTGGGATTTAAATTGCTTATCTTGTTTACGCGTGTATAGATAGTACCAAACACTTCTCTAATAATCGGCATTCTTGCAGCCGACTGAAAGCATACATCCATAAAAAGATAGAAAGAGAACTTTTTGACCCAGCTATTAATTCACACTTCTCTAATAATCGACATTCTTGCAACTAAGGGTGTGTCTAGGATTGCTTATTAGAACTGCTTATGCTTATAAATTACTTATTTAAAAAGGCAATACGGGATAGGTACTTTAGAAGATATACCTACCAAACACAACCTTAGTTTTGTGAAGTATTTACTTGCAGTCATCCGTCATAACTAGCAATCACAATCAATTCCAGCTTCCAAACAGAAGCCATTAAACAAATTCATTTTACTCAATAATTGGATCATTCGATCTTATGAAACATAACCTAATCGAAACCCAGGTCAGATTTCTAACAATACGCATCAATAAACCATGAATTACAAGCTTTAATATTGTTAAAATAGAAAATTAGGGTTCAAATCAGCAAAGTATTTTAGAAGAGAAAATAGGAGAGAAAACAGCGAGAAATAGAAAATGGCTTACAGAGTTTGCAGATTCGAGGAAATGGTGTCGGTAATCGGTGGATTTCTCGCGATATTTTAAAGCGAATCGAAGAATTAGGGCTTTTCTGTTCTTCTCCTTGTGGTTGGTTGACACTCGATATATCGCGGGTTTCCGCTAGTTTGATCAAATAACATTAGTATAGGAGTGCCCGCGCGATGCGTCGGGAACTCGGTCAGTATCAAAATCTTCATGAGCAGTGGCGGAACTAGAAAAAATATTTAGGGTATCCCAAATTTTTTTACGATACATTTATAGAACAGAATTTCTTTTACCTGCATTACGGGGCGGGGCGAGGCCGATCCTGAAAATTCAAGTGCCCTGGTTGAGCCAAAAAAGGCCCTTAGGCCTTAGACCATGTGTAGTGGTTAAGAAAAATAATGTCTACACCATGGGGCATTATCCGACACATGGCAGTCCAGTGAGCATAGGGCGTTATTGCAAAAGTGGCGTAGTGGGAATAATGCCCAATAATCCCTTTTAGGCGTTTTTTTATTAAAAAAAAAAAGCAAACTAGTTTCTCATTGGCCAGTCAAACCCAGTCAACCCATCACAAACTCTTTTAGGCGTGGTTTTAAAAACGCCAAGCCAATTTTTTAAAAACTGCCCCATAACGCCCTATGTAATGGGGAGGGGGCTTTTTTTTGGATTTTTTTCAAAAATAATGCCCCACTACGGGTGATCTTACCGAATTAAATTTTATAAACTAGTTTTTTTTTAAGTTATTAGTATTTAGGTTAACGAATCAATATTGAGCATATCACATTTGGACTAGGCTTTATGAATTAATATTAGCAATAAGTTTTTAGATATTAGATTGGGCTAGGTTTATTTTTAATTTTTAGATCGAAATTAAACAATTCAAGAACTCAAGAAGAAAAGAAATAAAGAATACTCACAACTCACAATCACAATTAGCACAACAATCTAATACACTATTGGGTTATTATTTGGTTATTTGGGTAATTACTATTGGGCTATCATTTGTTTTTTTGGGCTAATATAATGAGTATTATTTGGGCTTGATTTCAGTTTGTAATTTTTTTTTCAGGGGTGTCCTAGTACTTGTTGAGGGGTGTCCTTAGTATAAAAATCGAAAAAAAAAATAAAATTTTACACTACCGGAAAAAAGTTGAGCCGTAGCCCGTGCTACGCCCCAACCTACATTAGGTCCGCCCCTGTTCATGAGTTGTCGAAAAAAGACATTGACACATATTTTACAACGACTGAAAACCATAAAAACGAATATCAGTACCAATACCAGTTCTGATAATACCGATATCGGTATCGATGTTATTTAATCGGAATCAGTTTGGTTTGATATGGTACTGGTGAGGTTACTATAACTGATCTAACTCTGTTAAAAAAATAACAATTATGTATTTAGTTTTGTTTTTTAATAAGTTGACGAACCCAAATTATAAAGGAAAAATCAAATGATGTGGTAAAGATGTATACATTATATAGTATAAAAGCTAAAACCGAAACTTAAAAAAAAAAGATATATAACTACAATATATATATATATATATATATTAAATAAATGAACTTCACATCATATAATTTATGAACAGGTTGCTAAAAGTTTTTGCATTTCTAAATGTATATGGTAAGCTTTATATTATAGCTTGTTTATACCCTGCAAAATTAAATGGATATAAAAACTCAAAAAACAAAATATAAATACTAAAAAAAAAAAACAAATATAAATAAATAATATATGTAATTTGGACTTTTGAGTATTCATCTGCTTTAAACTGGTGGAGCACAAAAAAAAAAAATAAGTGGCAGAATCGTAATTTGTATTCAACTATTGTCCAATTAATTTACTGTTTCTAAGGCCATTCATCAAATGTTATATTATAGAATGTTCATTTCATAAAAAAATGTAATCCATATTTCGTTTTTGAAGAAACACTAAGGGCCCGTTTAGTACGGGTTAATGAAATGAGTGAATGGAATGGACGAGGTAATGGAATGGACAAGGGAATGCAATGGATCATTACCATTCCATGTCTTGTTTGGTTACCATGTGAGAATTGAATGAATTATTATTGTGTATTGTTTGGTAGGCAAGAAAAACGAACGAATAAATCAGCGATGAGTGGTTGTGGTCGATGGTAGTGATTGCGGGTGGCGGCGGCGGTGGTGGGTGGCGGCGGCGGCGAGTGACGGTGGAGGTGGCGATGGCGGGTGATGGTGACCGGGGGATGCGCAGAGGCAGAGGTAGCGGTGAGTGGCAGTGACCGGGGGATGCGCAGAGGTAGAGGTAGCGGTGGGTGGCGGCGGTGGTGGTGGTTGGTTGTGGCGGTGGTGGTGGCGTCAACGGTGGTGGGTCGCGGCGGCGACTAACGTTGGCGGCAATGGTGGTTGGTGGCGGCGGTGGGTGACAATGGTGGCGGTGGGTGGCGGTGGAGGTGGTGGTTGTGGGGGTGGCGGTGGAGGCGCTGACGGGTTGCGGGTGGAGGCAACGATGGCATTGGTGGTGGTGGTGGCGAAGGTGGTGGGTTGTGGTGTTGGTGATGAATGGTGCTAGATGGGATGGAATGAAAAAAACATTGGGAGTGGATGGAATGATTTTGAGGGAATGGAATGTCTTATGGAATGGGTGATTCCATTCCATTGACCAACCAAACACCCTTTCTTCATTCCCTCATAATAATCAATTCCATTCCGCCTCTCATTCCTGTACACCAAACACTACCTAAGGTAGTGTTTGGTATGCAGGAATGAGAGGCGTAATGGAATGGACCATTACAAGGGAATGAAGAAAATGGTGTTTGTTTGGTTAATGGAATGAAATCACCCATTACATAAGTCATTCAATTCCCTCAAAATCATTTCATCCTCCCTCATGCTTTTTTTTTTCATTCCATCCCCTTTTGCACCATTTATTAGCAATACCATAAGCCACCACCGTCAATACCAGCCACCATCACCACCCACTACCACCGCCACCACCCACCAGTTGCCGCCACCCGCAACCTTCCATCGTTGCCACCACCGCTTTCACCGCCACTAACGCCCGCTGTTGCCACCCACCGCCGCCGCCACCACCCATCACTGTTACTACCACCCACCATCGCCACCTATCACCACTGATGTGTTCAAAATACAACATATAAATTACATCAAATGAGGCATAAAATCAACTCTTTTCTAGTACTAATGTTGGAAAAAGTTTGCGTTTTTGTTGCTTTTAAATAAACAGGGTTAAATGAGCTTAAAAGAACAAAAGAAGTAAAAAGACATCAAAAACCAACATTAAATGCTATAAAGAAGGATTGACCAACTTGCCGAACCCCCGTCCACATCCAAACCCAAGAAATAACAAAGACAGAAGCTTTGGCACGGGGCCGTGCTCATCTAGCACGGGCCGTGCCCAGTGGGAATTTACTGCAGCTGAAAAAGACAACAACAAAAGACAAAATTCAAGCTCAACAAGGGGTCGTGCTAAGCCAACACGGGGCATGGTCAACTCTTAGATTTCCAGAATATGAAGAAGTACAACAAGTACATTGGCCACGGGCCGTGCCGTTGACACACGGGGCCGTGTTAGTACAAGTTTGACACTCCAGTTAATGTAGAAGAGAGAGAATGATGACCACGGGGCCGTGCCAGGCGGGCACGGGCCGTGCTGGATGTTCTGTTTTCAGCTATAAATAGGGATGTTTGGTTCCACTTCCACTCATCCTTTGGCAAACCACTTCTCTCTCACTTGCCACCACTCCACCACTACCACAACACCATCATCACCACCATTATCCATTTTCCATCTTTAGAGTGTGTGTGTAGTCTCAGGATCCAAGATTGATCATAAGAATCTTTGTCAAACAAAGGCCATGCTTGGCTAAATTCTTACATCACTTGGTGAAGACTTTTCTTTTATGTATTTTTTATGATTTCCAATCTTTGCCTACTTTTTAATTAGGTATATATTAATGACGTTAATAAATAGTTTTTTTTATATTGAAGGCGAATTTACTCAATCATTCTTCTATGTTCGTTGATTCAACATATTCATGTCTTTACGGTCTATATAAAGCATGTTAATTGCCTGGAAGGGGGTTAGAAGGGTGGTTTGGGTAATTCTATGTCTCGTTCAGTGTATAGATACTGCGAGAACCTGGTTCAAGCCCAGTAACACCTCACGAGTCAGAGCGGGCATTACCCACCACGGGAGAGGTGCAAAAAGTTTGAATCCCTTATTCTTAAACTTTTATTAAAACATTAAACCAACCCCGCGAGCACTGTATCCCTACTGACTCAGACCAACGGGTTGAGGGTGATCGCCGCCCCGGAAGAGGGGTCCACCACATTTTGCATTAATAACTTACTTAATTGTCTTTCAATGATCCAACTTAGTGGGATTGTATCCTTGCTGACTCAAACCACTAGGTTGAGGGTAATGTCGCCTTGGAAGAGGGGCCTACTACTATAACTAAGATAATCTCTTAAAATGCCCAAAGTGTGAAAATCATTAAAAGGGTACATGAAAGATAAGTTGGATCCAAGTGATTCTTTCTTTTCTATCATTTTTATTTTATTTTTAATTTTGTTTTTATATTTTTATTAGCTTAAAAATCTTTTCTCAAAAATTGGTTCGATTAGACGTTGACGATAAGCCGATATTAAAAGCTCATGTGTCCTTAGACGACCTCGGTATCTTGCCATCACTATACTACGTCCGCGATGGGTATACTTGCCCTAGCGTGTGTGTAGAGTGATAGTAGAATATCGTGTTTTATAAATTTAAAAATTGAAATCGGTGAGAAAAAAGAGCTAAAAATAACTAAAAAATATAGACACCCGCACGCACGTCACCACCCACAATCGCTGCCACCAATCACCACCGGTCACCACCGATTTTATTTCTTCATCTTTTCTCGCCTACCAAACAATACACTATAGTAATTCATTCTATTCCTACATGGTAACCAAACAAGACATGGAATGGTAATGATCCATTGCATTCCATCGTCCATTCCGTTACCTCGTTTATTCCATTCCCTCGTCTATTCCATTACCCCATACCAAACAGACCCTAAGTTAACACGAGGTTAGGCTTAGGTGACTTGTCTCTTCAGCAATGATTAATCTCTATTCTTTCCTCTATAAAATGGCTTGATTATCTTTAATCGATCCTGCAAAAAAATCAACACCGGTGAACTCGTTACAAGGAGAAGGAGATGGGGGTTCTCCTTGTAACCACCATCCGTGGTGAGAATAAGAACTCGTCTTGAGGAAATAAGTGTGTGTAGTAAGTGAGAGAACAAGAGAATGATCCTTTAACCTGGTAGGGAGGTCTTCTATTTATAGTCGAATGGTTGTGAAGGAGGTAGGAGCCAGCTAGGCATTCGCCAGCTGTCGATATTAGGGAATATCCGTTTTATCCCCTCTGACAGGACAAGACCGTTAATCCGTACTAGGGCTGACTGGGCACGATGCTATTAGTTCCACCTCGGCGTCTCCTAGTACTTCTTGTCGGGTTGTCGCTAGTGTCACACCCTAGCTTTGCGGAAGCGTGGTTAATTTGGTGTGACTTCTTAATACCATAGCTTAATCATAACAAAGCTATATGAAATAAAATCATGCAAGATCATCCATTTAATTAAGTTTTAAAAACCAAATACAACAACATTGTTTTAACGGAAACACATCCTAACGACAAAAACATTGTTCAACAAACACAAACATAACATAAACACAGTTTAAGGACTGTGACTTGTCCAGGAAAGAGTCACATCCCCTAAACCCGGATGATCTCATAACTAGTGCAGCGGGAAAACGTGTCATACCGCGCCAGATCCTTTAATTCCCTGAAATACATGTAAGTTGAAAAATCAACAATAATGTTGAGCGAGTTCATGTGTAAGTGAGTAAATAAACCTTTGAATAAAAAAAAAATCCTGGTATGTAGCAAATAAGGAAAAGAGATCACCAATGGTTTGCAAGGCCATTGATATGTGTGAAATGCAAGTAGGAAGGCTCAAACCTAGCAAATTTATGCGTTGGGTACAAAGTCACCCCGAGGTCCGTTATGCTGGGCCTGGGACTGGGCTCGTTACACCCAGATAGATCTACCGCTCCTGCCCCTCGGTCCTATCCTGAGGATTAATGACCTCAAGTTTCCGCCTACCCATTCACATGATCTAAGTAATAACCCTCCTTACGCTAACCATACCATGTAAGAAATATTCGTAATCATAGTAACATGTATTTCACCCCCGCAGTTTAGAAAACTGAAAACAGTTAAGAGAAAAGGGGGACATGAACTCACAGCGGTGCGTCTCTACCAAGTATGTCTCCAAGTCAAGCAGCTGTGCAACGACCTACATGTACTAACTCTATTAGACGGACGGCCGTGCCTTAGCTTTATGGTTTAAGTTTTGGGAAATAGTTAGACAACTATTTCGTGTTTACATTCAGTGCATACTTGGTAATTATTTTCCTTCCCAAGGATGGGGGATTTAATACATGTGTGTTCGAAATATATTATTAAGTCTCACTTAAAATATATCTTATTTCTAACTTCAAAATATAAATATTTTTCTCAAAAATATTATATTTTTATTTCACATAATTTTCCCAAAATAATACTTTAACAAAAATACGCGTTCATAATTATTTCCGTAAAATGCGTAAGTTACGTTTTAACGATCGAGTGGTAATAATAATTACCGGTGTAACTTATATGTTTATCGTGAAAGCGTTCGTATTATTTTGGATTCGTTAACGTTCGATAATATTATTTTTACCCTAAAAATAATATTTATACACTTCACGAAATAATTGACAAGTGACGTTGTGAAAAAAAATATATTTACTAAATATATTTATCACGTTTAAATTTTGTGAAAATCCCACCTCCGATATTTTGTAAATAAAGTCGTGGCGAAACTTATATTTTGAAAACATGTCGAAAAGTATTTCTAACACTTATAGTGAAAATAATTCTAAGTGTTAGGTTTTTGGAAAAATTTCGCCAGAGTTTCCTCTGTAACTGGAGGTGGCCACGCTTTCAAGCGTATCATTTTCTTTTATAAATCAAATCAACCATTTTCTTACTCAATCAAAACAATATTCAACGCATCAACTAGTCCATAAACATGTAAATCGCAAAAATCACATGAACTTGTAGTTTTCTAAAATTATGAAGTAAATCCCATTACTTTTAGCGGATCTTTATATAAATTAGTCCGGTTTCGTAAAACCCCCGTTTTTTATAGAAATTCCGTCTTTACAACTTCTCGTCATCTTTTACAAAAATAGTTATTTTGTCGAAACTTTGTGCTACACAAGTGTTTACACACTTGTGTGTTCTAAAAATCATCCTTTTTAGTGTAAGATCCGTTCTCAGAAAACATGATTTCTTTGATACTTGGTTGTTTGAAAATACCACTTGTAGATCCGTAGATCTACTAGTTTTAAACACTATTTTACAAGCAAAACCGCTTTTACACAAGTCCATGATTCGTGTGTTGTAGAGTTTCATCCTTTAACCCTTGTTATTTTCAAAACAACCTTATGTCATGATCCATGATCATGACCAACCCGGGTTAAATGATGATCCGAGCTACCACAACATAGATTGGGTCCAAATAATCACACAAATCAAATACCACAAGATTTACACAACATATAAGCTTTTAACCATCTTTACTTGCATTTTTAGTAAACTTTAATGCATCAACTTGTAGGATTACGAGTTTTAACCGTTACAAATCATTTTAACCACTTCAAAATAGTTCGAGAAGGTGATTTAAGCAACATACCACTAGCTCGAGGCTAGGGAAGAATCTAGACACAAAAAGGGTGGATAAAAGCAAGAGAGTGAGGTCCTTTGAGTTCCGAATGCACCAAGCCTCCTTAGATGTGATCCTTAACACTTGAATGGTCTTGAAATGTGATGAAGGAAATCGAAAGATGGATGGATGTAGAGGGGGGTGTTCGGCCGAAGCTTTCTTAGAGAGAGAGAGGGAGTGTTGTGGTGAATGTTATGTGATGAAGAGAATGATAGTCCAAGTGCATTACTTATAGACAATTACAAGTTTACTAACCATTGGATTTTATGCTACATAGATACTAAACAAAAGGATTAAAATAATAATTTGGAAGACAAAGTATGTCCCCCTTCTTGGGGACGGTATGTAAAGGGGGGGGGGGGTCTTGATTAGATTCCAACTATTAGTTAGATAATAGTTAGATTAGTTAGGTTAGTTAAGTGCTTAACCCGGTTAGTAGTGTGTTGTGCTTTATGGCGGGTGTTAGGGTATTCAGGGACCCTAACTGGCTCAGAAAAAGATAAATAGTGTTAATGACAATATTTTCATGTTCCGGGTATAGTCCGGTTGTTCGGTTGGATAGTAATCCGTTAAAGTGTTAAACAAAGCTTTAGAGTGTCGTTAATACCATTTTTAGTGAAACAACTTATTCCCGACACTTTGGAAAGTGTCTAGTAATATTTTCCTCATGTTTTGGCACTTTATTAGTTAGCTAGAAGCTGAATTGTTTATTAAAATGCTGAGTTTTGTGCATGGTGTACGTCTTAGGCACATCCAGTCATTGTAACTTATTCCTAGAGACGCAGTTCTACAACCCTTGTATCCCTACACTCACCACTAGTGTAGTAAAATATTTCTGGCTCATACAGGCCTTAGAGGCAGTGTTTGCCTGATGCTGGCTTTATCAGCATGTTCAATAGGTTATCCGTTTGTAGTGCTACTGTGCTTTTGTGCATCATGTTTGTCACTAAGGTTCAGCATGTAAATAATGTAGTGACGGTATGTAAAGTATGATGCAGGAATATGCATGTATCAGAAATCAAGTAGCAGTTCATCAGTAATTTCAAGCAAGCACAGTAATTAAGCAGTAATTAATTATTAATTAAGTCGTACGGATACCTGGTTTAGTGAGGGTTGTCACATTCTCCCCCCGTTAGAAAAATTTCGTCCCGAAATTTTAAGTTCTGCTTCTAGATGCATGGTTCTTGGGAAACAGGTGGGGGTATTTCTCTTTCATCCGGTCCTCTCGCTCCTAGGTGAATTCAGGACCATGTCTGGCATTCCAACGAACCTTGACGAGCTTGACACTGCTCCGGCGGGTCTTGTTCACTTTCCAATCCGTAACCTCAACAGGTTCTTCAACGAAGTAGAGCGTGTCGTCAACATGAATTTCGTCGATAGGAATGACAACGGTATCTTGCGTTGGACTCTTCCTCAAATTTGATACGTGGAACGTATCGTGAACACCATTCAGTTCGGCAGGTAGATCCAACTTGTATGCTACGGACCCAATTCTTTCCAGAATTCTGAACGGGCCAATATACCGCGGATTCAACTTCCCACGCTTCCCAAAGCGTGCCACACCTTTCCAGGGTGATACCTTCAACAAAACCATATCTCCTACCTCAAATTCCAGAGGCTTCCTTTTTCGATCCGCGTAGGCTTTCTGACGGTCACGAGCCGCACTGATGCGATCTCGGATCTATGCAATCTTATCTGTGGTTTCCTGGACCACATCAGGACCAACCAACTGTCTATCACCTGCGTCAGACCAACAAAGCGGTGATCTGCACTTGCGCCCATATAAAGCTTCAAATGGCGCGGCACCAATACTGGCGTGGTAGCTGTTGTTGTATGAAAATTCAACCAAAGGCAAATGCTTATCCCAGCTACCACCCAAATCCATAACACACGCTCTCAGCATGTCTTCCAAAGTCTGTATCGTCCGTTCGCTTTGCCCGTCAGTCTGCGGGTGAAACGCGGTGCTCATATTCAATTGCGAGCCAAAAGCTTCTAGGAAGGATTGCCAAATCCTTGATACGAATCTTCCGTCTCTATCGGAGATGATTGAGAGAGGTACTCCATGGCGTGTAACAATCTCTCTCATGTAAATTTCGGCCAGCTTGCTCATATTATCCTTCTCTCTGATAGGTAAGAAGTGTGCTGACTTCATTAATCGGTCCACTATTACCCAAATAGTGTCATGGCCTTTTGGCGTTCTTGGCAACTTCGTAACAAAATCCATGGAGATTTGTTCCCACTTCCACTTGGGAATTTCAGGTTGTTGCAGAAGTCCTAAAGGCTTCTGGTATTCCGCTTTAACCTTAGCGCATGTTAAACACTTGCTCACATAGACAGCAACATCGCCTTTCATCCTAGGCCACCAATAATAATCTTTAAGGTCTTGGTACATCTTATTCGCTTTAGGGTGGATAGAGTACCGCGATTTGTGAGCTTCATCAAATATAACCTTCCTCAAACCACCAAACAAAGGAACCCAAATCCTTTTCTCAAAACATAACGTTCCTTCCTTGTTTGGTACCAATAGCTTCTCCATCCCACGGAGATATTCTTCTTCCAGGTTCCCTTCCTTGAGAGCTTCTTTCTGCGCGGCACGAATGCGCAAGGAAAGATCGGTTTGAATTATCATTTCTAAAGCCCTAACCCTTATGGGCTTGATTCTCTCTTTTCGACTTAGGGCATCAGCGACCAGATTCGCCTTCCCTGGATGATACTTTATCTCGCAGTCGTAGTCATTCAACAGCTCAACCCATCGTCTTTGTCTCATATTCAACTCCTTCTGGTTGAATATGTGCTGTAGGCTCTTGTGATCTGTGAAGATTATGCACTTCGTACCATATAGGTAGTGTCTCCAGATCTTTAAGGCAAAAACCACTGCGCCAAGTTCCAAGTCATGTGTGGTATAATTCTTTTCATGTACCTTCAGCTGGCGTGACGCGTAAGCAATAACCTTTTGGCGTTGCATCAACACACAACCCAATCCTTTACGCGAAGCGTCGCAGTATACCACGAAATCATCTGTACCTTCCGGTAGTGCTAAGATTGGCGCATTGCAGACTTATCTTTCAATATCTGGAATGCCTCTTCCTGTTTGATTCCCCAATCAAACTTCTTATCTTTCTGCGTGAGGAGCGTCAATGGTTGAGCGATTTTTGAAAAATCCTCAATGAATCTTCGGTAATAACCAGCCAAACCTAAGAATTGTCGAATCTCGATAGGCGTCTTTGGCGTTTCCCAATTCTTGATCGCCTCGATCTTGGTTGGATCCACGTGGATTCCATCTCCATTTACCACGTGCCCAAGGAATTGCACTTCTCGCAGCCAAAACTCGCACTTAGAGAACTTGGCATACAACTATTCTTTCTTCAGCAGCTCCAAAATAGCTCTTAGGTGCTGTTCATGTTCAGCCTTCGTCTTTGAATAAATCAAAATATCATCGATGAACACTATCACGAACTTGTCCAAATACGGCTTGCAAACTCTATTCATCAAATCCATGAACACTGCAGGTGCGTTTGTTAACCCAAACGGCATAACGAGGAACTCGTAGTGCCCATAACGAGTTCTGAAGGCTGTCTTTGGGATACTCTCCTCTTGTATCCTTAACTGATGGTATCCAGATCGAAGATCGATCTTTGAATAGAAGCTCGAACCTTGCAGTTGGTCAAACAGATCATCAATCCTTGGCAGAGGGTATCTATTCTTGATCGTCAGCTTATTCAACTCCCGGTAGTCGATACACATTCGAAGACTACCGTCCTTCTTCTTGACGAACAAAACTGGAGCTCCCCAAGGCGAGAAGCTTGGTCGGATAAATCCCTTGTCTAACAACTCTTGAAGTTGTGTCGACAGCTCTTGCATCTCAGACGGAGCAAGTCTATAGGGTGCCTTAGCCACAGGCGCGGCGCCTGGAACTAAGTCGATGCGAAACTCTACTTGCCTCTGAGGCGGCAATCCAGGCAAGTCCTCTGGGAAGACTTCTGGATATTCCCTCACGACAGAGATGTCTTCGATCTTCGGTTCTTCAGCTTTCTTATCTACAATGTGTGCCAGGAAGGCAGCACATCCCCTTTGTAAACATTTTCGTGCTTTCAAGCAACTGATAATTCTTAACGGCGTATCACGCTTCTCTCCGTGAACCACAATGGTCTCACCATCATCAGTTGGGATACGAACTACCTTTTCGTGACAAACTATCTCAGCCTTGTTGCCTGATAACCAATCCATTCCTACCACCATGTCGAAGCTTCCCAACTGGACTGGTAGTAGATCCAGAGCAAACTCACGCTCTCCCAATTCGATCACACAACCTATTATAACTTCATTGGCTTCTACCAACTTTCCATTAGCCAATTCGATTGAGTACGGAACATCTAATTTACTAGCGGCTAAACCAAGCATATTCTTAAACTCTAACGACACGAAGCTATAATCGGCGCCAGTATCAAATAAAACGGATGCATAGCGTTGGTTTACAGGGAACGTACCAGTAACAACATTGGGATCCTTGCACGCTTCCCTTACTTCAATATTAAACACTCTTCCACGGGCTTGGTTCAACTCGGGGCAGTTCCTCTTGTAGTGCCCAAGATCACCACAGTTGAAGCATTCGGATCTCTGCCCGTTTCCACCAGCTTGATTATTCCTCTGATTACGATTCACAGCGCCCGCTTGATTAGCATTGTTGCCTCGGTTTCCATTACCTCCATTGTTTCCTTGTGGGCGATTTCCATTCCCACCTCGGTTATTATTCCTGTTTCCAAAACCTCCTTGGCCTCCCTGGCCAACAGTGGCCCAACAAGAGTCCTTCAAGTGGCCAGATTTCCCACAAGCTTCACATACTTTCAACCCACAACGGCCAGAATGGTGGCGCTAGCAGGTATTACACTTGGGCTGGGTGCCCATGTATCCTTTTCCTTTCTTTCCGCTACCAGCTGTAACCTGAGCTGGCATGCTTGCTTCTCCTTTCTTGACAACACCACTGGTGCCCTGCTTGAAGTTTGAAAACTTCCGCTTGTTACCTCCTGATGACTCCACATGAGCCTCTTTCTTCTTAGGCTAAGTATCATCGAACTTGTTCAGGCGAATAGCCTCCTCTGTAAGAGCCACGCTCAAATCAATTGCCTTAGTAATAGTCGCAGGCTTGGAGGAGGTCACCATGCTTATGATTTGAGGAGCTAATCCCCAAATAAAACGTTCAATCCTTTTGAACTTTGTAGTGACCATGTAGGGTACCACATGCGATAAGTCATGAAACCTCTGAACGTATTCCGCGATCTTTGGACCTTCCATCTTTAAATGCCAGAACTCTGTTTCCAATCTTTGGATTTCAGCGCGGGAACAGTACTTTTTGCGCATAAGTTCCTTCAATTCGGTCCAGGTTAGTGCGTAGGCAGCAGCTTCACCAAGTGCCTGTACTTGCAAATTCCACCAAGATAGGGCTCCATCCAAGAATAGCCCAGAGATATAGGTGACTTGCTGGCCAGGTGCACATTTGCTCATGCGAAGAACAGATTCAGTTTTCTCAGCCCAACGAACAAAGGCGACAGCACCTCCTGTGCCATCAAAGTTGACCGGCTTGCAGTCTAGAAACTGCTTGTAGGTGCACCCATGAGGTGGGTTGTTGTTATTGCCAGTATTGCCTGAGTTGCTTCCACTAGTCCCTCCTTGAGAGGCGGCGTATTGTGCGATGGCAGCAGCGATGATTTGCTGGAGTTCTGCCTCATTGGTAGGCA
Organism: Helianthus annuus; assembly: GCF_002127325.2. NCBI lineage: Eukaryota > Viridiplantae > Streptophyta > Magnoliopsida > Asterales > Asteraceae > Helianthus > Helianthus annuus. Next base: position 98,910,686 of record NC_035437.2, read on the forward strand.
TTTGCGGTTGTTGACGTCTCGGCGGCATCTTCTAAAGATGTGTTTACGTTGGTCAGGCCATAGTAAAGCGTACGTATATAATGATAGTAATAGTACATAACATCTCATGTTATCAATATATCATTCACATATCATCTCATGTCACAAATATCATTCACACATCATCCCATGTCATAAAAATATAAATAATCAATCATGCATCAACTATGATGAGAATACTGCGATTGCCATATATCGAGACCACATAGTAAGTGTACAAGTACATCACAGTGTCATACAACATCAGTCGACTAAGGGCTACATCACCCTAGTCCAAAAACTATCTCAAACCAGTGTCAATACATCAAATACATGTCAACAAAAGTCAGAATCATAATGTAGTCTCCAAAAATACTGTGCAGTCAAAAGCAATCGCCGTCTTCTCACCAACGTCTACCCATACGGTACTGATGAGCTCTACACAGATGGCGGTGGAGGAGGGGGAAAGTGAGTGTAAAACAAACGACGCAACTGGAGCCAGTCCTCCTCCATGGCTCTGTGAGTACGTAAGAAAGAAGCAACCTGCCGCTCTAAAGTGAGAAGGCATGCAACATAATCCGGTGGTAATGGTCGAGAGGGCTGCAAAGGAGAGTGGGTCTGACCCTGGCACTGACACGGCGGCGGCTGAGCTCTCTCAAGCTCCTGAATGCGCTGTGTGTGTGCCTCGTGCTAAAAAACAAAAGACATCAAAACGTCCTCAATAGAGTGCCCCATATGGAAAGGATGGTAGGGGTCGGTCGGTGGCATAACAGGTGGTGATAACCAGAGAAACGGCTCCCTGGCTGGATCAAAAGGTGCCACATGAAATGGAGAAACAGGGGGGTAAAACAGGTGGAAACTGTGGCATAAAGGGAACAGACATCGGCACGTGTCCAAAGGGATGGGCTGAAGAACCCTCTCCAGGTCGCGCTGGAGGTGTAAACTGAGGAACTGGAAAAGAGAAATCAACGTGTCGTGCATCAGTGGTATGAGGGGGAATAGGTGGAACCTCATCATCAGCAGGAATCCACCCGTGCTAGGCGTGCTCATCTCGTGGGTCCTTGTGGGTCGAGAACAGTGCATGCTCGGGCTCTAGTGGAACGGAATCAGGTGGGGGAGCAACAAGAGGGTCAACAGGTGCATCAGCAATAAGTGGGGGATTAACGTGGTCAGCAGCAATGTCATGATCGCCCTCCAACAATGGAGCATCCACAGGGTGATCATCAGCAGGTGGGTCAGCAATCACAGGCTCAATAGGCATGCCAACATGAACAGGGTCATGCTCAAGAACAGGGTCTAGAGCGGTTGCCTGCTCAGGGGCGATGACAGGCTCGGGATCATCAAAGGCCATCTCAAAATCAAACTCAGGGTCAATGGGATCAACTGGGTCTACTAGGTCGGCTGGATCCTCCATAGGCTGATCCATAGGTATAAACTCTATATCCTGATCCGGGTCGAATCCTGGGGGAAAGATAGGATCGGAATCCTCCACATCATCGTGGTCGAAAGCAAAGCTAGGAATAGGGGCAGCAGAGGATGCCTGGTCAGGATCTGAACCATGTGAAAAGTGCTGTGCGCTCAGAGTGTGGGAAGGTGCGGAGGCCACAGACTCGAAGGAGTCTGGAGCAGGTGAGTGTGCAGGTGACTCCGCAGCTGGAGCATCTGCGAGCAGTAAAAGTCCTCCATCGGCTATAAGGGCCTCGCCCTCCTCATCGTCCTCTAGGAGATCATCGTCAAACAGATCAATATCGCCATCAGCATCGGCGTCAAGAAGCAAATCGTAGGCAGGGTAAACGGCCAATGGTATGGGAGCAGGGATCTCTACAAGCGGTAAGTCCCCAATAAGAGGGCCATCAGCGAGCTCATCAGCCTCGTCAGGTAGCGCGAAGGGCTGAAAGTCGTCCTCGTCCGTGCTAGTAACGTCCGACGTGTGCACCTCGTGCTCTGAAGATGCTAGGTCATCTGATACTATAGGTCTAGGGCCTGTGGTGTCTGAGGCGCCAGTGCTGGGCGAGTCCATGTGTCTGTAACATAAACACAAATATGCACAAATAATCAGTCATACAATCAGGTAAACACATTAGTCACCAAGTAAGAAATCACATAATTCTCCTAGTCCCACTAGCCTCCCAGTCTCCTAGACTGACACTCCTAGTCCCACTAGCCAAATTCCTCCCAGTCTCTAAGACTGCTCTATCATCTACCTCGACCTCTTAGATCGAGCCTCGGCCTCCAAGACCGAGCCTCAGCCTCCAAGACTGAGCCTACTCTTCCTAGTCTTACTAGCCATCTACCTCGATCTCTTAGATCGAGCCTCGGTCTCCAAGACCGAGCCTCAGCCTCCAAGACTGAGCCTACTCTTCCTAGTCTCACTAGCCATCTACCTCGATCTCTTAGATCGAGCCTCGGTCTCCAAGACCGAGCCTCAGCCTCCAAGACTGAGCCTAAAAATAATATATAAAATGTGCTCAACATTTGTTTGTAAAAACGTTTTGGATCTGGACTTAAGTGGTATGCAGTAAAGGGTTTTCGTGAGAGCCCTAGTGATCATAGTCTAGACTCGAGAAGGAATCCTAGTTCGCTATGATCAGAGCTCTGATACCAAGCTGTCACACCCTGGCTTTGCGGAAGCGTGGTTAATTTGGTGTGACTTCTTAATACCATAGCTTAATCATAACAAAGCTATATGAAATAAAATCATGCAAGATCATCCATTTAATTAAGTTTTAAAAACCAAATACAACAACATTGTTGTAACGGAAACACATCCTAACGACAAAAACATTTTTCAACAAACACAAACATAACATAAACACAGTTTAAGGACTGTGACTTGTCCAGGAAAGAGTCACATCCCCTAAACCCAGATGATCTCATAACTAGTGCAGCGGGAAAACGTGTCATACCGCGCCAGATCCTTTAATTCCCTGAATTACATGTAAGTTGAAAAATCAACAATAATGTTGAGCGAGTTCATGTGTAAGTGAGTAAATAAACCTTTGAATAAAAAAAAATCCTGGTATGTAGCAAATAAGGAAAAGAGATCACCAATGGTTTGCAAGGCCATTGATATGTGTGAAATGCAAGTAGGAAGGCTCAAACCTAGCAAATTTATGCGTTGGGTACAAAGTCACCCCGAGGTCCGTTATGCTGGGCCTGGGACTGGGCTCGTTACACCCAGATAGATCTACCGCTCCTGCCCCTCGGTCCTATCCTGAGGATTAATGACCTCAAGTTTCCGCCTACCCATTCACATGATCTAAGTAATAACCCTCCTTACGCTAACCATACCATGTAAGAAATATTCGTAATCATAGTAACATGTATTTCACCCCCGCAGTTTAGAAAACTGAAAACAGTTAAGAGAAAAGGGGGACATGAACTCACAGCGGTGCGTCTCTACCAAGTATGTCTCCAAGTCAAGCAGCTGTGCAACGACCTACATGTACTAACTCTATTAAACGGACGGCCGTGCCTTAGCTTTATGGTTTAAGTTTTGGGAAATAGTTAGACAACTATTTCGTGTTTACATTCAGTGCATACTTGGTAATTATTTTCCTTCCCAAGGATGGGGGATTTAATACATGTGTGTTCGAAATATATTATTAAGTCTCACTTAAAATATATCTTATTTCTAACTTCAAAATATAAATATTTTTCTCAAAAATATTATATTTTTATTTCACATAATTTTCCCAAAATAATACTTTAACAAAAATACGCGTTCATAATTATTTCCGTAAAATGCGTAAGTTACGTTTTAACGATCGAGTGGTAATAATAATTACCGGTGTAACTTATATGTTTATCGTGAAAGCGTTCGTATTATTTTGGATTCGTTAATGTTCGATAATATTATTTTTACCCTAAAAATAATATTTATACACTTCACGAAATAATTAACAAGTGACGTTGTGAAAAAAAATATATTTATCACGTTTAAATTTTGTGAAAATCCCACCTCCGATATTTTGTAAATAAAGTCGTGGCGAAACTTATATTTTGAAAACATGTCGAAAAGTATTTCTAACACTTATAGTGAAAATAATTCTAAGTGTTAGGTTTTTGAAAAAATTTCGCCAGAGTTTCCTCTGTAACTGGAGGTGGCCACGCTTTCAAGCGTATCATTTTCTTTTATAAATCAAATCAACCATTTTCTTACTCAATCAAAACAATATTCAACGCATCAACTAGTCCATAAACATGTAAATCGCAAAAATCACATGAACTTGTAGTTTTCTAAAATTATGAAGTAAATCCCATTACTTTTAGCGGATCTTTATATAAATTAGTCCGGTTTCGTAAAAACCCCGTTTTTTATAGAAATTCCGTCTTTACAACTTCTCGTCATCTTTTACAAAAATAGTTATTTTGTCGAAACTTTGTGCTACACAAGTGTTTACACACTTGTGTGTTCTAAAAATCATCCTTGTTAGTGTAAGATCCGTTCTCAGAAAACATGATTTCTTTGATACTTGGTTCTTTGAAAATACCACTTGTAGATCCGTAGATCTACTAGTTTTAAACACTATTTTACAAGCAAAACCGCTTTTACACAAGTTCATGATTCGTGTGTGGTAGAGTTTCATCCTTTAACCCTTGTTATTTTCAAAACAACCTTATGTCATGATCCATGATCATGACCAACCCGGGTTAAATGATGATCCGAGCTACCACAACATAGATTGGGTCCAAATAATCACACAAATCAAATACCACAAGATTTACACAACATATAAGCTTTTAACCATCTTTACTTGCATTTTTAGTAAACTTTAATGCATCAACTTGTAGGATTACGAGTTTTAACCGTTACAAATCATTTTAACCACTTCAAAATAGTTCGAGAAGGTGATTTAAGCAACATACCACTAGCTCGAGGCTAGGGAAGAATCTAGACACAAAAAGGGTGGATAAAAGCAAGAGAGTGAGGTCCTTTGAGTTCCGAATGCACCAAGCCTCCTTAGATGTGATCCTTAACACTTGAATGGTCTTGAAATGTGATGAAGGAAATCGAAAGATGGATGGATGTAGAGGGGGGTGTTCGGCCGAAGCTTTCTTAGAGAGAGAGAGGGAGTGTTGTGGTGAATGTTATGTGATGAAGAGAATGATAGTCCAAGTGCATTACTTATAGACAATTACAAGTTTACTAACCATTGGATTTTATGCTACATAGATACTAAACAAAAGGATTAAAATAATAATTTGGAGGACAAAGTATGTCCCCCTTCTTGGGGACGGTTTGTAAAGGGGGGGGGGTCTTGATTAGATTCCAACTATTAGTTAGATAATAGTTAGATTAGTTAGGTTAGTTAAGTGCTTAACCCGGTTAGTAGTGTGTTGTGCTTTATGGCGGGTGTTAGGGTATTCAGGGACCCTAACTGGCTCAGAAAAAGATAAATAGTGTTAATGACAATATTTTCATGTTCCGGGTATAGTCCGGTTGTTCGGTTGGATAGTAATCCGTTAAAGCGTTAAACAAAGCTTTAGAGTGTTGTTAATACCATTTTTAGTGACACAACTTATTCCCGACACTTTGGAAAGTGTCTAGTAATATTTTCCTCATGTTTTGGCACTTTATTAGTTAGCTAGAAGCTGAATTGTTTATTAAAATGCTGAGTTTTGTGCATGGTGTACGTCTTAGGCACATCCAGTCATTGTAACTTATTCCTAGAGACGTAGTTCTACAACCCTTGTATCCCTACACTCACCACTAGTGTAGTAAAATATTTCTGGCTCATACAGGCCTTAGAGGCAGTGTTTGCCTGATGCTGGCTTTATCAGCATGTTCAATAGGTTATCCGTTTGTAGTGCTACTGTGCTTTTGTGCATCATGTTTGTCACTAAGGTTCAGCATGTAAATAATGTAGTGACGGTATGTAAAGTATGATGCAGGAATATGCATGTATCAGAAATCAAGTAGTAGTTCATCAGTAATTTCAAGCAAGCACAGTAATTAAGCAGTAATTAATTATTAATTAAGTCGTACGGATACCTGGTTTAGTGAGGGTTTTCACAGCTAGCTGTCTCATGGGGATTCTATAGCAGGATCTGATGACCGATGATTGGAGTCACGAGGTGTCCTTTTCCTTAGCTGTCACCTGTGCTCCCCCTGCCATTGTCAATGGTGCCCCATGTATATCGCCAGTTTTATCTATCTATGTTCTAGATCTATTTAGATGACGAAGTTTCCAGAATGGTATGGCCTCTTGGGTGCGCGTCCACGCTCGCTCTTTGGGACCATACCCCTTCAAGTCCCCCAGTCCAGTGTAGCTTCCATATGAGTTTGTCGGATGGGTGGAGCTCTTGACTCATAAATATTCTAGTGATATAAATGGCTTGCGTATTCATGCTATTATGAGCTAGATCGGCGCATGGGATCAAGGGTGTTCAAATGAGCCAAATCGGCGCACGAGATCAAGCGTGCTCAAATGAGTCAGATCGGTGCATGGGATCATGCGTACTCAAATGAGTTAGATCGGCGCATAGGATCAGGCGTGCTCAACCGAGTCAGATCGACGCATAGGATCAGGTGTGCTTAAACGATCAGATCAGCCTATGAGATCAGGCGTGCTCAAATTAGTCAGATCGGCGCATAGGATCAGGCGTGCTCAAACGAGCCAGATCGGCGCATGGGATCAGGCATAATCAAGTGAGCCAGATCGGCGTATGGGACCAGGCGTGCTAAAATGAGACAGAGCGACGCATGGGCATAGTTGCCTTAGGTTCCTTCTAAGTTACGTTTCTGTTGGAAGCATGTGCATGTGGTTGGCGAAGTTGATGGTGACCCCATTCACAGTTCTTCTGCAAGGCGAGGCGTCTGTCTCCTCGGTCAGGGTGGCAATCACTTTTGTAGGGATGATGTCGCATCTATTAGGTTACTTTTTTCGGCTACAGAAGGCGCGTGGCCGTCACTCGCCCAAAAAAGGTGTCCTTTTAGTTTCTCCCGTCTGACGTGTCAGCCATCTATTAGAGGGAGTTCCCCACTTGTCGGTTCAGTTCCCTATCACATTAAATGTGATGAGTATAAATACCGAAGGCCTTTGTCACTAGGAGAAAAGCTCCTATCCTTTGCCTTCAAACTCTTCTCAAACTTTCAAGAGTTCTCCTTCAAATCTCCGATTTAGCAGAGTGTATTTTCGATCGCCTTGTTATGTCGACAACATCTAAACTTGAAGGTTCGCGTAAGGCGAAGAAGACGAAGGACCCATAGACGGTGACCCAGGAATTCATCAATTGGAGAGAAGATGAGTTTCAACAATTACGCTGGAATTTCAAGTTTCTGGTGAACTAGGAAGCAACGCTCCCCTCACCTAGGAGTACCACGGCCGATACTCCTCTTGGCTTTATAGCCTTATACCTTGCATTTTTAAGGAAGGTAACTTCCGGTTACCTATGACAAAGTTTGTTGGGGAGATTTTGACCCGACATGGGATTCATATCTCTCAAGTTAGCCCTGTTGGCATGCCCCGAATCACTCATTTTAAGTTTATCTGTCAGGAATAAAACTTGATCCCCACTTTTGAGGTGTGTAACGTATTTTATTACGTGTCGGTAACTGTTAGGTTCTATTCGTTCAACTCTCTAATAGGGAATGTGTTACCGTGTGGGAAAGATCCTCCAAAGAGCTTGCACGACTGGAAGTATAAGTTCTTTTATATATGCCGTGGAGTAATCCTGATAGAGATGCGGTTCAGGCGGGCGGAGGAGAAGGTGCCGAAAGAGCCTGTTGTCTCATTTGTTGATGAGCAGTGGTATAAAACCCTAACCGCGCTGCCAACCCTGATACTTCAACTTGATGAGGCGGCACTGGTTGTCGCGGGTATGAGTATGCTGTGGGCACCGAAAAACCCTAGGCACGCCCCATCATATGGTTATAAGGGCAAATGTAGGTGTCGAAATCTGCAACTTCTTTTCATCTATTTACTTGTGTTTTGATGAGAACTATTTTGTTCATTGCAGCTTACTTCTTGATAAACGCCCTAGATGTCAAAGTTGGTAGAGAGATGACGGTGAGAATTCTCCCTGATGGACATCTCCCATGGTTAGATCAGATAAGGGATTACTTCCACCATCCTACTGAGGAGAGTTTGATGGCGTATATGCCTGTGCGCACAGGTGCGAATCCTCTCATTATTGCAAAATTGAAATATGTGTTGACCCTCACTTGAGAGGAAACCATTCTCCTCTCAAGTGAGGAATCAATTACTACTTCATCGATCATGCTCGACCCGTGAAATGGATGTGGAACGTGTTACAGTTATGAGTGAACCTGTTGTTGAGGGTCTGGTTGGAAAGGACTAGAGGTCCAAGTCCAACCAGGGAAGGGATCTGGTAAGCGAACTACTAGCAAAAGACATTTGGATTAGGTTGTCATCTTTAACACTCTACCTGGCTTAGACATAGGTGCTAAGCGCGACGAAGATGTGACCGGTGAGGATCAAGCCACCAGCACGCAAATTCTAGAAGGAAAAGTCTTGCTGAAGCGAAACACAAGTTAGACACAGAGGCTGCTTTCCAAATTTCAGAAAAGAAGAGAAGACTGATGAGGCAAACTGAGGAATCTGCGCCCTCAGAGAGTGGAGTTGATCTTTCAGTTTTTAAAAAGAAAAAATCAACAAACAAACTTGATGATAGGTTTTGTAGGATCGTTTTCGGACCCGGATGAGTCGATCAGAAGAGTTCCTGTCCAAAACAAGAGGCGGAAACTAATGTTTTGGTGCAATCTCAGCCATATTCACTTTTAATTGTTGTTTTATTGATCACTGAATCGGTTACAAGCTCTGACAACACTTCGGCAGCACTTTGTGGCTCACCGGAAGACAATGACCTAGACTATTCTATAATTTCGCTCCTAGCAACACCCCTATATATAGTAGTTCTGATTTCGCTCTTACATGCATGATCACCAGGAGCGGAATCAGGAATATATGATTTGGAGGGAAATCAAGACTTAACACTTTTCGGGCGAAATCAGACCTTTACACACTCGGGCGGAATCAGAATGTTATGGGGTTTCGCTCCAAATGACAAAATGTCATTTGGAGCGGAATCACCTTCAAATACATATTCTTGGATTCCGTACCCTGTTCTAGCCTATTTGACACAAGACTCGATACAAGACGTAGGCGACAGACGGATGCACCAACAAACTCCCCCTCGGATGTTGACGGAGTCTTTAGTGTCGAGTCTTCGGTTGTCAACCTTCAGTCTTTATCAGTCTTTATCACAAGCAAACTCCTCTTCCTCGAATGTTGAATCTTTAAACTTCATCAGCATCAGCAATTTCAGGATTAGCACTAGTTCTAACTGTTTCCTCACTTTGCCTTCAGACTCCCCCTCTCATTTTGCTGGGATCGTAGTCTGAAATTCACATATTCATTCTAAGATCGTGACCTGGCTCGCTTCCAGCTCAGGTTACCTACATAATCTCTACCCAACACATAAGTTTCACTTTGATTAAATCTTCTAAAATTTAGAAACTATTCCAGAAAATATACAACTTAATTTGTTTTATAAAAATCACTTGTAAACATATCATCTTTATACATTTTCTCCCAAACCTGTTCTTCATGTTTAGCACTCGGAATTTCAAAAATCAGCTTTTCAACACCAGTTATCGAAAATCTTTTTGGATTTTTTCAAAATTTATGCTAAAACACACTAAACTCTTTTTGGATTTTTGAATGAAAGTAAATACAGAAACAAAATATTTACAGACAACATTTTTGTGAGTTTGTGCAAGAGGATCATATCAGTTTTTTAGACATATCACTAACACCGTTAAGCTAGATTTCATTTTAAGTTCTAAACAATTCACCTAGATTGTCAGTATGTTTGTCCACTTAAATTTTCACACAAATTTCAATTGTTTCGAGATATGAAATTAGTGTCTTAATTACTTAAACTTATTCGTGTATCCCACCACTTGAATATACTCCCGTATCCAGATCGTAATATTCAGTCTTACAGGTGAGTATACCACAGATGATATCTGTAAAGGGGTTAAATTGCGAGGGCCGTGAGAGCTCAGGTCGATACTTCCGTATACGCAAAGAGATGACGGCTTCGACTTTCGGTGTGTCCCCTTTAGAGGATCTTTTCTTCAACAGCACTGATTATCAATTTTATTATTTAATCATAATTGCTGAGGGATTTTGCTATGTTTCAAGCATTTTGCAGAAAGCATTATACGGAGACTAGGTTAGTACTTCCATACAGTAGAAGTCCTGGTATAATACCCCAGATATCACTGAGCATAAAGACCTAGTATCTCAGAATAAAGGACCTTTCAAACAAGATTTCAGGGGTTACCTATATATCCAAGAAGTTGTTACCCACAGAATAAGCAAGTTTGAATTTTTAGGTTTATATCTCGTCACAATTTACTAAATGTGTAAAAACCTACTGACACATCCACAGTGAGATTGTTTATTACGTTTTGACTTTACATATCTTTAGCGTGTTGTGATAGTCCACTGATGTACTATCATTTCCTCTTTTATGCAACAAAAACTCATTTTTCATTTTATCATGTTTTTGGCATTTTCAGATTTTCTAATGTTTTTGGATTTTCTTAAAATTTCTTACTCCCCCTAAAATTCAAAAACATTTACAGAAATTGAAAACAAACTATACAGAACATGACAACTGATATGAATCGCCTCAATTCTCCATCCGCTTGGCATAAACAATCAGAACTCCCCCTCACAACAAACTATTTTCCCATTAAGATTTCAAAACACTTAAGTTTGTTTTAATCAGAATGGTTTTTCCGGAAATAAGTTCGTTTATCAACCACTTGTAGGTTTTGGGGTCATTTCATCACATTGTTTATCAATCTTTTGAATAATAGTTAAATCAAGTTCAACTTAATGACCTTGATTAACCACTTGTAGAATCGATGATTGAACCACTAGTAGGATTAAAAATCAAATATTTCAAACCTGTTTTTCAACCAATTACCCTCTTGTCGGTTGAATTCTCAAGGTGCCGATTCCTACTCCACACTTACCAACCTGGGAGTTCCGGCAATTCATACTTCTCAAAACAACATTTCAAAAACATTTACAAGAAAGATGCCGATTCATGCTCCGCGATTACCAACTTGGGAGCTCCGGCAAGTCAGATTTTATTCTTTGAAGAATATATCCACCCAAGCCTGACCAGCCTTGGGTGTAACAATCTCTTCTTCATCATTGCTTTCAACAAACTTGTGAACACTTCTTTTGGCAGCATAAAATTCTTTGACACTTTTGGCCTTACCATTGACCATTTTGCCAAAAATGTGTTTCACATTTCCGTTGAAAGTCTTTTCAACATCAAATTTCTTCTTGTCAAAATAAAATTGATTTGAAATTTCCACTTTCCCGATTTTAGATTTCAAATTTTTAGCATTCAGTGGTGGAAAATTCTCATCATCCACTGTCAAAACTGATTTTTCAATCTTACATTCAACACATGGCTCCTCTGATTTTGTGGAATCAGATACATCACCAGAACTGTTACCTGAACTTTTAACAACCCATTTTTGATTTTTCAAGTTTTTTTTCTTTTTAAAAGATTCTTTGAACATTCTCCCTTCTCAAAGGTTGAATTTTCAAAGCCAGTAAATTTTTGAGTTGAAAGTTCAGTTTTCTCAACAACTTTCTCTTTCAGTTTACCAGAGACTTCCTGTTTTGGTTTGAATGTTTTAGGAGAGTTTCTAGCAATGTGACCAGCAGATTTACATTGGAAACAGGTTATTGTTTCAATCTTTTTCTGAACAACATTCTTCTTCAGCTCTTCTTGCTTCTTGGCAAGGAATTCTTGATTTGTCTGCTTTCTGAATGCTTGTTCTTTCTCAGCCTCTGTCGTTTTCCCTGAAACAAACACAGTTTTTGGTTTATAAACTTTTTCATTTTTATAATTTTTTGTTTGGTTAAATCCAAGACCTTTCTTTTTGAAATTACGATTATGGTTTGGTTTCTTTTGGAAACTATAACCACAATTGTAACCCATTTTCTTATTAATTCTTTGTTGGTCTCTTGAAGTGTATTGTTTAGGTTTTCCAGAAAAATTTAAATCTTTTATTTCAGAAATATTAATTTCTGTGATTTTGAAAACCTTGTTAATCATTTCAAGTTTAACACTCCTTATTGGAAAAGTTTCATCAGAATATAATTTGTCAGAATCTTTCAAAGTATATGCTACTTTGATTGGTTCATCATCCAAATTAGATTTTGATAGCAAATATTTCGTACCATAAACCCGTTTGTCCTTTTTGATTGTTGGCTTTAACGCATCGGACTCAGACTTTGACTCGGGTTTGGACTCCATTTTTGACTCCTCACAGTCATCTTTATCTAACACCTGATCGACCACACTTTTTATCAACTTTGACTCATGATCAGTGTCAGACGACGTGTACGTGACATCAATATTTTCTGGCAAGTTATCTGATGGCCCAGACTCCCATTGTAAGTTAATTGCCTTTTTGACTCTTTCGGAATTTGGATTTCGTGGTGAATATCCATTTTCGACCGGGGGCGGACATCTATTGTAGACCACACTTGGTTTCTTACCAGAAATTTCCACTTCATCCTCATCTTTCGTCGCAGATTTCTTTTCTTCCGAAATCTTTACTTCTTCAAAAGTCTTCAATCTTTCCACAATCGGATAGATCCTGTCAACAACAAAAGTAGAACATGAGTAACTTTCTAATAAATTGTTAACTCTCTCAGTTTCTATTCTTTGTGTTGCCAGCTTCAACTCCAGATCAGCACACTTCTTTGTGTAGAAGTTGACATTATCAAGCTGTCTCAGGTAAGCTCCTTTGAGTGTATTCATTGCTACAGATTGTTCGCAGTTTGACTCAGTGTACTTGTTGATCTCTCTGTTCATTGTATCATATGATTCTTTCAGTCTGTTAATGTTATGCAACAGTTCATTGTTTTGCTTGATCAAAGAATCACAATTTAAGCACTTTTCAGGAACTTTGATTGCTTCAGTATCAACTTTGATCTCAAACTCTGGAACGTCTTTGACCGTTCTGTTTGATTGGAAAAATTCATTTCTACTCTTTCTCTCGGTTTCCGCTTCAGCTTTTAACCTTTCTTCTTCTTCTTCTTCTTCCTCTTCTTCAATCTTTCTCTGCTTTTCTTCTGCAGCTTCCCTGACTTTTCTGCATTTTTCTGCCCATTTCAGATCATAAGCATTAGCAATAAAAGCTTTAACATTTGACGTGTTTTTTGACATCTCTTTGGCCATGAACTCTTGATCTGGGCAGAAATTGTCCCAACTAAATCCTTCAGCCAACCTTTCATCTTCTTGATCTGCTAGACATACTTTGCTGTTTGTTGGAATGTAATTATCCCAACTGAAACCACCATTCTTTCCCAAACAAGCTCTCTTTGAATCTTCAATCACCCTTCCATGTGCAGTTTGTGCCTGATGTGGTGCTTGTTGTTGTTGTTGATACGGATGTGGTGTGACTTGATGATAAATCGCCTTTTTGTGGTAGTCGTTGTTTCCGAAAGGGTTTTGAGCTCCACTCGCTTCTCGATTTGTGCACTCTCTCTTGAAATTCCCATTTTCCCTACAACGAAAACAAGTATCTTTAGACTTATCAAAACCTAAAGTTGACACATGAGCTTCGCGAAAATCATCTCTGCCTGTAATTTGTTTGAACTTTTCAGCCCGTCTCAACACACTAGCCATGCACCATTTAATATCCATTAATTCCATCTCCTCGGCATCAATTTGATCGTAATCCTCTTTCGTGAGCATTGGATTACCGATCCTACCTGCAAGTAATCCTCCGTAGGATTCAAGCACGGTCACTAACAAAGACATGCGGCTTTTAACAACTTCTTCAGTATAGTTCTGATCATTTTCCAGCTTTAAAGCAATGTTGCATTGAAGAACTTTGCCACTCTTTGTTGTAGTGAACTGTGGATCATATGTCGGAAATGAAGAGAATCCTGTTGTGCTACTTGATCCCTGAGATGGTTTTTCAGAAGAATCTTTTGCATTGTAAGCTGTTTCAACTTTTGGAGAAAAATTTGTCTTTTCACTAACACCACTCTTGAAATACAGACTGATGTCTTGTTCTCCATCGTAGTTCTTCATCTTGGCAATCTTTCGTTGCTCCATCTCTTGAGCTTCCAGATGCTTGATGAACTCTCCCAGTGTTAGCTTTTTATATTCTTTTTTGTTGTTTCTCAGCATCATCAGAAAAGTTCCCCAGATTTCATGTGGTAGCGCATCTGCAAGTTTTTCAATCAATTCATCAGTATCCTTTTTAATTCCAAGTTTCGACATATTTCTCACCAAGTTACAATATCTTTCGATAATTTGCTTGGTGTTTTCAGATTTCAAACCACGGAATAAATCAAATTCTTTCTTCGTGAGCGACATTTTGTTTTTAAGCATATCATCGCTTCCTACAAATTTTGCTTCCAATTCGGTCCAGATCGAATAAGCAGTTCCATCATGTTGAAGCAAAATCAAAATGTCCTCTTTGATTGCTTGCTGAAGCAGACTTACCATCAATTTCTCATCTCTATATTTCTTTTTCTCTTCAGTACTCATTTCTCTAATTGTTTGCTGAATATCATTAGTTGTGGGTCTAACATATGGTTCTTCAGTGTGTTCCCACGCATCCAAGTGATAAGCTTCAACCCAATTTCCAAACCGTTCAAATTTGGAGCGGAATTAACCAAGTGCTGTTCGAGCGAAATCCCAAAGTTCCACTAGAGCGGAATTAGATGTAATGTTCAACTGGAGCGAAATCACACTTAACTTTGGAGCGAAATCAAATGTGATATTCAATAGGAACGGAATCAACTTTAACTTTGGAGCGGAATCTGATTTGGAGCGGAATCAGATTTTTAGAGCGGAATCAGACCGAAACCTTGGAGCGAAATCACAATTTTGAGCGAAATCAAGAACTGATTTCGAGCGAAATCACAATGACGTCACTTATTCGAGATACATTTCGAGCGAAATCAAATAAAACTCAGATTTTAGACCGATTTTAGCTTTGAGATTTTCAAGGGTTTATCAAAACATGATTACGCGTGATGTGTGTGAAATTGAGCCGATTTTACCATGAAAAATTTTGAAATTTGAAGAAGAAGGTGTAGAAAATCAGAAAACACAGCTGAAAGGCAAGAACTTTTCTTCCTGAGCTCTGATACCACTTGTAGGATCGTTTTCGGACCCGGATGAGTCGATCAGAAGAGTTCTTGTCGAAAATAAGAGGCGGAAACTAATGTTTTGGTGCAATCTCAGCCATATTCACTTTTAATTGTTGTTTTATTGATCACTGAATCGGTTACAAGCTCTGACAACACTTCGGCAGCACTTCGTGGCTCACCGGAAGATAATGACCTAGACTATTCTATAATTTCGCTCCTAGCAACACCCCTATATATAGTAGTTCTGATTTCGCTCCTACATGCATGATCATCAGGAGCGGAATCAGGAATATGTGATTTGGAGCGAAATCAAGACTTAACACTTTTCGGGCGAAATCAGACCTTTACACACTCGGGCGGAATCAGAATGTTATGGGGTTTCGCTCCAAATGACAAAATGTCATTTGGAGTGGAATCACCTTCAAATACATATTCTTGGATTCCGTGCCCTGTTCTAGCCTATTTGACACAAGACTCGATACAAGAAGTAAGCGACAGACGGATGCACCAACAGGTTTACTGCGTCTACTCAGAAGAAAGGTATTGTGCTCAAACTTTTCTTGTCAGCGTTTTTAATTATGACTTTATACCTGCTTATTAAATATCACAACTTTGATGGGTAGTCTGTGTGTTCAGGGTCTGTGTTTGTGCCAGCGTAGAGGACCCAAAAGATAACGATCAGGTGTTCTACACCTGCCGCTCCAGATATCTCAACGATACCTGGACCGGAGTCACCTCCTGCTGTGCCTTTGCCCCCGTCCCCGACCGCTGAGCCCGTTGCCAAGGAAGATGTTAAGGAAAAGGGCCTGAGGAGATTATGGAACCTGCTCGTGGTGTAGAATCGGTAAAGACTACCCTACCTAGGGTGGTTATAGAACTGCGTGTAGAAGGGTTTGAAATGGATGTAGAGTCTAGTGAGACGACCCCCATAAGGTACAACTTATACACCACGTGCGCCATCCACGGGTGATGTGGGGGTCTTGGCCCTTCAACTGGCCAGGGTGGTAGTGGTGTTGAAGTAAATGAGGCAGAGGGGTCTTCTATGGATCATAATCCAGAATGTGATAAACTACCACATCAGCCTAATTGGTTACTGGTCCAAGGTTCTCAGATGAACAACTTGTATAATGTCACGAATTCTATTCGATGTCCATGTCGACCGCTAAGCAGTTATATCAGAAGCGCAGGGATCGATTCAGGTTATTTGATGCCCATGCATGCTTGTTTATCAATGCGCTCTCCACCAGTCAAAAACATTACTAGGGTATGGAAGTGGATGGCGCAAATGGCCGATTTTAATGATGAGAAACAAGCTTTCATGGAAGCTCAAGAGAAATTTAATGCTGAGCGAAAGGGTTTTACAGTGGCGTGTCACCGATACCGAAAACAAATTGGAGAAGGAATGGAAGTTGAATGCCAAAAGGCAACAAGAGTGGACTGATCGCGAATTTTAATTGTACAAGACCGACTGCACCACTCGTTTCAAAGATAAACGTCAAGAATTCGATAATCTGGAGTTCGGGATTCTCAAGGCTATCCAGAAGTTGGCAAGACAAGGAGTAGCTATTAACATGATCTGGATGGTACTGGAAGATATTGAGTCGGAAGTGGATGTGGCCGCCAGTGGTGGTAGGGGACCAAGCAGAACAGATGCAGAATGATTACCGCGACAAACTGGCCTGTGCGTCGTGTATCGGCTTATGGCCATGTACTTATGTTTCTGTTAAACATGTTTTAACTTTGCTTTGTTGGGTGTTTGTGTTTAAACAATTTAGTATCCAGTTGAACATGCTTTAATTTGTAAGTAGTGGAACAAACTTATATCAGTGTATGACGTACGCATTTTGTGGGCCTTGGGCCAACTTATTTATAAAAACCCTCGAAAAACACCCCTAAACGCCCTAATTATACCCCGTATATACATAAACGAACTCGAATAACCTTAATTTTAATAAAAATCAAATAAAACAAATAATATAGGTCACTCACGGGCCGCAACCAAGCCCACCAGCTGTCTCGCGGGGCGCGAGGATCTGCTGCCTGGCGAAACCTCAGGTTACCAAATGTCCGGTTATGTGTCGAACCTATACTGGTGACTAACCAGACCTAGCCCTAGCTAGGTCTGGCTCGCGGGGCGTGAAAGAGAGAGGGACGGGGCTCGCGGGGCGCGAGCAAGTCCCTGAACCAGCCTACATATTAAGGCTTCCAGCTTCATTTCAAATCGTTCATCATCTCTTTCTCTCTCAAATTTCTAGTAGGCGAAAATTATTGGGTATTATACCACTAAAACACGAAGCTCTGCCTTGTTGAAAGTATTTTAACCCCCGATCACTAATTTGTTACCCTACCCGATTGATCTAAGGCACCGTAATGCATGTCGAGGCTCTGCCTGACTAAGTTCGTTGGAGCCCTGTCTCGTGTTGTATGGCTAATGTGATTTGGGTTATCTTACTAACATGTGTGCATTGTTTATTTTTAATAGACTATAATCAGGAACAACAACAGGAAGTTGTATAATTACCTATGTCTACAGAGTGAGTCATTCTCTTTTTCTACCAAACTGTTTTCACAAAACCTCAAATGTTTAAGTTATACCTACAGTGATTGAGTCTATGTATTGTACAATTGCTGCTGGTATGTGGTGTTTTGTATACACTACTAGTAATACGTTACTATTGGATAACGAGTTAGCCAATGAGTAACATGACCACAGTCATGGAACTGCCAACATGACAAATACTGAATGAGTATATTGGTAGATATAAACATTGTAATCTCTCTCAATAGTGTAAAGTTGTAAAAGCTTGTTTTGATTAAACTTTGATGCACTCACCAGTATGTCTTGCTGATAAAATCTTGTTAAAACGTGTTTCTTTTGGTAACTTATGTGAAGCTAATAGAAGCCAGCCGTGGAGCACTAACGGCTTAAATAAGTGGCTATAAAAAGTTACCTAAATAAAAATGAGATTATGTCTTCAATAAGTAGGGTTTTATCCCTATAAATGTATTATCAATAAAACTTGGGTTTTACCCCATTTGTTTATTATAAAAGTTTGGTGTTTGAAACTCTGAAACTATTTCCTAACTACGGTCCTGATGTCTCATTTCTGCTGCCAAATTAATAAACACTGATACCACCAGCTACGTCTCGCGGCTCCCGCTCCCAGGGTAGGAGTCGGGGGCTGCGACAAAAGGTGGTATCAGAGCCATGCCACTGGTTTAAGCCATTTATGTGTTCTGTTAATACCTAAATTTTAACCAACTGTGTTAGGAAATAACTTATGTGATTCTGTGTAAATATGTATATTATTATTTTGTGTTATTCGACAATTTGTTAGTTTACAGTATGAGTGAGCAAGGTACTTTTGACGCTTACCGTCAATTACCTAATTCCCCAAAGAATGAAGGAACCTCATCCCAGCCAACCTCAGGATACTCTGCTGATTATGAGGAAGGAATTCTTATCTTTAAGGCACAATCTGAGGAACCATTTCCCCCTAAAAAGAGACGCCGGTTTAGTAGAGGAGTGCATGAAAGGAGGAAAAGAATGAAAAAATTCCAACAACGGCGAGCAATAGCAAAAGCAAATAGAGAAATGAATGCCCAAACCCAGGAAATTAGACTATCATGGGAGGATGAAAATAGAGAGAGGAATACCCAGAATCAGGAAGCTAGACCCTCATGGGAAGAAGATGTGGATTGACAATTAGCTGATTTCCACATGTTAGCAAATACAGTAGTAGACCCTAATCTTAACCAAGTAGCTGAACCATAACTTATGTCCTTATTCCCTAACCAACAAATGTAGCTAGAACTAAACCAGGAGAACCAATGCCTAATCCCAACATTTGACCCCAATGAGATCCCTAGAATTCCCGCACCAAACCCTATAGAGTTGTATACAACACTGAACCCTTTAGACCCATGGTGGAATGACACGGCGGCAATTCAGGATACACTAGACAACCCATACCCTTACGGAGAACCCATACCACGTTACCTTGACCCAGTACCAGCACCACTACCACCCATGAGTCAAGAAAACGTGGAGGAACTTCGCCAATATGGCGAAGAATTAGTTGAAGAGGGAAATCGAATCCGTCAGATAGGAGAGAAACTCGTTTGGAAATATGACGAGCGTGAGATGCAGTTCTAGCCAAGCTAAAACCTAATATAATATATATATATGTGTAATCTTGTACTTTGATAAAAAAAATGAAAATATATATATATATATATCATCAACTAGACTAGATAAACTAATATATATCGATGCATAGTTACTAGTATTTAAATTCCAGTTGTAGTTTGTACTAGATGCATATATAGATATATATAAAAAAGAGTAAGTCGCAATGCTCGATGTTTTTGATCAATCTTCTTGCATGATTGTTTGTATTAAATCTTATTCTGTGATATTAATACCTGACAAATGTTTACAATTCAGATGGACAACGAAGTAAATCAGGAAAACCAGAATAATGATAATAACGGGAACCAAGTGAATAGAAGTGCCATTGAACATATAGTAGCACAAGGAATCATAGATGCTATGTCATATATTATCAAGACTATTAAAGAAGCAGAAAATAATAATACTGTAATCGGAAGTAAACGTCAAACCACTGAACCAAGTCACAGCGTGAATGGAAATCACGGACCTCTGATCCAAGCTCCAATTCGAAAAATAAGAAGAACCATATCATATGGTTCTTCTTATAAAGAATTCTTGGCATGCAAACCGATAGAATTCTCAGGCTATGTAGGAGCCATTTCAGCCTTGCACTGGATAGAAAAGACAGAAGCAATGATAAAAATAAGTAAATGTGCAGATGAAGATAAAATCATGCTTGCTTCTAATCTTTTTAAGAATGCAGCCTTAGAATGGTGGAATACCATTCTCCAATCTAGAGGAAGTGACAGAGTTTATAATATGGAATGGACCAACTTTAAGGAAATAGTTGAAAGAAAATTCTGTCCTCCTCACGAAAAGGAACAAATTGCTAATAAGTTCCTAAATCATAAAATGATTGGAATAGACTACAGGGAATACACTACCATATTCTTTGAATATGCTAGGATAGTACCAACCTTGGCCTCACCAGAACCAGTATGAATCTCCCGTTACATTTGGGGATTAATTAGTGAAATCAGACACGTAGTCAAGGCAGCTAGGCCACAAACCATAGAAGAAGCAGTAGAACTGGCCAACACCTTGACTAATGAATTGGTACAGACGCAAGAAGAAAACTAGAGAAAGAACCTAGCTCAAAAGCTTACCCAAGAATTTCGTTACGGTAATTCCTACCGTGGGAAAGGTACAGGTTCTTCCTCTTCACCCAACTGCAAGTATTCCAAAAGGAAGCACTCAGGAAGGTGCTCAATATACTGCAACTTCTACAAGATGTCTGGACATAAGGAAAAGACTGCAGGAAGAAAGCTAGAAATAGGCTATGGTTCAATTGTACAGAAGCTGGTCATATCAAACCGAACTGTCCGAAACTAGCTCTAGCAACAACCAGCAAGGCTAAGACAAGCGAAGGACCCAAGAAGAATGCCAGAGCATCCATTCTGACAGCCGAAGAAGCCAAGATGATTCCGGATGTGATTGCCGGTACGTTTTTAGTTAATGATGTTTTTGCTAAAGTTTTATTTGACTCTGGTGCAAACCAAAGTTTTATCAATACTTCTTTCTACAAACTTCTCAGCCAACCATTAACTAAACTTCAACAAGACTGTCTGGTGGAGACAGAAAATGGAGATTCTATTAAGATAAGTGAAATCCTGCATGGAGCAAGGATAGAAATTCTAAACCATAATTTTATTGCTAATCGTTTTCCAATGAATCTATTCGGATTCGATGTTGTATTAGGAATGGATTGGTTGGTATCCAATCATACCAGTATTTTACGTGATCAAAAGTTTGTACAAGTAAGTATATCCAATGGTGAAAAGATCACAATTAAAGGAGACAGGCCAACCAGGTTAACAAAATTCATCTCTGTGATGAAAGCTGCAAGTTGTGCAAGGAAAGGAGGAATAGTGTATATGATTTCAATAATCATTAACACTAAAGGGAAAGAATTAAAAGATATTCCTATAGTATCTAAATTCTCAGATATCTTTCCAGAAGAGTTACCTGGATTACCATAGATCGGGAGGTTGAATTTAGGATTCACCTAATACCTGGAATGACACCGATTGCCAAGGCCCCATATCGACTAGCACTGACAGAGATGCAAGAAGTGAAGAAACAGTTAGATGAACTGCTTAAGAAAGGTTTTATACAACATAGTTCATCGCCATGGGGAGCACAGATGTTATTTGTCAAGAAGGAGGATGGATCGATGTGTATGTGCATTGATTACCGAGAATTGAACAACGTTACGATTAAAAATTGGTACCCACTACCGAGAATCGATGATCTGTTCGATCAACTTCAAGGAGCTCGATTCTTTTCTAAGATCGACTTACGCTCATGATATCATCAATTGAAAGTACAGGAAGAGGACATTCCTAAAACTACTTTCAGAACAAGGTACGGTCATTGTGAATTTACAGTCATGCCATTTGGTTTAACCAATGCCCTAGTTGCATTTATGGACAAGATGAACAGGATATGTAAACCATACCTGGATAAATTCATAATTGTCTTTATAGGTGATATTCTAATTTACTCCAAGAGTAAAGAGGAACATGCAGAACATCTGCATATACTATTGACATTATTGAGAAAAGAAAAGCTTTATGCTAACTTCCCAAAATGCGAATTCTGGTTGCAAGAAGTGCAATTCCTTGGACAGTTAGTTAATCATGAAGGAATTCATGTGGATCCCACAAAGATCGAGGCGATTACCAAACGGAAAATCCCTGAATCGCCAACGGAGGTAAGAAGTTTTCTAGGATTGGCAGGATATTATAGACGTTTTATTCAAGATTTTTCTAGGATAGTCATTCCATTAATGGAAAGTGACTTGCAAATCAGCTAAGTTTGAATGGGGACCAAAACAGGAGAAAGCCTTTAAGATTTTAAAGCAAAGGTTAACCAACGCACCATTCACGTTACCAGAAGGAACTGAAGACTTTATAGTCTACTGTGACGCGTCTATATTAGGATACAGATGTGTGCTGATGCAACGTCAAAAGGTTATAGGTTATGCCTCTAGACAGCATAAGAAACATGAAGAGAATTATACAACCCATAATCCAGAGTTAGGAGCCATAATTTTTGCCCTTAAGATTTAGAGACACTATATTTATGGTAGTAAATTTGTTGTATTCACAGATTATAAGAGTTAAAGATATGTTTTTGGGCAAAAGGAACTAAATATGAGATAGAGACATTGGATGGAAATTCTTAGTGATTATAATTGTGATATCCAGTATCATGCAGGAAAAGCTAATGTAGTAGCTGATGCTTTAAGTCGAAAGTATCATGAAAAGCCAAATCGAGTTTGCTCTCTCAGATTAAATCTGCAGATAGATTTAAATGAGCAAACAAGAAAGATATAGGAAACAACAATCAAGGACGATGCCGAAGGGTTAAAAGGAACGATTAAGGAATTAGAACAAGGATTATATGCAATATGGAGATTCCATAAGAAAAGGATCTAGGTACCTATTCAAGGACACCTAAGAAACCAAATTTTAGAAGAAGCCCATAAGTCTAAATATACAATACATCCCGGTAGTGATAAGATGTATCAAGACTTAAGAAAGAATTTCTGGTGGACAGGAATGAAAAGGGATATAGCAAACTATGTTGCTAAATGTCTAACCTGTTCACATGTTAAAGCTGAACATCAGAAACCTTCAGGATTATTGCAGCAATTAGAAATGCCAATATGGAAATGGGAATTAATAACAATGGACTTTGTTACTAAATTTCCCAAGACACGAAAAGGTAATGATACAATCTGGGTGATTGTAGACACATTGACCAAATTTGCTCATTTCTTACCTATGAAGGAAACTTTCAGTATGGAACAATTGGCCAAGTTATATGTAAATGAAATAGTTTCATTTCATGGAATTCCTTTATCTATTGTGTCTGATAGAGATAGCCGTTTTACATCTCATTTTTGGACAAGTTTCCAAAAAGCAATGGGAACCAGTTTAAATCTAAGCACAACTTACCATCCTCAAACGGACGGACAAAGCGAAAGGACAATTTAGACAATGGAAGATATGCTTAGAGCCTGTGTAATTGACTTTGGAGGAAGTTGGGACGATCACTTACCATTAATAGAATTTTCCAACAACAACAGCTATCATACTAGCATTAACGTTGCACCATTCGAAGCACTTTATGGACGAAAGTGCCGAACTCTAGTATGTTGGGCCAAGATTGGAGAAAAGCAACTATCTGGACCAGAGATAGTTCAAGAAACAACAGACAAGATTATTCAAGTCAAGTAAAGACTAAAAGCAGCACGAGATCGTCAAAAGAGTTATGCAAATAACAGACGAAAACCATTGGAATTTCAAGTTGGAGACAATGTATTATTAAAAGTTTCTCCATGGAAAAGAGTGGTTAGATTCGTTAAAAGAGGAAAGCTAAGCCCAAGGTATGTAGGATCTTTTGAGATTATCAAAAGAATAGGACCAGTAGCTTATCAGCTACAACTGCTAGAGGAAATGGTAGGAATACATGATGTGTTTCATGTATGTAACCTCAAGAAATGCTTAGCAGACGAATCATTAGTGATACCTCTTCAGGACATAGAGGTAAATGAGAAACTTAAGTTTATAGATAAACCCATTCAGATCGAAGATAGAAAGATCAAGAATCTCAAACACAAGAGATTAGTTCTGGTCAAGGTAAAATAGGATTCCATGAGAGGACCAGAATATACTTAGGAGCTCGAGTCAGAAATGCAACGGAAATATCCACTCCTGTTCCAGTAGATCTCGAGGACGAGATTTAAAACAAGGTGGGGAGGATATAACAACCCTCGAAAAACAGCCCTAAACGCCCTAATTATACCCCGTATATACATAACGAACTCGAATAACCTTAATTTTAACAAAAATCAAATAAAACAAATAATATAGGCCGCTCGCGGGCCACCATCAAGCCTACCAGATGTCTCACGGGGCACGAGGATTTGCTGCTTGGCGAAACCTCAAGTTGCCACGTGTCCGGTTATGTGTCGAACCTATACTGGTGACTAACCAGACCTAGCCCTAGCTACGTCTGGCTCACGGGGCGCGAAAGAGAGAGGGACGGGGCTCGCGAGGCACGAGCAAGTCCCCAAATCAGCCTATATATTGAGGCTTCCAGCTTCATTTCAAATCGTTCATCATCTCTTTCTCTCTCAAATTTCTAGTAGGCGAAAATTATCGAGTATTATACCTCTAAAACACGAAGCTCTCCCTCGTTGTAATTATTTTAACCCCCGATCACTAATTCGTTACCCTACGCGATTGATCTAGGGCTCTGTAACGCATGTCAAGGCTCTGCCTGGCTAAGTTCGTTGGAGCTCTGTCTCGTGTTGTATGGCGAATGTGATTTGGGTTATCTTACTAACACGTGTGCATTGTTTATTTTTAATAGACTATAATCAGGAACAACAACAGGAAGCTGTATAATTACCTAAGTCTACAGAGTGAGTTATTCTCTTTTTCTACCAAACTGTTTTCACAAAACCTCAAATGTTTCAGTTATACTTACAGTGATTGATTCTATGTATTGTATAATTGCTGCCGGTATGTGGGGTTTTGTATACACTACTAGTAATACGTTACTATTGGACAACGAGTTAGCCAATGAGTAACATGACCACAGTCATGGAACTGCCAACATGACAAATACTGAATGAGTATATTGGTAGATATAAACATTGTAATCTCTCTCAATACTGTAAAGTTATAAAATCTTGTTTTGATTAAACTGGGATGCACTCGCCAGTATTTCTTGCTGATAAAATCTTTTTAAAATGCATTTCAGGTAACTTAGTGTGAAGCTAATAGAAGCCAGCCGTGGAGCACTGAAGCCTTAAAGAAGTGGCTATAAAAAGTTCCCTAAATAGAAATGAGATTATGTTTTCAATAACTAGGGTTTTATCCCTATAAATGTATTATCAATAAAACTTGGGTTTTATCCCATTTGTTTATTATAAAAGTTTGGTGTTTGAAACTCTGAAACTATTTCCTAACTACTTAGCTGCCAAATTAATAAACACCGATATCACCAGCTGCGTCTCGTGGCTCCCGCTCCTGGGGTAGGGGTCGGGGGCTGCGACATTATTTAACTGCTATTGTTGTTGTAAAACGTCTATTTACAATGTGTGCATGTGTTAAACTACTTTGTGAAGGTAACCTGAATAAGTATTGGCTAGGACGTATGAGTTGACAAGTCAGATCCGATTGTGCGTTGTTACGTGCCACGAGCCTTGGAGATCAGATGCACTTATACGGTCGCTATTAGCCGTAGTGTTTTCGTGTATGCCCAAAGTGGTACACGCATTTGTAAATTGAAATTGAAAAGGAATTAGCATGAAAGATATGTAAACAACACTTCTTATATTAGTTAATGTGTTGGGTACGAGGCCGTAATTACACATCAAGGTTGTGAGTTACATGTATCATCTTCGCAACTATGGTGCATTCCAGGTACTTGGGACGATCTTGTCAGCTAACGTACGCAGCTTGTATGCACCCTTTCCTAGGACTTTGTCAATGATGGAAGGTTCTTCCCACTTAGGGGCAAGCTTGCCTGGACCCTCTATATTAGAAGCCCCGTTGTCTCCGAAGACGTAATCTCCCGGGTTGAATGTGCATATGCGCACCTTGGTGTTGTAGTATTTCTCCAGTTTGGTTTTATACAAAGCTTCGTCGATGGCCGTGTTTTCATGCCTTTCTTCTTGGAAATCTAAATCTAATCGGCGCCCCCCTCGTTATCCACTGAGTTGATTGCTAACATGCGCGGTGAGGGGAGACAGATTTCTGATGGAATAACCGCCTCAGAGTCGTAAACTAGGCTAAAAGGGGTTTTGCCATGACTAGTTTTAGGCATGGTTCGATGAGCCCAAAAGATGCTAGGGAGTTCATCGACCCATCTTCTTCTCTGTGTTCCCAGATGCGCTTTGATTCCTTCCGCGATGCTTTTGTTGATGCTTTCTACATGACCATTCCCCCGGGGATGCGCCACAGAGGAAAAAACATGCTCTATGTTTAGCTCTTGTAACCAATCTTGGAGATCTTCAGCGGCAAAGTTTATGCCGTTATCAGTGATGATGCGAAGAGGGAACCCAAAATGGCAAATGATATACTCCTAAATGAACGTAGCACCACCATGGTTGTGGTTGAAGCAAGGGATTTGGCCTCTACCCACTTGGTGAAATAGTCTACCGCGACTATTATGAATTTTATTGCGCCAAGGGCATCGAGGAATGGGCCGACCATATCAATCCCCCATTGCTTTGCTGAAAGGGTCAGGTAGTTGTCACTGGGATGAGAGCATTTTTGGGGCGTAATGTATTTGGCGCATGACGCTGTCATGCGTCACATTTTCTCAAAATTTTACCGCATCCAAGTGCATTCCTGGCCAATTGTATCCTGTGTTCATCACCTTCACGACTACCATGCGCGGCCCCGCATGGATACCATAAATACCCTTGTGAATCTCTCGAATGAGGTAATTTGCGTCTTCAAGGTCTACACATCGTAGTAGCGGCTCCAAATGAGATCTTCGATACAAAATTCCATCGTACATTTGGTAATGTAGCGCTTTGTGCTGAATCTTTTGAGCTTCTGCTTTGTTCGCCGGGAGTATACCAGATTACAGATACATGATGATGGGCAACATCTAAGAGGGTGAGCCCATTTCAATTACACTTACCTGGCGTAGTGGGACCGATGGTTTTTTAAGGACTTCAATGTGCACACCTTTGGCCAAGTGTTAAAAAAGTTTGCTAAGTGCATCTGCCAGCTTGTTCTCACTCCTGTTGATATGAATGATTTTGAACGATTGAAGTTTTGAATTAATGACTTGGCTTGCTCGAGATACAAAGCCATGGCATCTCCATTTGCATCATACAGACCATCTATTTAACCTGTTACCAATAGAGAATTGACGTGTGCTTCTAAGTTTGTGACACCCATCTTTACTGCCAAACGTAACCATGCCAAAAAACCTCATACTCTGCCTTATTATTCGTAGTTTTAAAATCTAGGTGTATAGCTGACGTGCGTGCGTGTGTATATATTTTTTAGATATATTTTAGCTCTTTTTACTCGCTAATTCAAGTTTTAAATTTATAAAACACGATATAATACTATCACTCTACACACACGTTAGGGCAAGTGCACCCATCATGGACGTAGTATAGTGATGACAAGATACCGAGGTCGTCCAAGGACACAAGAGCTTTTAATACCTGCTTATCGTTAACGTCTAATCTAACCAAATTTTTGATGAAAAGGTTTTAAAGCTATAAAAAGATAAACTAAGAAGCAAAAATAAAATATAATGAAAAACAGATAGACAAGAAGGAATCACTTGGTTCCAACTCCTCTTTTATATATCCTTTAATGATTTCTGCACATTGGGCATTTTAAGATATTATCTTTAAGTTATGCTAGTAGGCCCCCTTCCAGACAGCGTTACCCTCAACCTATTGGTCTAAGTCAGCAGGGATACAGTCCCTCAAGGTCGGATTATTGAAAGATAATTAAGTAAGTTATTAATGCGAAAAGTGGTAGGCCCCCTTATAGGCAACGTTACCCTCAACCCTTTGGTCTGAGTCAGCAGGGATACAGTCCTCGCAGGGTTGGTTTAAAGTTTTAATAGTAGTTTATAGATAAGGATTCAAGCGGTTTCTTACTTTCTCTTGGGGCAGTCATTCCCGCCCAATCTCGTGAAGTAATACTAAGCTTGAACCAGGTTCTCGCAGGATCTATACACTGAATGAGACATAGAATTACCCAACCACCCTTCTAACCCCCTTCCAAGTAGTTAACGCGCTTTATATAGATCGTAAAGACACGAATATGTGAATCAACAACATATGAAGAATGGTTAGATAAATTCGCCTTCAATATAAAAAAAACTAGTTATTAAAGTCATTAATACATACCCAATTAAAAAGGAGCCAAAGATTGGAAATCAAAAAGTAATACATAAAAGATTTGTCTTCACCAAGTGATGTAAGAGTTTAGCCAAGCATGGCCTTTATTTGACAAGAACTCTTACGATCGATCTTGGATCCCAAGACTACTACACACTCTAAATGATGGAAGATGGATAACGGTGGTGGAGGATGGTGTTGTAGTGGTGGTGGAATGGTGGAAAGTGTGAGAGAAGTGGTATGCCAAGGAATGGATTGGAATAAAACCAAGCACCCCTATTATAGCTGAAGACAGACGATCAACACGGCCAGTGCCCGCCTGGCATGGCCCCGTGGCCATCTTTCTCTCTCTTCCTCATTAACTACAGTGTCAGGTCTTGTACTAACACGACCCCATGTGTGAATGGCATACCCCGTGGCCAATGTACTTGTTGTACTATCTTAGATTCTGTGAATCTTAGAGTTGACCATGCCCCGTGTTGACTTAGCACGGCCCCGTGCTGGTTGTCTGGTTTGTCCTTTGCTGTTGTCTTTTCTTCTGCAGAGAATCTTGTCTTGGGCACGACCCATGCCTGGTGGGGATGGCACCGTGGCAGAGCTTCTGATCTTGCTGTTTTCTTGGTTTGGATGTGAATGGGGGCTTGGCGAGTTGCGTTAATCCTCCTTCTTTGTATTTATGTTGGTTTTTGCTGTTATTTTGCTCCTTTTGTGCGTTTAAGCTCTTTTGACCCTGTAAATTAAAAATGAACAAAGAAACAAGCTTTTTCCAACATTAGTACCGAAAAAGGGTTAATTTTACACCGTATTTGATATAATTTATATGTTGTATTTTGCGCACATCAAATACCCCCACACTTGAAGCTTTGCTTGTCCTCAAGCAAAACTCTATAATGTGGCTTACACACCCAAACGTAATAGGTAGAAGAGAAGGTTTTGGACTTATCTTTAGAGTGTCAGGAATCCAAGTTCTAAGTTTATTTATTTATATTTTAATTACAATCTTATTCGTCATGATTTATTTAAAACACAATTTAAGAAAAATTATTTGTTTTGGGCATAACATGCCTTAATAAAATTCCATTTAGTTGTATACAAATTTACACACCTCACAAGTAGTCACTCAACACTCGCCGAAGTTGTGTAAGTGAGAACGCTCTTCCTACCATAGGCATGACAATCAATCAAACCTCCTCCTTTTTTACGTTTAATCCTTGCAAATATCAAGAGGAATTTAAAGGGTAGGTTGTGGTTCGGGTAGGTGTGTTTTATTGAAATGGTAAAAGGCGTAAAAATTATCAGTTTTTCCATTGCTTTGTGGCTTAGCAAAAAATAATTTGGATTTTTTTTGCCAAAGTTGAAATCGAGCCATACTTGTAATTTTATAACCGATATCTTTACAAAAATAAAAGGAGAAAAAATAAAAAGGTTTGTTTTTGCAAAGGTATATATATCTTTGCGGGTTTAGAAATGAAAGGGTTAAGGCTCAAAGGGTTTATCTAGGGGGATGTTTTTGGTAAAGCAAAGAAAAATAAAGGTTTTGAAGTGAAAAATGGATTGATCCTAATGCCTCCATCATTTACTTACTTGGATTTGTGCCGGTAAGGACTTGGAACGTATTGCATTGGCAAGTTTTAGATTCGTAAGAACCAAACAGGCTATTCACACAAGAAACGAAAATTGAGCAATTAGTATAGATGTGTATTTATATGCTCATTAAAGGCTCAAAACTCACTTTTGTGGGAAAAGGGTTGTAGTGTAAAAATGTATATATAATCAAATTTTACCAAGATTTGTTATGTCCGTTTTTATAATTTTCTTAATTGGTTCTTTTATCACGACGCTATCAGGTGTAAATTAGTAAAAACATAAACTTTTGATCTTATTTTTCCCAACTTAAACCAAGATAAGTAAAAGAAAATAATTTTTTTTTTAAAAAGCTTGTGGTGATTAGTGGTTTTCCAAGGCGAGTTTTGTGTAAGGCTTGTTTTTCGGACAAACGATTCAAGGTTTTATCATCCCCCCCCCACACTTAAATTACACATTGCCCTCAATGTGTCCCAAGTAGGATTTATTTTGGTTAAATGTGTAGAAAGTGTGTGAAAATAGCAAATTTGTGGTTACTGGTACTATCAGCATGGGGCGTGCTATGGGGACATGACCCCGTGTCCAAAGTGCAAGTAACAAATTTGAACAGAAGACTTACAGTATGGTGGACATGGGGGCGTGCTGGATGAGCACGGCCCGTGCCACCTTCTCGGCAGAAGTTTTTAGACATCAGAAGGTTGAGCATGGGGGCGTGCCTAATGGGCATGGACCCGTGCTGCAGACACTGTTTTTGCAGTTTTTGAGTCAGGAGGCTTCTGGTTTACGTGCATGGGTTCCATTTTTCATCATCCCTCATCCTCTTTTTGAGCGTGCTTTATTCCTACAAAGATAAAACTTAAAAGAAAACATTAAACTAAGATTTAAACTACTTAACTAATGGATAGTCGGTGGAATGTCTCCATGGTGCGCCACGTTTATAAGGGTCCTTGGCTAGACCCAAAGTCAGTCAATTGTTACCCGAGCGGGATGACTCGCATCCGAGTTGTATCATTGCAGGGCGTCGTCTAGGCTTGAGTCAATCGCTTTGAGGTATTTGACCGGATCATCCTCTGCTCGCTGTCCCACTTCAAACTTGATCTCCTTTTCACCAACCCTCAATGTTAGTTTTCCGTCGCTCATATCCACCATAGCTCGTGCGGTGGCAAGGAAGGGTCTCCCTAATATGAGCGGGTTTCGGTGTCTTCTTCCATGTCTAAGATAATAAAGTCGGCCAGAAAAACAAATTCTCCGACCTTTACCAATAGGTTCTCTATGACACCTTGAGGGTATTTTACCGATCTATCCGCAAGTTGTATGCTCATCCTTATAGGGTGCGGCTTACCGATCTATCCGCAAGTTGTATGCTCATCCTTTTGTGCGTTTAAACTCTTTTGACCCTGTAATTAAAAAGGAACAAAGAAACAAGCTTTTTCCAACATTAGTACCGAAAAAGGGTTGATTTTACGCCGTATTTGATATAATTTATATGTTGTATTTTGCATACATCAATAGTGTACGTGAACTCGTGCTTTTTGGGGCTCACTGATCTCAGGCCAGCGCCCGCACCATCGTTTAACGCCCCGTCGGTGTATAAAGATCACACTTCTTCAGAAGTTTTTTGCGCAGGCTTCTGGATTGCCTCATATTCTTTGATTTTGTCATTGGGAACTTTGGTGAGGAAATTGGCGAGTACCTGTCCCTTGATCGCCGGTCATGGTTTGTAAACTGAATTATGTCTTCCCAATTCAATGGCCCACTTGGCCAATTGTCCTGAGATCTCTGGCTTCGCTAGGATGTGCCCTATATGGTAATTAGTGAGGACATTGATGACATGACCATAAAAATACCAGCGCAACCGTCAAGATGCGTGCACAAGAGCTAAAACCAGTTTCTCCATCATCGAATATCTTGTTCTGGGTCAGTAAGCGTGTGATGCATTGTAAAATACATCCTTTATTCGTGTATAGTTTGTACATATTTCGCTTAGTTTATTTCGGTTTTTAGTTATAATTCATTACTTTAGTTAGTTTATGTGTTTTCAGGTCGTTGTTTCTGAAAGTCGAAGAAAACGGAAAATAATCTACTGATTATGAAGCTGAAACAGGAGCCGAATTGTCACGTAGCTGAACGGGAACGAAAAACGAATAAATCTGGAAAAATCAAGCCTTGGCGCTAAGCGATGGACATTTGGATTTGCCTTGGACAAACGCGAGCATTTAAATAATATTAAATGGATATTTGAGGCTTGGCGCTACGCGAAGCCTTAGGGGATTAACCATCGCGTAGCGCGACGAGGGTAAATGTCGGCAATTCTCTGGATTCGAATAAGGCTTGTAGGATTATTTTGCGACCTAATGAGTCGTTCAGAGTCAACACAGAACTGTTTGAGAGGCGGAAACAAACAAACAACATAGAATCAGTGTAAGAAATGAGTAGAAACAGAGTATGATACTTAAAACAAGCTTCTCATTGATAATTGACTTGAATACACGGTGAAAATTGGGCAGCACTTCGTTACACTTCACCTAATTTCGTACCAAATGAGAAGCTAGACCTACCTATTTATAGGCAGCTAATTTCGCATGGAATTACACTTGACAGTTCATGCGAAATTACCTTATGTAATTTCGTGCGAAATTACCTTATGTAATTTCCTGTGAAATTACACTAAGTAATTTCGTGCGAAATTACCTCAAAACATTATAAAATTACATTTTGACCCCTATACAAGCTACCGACACGACCTAGACATAAGACGTAGGCTATAGACATTATGCACCAACAAACTCCCCCTTGGATATTGCCGGAGTCTTCAGTCTGGTCTTCAGCGCTTTCTTCACAACGACTTGAATTTCTCTTCCCTCAGCTTAGGCTTTTTCATCAACAGCTTCCTAAGCTTCTCGTTCTCGTCAACCTTTTTCTTTTCTTCAGCAGCCATTCTTTGAAACAGAGTATGCCTTAGCATGTTATCTTTATCTTCACGAGCTTTTCTTTCTCTTTCAGCCTTTCGTGCTTCTTCTTTCTCAATCTCTCGCCATTTAGATGACCATTGACTTTCAGCATTAATCCCTTTCTGGAAACAGATGGATACAACCCTTTGAAACTGCATAGCCTGGTCTTTATCCTCAGCTTTAAACCCGATCTTGTTCACAAACAAACATTCAATGTCTTTTGCCGAGCAATTCACCAACCATAAAGGATCATACATAAAGATGTGTCTGATTTCATTGTCAGCTCTGTAGGTAATCACAGCTTCAGTCGACAAACAACTGTATACCCAGTACAAGAACCCCTTATGAAAATCTTGCTCCATTTTCGGTACTGGAATGTTCTTTATAACTCTAGGCTTCTTCACATGCAAGATCGTTTCTTCATTTACAGTTTCAGGATTCACTCTCCTCACCTTCTTTGGATAATGAGGTTTCCAGTGTTTGAATCCTCTGAAAGCTTCAAACTTCATCAAACCCCAGATGGGTACATCATGCTTTCTTACAGGATAGTCCAGAGTTCTAACTTTTGACAACTCTTCGACATCCCACCAAGGAAGTGACATGATATCCTGAATATATTCAAAGTACTGCACTCCAAATTCTCTCCGAATAACATACACATTCACTTGAGGCAGAAATCCCCAACTGATAATATCTTCCAGTGACACATCCCTGTCTCTTTTATAATACTTCAATGGCCGCTTAAACTTTCGTTCAATACTCTTTCTGAACCACTTCTTCCTTTCTTCTTTATGTGCATCTTTCACTATTCCATCAAAGTTCTTATCTTTCAGACATTCTTCAACTTTCCGTCTCAATGCATCAATATTTTCTTGACTAAAAAATTCAATCAGCGTTGGAAAGTTTGAAGTATCCACATTCACATTTTCTTCGTCACTACAATCTTCGACCTCAACCCTGTCATAGTTATCAGCTTCATCAACATACTTGTACTGATACTCGGGCTGTTGATTGACATCAAATGCATTCAACTCTTCTTCAAAGTCAAACTTGAAGTTAGGATCAACAATACGCGTCATCTCGATAATATCATTCATGGTGTAAGCATGCCTCATTTCTCCTTCCTCAACTTCAGGTTCTAGACGCAAAATCAACTTTTCTCGCTTATCAACGTTTTGATCCTCAATGTTCTCCCCCTCACCTGTAGCATCCTCGGGCTCTTCATTCATATCATCATGAAGATAATCTTCAACATTTTCTTCATTAGATGCTTCAGTGACTTTAACACCAGTACCACCTTGACCGTCGTTATCATCATCACTATGACTACTTGCAGAGAATACATCATCTGCATCATCAAGTTTATCTTCATCATCATCCTCTTCGTCATCATCCTCTTCGATATCTTTCTCATCATTAATAACATCATCAATTAATACATCTTCCTCAAAAATAGCAGAAACAACAGATATTGGGCGAGGATTCTGAATAGGTGATTCAGAAACAGAGGATGGAACAATTAATCTTTCAGCAATTTCACTAACACCTTCAACACTCTTTCCTTTATTCTTCATCTGAGCATCAATTTCAGTTTGACGTCGAGCTCTAACCTCTTCAAGTTCAATCTCTTCAAATTTCTGCTCAACAGACTTTCCAAGCATGTTTTCTAACACTTTATTCATCATGTATATCTCGTGTTCTTTCATTGCTTTAGGAGCTTCCAACTCTTTGTTCTTTAACTCAAAGTACTTGTCCTGCTCATCTCTACGTGCTTTCTCTTCTTCTAACTCTACAACTTTGACTTTCAGAATATCATTCTCTGTCTGATCAGCTTCAACTTTCTTTAACAATGAAGAATTTTCAGCTTCCACAGACTTTACACGCTTTTCCAATTTCTTCTCACGATCTACCAACCTTTTGTTTTCAATCAACACTTCTTCAACTTTCTTTTCTAACCTCTTCACTTTCTCATTATTTGCAAAGTCGAAATCTCCAATTCCCTCAAGAGAAATACCCTCTGGAACATTTGGAAAAGTTTTGTAACCAGAAGAACCAGGTGTAATTTGGACAGGTGGTTGTGTGGATGGTGGTGTTTGAAAGATTTGTTGGGAAGTAACATCAGGTTGTTCTTGGATTGGTGTTTGGTGTGGTGGTGATAGATGTGGTGGAGATAGATGTAGTGGTGAAAAATGTGGCGGAGGTGATGGTGGTGGTGTAGGTTGTTTTGGTGGTGATTTATGTGGTGATTGAGGTGGTGATGGTCCAGGTGGTGGTGATGGTGGTTGACTTGGTGTTAATTTTGGTGTGCGTTTAGGCAACCTGACAATCAACTTTCTCCTTGCTGCTTGTGGAGAAGTCACACGCTTTCTAGCACTTGCTTTCTTCCTACCACCAGATGATGGAGGTGTCTGAGATTCTATCACATGCTTAGGGGATGGATTGTATAATTCATCATCTTTATCCTCCTTTCTCTTTCTCTTAAGCTGTTTCTCTTTTTCAATCTCAGCTTTAATTCTCTTAGCACGTTCTGTTTCATCAATTTCTTCATCAGACGAGCTTGAAGAACTTTTATTTTCATCGTCACCTTCTTCATCACTTTGAAGATTCAAGAATCAAACGAACATCTCCTTCAACATTAACTTCTGCTTCTGCTTCAGCTTCAGCTTCAGCTTCATCTTCAGCTTCTGCTTCTTCCTCAGATTCATCAACAAGCATAGTCTCAACACTTTTCTTTTGACGCTTTTTCTTCGGCTGAGAAGATGATCCCTCCTCTACTTAAACTTTTGGAGTTGCTTTCCTGCTCTTCTTCTTCTTCTCCTCTTTCAAAAACCACTCGTTTCTAGATTCTTTGAAATCTTCAAGTACTTTTAACTCATCAGCATAACTCTTTTCTTTCATTTCTTTATCATTCCTCCAGTTCTGATGATTGATTGGATCTGGATCTTGATAATTCTTGTCTTTGATGAACCCAAAGAATTCAACATTTGCTGATGGCTCTGGATGGTTTAGGTGATATCTGGCCAATTGCTTCAAAGACTCATTATCCATGTGATACAGCACCAACAAATCATTCTTTTCATCTCTCTCCAAATCAGGATACGCGTGATCCAGTATCATTTGAACAAATCATGGATAAACCCAAGTCTTGCTCTTTGAAGTGATATTTTCTACCATGTAATGAAATACAATCTTTGAAAAGTTATACTTCTTATTCAACACAAGAGCTGTCACCATATTCATTTGATAGTCTCTCATCACATCGTAACCTCCCTTCCTGTGACTGAGAGCATGCAGCACTGAATGGATAAGAAACTTGTAAAGCTTTGGAAAACACACTTTCAAGTAGTTGGCTTTGTTTAGTGGACCATTGTAACCAACCGCAACATGCATCCTTTTACCATCCTCTCTGGGAACTTTGTTGGAGAGTTCTCATCATCCGGAAAGTTTATCACCTCTCGTACAAACTGCTCTGTGATTATTATAGGTTTATCATGGCCGTTTAAGCTCACAATCGAATTTATTGTCTTGTTTTCCTCGTCATATGTTGCATTCTTCCAAAAACGCTCAATATGTGATCTGAATACCAAATGTAGATTCGTCAATGCCTTCTGAATCGGTAACCTTTCCATGAACTCTAGAATCCCTGTGAATCCAGCCATCTTTGGTATCTCTTTATCATAAACACAACAAATGTTGTGCAGTGGATCAAATAGCACATTTGAAGCCTGGAAGATACAACATAAAACCAAGTTAAACACTTTGAAAAATTTTCAAACCAAACAACATTCAAACGAAATTATTTCAAGCAAAATTACATTTCATATGAAATAAATCAGTTCAAACGAAATCTCATCTCAAGCGAAATCATACACACAAACGAAATTACACTTCATGCTGAATGACTGATTCAAACGAAATCACAATTTAAAACAAAATCACAGTTCAAATGAAATGACATTTTGATGCGAAATTATCTCTTGAAACGAAATTACCATTTGAAACAGAATGCCTATTTCATACGAAATAGGTCATTATTTGTTTGAAATCCACTTTAATTTCGTTTGAAACTGACAAGATCAACAAGAAAAAATTTACATGAACTGATGATCAAATTGATGATCTGGGTTTGTTATTTAGTTAATTCCGAGCACAAAGACATGTTTATTGTTCAATTTTAACCACAAAATCGACCTAGATCTACATTCAAAGATTCAGATTTACCGACTTCACACGGAATCAAGTCATCCATCACAAATTGGAACCCTAGATAAGATCTATAACATATTCCGAGTTCAAGGGTATGTTAATCGGTCAATTTTTCACACAGATAAACCCTAAATCTAAGTTCAATGTCCTGTTCATCATCGTTCAAGCGAAAACAGTTCAGATCTGTGCCAAATCACCAAGATTTCTTATCTTTCCCATGATTATAGTTGTGTAAACCAACTAAAATCAGGATTACAAACAACAATCGGACAGAATAACGGCTTGAAATCGATGTGTTGAAGTTTCGCTTGAAATTTTCGGACAAGAGCTTTGAAACGAAATAACAGAAATGAATCGTTCAAACGAAATCCCTCCTCTATTTATAGACAGCCTAATTTCATGTGAAATAGGCACTGAGGTGTTTCAAGCGAAATCACGATTGAAGTGAAATTACATGTTCAAGCAAAAACATCATTTCAAGCGGAATTACTATTTCGTGCGAAATAGCAATTTCGTTTAAATTGCATTTTTTTCAAAATTTTTCAAATTTTTTTATTTTTTTGATATTTTACCGTCACACCCAGTTAATCAAGTCCAAGTTAATGACCTTGATCAACTGTTTAGCATGCCAAGTCCAAGTTAATGACAATGGCTAACCAGTTTATGAAGATGCTGATTTTCTGAAACAATTTTAAATTCAAGTTAATGAACTTTTAAACTTTCAAACAATTACCAATCACTTTTTCAAACTTCTGCTTACCCAACCCTCATGATCCAAACATGTTCAGTAGATAAGACTTTGATCATCAGATTCCCAACGTCCTTGTCTTAAAATAAGCTGAAATGCAAATCTTTTGGTTTTTATAAAATGCTAAACAAACAGAAAATCTTTTTGGGTTTTTGATAAGCAATAAACTGTACACACAACATTTTTGTGAGCGTGTTAGGGGATCATATCAGCTGCCGACAAGATACGAGTACCGTAAAGCTTTTATGACATTTTCAGCATTAAACAGTTCACTTTGATTGTCGATATACTGATCCTCTTAAATTTTCACACAAAGTTCAATCTGTTTAGGATACGAATTTAGTGTTTCAAGATCTTGACTTTTACGCGTGTACCACCTTAGAATATACTCCCGTATCCAGATAACTATATTCAGTCTTACAGGTGAGTGTACACTAATGATATCTGTAATTAGGTAAATGCGAGACCGTGAGAGCTCAGGCTAGAACTTCCGTTCGTACAGAGAGATGACGGCTCGACTTTTGGTGGGTCCCTTTTAGGGAATCTTTTTTTACAACAGCACATGATTAGCATTTTGCAATGTTTCATCATTTTTTATGCTGAGGGGAGGCTTCACGAGTAAAGCTGTGCAGAGTATTATACGAGGACTAGGCTATTGCTCCCGCAAAATCAGAAGTCCTGGTATAATACCCCAGATATCATCACGTACAAAGACCTAGTATGTCAGAAATAGGATCTTTCAAACAAGATTTCTGGGGTTACCTATATATCCTGAGATGTTCCCCACGTAAAAGCAAGTTATTATTTTTGTTTATATCCCAAACAAATCAACTAAATGTGTAAAAACCTATCGACATATCATTTGCAAGACTGCTTAACACATTTTAACTTTACATTTCTTTAGCGTACTGCATCTGTCTAGCTGATGTACTATCATTTCCCCTTTTTACACAAACTCTTTTTCAGTTTTTCAATGTTTTTGGATTTTTAAGATTTTCTAATGTTTTTGGATTTTGAAATTTTATCATGTTTTTGTATTTTTCTACAAACTTTCTCCCCCTAAAAATAAAGACATATTTTTGTGTTTTTGTTTTTATCAAATGTAGAAAATAAACTGTACAAAAACTTTGACAATATGACGTGGATCACATCGGATCACCGTCCTCCTCGGCTTCACATTCAACAACCCTCCCAGAAAGCAAAATTTTCAACCCATTTAATTTCAAAAGATAGTTAAATTCTCTTTTTGTCAAACGGTTTGGTGTAAAAATCAGCCCTCTATTCATCGGTGTGTATATGTTCGATTCGAATCAATTTCTTCTCGTGACAATCACGGATGAAATGATGTCGAATTTCTATATGCTTTGTTTTAGAATGGTGAGCCGGGTTTTTTGTTATGTTTATCGCTGGTTCATTGTCCACAAGTATAGGCGTGTCCAAAAACTGCATACCAAAGTCTCGCATCTGCTGTTGGATCCGAAGGATCTGTGAGCAACAGCTTGAGGCCGAAACGTATTCTGCCTCACAAGTAGAGAGCGCTACTGAGGTTTGTTTCTTGCACTGCCAAGTGACTAGTCGAGTTCCGAAGAACTGACAACCTGCAGTGGTGGACTTAGCATTTTGCTTGCAGCTACCAAAATCCGAATCAGCATAACCTGTGAGAGAGAAGTCACCAGACTTAGGATACCACAAGCCGGTGCTTGGGCAGCCTTTCAAATACCGTAAAATGCGTTTCACGATTGTCAAATGTGACTGTCTGGGGCTAGACTGATAACGGGCGCATAAACACGTCAGATACATGATGTCTGGGCGGGAAGCAGTAAGATACATCAAAGATCCAATTATCGACCGGTAATAAGTCTCGTCCACTTTCTCTCCACTCTCATCTGGACAGATTCCGTGATTTTGAGCTAAGGGAGTTGATGTCGGAGTAGATGCAGTCATGCTGAACTTCTCCAGAACATCGTTCACGTATTTGGTTTGATGAATGAAGATTCCTTCGGGCATTTGATCCACCTGCAACCCTAGGAAGAACTTCATCTCCCCCATCGAGCTCATTTCAAATTTTCTTTTCATCACTTTCTCAAAATCCTTACACAAATCATCATTTGTCGATCCAAAGATGATGTCGTCGACATAAATCTGCACGATCAATAGATGCCCTGCAACCTCTTTGGTAAACAACGTACTATCAACCGTCCCTCTGGTGAACCCGTTGGTCAGCAGATATTGGGAAAGCGTCTCGTACCAGGCTCTCGGGGCCTGGTGTAGTCCGTAAAGCGCTTTATCCAGAAGATAGACTTTGTT
The DNA here is from genome assembly GCF_002127325.2 of Helianthus annuus. Lineage (NCBI taxonomy): Eukaryota > Viridiplantae > Streptophyta > Magnoliopsida > Asterales > Asteraceae > Helianthus > Helianthus annuus. The sequence goes on from NC_035437.2 coordinate 98,950,749, forward strand.
TTTGTGTACTGGATCTGTGAACCCCGGCGATTGTTCAACGTACACTTCCTCTTTGATTTTGCCATATAGGAATGCAGACTTGACATCTAGTTGGTATACTTTGAATCCTTTCCAGGACGCGAATGCTAGGAAGATTCTTATCGCCTCGAGTCTAGCAACCGGTGCATACACTTCCGTGAAGTCAATGCCTTCCTGCTGACTGAAACCCTGTACTACCAATCGTGCTTTATTCCTTACAATCACTCCTCTATCATCCCTTTTACATTTAAAGACCTATTTTGTCTTTATCAGCTTCTGATTTTCAGGAAGATCTACCAATCTCCATACTCCCAACTTCTCAAACTGCTGCAGCTCTTCCTGCATAGCGTTCACCCAACTTTCTTCTGTTAAAGCCTCTTTATACGTTCGAGGTTCAACCTGCGAGATGAAGCACTTTAGTGAAAAATCAACTTGCAAAGGAGCAACAGATGTTTAAAAACATGTAAGAGCTCTGTTGATCTGATCCCGCGTTTTAACTCCACTCTGAAGATCACCTATTATCTGCTCTGAAGGATGATAGGACAAAGTTCTTGGCATAACATTGTCAGGCACATTCACTTCTGATTGCAAGTTCGTGATGTCTTGATCACCGGTGTGATCCTCAGCTTCTGTCGTTGCAACATTTGGTTCCTCGTCAAAAGTCGGACCGGGTTCCGATTCTGAGTCGTCAGAATTATCAAATGTTGGAGCTGGTTCTTCTGGGACTTCGTGTGTCGTTCCACTTGGACCGGCCTCGTGATCATTAGTACCCACGTCGGGTTGAGAAACTACCAACGGTCTTGGCACCTGATCTTGTGAACTAGATTGTTGCCGTTGGTATAATAGTACGAGTTCCTCGATACTTGGCTCAGTCGGAAGTTGGAAAGACTCCCAGAGTTTGTCATAATCGAAAAGCAATCTTTGTCCGGGAAGTTGTGGTGGAGGTGTAAACCTCTGACAATCGACATGCTGAACTTGAATTACCTTCCCCAGGCACGGGACGAACACCCTCTTCAGCGGGCTCGCATAACCTACAAAGAAACCTTGATTAGATTTTGCACCAAATTTGCCATCTGGATCTATAAAAGTACACGGAGATCCAAACGGTTCTAAAAACTTCAAATTCGGCTTATAATGATGAAGAAGTTCGAAACATGTTTTCTTGTATTTCTTCACTGTGAGGACTCGATTCAGTGTATAACACGCTGCTGCAACTGCTTCACTCCAGAAAAATATTGGCAACTTGGAATCGGCGAGCATTGTTCGAGCTGTTTCAATCAAGGTGCGATTCTTTCTTTCAGCTACACCATTTTGCTGTGGAGTGTATGGTGCACTAAATTCATGAAGAATCCTTTTTTCATTACAAAACTCGAGCATGCGATTATTCTTGAACTCCGTTCCATTATCACTTCGTATTCTCCTGATCAACAATTTATACAACGTTTCCATCTTCTTGGATAAGACCATTAGTGAATCAAATGTTTGATCTTTCCTCTCCAGACACATCACCCAAGAAAATCTAGTGAAGTCATCAGTGACTACTAGACAGTACAAGTCTCCACTAATACTTTTCACATTAACCGGCCCAAAGAGATCCATGTGGAGTCTCTCGAGCGGTACCCTGATTGAATTCAGCAACTTCTGTGGATGTGTCTTCCTTGTCTGCTTTCCCTTCTTGCACTCTACACAATCATCATTCAAATAAAAATTTTTCAAATTTACACCTTCGACTAAATCATTGTGTACAAGAAAGTTCATTTTTCTAACATGAATGTGGCCCATCTTTCGATGCCACATTTTTGTTTCCTTTTCTGTTGCCTTTGTTTTTGTCACAAAACATTGTTTTTTATGATCTATTGTTGTTGCGACGCTCATATCGAGTACATACAAGTCATTTTCTCGTGGATCTCACATCAACACCATGTCCTCAGGAATTTTAAAACCAGGTTTTATGATTAAACATTCATTTTTAGTAAAGTTTACTGTAAAAGACTTGTCACAAATTTGTGAGATGCTCAGCAAATTGTTTTCAAGTTCAATGATATAGTTCACTTTGTCAAACATAACCACTCCATTCGTTAGAGTTCCTTCACTAACTATTCTGCCACCCTGATTCCCTGCAAATCCAACATATCCTCCATTAATAGATTTGACATCGTAGAGCAAAGCCAACATTCCCGTCATATGCCTCGAAGCTCCGCTGTCCATGATCCACTTCGAGATTATCGACCTCGGAAGCCCCTGCATACATCAAAGAAAAATTCATTCAAACAATGAAGCCCATGATTTCTTTACTTTTGGAACACTACCAAACACAAGATCACATGACACATCAACTTTCGAAATGTTAAAGATGACATTCGGAACATCAGTTTTGACTTTTGGTTTTAAATCTTCCTTCTTAATTGGTGGAAAATCTTCAAGCAGCTTGTGAAGTTCAAATTCAAGTTTATCAACATCATTTTCAAAAACTTTTGGTTCAGATTTTATCTCACTTTCCATCTTCTTCTCTTCAACTAACTGTTTTGGTTTTGCCACCCATGATTGATTTTAAAAAATTTTTGTCTTTGGATAAACCTTTGAAATCTTTCGGGTTTTCGAAGATTCGCCAATCTCAAAGATTGATTTCGGCTTTTCTTCAGACTTCAAAGATTCACCTCTTTTCAAAATTCGAATGGGGGAAACCATAGGTTTTTTACCCTTAACATCAGTTTGAGTTTTAGGTTTGGGTTTTTGCAAAACTGGTTTCTCAAACTTTTTCACGCACTGCTTGGCCATATGACCAATCTCATTGCAGCGGTAACAAATTCTTTTGTCATATTCGACAAAAGTTGATTTGTAGGTCTCTTCTCTCAACTTTTTCGCTGCATTGAAATCATCAACGACTTTTTGACTGAATATATAATCCTTTTCTTCAACCGTGTTCTTACCAGCAACAAAAACCTCACTCATCTTATCTTTTGGCTTGACATTCTTCTTAGCCATGTTCTTTTCAAAACCAACACCTTTGTTTTTGAAATTGTTACCATTTCTTTTGTTAGACCAATTTTTACCCACCCAATCCTTTTTCCCAGGGTTGTTCGGTTGTTGTTTCACAAAAGACTTTTTAGGTTTTAAAAGAAACTCGTTGTTGTTAACCTCAGAAATGTCAATCGCAAGAAGTATAAACACTTTTTCAACATTTTGCATGTTCGCGTTCTGGATTGGATACTCAAAATCAGAATAGAGTTTGTCAGTTCCGGTGATTGTGTAAACCACAATGATCGAATCATCATTCGCAACTTTTTCTGATTTTGGTATAAATTTGTCCAAGAAGTTACCATCTTCTTCAGAATCAGAACCAGAACTGGTGTTTTCAAAATGAGTTTTCACAGTATCAAACTCCGAGTTATCACTTTCTTCATCTAACACTTGGTCAACAAAAGTTTTGATCACCTGTGACTCATTATCTGTGTCAGACGGAGAAAATGTAACATCAATATTCTCAGGCAACTCATTCTCAACGGTTCTTAATTTGAGATTCAATGCAGATTCCACCCCATCTGGATACTTTTGAGTGTAATGATTCCACATTGGGGGTGGAACACTTTTGAAGACAGGTTTCAAATCAGATTGTTTCGAAACAATTTGATCAATAACATATGATGAAGCAGTGTAACTCATCAGTTTCTTATCAACTCTCTCAGTTTCAATTTTCATTAACTCAAGTTCCTTTTTCAAAGAAGCAATTGTGTCCAGATGGATGTTAATTTCCATCTGTTTATCCATGACAGTAGCTTTTAACAACTTCGTGGCTTTATCATTTTCAAAACTTTCTGTTTTAATCATCTTGATTGATCGTGCCAAAGTGCCATATGCTTCTTTTATCTCACTGAGATCAAATTTTGCTTCATCAGTAAATTTCTTCAATTCTTGAAATTGTTTGTCTTTTTCAAGACAATCCGTGCAGGGTTTTGAACAATTTTTGCACGGAATTTCATGAATTGAATCAACCTTCTCAGAAACCTTTTCATCTTGGTCAATTTTAATATCAGTTTTACCAAAACCATCAGGCTCTAACTCAGACACTTCTCCCGATTTGATCTCCTCAATTTCTGATTTCTCGTCAGACTCCTTTTGAACTGACTCTGTTTCGACAGACACATTTTCAACTGACTCGGTGTCGACAGACTCCGTTTTTGACAGATTCTGTTTCTACCTCTTTCAGTTTTCCCATCAATGCTTTGTCTGCAATCTCCTTTAGAGTCTCTTCATTCATTTCTTTGGAGACGTCTATTATCTCTTCAACAAGAGCTTTCTCCCTGTCGTACTGTGGACAGAATCCGGTAGTTGGTTCGCCAAAGAAACCTACAAAAGATTCAAAAATATTAGGAGGCATTATTGATTTGAAAGAACTAGCAATAATCTCCTGTTCAAATTGATAGTAGTAAACTTCTGCAGCCATTTCTTCAAGATCAGCCAAACTTTCTTCGGACACTTCTTCACTGACAACCTCAGTTTCAATCACATTTTCTGGTTCTTCCACAATTTCTGCCATCATTGCCATACCCTTACTACCAGGGATATACTTATCCCAGCTAAAACCCTCAGCAACCTTCTCATCATCCCATTCACTAGAAGAGCTTTTTCAGTCTTGTTTTCGATCTGAGGTCTTTGTGTGAATGGTTGTTGACTTGTCTTGTGATAAATGGCTTGTTTGTAGTAGTCGTTCGTGAACGGATTTTGATGATTGTTGACCTCTCTGTTTGGACATTCCCGCTTGAAATGTCCCTTCTCTTTACATTTGAAACATGTGACTTTTGATTTATCAAACCCAAGCTTTTGATCCGGTCCTGAAAGACTGTTCCGACCAGTTATCTCCATAAATCATTGAGCTCTCCTCACCAAGCTTGCCATTCCCCATTTGATATCGATCAACTCCAGCTCCTATGGATCGATCCGATCATAATCTTCCTTTTTCATATCAGGGTTCCCAATTCTACCTGCAACCAAATTCTCATAAGATTCAAGCACCGAAGCAAGTAGTCCTATGTGTTGTTTCGCAGATGATTCAGTAAAGTCTTGAGCATTCTTTATATTCACCGCTATGTTGCCCAGAATTCCCAGACCTTGACTTTGACTGTTTGATCCTGACAAACTTTGGGTATATGATTGATCTGGTGAGTTTTGAACCTTTGGATTTGGTTCAAAATTTGCAAATGGTGAATTTTTGCTGCTTGATGTGCCAGGTGAAACTCCGGATGTGGAATCAGCACAGAAAGCTGTCTGGATTTTTGGGCTTAGATTTGTTGTTGCCGGAGAACTTCCTTTGTAATATAATGAAACATCTTGTTGAACATTGGAAGAATTCATCTTTCTAATCTTTGTCAACTCAAGTTCATGTGCTTCGATCTTCTCAATGAATGAGCTAAGGTTGAATCCGACATACTCCAAATTGTTTTTCAATACCAACAGATAAGTACCCCATTCATCGTTGGCAACGCATCCGCCAGTTTATCGACCCATTCTTCATCCGTTTTGTTTATGCCCAACCTCTTCATCTCAACAACTAGATGGCTATATCTTTCAATCAACTGTTTTGTTGTTTCATCCTTTATACCCGTAAAGATATCAAACTCTTTCTTCATCAAAGCAGTTTTGCTTTTTATCATAGACATGCTTCCAAGAAACTTTACTTTCAATGAATTCCAAACGGACTGTGGATTATCCTCATGTTGCAGTAACACTAAGATATCCTCTTTAATAGCTTGTTGTAGAATACTCATCATCTTCTTTTCTGCCTTGAAATCATCTTGTTCAATGTGAGTCAAACTGCCAATTGATTTCTCAATTCCGGAACCATTCTTTGGAGGAACATATTTTGATTCTATTTTCATCCAGCACTCAAAATGGTTTGCTTGCACCCATGTCTTAAACCTTCCTGACCACCCAACATACTCGTCAATATTCATCAACTTCGGCGGTTTCTGCATCATACCGAGTTCATTCTCCATGTTCACATTTTGCACGATACTAGCTGGGTTTTGTACTGCCGTCATGCCCCCACCGGCAAACAAGTTGTAAAACTCTTGATTATCCATTTTACACGAAAACAGTTTACAGAAAAATTTTCAAGTTTTTGAAAATGTCACTTTCAAGCGAAATCAGTTTCTACACGAAATAGACTTTCGTACGAAATCACAAACTAAATGGACTTTCACAAGAAGTCAACTTTTATGCGAAAACAACTTTCAAACGAAATTACACTTTCAAGCGAAATTAAGTGTAATTTCGTACGAAATCAACTCAAAACTTAATTTCGTGCGAAATTAGCCAAACGGAATTATAGTTCAAACGAAATCAGATGCAATTTCAAACGAAATTAGTAATTTCGTGTGAAATTACCTCAACTTTTCAAATGAAATAAGATGCTCGTTCAAACAAAATTAACCTTTTGGCCCATTTTTGTCACTTTTAGTCTGAATTTAGGTGTAATTTTTTCAAGGGTTTGTTAAAACTGTATTTTACACACAATATCACAAGATCAGTCCATTTTGTCTGTGAATTTGTCCAGAAGTCAAAAAATGAGTAGAAAAAGACACTGATTCAAGTGTATTGACTCATCCTGAGCTCTGATACCACTTGTAGGATCGTTTTGGGATCTAATGAGTCGTTCAGAGTCAACACAGAACTGTTTAAGAGGCGGAAACAAACAAACAGCCTAGAATCAGTGTAAGAAATGAGTAGAAACAGAGTATGATACTTAAAACAAGCTTCTCATTGATAATTGACTTGAATACACGGTGAAAATGGGGCAGCACGTCGTTACACTTCACCTAATTTCGTACCAAATGAGAAGCTAGACCTACCTATTTATAGGCAGCTAATTTCGCATGGAATTACACTTGACAGTTCATGCGAAATTACCTTATGTAATTTTATGCGAAATTACACTAAGTAATTTCGTGCGAAATTACCTCAAAACATTATAAAATTACATTTTAACCCCTATACAAGCTACCGACATGACCTAGACTTAAGACGTAGGCTATAAACATTATGCACCAACAAGGCTTTAGTAGGGTTTAAGTATAAATGGTCATTAACTTCAAAGCGGACTCGAATTATAAATCAGCAACACTTTGGGCGAAAATTGGACATCTTTTGCAGTGTTTTCGAGAGCCGAAAGTAACCGATTGAAGTCTGGGAGCCTAGGAAGTCATTCGGGTCGTTGTTCTGCTATTTGGTGTCTTTATTCTTCGTTTCTACTTTAATTATGTTTCTTGTTATTGAAAATACTTTGATTTTAGATTGTTTAATGACTAGGATTGGCTAAAACGTTTATACTACCTAGATTGGATGATTGGTTTTGTAAAGTTTTGATTTTTATGATGGATATCTAGTTATTTATAGATTGTTTGCAAAAGTAGTCGAATCGGTTATTGTTTTGATATATATACATGCTTAAAAGTGTTTGAATATTGTTTATTGCTTCGTGTGAATCTTGGTGACTATCTACATCACATAATAGGTTCATGCTAGATTATGATTTTTAGTTGTGATCTTTAGGGTTAATTGGCCAATATACCTTAGAAGTGATATTCAGTAATCAAATAAATTTAAGTGTTCTACTAATCTCAATAGCTGTGAGGTGCGAGGTTATTATTAGGTCTAAGTCATTAAATTGCTAGGTAGGAGCTTCGTGAGGAGTCCGAACTAGCTTCCCTATTGACCGTTGTTTAACAAGTCAAACTGAGAACCCGAGTCTATCCTAGGTTTATGTCCTGTGAGGGAGTAAACCAAATTAGGGTACTTTCGTAAACCCCTTAGATGTCCTGTGAGGGAGTCTAGATCAACTAGTGTTCATAATAGCCTTTAGAGTGCCATAAGTGTCTTCCTGAGAAGGGTCGGGGGTCTTGTTCGGTATCTCGACAGGTTTAGTACTAGAAGATCCCGGTTCCATAATAACTAATATCCTAATAATATCATTACTGATGCAAATCAGGATTCCAGTCTAGCTAGTTGCTTTCACCATCTGAGTAAAGCCCAAGTTAGTTCGTGATTAATTAATTTACTTAATTTAATTTAATTTAATTGCAAATTTAGGAATTTGAGAAACCCCCCCCTCAAACATAAAAACAATTAGTGTCGTGTCAGTGTTAGTCTAGATAGAGTCGTTTACGTAGTTAAATCGAGTCTCGTGGGTTCGATATCCGGACTTACTTAGCTTTATTAGAGTCGATCGGTTCACTTGCCGGTTAGTAGTTTAGTCGAGTTTTAGAAAGTCTAGAGTATTACTTTGTATCTAGATTAGGTTAAATTTAGTTTGTTTTTATTAAACTACTTTTAGCACATCAGCGTGCGACTGACATAATAGATTGGAGTCTGTATCCTCTCATGGCCAACGAGAAGTGCTGCACCCACTGCCCTTTCTGAAGCTGACAAGTACAGAGTTAATGGCTCCTTTTTGCGTGGAGTCGTGAGAGTTGGAAGTTGTATAAAAAATTCCTTCATTTCTTTAAAAGCGCTTTCCTATTCTAGTTTCCACTAGAATTGGTTTTTCTTGACGCATTTGTGCAGGGTTTTGATGAACGCGAAAGACTTTGCAGCATGATTTGCGAGGAACCGATTTAATGCAGCAAGCCGACCAGCTAAAGGTAGCATCTCCTTGATGGTTGATGGCGACGACTGACGACATGTGTTCAATGCTTGAACTTTTTCTGAGTTGACTTTTAACCATCTTTGTGTAAAACCCAAGAACTTCCCCTCTTCTATGCCAAATGAACACTTGCTCGGGTTGAGCTTCATGTTGGCTTTGCGCAAAGTGTTGAAGGTTTTCTCGATATCTTTCAGCATCAAGTCTTCCTCTCTGCTCATAATTACTAGGTCTTCAAAATAAACCTCAATGGGTTTTCCAATATCATCGCCAAACATGCTATCCATCAACATTTGGTACATGGCGCCAGCGTTGCACAGACCGAAAGGCATTTTGGTATAGCAGAAAATTCCCATCTCATTCCTGAATGTTCTCTTGTCTTCATGTTCCAAAGCCATTTGCACTTCATGATTGACGTCTACGTGTGAGGTTATAATTTCTAGATATATTTTAGCTCTTTTTACTCGCGAATCAAGCTTTAAATTTATAAACACGATATAATACTATCACTCTACACACACGTTAGGGCAAGTGCACCTATCGCGGACGTAGTATAATGATGGCAAGATAGCGAGGTCGTCCAATATATATATATATAAGGAAAAACAAATAGACAAGAAGGAATCACTTGGTACCGACTCCTCTTTTATGCATCCTTTAATGATTTCTGCACTTTAGGCATTTTAAGAGAATATCTTTGAGTAATAGTAGTAGGCGCTCTTCCAGGTAGCGTTACCCTCAACCTATTGGTCTAAGTCAGCAAGGATACAGTCCCGCAAGGTCGGATTATTGAATGATAATTAAGTAAGTTATTAATGCAAAAAGTGGTAGGCCCCCTTCCAGGCAGCGTTACCCTCAACCCATTGGTCTGAGTCAGTAAGGATACAGTCCCGCAAGGTCAGTTTAAAGTTTTAATAGTAGTTTATAGATAAGGGATTCAAGCGGTTTCTTACTTCCCCCGAGGCAGACATTACCGCCCACTCGCGAAGTCTTACTAAGCTTGAACCAGGTTCTCGCAGGATCTATACACTAAACGAGACATAGAATTACCCAACCACCCTTCTAACCCCCTTCCAAGTAGTTAACGTGCTTTATATAGACTGTAAAGAGACGAATGTGTGAATCAACAACACATGAGGAATGGTTAAATAAATTCACCTTCAATATAAAAGAACTAGTTATTAAAGTCATTAATACATACCCAAATAAAAATGAGCCAAAGGTTGGAAATCAAAATATAATACATAAAAGATTTGTCTTAACCAAGTGATGTAAGAGTTTAGCCAAGCATGGCCTTTGTTTGACAAGAACTCTTACGATCGATCTTGGATCTCGAGACTACTACACACTCTAAATGATGAAAGATGGATGATGGTGGTGGGTGTTGGTGTTGTAGTGGTGGTGGAGTAGTGGCAAGTGTGAGAGAAGTGGTTTGCCAAGGGATGGATTGGAATGGAACCAAGCACCCCTATTTATAGCTGAAGTCAGACAATCAACACGGCCCGTGCCCGCCTGGCACGACCCCGTGACTATCCTTCTCTCTCTTCCTCATTAACTGCGGTGTCAGGTCATGTACTAACATGACAATGTGTGTCAACGGCACAACCCGTGGCCATTGTACTTGCTGTACTATCTCAGATTCTGCGAATCTTAGAGTTGAGCACGCCCTTTGTTGCCTTAGCACAGCCCCGTGTTGGTGGTCTGGTTTGTCCTTTGATGTTGTCTTTTTCTTCAACAAACAATCTTGAGTGAGCACGACCCATGCCTAGTGAGCACGGCCCCATGCTAGAGCTTCTAATCTTGTTATTTTGTTGGTTTGGATGTGGATGGGGGCTTGGCGAGTTGTGTCAATCCTCCTTCTTTGTATTTATGTTGGTTTTGCTGTTAATTTGCTTCTTTTGTGCGCTTAAGCTCTTTTAACCCTGTAAATTAAAAAGGAACAAAGAAACATGCTTTTTCCAACATTAGTACTGAAAAAGGGTTGATTTTTTGCCATATTTAATATAATTTATATGTTGTATTTTACGCACATCAAATACCCCCACACTTGAATCTTTACTTGCCCTCAAGCAAAACTCTATAATGTGGTTTACATACCCAAACGGAATAGGTAGGAGAGAAGGTTTTGGGCTTATCTTTAGAGTGTCGGGAGTCCAAGTTCTAAATTTATTTTTGTTATTTTGTTTATAATCTTATTCGTCATAATTTATTTAAAACACAAATTAAGAAAAATTATTTGTTTTGGGCATAACATGCCGTTATAAAATTCCATTTAGTTATATACAAAATTACACACTTCACAAATGGTTACTCAACAGTCGGCCGAAGTTGTTTAAGTGGAAACGCTCGTGCCCGGTTTGGAACTTACTCCTACTATAGGCTTGACAAACAATCAAACCTTCTCCTTTTTGACGTTTAATCCTCATAAATATCAAGAGGGATTTAAAGGGTAGGTTATGGTTCGGGTAGGTGTGTTTGGTAGAAAATGGTGAAAGACGTAAAAAGTATCGGTTTTACCATTGCTTCGTGGCTTAGCAAAAAATACTTTGGGTTTTTTTTCAAAGTTGAAATTGAACCATACTTGTAATTTTATAACCGATCTTGTTACAAAAAAACAAAAGGGTGTGAATAAAAAGGTTTGTGGATGTGTGTGTTTTTGCAAAAGTATGTATTTTTGCGGGTTTAGAAATGAAAGGATTAAGGCTCAAAGGGGTTTATCAAGGGGGATGTTTTTTGTTAAAGAAAGAAAAAATAAAGGTTTGAAGTGAAAATTGGGTTTGATCCTAATGCCTCCATCATTCGCTTACTTGGATTTGTGTCGGTAAGGACTTGGAATGTATTACTTTGGCAAGTTCTAGATTTGTAAGAACCAAACGGGCTATTCACACTAGAAATGAAAATTGAGCAATTAGTACAGTGATGTATTTATATGCTCGGTAAAGGCTCAAAACTCAGTTTTGTGGGAAAATGGGTTATAGTGTAAAAATGTATTTATAATCAAAGTTTACAAAGATTTGTTATGCCCGATTTTATAATTTTCTTAACTGGTTCTTTTTATCACGACGCTATCAGGTGTAAATTAGTAAAAACATAATTTTTAGAACTTATTTTGCCCAACTAAACCAATATAAGTAAAAGAAAAACAAAAAAAAGTTGAAAAAGTTTGGGGTGATTAGCAGTTTTCCAAGGCGAGTTTTGTATAAGACTTGTTTTTAGGACAAACGATTCAAGGTTTTATCATCCCCCCACACTTAAATTACACATTGTCCTCAGTGTGTCCCAAATAGGATTTATTTTGATTAAATGTGTAAAAAGTAGGTAAAAATAACAAATTTTATGGTTACTGGCACTTGCAGGATGGGGGCGTGCTATGGGGACACAGCCCCATGGCTAAAGTGCCAGTAACAATATTGATCAGAAAACTTACATTATAGTGGACACGAGGGCGTGCTGGGTGAGCATGGCCCGTGCCACCTTCTCGGCAGAAAATTTTTGGACATCAGATAGTTGAGCACGGAGGCATGCCTAGTGAGCATGGCCCCGTGCTGCAGACATTGATTTGCAGTTTATAAAGCGGGAGGCTTTGGTTTACGTGCATGGGTTCCATTTTTCATCGTCCCTTCGGCATTTTCAATTTCATTCACACATTTATTGATACAATTTATGTACTTAAAATACAACATATAAATTATATTAAATACGTGTAAAATCAACCCTTTTTCAGTACTAATGTTGGAAAATGCCCGTTTCTTTGTTCCTTTTTAATTAACAGGGTTAAAAGAGCTTAAATGAACAAAAGGAACAAAAAGAAAAAACCAACATGAAATGCAATGAAGAAGGATTGACGCAACTCGCCAAGCCCCCGTTCACATCCAAACCAGAGAAATAACAAAATCAGAAGCTCTGGCACGGGGCCGTGCTTGCCTAGCACGGGCCGTGCCCAGTGGGAATTCTCTGCAGTAGAAAAAGACAACAACAAAATACAGATACAAAGCTCAACATGGGGCCGTGCTAAGGCAACACGGGGCTTGGTCAACTCTAAGATTTCGAGAATCTGAAGTAATACAGCAAGTACATTGGCCACGGGCCATGCTGTTGACACACGGGGTCGTGTTAGTACGAAGTCTGACAATGTAGTTAATGAAGAAGAGAGAGACTAATGGCCAAGGGGCCATGCCAGGCGGGCACGGGCCTTGGTGGACGTTTTGTTTTCAGCTATAAATAGGGGTGCCTGGTTTCATTCCAATCCATCCCTTAGCAAACCACTTCTCTCTCACTTGCCACCATTCCACCACCACTACAACACCATCATCCACCACCATCATCCATCTTCCATCATATAGAGTGTGTGTAGTAGTCTCGGATCCAAGATTGATAGTAAGAGTCTTTTTCAAACAAAGGCCATGCTTGGCTAAACTATTACATCACTTGGTGAAGACAAATCTTTTGTGTATTTTCTTTTATGATTTCCAATCTTTGGCAACTTTTTAATTGGGTATGTATTAATGACTTTAATAACTAGTTTTTTATATTGAAGGCAAATTTATCTAATCATTCTTCATATGTTGTTGATTCACATCTTCGTGTCTTTACGGTCTATATAAAGCGCGTTAATTGCCTGGAAGGGGGTTAGAAGGGTGGTTGGGTAAATTTTATGTCTCGTTCAATGTATAGATCCTGCGAGAACCTAGTTCAAGCTCAGTAACACTTCACGAGTCAGAGCGAGCATTACACACCACGGGAGAAGTACAAAACTCTTGAACCGCTTATCTACAAACTACTACTAAAACTTTAAACCAACCCTGCGTGGACTGTATCCCTACTGACTCAGACTAAAGGGTTGAGGGTGATCGCTGCCTGGAAGGGGCCGACCACTTTTCGCATTAATAACTTACTTAATTATCTTTCAATAATCCGACCTAGTGGGACTGTATCTTTGCTGACTCAAACCACTAGGTTGAGGGTGACGTCGCCTTCACAAGAGGGGCCTACTACTATAACTAAGATAATCTCTTAAAATGCCCAAAGTGCGGAAATCATCAAAAGGATACATGAAAGATGAGTTAGAACCAAGTGATTCTTTCTTGTCTAACTTTTTTTACTTTTATTTTGTTTTTGCTTTTTAGTTTATCTTTTTATAGTTTTAAAAACCTTTTCTTCAAAGTTTGGTTCGATTAAACATTGATGATAAGCCGGCATTAAAAGCTCTTGTGTCCTTGGATGACCTCGGTATCTTGCCATCACTATACTACATCCGCGATGGGTGCACTTGCCCTAACGTGTGTGTAGAGTGATAGTAGAATATCGTGTTTGATAAATTTAAAACTTGAAATCGGCGAGTAAAAAGAGCTAAAAATATACTAAAAAATATACTCACACCGACACACGTCACCATCATCCAAAAAACCTCCATTTCATTTAGATAAAAGACAAGTAAAAGAAAATAAAAATTACAATCCTACGTTAACCTAAGCTAGATAGATAGATAGATTCTTGAGGGATACCCTCATGAGATCTTATTTAAACCCGATAGCTATTTCCCAGATCTAAGAATGTTAGTTTTTTGGAGGACTTAAGCTATTTCCGGAAGCACCCAATTAGAGGTCATTGAGCATTTCCTCTATCTCCCTTGGAAGGAAGATAAAACGCTCCTCATCGACCTCTTCTTGAGGTAGGGGAATGTGATTTACCGGAACCTCAAAGGCGATATTGAGGGGAGGAGGTTCCAGGATCTCGTCATCCTACCCGTGGGTTGAATGACCTCGTTTGTAAGGTTCTAATCCACTTGAGGCCAGATCGGTTCCATTGGAGGCATGACCTAGATGTTCAACCTTTGATGTAAAAGGTTGATCTCCCTGAAGCAATCTTCTAAGCCCATGGAGAGGTAGTTCTCCCGGTCGATTAGAACCTTTTCCACCGCGATCATTTCCTCGACAGACTCCCTTAAAGCACTCACGTATCTAACGAGAGTAGCCTCAAGAGAGAGTCTCCTCACTCGGTGGTTATTCCTTGAGCTATTTGATGAAGTTCCGCTCTGTTGGCTCGACATTCTAGGAAAGATGACAAACCATTAACAATTTTGGAATAACAGACTACTTAGCACGGTCCCGTGCTGCACCACCAGCTCTGAAATGTTTAGCTCAAGAAATTTTATTTTATGTTAAATTCGTTTGATTTTTACTTTTCAGGATGTAAATAACTTAAAATAATGTTTTACTATAGTAGAATTGCAAAACTTTGAGCTAAAATCATGCTTTTGAACCTCCTATTAAAGCTTTTTGAGCTTGAAGCTTCAAGCTTCAATGGAGGTTTGGTGGAAGGAGGAAGAGGAAAGGACCAAAAGAAGTAAAGACAAGAAGGTTATAAGAAACCATTTCAAGAACATACCTTTTAGAGTATGTGTGCAAGATCTGGAGGATCTTGCTCTTTTTGGAATGTCTCCAAACATTCTCCTAAGGCTGACTTTATAGACAGTGACAACACGTCGACACGGCCCCGTGTCGCCTGCAAGAGTTAGAGAATGTTGTCCGTTAGTGAGACACGACCTACGTCATCAATGATATGGCCCCGTGTTGGAAATACGAGGGCACGACCTCGTGCTAGTCCAACATGCCCCTTGTTTTGGAAGAAGATTTTAGACGGCCCCATGTTCAAGGAACATGGCCTCGTGTTTTAGGGAATTTATGAAGTTTAGTCAAGACTAATAGTGTTTTTGTTATTAATGTCAAATCCGGGAAAGGTTCCTAAGGATGGATAAATAACTGGCTGGTGGACTATAGAAACAAGTATGTCAAGACTAATAGTGTTTTTGTTATTAATCAAGACTAATAGTGTTTTTATGTCAATTAAACTTCATTGTTACCTTGTGTTTGTATTTTTATGAATTGGTGTTGTTACTTAATAGGTTGCTAGATTTTATGAACAAGCATTGGATGTTTTAGGTTTCATGCAGTTCATGTATTAAATAGTTCATTAAAACTTGCATAACATTAAACCTGTATAAATGATCTTACTGTAATCAAACCTGCAGACCCATTTGGGCTGCTTACTGATCATTTGACCCATATAACAAATAAACCTACAATCTAACTCATTTGACCATACCAAGTGGTCACAATAACCCATTTGTCCAAACCATGACCCATTTGACATACCAAAAGATAGTAGATTAAATTAGATATGCCACAACACTACCAACTTATAAATGGCAATATATAACAGTAGCATAACACCATACATACATCTAGGGCTGTTGATGTACACAAAATGCAACATATAAATTACATCCATTGTGGCATAAAACTAACCCTTTTTTAGTACTAATGTTAGAAAAAGTGTGTTTTTGTCTTCCTTTTGTATTTTCAGGATTAAATGAGCTCAAATGAACAAAAGAAGCAAAAAGGCAGCTAAATCTAACATAAATACAAGAAAAGGAACAAACGTAGCATGCCCGACCCCCCGACAACATCTTCCCAAGCAAAAACAAGAGAACAGAAGACTGAACACGCCCCGTGCTCACTGAGCACGGGGGCGTGCCCAGGTGTCAGCAGAAAAGACAAAGTTGTAGAAGCTTCTATCACCCACCACGGGGGCGTGCCCAGCGGACATGGGGTCGTGGTCAACTCTAAGATTCGTAGAATCTAGGGAAATCTTGATAGTACAGATACGCTTCTGCACGCGGGGTTGTGCTCAGCGGACACGGGGGCGTGGTCAACTAATGCAGACAAACTGCAATTAATGAAGAAAGAGAAGGAGGATGGACACGGGGCCGTGCCCAATGGACACGGGGCCGTGCCCGAGCTGCTGTTCAGGCTATAAATAGGGGTGCTTAGCTCATTTGCAAACCATCCCTTGGCACACCACCTCTCTCACACTTCACCCACCCACCACCACCATCACAACACCATCATCCACCACCATCATCCATCATAGAGTGTGTGAGTCGTCTCGGGATCCAAGATTGATCCTAAGAGTGTTTAGTGTAATACTTTTTATTTTTAATCTTTTCGCACTTTTTATTTGGTTATGTATTAATGACTTTAATAACTAGTTTCTTATGTTGAAGGTGATTCTTACTTATCGTTTATCCGTGGTGTCTTGGCATTATTTTACTGTCTATATAAAATAAAAGATTTTCACCATTCATATCTCCACGGTCTATATGGAGATATGTTGGCTACCTGGTCAGGGGTTAAGGGAACGGTTTGGTAAGAGTCTTGCCATTGTTCAGTGTATATATCCTGCAAAGGACCTGGGTCAAATTTAGTAGGACCTCCTTCAATACCCACCAGTATTGGATGGTGGGGGTCCAAACTCTTTGATCCCCTTATAAGTAAGCTACTATTAAAACTTTAACCCGGCTACTTAGGATTGTATTCCTGCTGACTCAGACTACTTAGCCGAGGGTAACGTCACCTTCAAAAGAGGGGCCTACCACATTATGCTTTAATAACTTAATTAATTATCTTTCAATAATCCGACTCTTTAGGATTGTATCCTTGCTGACTCAAACTACTGGTTTGAGGGTAACGTCACCTTCAAAAGAGGGGCCTACTACAATAACTAAGATAATCTCTTAAAAAGTGCAAAAGTGCGGAAATAATCAAAGGTCACACTACACACGAGTCGGATCCAAGTGATTTATCTTGTCTATCTGTTTTTACTTTTATTTTATTTTATTTTTCAGCATTTTAGTTAGTTTTATTTTTCTAGTTTAAAACCTTTTTCTAACTATTTGATTTGATTAGACGTTGAGGATAAACCGGTACTAAAAGCTCTTGTGTCCTTGGACGACCTCGGTATCTTACCAACACTATACTACGTCCACGATGGGTGCACTTGCCCATATGTGTTTTTAGTCTTAGTAAATATCGTGTTTTATAAATTTAAAACTTAGTTAAAAAGTGTAAAAGGGCTTAAAATATATATAAAAACCTATAACACACGACACGCATCAAGTTTTTGGCGCTATTGTCGGAGACACAAGAATTTTAAGAAAGTTAGGAATCAATGGCCTAATCGTTTTTTCTAATTTTTCTGCTTTTTTTTAGGATTTTCTTAGATTTTTCAGTTTCTACAGAGCTCGGCACGGGCCGTGCCTGGTCGGACGCGGGCCGTACCCAGCATTGTTACTGGCAGTTTTTATTTTCCGAGTTACAGAGAGTTGAGCACGGGGCCGTGCCGGTGCAACACGGGGCTGTGTCAAACTCCCCAGTAACAGGGATCCGGAAAACAATCACTGTATCTCTGACCACGGGCCGTGTTCATCTGAGCACGGGGCCGTGGTGAAGCTTCTGACCAACGTTCTTCTTTGTTTTTATTGCAGGACTTAGAGCTCAGGCGCCACATTTGCATTTTCCACGTAGGGTATGAGCTCCAGTTCTAGTAGAGACATAAAAGAACCCCTAGACGAACCCGAACGCTTTCTACGAAAGAGACTTAAAGTGAAAAACCAAGAGAAAGTTTTAGGGGACCCACTTCCAATGGCGGACCAACGTACCCTCATGGATTACCTACAACCCACCGTAGGTAATCTCGGCGCCGCTATCAATGCACCGAATGTCGAAGCCAACAACTTCGAACTTCGGCCACATTTGATACAAATGCTTCAAAACTCCGCAACCTTCCATGGGCTTGCGGACGAAGATCCTCATCTACATATTACTAATTTCTTATAAATATGTGATACCTTTCGGATCAATGGAGCATCAAACGACGCCATCCGCCTTCGAATGTTTCCATTTTCACTAAAAGACCGAGCTAAGGCTTGGCTTAATGTCATCCCAGTTGGTTCGGTAAACACCTGGGATGAACTAGCCCAAAAGTTTCTATATAAGTATTTCCCTCCTGCTAAAACGGCTAAATTAATGACTGAAATTAATACATATTCACAAGAGGATGGGGAATCCTTATATGAAACTTGGGAAAGGCTCAATGAGCTACTAAGAAAGTGTCCTCACCACGGTCTTGCGGTGTGGCAACAAATATCCACTTTCTACAGTGGGTTGTTGCCACACACAAGACAAACACTTGACTCTAGCTCCGGGGGACTTTTAGGTAATCGTCGCCCAAATGAAATATATAATCAAATTGAGGAAATTGCTCAAATCAATTTTCAGTGACACACTCCCCGAGGCAATATGTTACACCCCCAAAATCCACACGCGGAGTATCAACGCATGGAGGCGTGACATGACCAGGACCAAGCCACCAATCATATTGAACAATATATATAATGAGTAAATGTAATTCAACCAAACCAATATGAGAGGTGTTCAAAGCATAAGTATAAGTTCAATGTTTAGCGGAAGCATAAAAGTAAACCCAATCATAAGTAATAGTATGAAATGTCATAATGATTAACAAAACGTTCACGATCCTTGTCCACAACGACCGCGCCTCCCAGTGCAAGATCCATGTGTACCTAACGACCTGCAAGGCATGTAACAGAGAGTCAACAACTAGTTGAGCGAGTTCACAGTGGGTTGTTTAGTAATAGTGTTCATTTCATAAAACGTTTGTTTGTTTAGTCATCCATGTATCGTATATAATTACATCGCGGCCCTCCAGGCATGTTTGCGAAGATTAGTGGGGGGTTTCCCATATATTGTAGACTAGTTTTATTTGTATCGCGGCCCTCCAGGCATGTGTGTGAAGTTTAGTATCAGTATCGCGGCCATTCCAGGCATGTGTGCGAAGATCAGTATCAGTATCGCGGCCATTACAGGCATGTGTGCGAAGAGTAGTGGGGGCTTCCCCATGTAGCACTAGTCTAGCAGTATCTATAAGTGACCTTTCCCAAATGAGGTCAGTAGTACGTAATTCCCATAACCATGTAAGTACAATCAATCAATTAATCACATTCCCTACCCCAGGAATCCCATGCCTTAGTAAGAGTGTGAACTCACCTTGGTTTGCTCGGCAGATACACAGAAAGGTTACTTGAGCTAAGCGGGGGTCAACCACGTCCTAACATGGTAACCATACAAGTCAGGTTTTGGTTTTAAGTAATGCACGTATGTTTACACATAACTAACAGGTTTCGAACATCATGGCAACACGTATGATCTCATTGACAGTCAAGTATACAAAATGTCAGGACTTGTGCGACTCGGATGATAAGGCCCAATAAACAGACGGCCCAACCTATTGTGCGATCGGCATGACTTGTGCGATCCACAATGGGTTGTGCGACTAAAACCAACCCGGCCTGTTAATCATGTAATACAAAGCTTATGCGGCCCAAACATACAAACAAACAATCAACTTGTGCGGTTCACGCAATTCATATAATCTCGTGCGATCAGTGTCACTTGTGCGATTGATCTTTGGGCCGTGCAATAGGTATGTGCGGCCCAATCATAACACTCGGCCCTGACAGGTTTGGCCCAATAACGTGATCTACCAATAGTGAGCCTTGCGCGACCGGGCTGCACTTGTGCGACTGAAACTGATTTGTGCGATTGCACTTCTTTGTGCGATCACACTTGTGCGTTTAGGTTTTAAATTCCGAATGTTATGCATATTATTTATAGGATAACCATAGTTACAAATCGTGCATTAAATCAGTCAAAGAAATCAAACGGTTTCCTATTTTGTGGCTATCAATCAACAACTAACCAGTTTCCAATTTAACCATTACTCGATCAAACCAAGCAATCAACATTGAATTCAAAAGAACCCTAACCTAAATCGTGAATAACCACTATCACCTAAATCAATTCGGATCAACAGAAAGTTCATTACATCAAATGTTCATCAGCATTAGGTCTTTTATTCATGCCGTATCTACACGTTCACCAACAACATCCATTCGGTTCCTAATTATCTAGATCAACATCAAAGTATCTATCAAACATACAATCCCCTTATTGATCTAGTAGGTTGTGTATCTAAGGTTTACTACATGGTACCATAATACCAACATCAAACATCATACAATCTAACGTACACCAAGCATCAATCATACAAGAATCAAGCAAAGATATAACACTAACCGATTGAGAGAAGAACTAGATCAATTCAACCAGGAAGTCTTCGAGAGCTAGGGATGGTTGCCGTCGGGTTTGAGAGGAGTTCAAGAGATGTTAGGGTTTTGTGTATTATGAGATTTGTAACAAATGAGGAGTATACACTCTCCTCATGGTTTATGTAATACAAGGTAATGGGCCGAACCCATACATGGGCTGCCCTTACGGTTCGAGTACAAGGATGCAAGATTGGGCCGAGGGATGTGTATGAAAGGAATGAGTTGTGCGGCCCAACTGACTTGTGCGATCGGACGAGTGTTGTTCGGTTCGAATTTCATAAATTCACCTAACATAACAACATAGCATGAAACATTTATTCATAAAACCAACACATCGATTAGACACATTGAGTTCATACACGTTACATTAAACACAAAGACATGTTCTGAAATACGAGTTGTCACATTATCCCCAAGTTGAAAGAAATTTCGTCCCGAAATTTAGCATGCGGTTACTGAGGAAGCTAGTTGTGCTGAGTAATTTACTGGTTTTCCTGGGGTGTCACACAATAAATCTATTGCCCCGGGCGCCCATAAGGTTGATGAAAGCACTTCTTTACAAGCCCAAATCGAGGCCCTTTCTTCAAAAATCAAAAAGCTAGAAATGGCAAAAACAGCCTCGGTCATGGCTTGTGAAGGGTGTGGTGGGCCACATGAAAATTGGAGTTGTATGAAAGAAATAGATGATCAAACAGAGTCAGTAAACTACATTGACAATAGACCTAGGCCGTCGGGTCCTCCAACGGGTACCTACAACCAAGGATGGCGTAACCACCCTAACCTTTGTTGGAGAGAACCCGACAATGGTAGTAACCAACAAAATCTAAACCAAAGAACAAACTTTCAACAACTAAGAGTCGAGTCACAAAATTTCTCTCAACAACAAGGTGGAAGAGAAAGGCTTGAAGATACTGTATCTCGGCTCATCTCCGACATCGAAAAGAAAAACTCGGATCGATTTCAACAATTGGAATCAAATTTTAGAAATCAACAAGCTAGTATGTCACACCCCGAACTATCAGAGCATGGCGTGACTGGACCGGTATCTTCATTGCACAGCGGGAGCAAAAAGCTACGACTTCTAGAAATTGAACGCCTGCTAGGTACTCGAATTTCCATGGGTTCTCCTATTCCAACCGTTCCTTAGTTTTAAAAATGCAACCTAAGAAAGAACATGCGAAAAAGTCAACATAAAGTTGAGCGAGTTCATAATTTGTTTGAAAAAGATTTAAAGCAAATCTTTTTGATAACCGGTTTAAAAGTTGTTGAGAAAATATAATAAAATCATTTTCTTGGCATGATATATGAGAACTGTGAGTCTGGCCCACGAGAGTGTTTGTGCATTGCACGAGAGAGAATGGGCCGAGCCCAAATGAACCTTTGTAAGCAGGATCAGTGCTTCCTCTTACTTAGGTATAACTTGAAAAACATTACCAAAGTTTGTAATTCATGTATTTGTGAGTTTCCATCAAATGAATCTTATGAATATATGAAAGTTTTACTGTTGTAAATGGGTATGTAAAGCATCTATGAACAGGTTGATCGTTAATGTTTCGCGAGGACATTAACGTATACGGCGACATAGGAAGTACTCAACCTGTGTAGACGGTTTTTAGTGTCGAATCACCTCGACTATGTCGAATCACCTCGACTGTGTGAATTATCTCGACTGTGTCGAATAACCTCGACTGTGTCGAATCACCTCGACTGTGTGAATCACCTCGACTGTGTCGAATAACCTCGACTGTGTCGAATCCCCTCGACTGTGTCGAATCACCTCGACTGTGTTGAATCACCTCGACTGTGTCGCCCGTACCCATTAGAAAATCATGCACGTTTCGTAAATATGCGCGCGTTTTGTAAAACCGGTATGTTTGATCGAAATCATTCGTAAACCACTTAAGTTCCTTGAAATTCATTCGCAACACGGTTTAGAAATATGAGTTTTCGTTCATCGAAAAGTTGTTTATTTTTGCAAAACTTGCATGTCTTTCCACCCCCGAAAATATTAATAAAAATGTAAAACAGTAAAAAGTGGGGGTTATGAACTCACCTGGATATTCCTGTGCAAAGCTAGCTTAGCGTGATTCCGTAGTGTCGTTCCAAGAACGTGTGTTAGCTAGCGTGCATCTATGGTATTCCTAACAGGGAATAACTTGTTAGTTTCTAATTTAAACATAGCTAAACTACGTGTCCGAGCTCTACCGAGTCGTTAACTAAACGACTCTAAGGTAGTGTTATCTTGATTTAGAATAACCATTCTATGGTTAATTGATCCCGTTTATAATCGGGATAAAACTAAGTTTCGAGATCGACTTAGTTTTCGAGTGATTTAGAATATATATATTTAAAATATAAATACTTTTAGAAAGTCGTGTTAGTTGTCGCGAATTAGAAAGGCGTAGATTGATAGTTGTATATCTCTTTGTAGTCTTCGTAAGGTGGGAATATATATATATATATATATACACACATATATATATATATATATATATATATTCGAAACCTCGACGTTTAAAATGAATATAAACGACTATATTCATTTTCTAAGAATTCGGATTCTAAACGATTGAAAGTAACATAAATGATTATATTTAGATTACACGATTTCCGAATATAGAATGTTTGAAGTATATATATACATTATATTTATTTAAAAGCGTTCGGAAGTATCGATGTTCGAAATAAATATATACCTTATATTTATTTGTAAAAGTATTCGGGTTGCGTTGATTTGTAACTTGTGTGCGTCGTAATGTCATAATCTCGTTTTATAAGTTATAGAATGTCGCAAAAAAATAAACATACTTTATACTTATGTCGCAAATATACTTTGCTTCCGATAAATGTCGTTTGTAAATTACAAATGTCTCGTGTTTCGAATTTTTATGAAAATCGGACAGAGTTTCCTCTGTTTTTGGACGATCCCGACAACTAAGTGTCGATATGTTTTTCAAAATTCAACAATAATTCAATGCGAACGATGTGTATATAATTCTTGTCGAATATACCAAAATGTAAATGATTTTTAATCGAAACGGTTCAAGATCGGTCGTGTATAACTAATAATCTAAAAATAACGATTTAACAACTCGCTACGTTTAACTTTGTTACCGGTCTTCTGTTGGCTGACTTTTGACTGTGTTGACCGGGTTTGACCCGTGTTGACCAGTTGACCGCTGTGTTGACTGAACTTGACCAACCACGAGCTGAGTCGACTCGGTCATGACCCAAGCTGAACCGAGACATGAGTGAAAACCTGACCCGAAACTGAAACCCACATGCTGACCGAACTGATGCTAACCCAAACCAAAACCAAAACCTGATTCCTGTTGACTAGCTTGGACCGAGTTTTGACCAAAGTCGACCGAACCAAACATAACCCGAGCCTGCTGTTAGCTGCCTTCGTCACCGTCGTCGGAATCACTCGAGGTATGCAGCCAACATCGACAGGAAAGTAAATAAAACTAAAAAAAATAACACTACATAAATCGACAAGTTTATTTCAAAACAGAGTAAGGATTGACGTTTACCGGAGTTTTGTCGGAGATTTGTCGGAACAAAAACGACACCATAACCGTCGTCGGTCGTTGCCTGTCTCCACCACCGTAAGTCATCATCATCTTCATCGACATCACCATCTTCATTATAAGTCCTCATTATCGTCATCGGAAAAAAAACGAAAGGTAACAGAACCACCAACTTCACTGTTTCCTTCGACTTCGATTTGAAACCCACACACCACCGACACCGATTGCAGTGTTTCTCGCCGTCGGTGTGGCGGCTCCGCCGTTGAGTCAACATCGCACCACCTGTGGTGGTTCCTTGCCCTGCCGTCATTGTTAGTCTTAGTCATGCACTGCCACCATTGTGTGGTGGTCGGCTAGCAGTCTAAAGAGAGAGGGGAGTGAGAGAGGTGTAGAAGAGGGAGGAAGGGAGTGGTTGTGCGTGGCCGGAGAACGAGCGACGACCGGTGCACGCCGGAATTCACTCCGGTGACCGGAGTTGGGTGAGAGAAAGCAGATATGGGGGTCGGGTCATGTGCGGATGAAGTGAACTAAAGGAGGTTAGGGTTTTTGAAACCCTTAGTGTGGTATTTATACTGGCTTCTTAAATGGGCTTGGGCCTCAGGCCCACAAGCCCACTTCGCACGGCCCGATTTGTTTTAAGAGCCCGTTTTCACAACCGAGTGCCATAAATTGTCGTAAAATTTAACATTAAGTCGAGAATGCTAAAAAATGTCGGGAATTGAGGTTTGACACGTATTTTGTCGGTTGCGTTAAAACGCGGGAAATGTTCCGTTTGTCATTTTTAAATCCATTTTCAACTACGGATAGCAAAATTTAAAAACGACGCTAAATATATCAATATATATTAATAATTTAATATCGAGACGAAATTTGAATCCCGGTGCTTCCGTTTCGTCGTTGATTGTCGTTGCATTACTGTTTTCGCGTTTTTCGTTCACGTTTACGTGTTGTGTCATTCAAAAGCATAATATTTTCACAAAAACCACATTCATAAGTATAAGTTATACATATAAACTTCGTATTTGTCGGCGTTGTCAGTATTTTGTACGGGATCAGTTCGTTATCGTTTATCATGCAGTCTTCTCCACAGATTATCATTCGCGTACTGTAAGGTCGAGTAGGCGTTCCTAGGCATCAGAAAAGCCTAATTAGGTTAAACTGTGCCTTAAACACTATTAATTATTGCCTTAAACGTTTGTTAATCACGTAATTAGAAGCCATTAACTACCGGTTGTCACATAGTATACAAAACATTGAAAAGCAATTAAATCAAATAGCTCAAAATTTCTCCGAGAGACCACAAGGCGCGTTACCAAGTAATACTGAAACCAACCCAAAAGCACAAGTCCATCTCATAACATTGAGAAACCGTACCGTGGGTTCCGAAGAGGCTCCATTACCGCCTCAACAAGAGAAGGCTTCTCCACCAATTCAAGAGCCTACTAAGACTCCTCCGATTCCATACCCCGGTCGATTAATTCATCAAAAGACCGATGAGCAATTCGCAAAGTTCGAAAATTTACTAAAACAATTGCATGTTAATATTCCATTTATTGAAGTCCTAACTCAAATGCCTAAATATTCAAAATTTATGAGGGACTTCCTCACGCATAAAAGGAAAATTGAATCATTGCAATTAGTTAATTTAGGTGAACAATGCTCCGCCTTACTACTCAGCAAACTCCCGCAAAAGAAGCTTGACCTCGGAAGCTTCACAATTCCTTGCTCGATTGGGGAATCCCTCATTCGTAATGCACTAGCCGATCTCGGTGCAAGCATCAACCTCATGCCCTCATCAATGTTCAACCGACTTGGCTTAGGGAAAACAAGCCCTACAAAAATAAGCATACAACTCGCCGATAGATCCGTCAAATATCCACAAGGTGTCGCTGAAAATCTACTAGTCAAAGTCGGTGAATTTGTCTTTCCGGCCGACTTTGTCATACTAGATATGGAGGATGATGCAGAAGTACCACTCATCCTAGGGAGGCCATTCCTAGCTACGGCCCAAGCAGTGGTAGACATGAATGATGGAACACTAACATTGAGGATTGGGGACGAGGAAATGAAGTTTGGAGTTGGAAAAAGAGTAGAAGACGACGACCCGGTCAACTACATGAAGGTCATTAACTCAAGTTTAGATGATGCTCTCCGACGGTGTAGCATGGGATGCAAAACATCCCATTTGGGTAACATATGACCAGGCATTGGGTCTAGCCAAGGACCCTTATAAACGTGGCGCACCACGGAGGCATTCCGCGGAACTATCCTTAGTTTAGCTTAGATTTTTTTTATGTTTTCTAGTTTAGTTTTAATTTTCAGGAATAAAAGACACTCAAGATGGTGATAACCAACTGGGGTAGCCCAGTTGGCCAGTCCCACCCTTTCTCTTCCAAGAGACCCGGGTTCGACTCCAGTGATGGTCACAAGCCACACACCTCTTCCCAGAGGAAACGGAATCAACTCAGGGCCAAGGGTATTTACCGCCAGACAGTATTGGGACGGTACTAGCTTGTGGAGTGGGATCACTCCAGCGGCCGGGAGGTCCGTGCAATAACCCCCCCCCCCACTCAAGATGGTGAAGGATGACAAGGGAAACTTGAACCAGCACCCTATGCACAAAAACAGAGCCATCCGACAAAATTTTCTTCATTATAGCAAGTTCAGCACGGGCCGTGCCCGCCCAACACGGCCCCGTGCTGCACAATCTGCAGAAAATGCCCAGTTCAGGTAACTGGACACGGGGCGTGCTCACTGAACACGCCCCCGTGCCCAGGCTTCTGTTGCTTTTTAACAATTTCTGTTACTGGCGATCTGAACACGGGGCCACGCCCGGACACCACGGGGCCGTGTCCAGACGCCCAGTAACATAAAATTTTGTTTTTTCACACCTTTTTACACATTCAATCAACCTAAAAACTTATTTTTGGGACGCATTGAGGACAATGTGTAATTTAAGTGTGCGGGGGGGGGGGATGCTAAAACTTTGAATCTTGCAAGTCCTAAATACAAGCCTTACACAAAACTCTATTGGAACCGCTAATCACCCCAAATTTTTTTCAAAAATTTTCATTTTTTTTACTTGTCTAGGTTTAAGTTGCGAAATTTAAATTCTAAAAAGGTTATATTTTTACAAATTTACAACCGATAGCGTCGTGATAAAAAGAACCAACATAAGAAAATTATGAAACGACATGACAAATTTAGTTAAAATTTGATTATATATACTTGATCACATAAAAACCCATTCCCACAAAAAGTGAGTTTTGAGCCTTTATTGAGCATACAAATACATATCTTTAAACTAATTGCTCATTTTTCTTTTCCTGTGTGAATAGCCGTTTGGTTCTTACGACTCTAGAACTTGCCATGGCGATACATTCCCGGTCCTTACCAACTTAAACCCGAGTAAGTAAATGATGGAGGAATTAGGACTAACTCTTTTTATTTCTACACCATTATTTTTGTTTTTTTACCACCTACCCAAAATCCCCCTAGTTAACCCCTTTGAGGCTAAACCTTTTCATTTCTTAACCCAAAACAAACACCCTTTTACCCACCAAAACCCTTTTTCATTTTAAACCCTTTATTTTAGTAACAAGGCTCGGTTTTTCTTATGACTTGCTTAAAAAAATGATGATGATGAAGCCAAAAGAAATAAACAAACAAGTTTATCAAAAAGAACTTTGTTTGAAAGAAATGCTTCATCAAAATAAAAAGTTGTGAAAAATAAAAAGTCTTCCGAAAACCGACGTTTTTTTACGCCTTTCGCCCTTTTAGTAACCACTAACCCAACCACCCACCTTTAGCCCAAGCCTAACCCTTCACCTCAAAAGTCCTCTTGATATTTACAAAGGTGCATAGTTAAAAAGGAGGAGGATTGATTGCTTGGCAAGCTTATGGTAGGAGTAAGTTCCATGCCGCTCTCGAGTGATTCACTAAAATACATCTTCGGCCGAGTGTTGAGTGATCCCCCGTGAGGTATGTGAACTTGTATATAAATGGAATTTTAAAAAGGCATGTTATGCCCTAATAAGTAATTTATCTTATGTAATGTTTTTAATAAATCATGACGAATAGGATTGTAAATAAATAAAAATAAATTTAATAAAGAATCTTGGAAATCCCGACACTCTATTACAAGCCCAAAAACCTTCTCTTCTACCCATTCCATTTGGGAGTGTAAAGCCACATTATAAAGAGTTTTGCTTGAGGACAAGCAAAGATTCAAGTGTGGTGGTATTTGATGTACACAAAATGCAACATATAAATTACATCAATTGTGGCATAAAAATAGCCCTTTTTTAGTACCAATGTTAGAAAAAAGTGTGTTTTTGTCTTCCTTTTGTATTTTCAGGATTAAATGAGCTCAAATGAACAAAAGAAGCAAAAAGGCAGCTAAATCTAACATAAATACAAGAAAAGGAACAAACGTAGCATGTCCGACCCCCCGACAGCATCTTCCCAAGCAAAAACAAGAGAACAGAAGACTGAACACGCCCCGTGCTCACTGAGCACGGGGGCGTGCCCAAGTGTCAGCAGAAAAGACAAAGTTGTAGAAGCTTCTATCACCCACCACGGGGGCGTGCCCAGCGGACACGGGGTCGTGGTCAACTCTAAGATTCGCAGAATCTAGGGAAATCTTGATAGTACAGATACGCTTCTACACACGGGGTTATGCTCAGCGGACATGGGGGCGTGGTCAACTAATGCAGACAAACTGCAATTAATGAAGAAAGAGAAAGAGGATGGACACGGGGCCGTGCCCAATGGACACAGGGCCGTGCCCGAGCAGCTGTTCAGGCTATAAATAGGGGTGCTTGGCTCATTTGCAAACTATCCCTTGGTACACCACCTCTCTCACACTTCACCCACCCACCACCATCACAACACCATCATCCACCACCATCATCCATCATAGAGTGTGTGAGTCGTCTCGGGATCCAAGATTGATTGTAAAAGTTCTTGACAATCAAAGGCCATGTTTGCCTAAGTCTCTTACATCACTTGGTGAAGACAAGTGTTTAGTGTAATACTTTTTATTTTTAATATCTTCGCACTTTTTATTTGGTTATGTATTAATGACTTTAATAACTAGTTTCTTATGTTGAAGGTGATTCTTCCTTATCGTTTGTCCATGGTGTCTTGGCATTAATTTACTGTCTATATAAAATAAAAGATTTTCACCATTCATATCTCCACGGTCTATATGGAGATATGTTGGCTACCTGGTCGAGGGTTAAGGGAACAGTTTGGTAAGAGTCTTGCCATTGTTCAGTGTATAGATCCTGCAAAGGACCTGGGTCAAATTTAGTAGGACCTCCTTCAATACCCACCGGTATTGGATGGCGGGGGTCCAAACTCTTTGGTCCCCTCATAAGTAAGCTACGATTAAAACTTTAACCCGGCTACTTAGGACTGTATCCCTACTGACTCAGACCACTTAGCCGAGGGTAACGTCACCTTTAAAAGAGGGGCCTACCACATTATGCATTAATAACTTAATTAATTATCTTTCAATAATCCGACCCTTTAGGATTGTATCCTTGCTGACTCAAACTACTGGGTTGAAGAGGGGCCTACTACAATAACTAAGATAATCTCTTAAAAAGTGCAAAAGTGCGGAAATAATCAAAGGTTACACTACACACGAGTCGGATCCAAGTGATTCATCTTGTCTATCTGTTTTTACTTTTATTTTATTTTTCAGCATTTTAGTTAGTTTTATTTTTCTAGTTTAAAACCTTTTTTCTAACCTTTTGATTTGATTAGACGTTGAGGATAAACCGGTACTAAAAGCTCTTGTGTCCTTGGATGACCTCGGTATCTTACCAACACTATACTACATCCACGATGGGTGCACTTGCCCATATGTGTGTTTAGTGTTAGTAAATACCGTGTTTTATAAATTTAAAACTTGGCTAAAAAGTTTAAAAGGGCTTAAAATATATATAAAAACCTATAACACATGACACGCATCAGCTGTAAATGAACCGAACGTTCAATGAATAGTTCGTGACCCATTCGGAGGGAAGTTCCTTTATGTTCGTTCGTTTAATATACGAACGGGCATGAACAACAAATTTCATTCGATTAGTTAAATGAACGAACATGAACAAAGGTCTCATTCGTTCAATTGTGTTCGTGAACGTTCAGTAAGGTGTTCGTGAACATTCATTCATTTGCGTTCGTTTATGTTCGTATATTTGTGCTTTAATTAAATATTTTTGTACTTTCATATGTTTTATCTATACTTTTTATATCAATAAACTTTATTTATTTTATTACCATAACAATTGAACTATGAAACCCTGTTTCACCTTGTTTATAAACCATTTCCCTTTCATTTCTCATTATTTACATCGATGAATATGATCGATCTCCGTTCCACAACAAGGGATTCAAGATCCATTGCTACTCTCTGGGCCATCCACCTTTATCATTCGTCACATTCGCCAAATTTATTTGTGTTTGTGAACCATTCGTGAACATGCTCATTTGCTTAATGAACGAACACGAAAATAAAATCTCGTTCGGTTAGTGTTCATGAACACATTTATTTCCTTAATGAACGAACACGGACAAGGCCTTGTTCGTGTTCGTTCGATTTGTTTACAACCATACACACATCAGTTACAAAATAATCAACTTACGATCATTAATTAGCTGATACAAACATCAACCAATTACAAACATCAACCATTAGATCTAAAACAGTTGTACCAATTTTAAAGATTACCTATCTATAAATAACAGTTCTAATCTAATACTAATAAAAGAATCATGTTAATGCCACATGACATTATCTCCTTAAAATTATATCTTAATACCATGTGGCATTCTCTCATTTATTATTATTATTATTATTATTATTATTATTATTATTATTATTATTATTATTATTATTATTATTATTATATCATATTAACGAGTTGACGCAAACCCACGCGTTGCAGCGGGATGTTGATTGTGAATGTATTCAGTATCACAGTATAAGATGCGAAATTGTTAAGATTATGCAAAATATTCTTTTCTTTTACTTTATCCTCCGGTCTGCAATACTACACCAAAGCGATCAACTCAATATGTACATAACAAAACTCAGTAATAATATATTCTCATATTAAAACCTCCACAATAATATATTAAATGCATTGACAATATACATGTTTAGGTATCAACATGGTGTATAACTAACATTAATTTAGACAACAAATTAAACAAAAAATTCATGGAAGGAAATGCGTATATCATGGAAACCGAATCACATGGAAACCTAATCGTAACTTTAATAATTTTGACTTTTCCTTATAATCAAAGCTAATATTTATTAATTTTCCTTTAAAATTAAAACTTTTTCTTATTTTATTATTTTCAAAACAAAACTTAATGTTTTATTAATTTTAAAGAATTATTTTTTTTTTGTTTTTCAAAAATGAATATAAAAAATGACGATTCCGTTATCCTTGTAGGATCGTTGTATGACCCGAATTAGTCAATCACAAGAGTTTTGAATCCGAATCAAAGGCGGAATCAGTGAAACGGACGTGAAAACAGCTTGATACTCATTAATATATCTCTATTATTGATATAATAGTCATACAGCACCTCGAGACAGTTCGGCAACACTTCGTTACCGAATTACAAGAAATTATACAACTAATTTCGCATGAGACCTATATATACTAATCTAATTTCGCTTGAACCATACTCATGCGAAACTACCTTCATGCGATATTTAATTCCGTGTGAAATTACCCTCGTGGTAATTTCGTGCGGAATTACCCTAAACCTCACAAATCCTGTTTTCTCGATCTACGAGCCCTGATCTATCTATTCTGATACATGGCATGATACAAGACGAAGTCAACAGACATAGTGCACTAACAGACTCCTCCCTTGGATGTTGACGAAGTCTTTAGTGTCTAATCTTTAGCATGACACATCTTCAGTCTTGATCAGTCTTTTGGCTCTATCCAAATTGTTTAACGCTGTAAGCATCCATCTATCTTTCTCTTCTTCCATCATCTTCCATCTTGAATGATATACCAAAATCTGCTTGTGGCTCTTTCATAAACAACTTTCTTCAGGCTCCCCCTTTCGTCAAGCTTCCGTGCTTTAGGGATCGACACCTAGCTTTCCGATCTACAAGATCCCCCTTGCTTTAAGCTTGTCTTCAGACTCCCCCTTAGACTCTGCTATCGGGATCGTAATCTGGTTTCTGCAAACTCTCAAACATTTCTAAGTAACAATCTTTTGAAATTGTCCAGAAATTGTAATCTGGCTCTTTTAAACTCTTTAACCACTCCCCTTATCAACAAACTTCCAATATTTGGCAGTTTCAGCGAAACGGATCGGAAACCGACTTTTTAACAATATAAGCATCCTAATCTTACATGGTTAATCATCCAAGTCCAATTTAATGACCTTGGAGATATCACAAACTGTTTTTGATTTTTTTGATTTTAAAACCATCAAGTTTCAAATTAATGAACTTGTTTTATTTTCAAAAACACAATCAACATACTCAGATTTTGAAACTCAGCATCTCAGACATTGGTTGTCGAAACTAATGCAGAGATCAAAATCTTTTTGGATTTTCTGAAATATAAAGCAATAAAGAAATATTTACAAACATATTTACAGACAATACTTTTGTTTGAGTTCGCGTCAGAGGATCATATCAGTTTATGACACATCACTAGTACCATTGAGCTTTAAACACTTTCTGTTCTAAACGATTCACTTAGATTATCAGTATACTGATCCACTTAAATTTTTACACAAAGTTCAACTGTTTCGAGATACGAGATTAGTGTTTTAAGAACTTAAACGCATTCATGTGTCCCACCTCTTGAATATACTCCCGTATCCAGATCCCAATATTCAGTCTTACAGGTGAGTATACCACAGATGGTATCTATAAAGGGTTAAATGCGAAACCGTGAGAGCTCAGGTCAGAACTTCCGTTCAGCAGAGAGATGACGGTTCGACTTTAGGTGTGTTCCCTTTAGAGAATCTTTTCTTCAACATCACATGATTAGCATTTTTCAATGTTTCAT
This sequence comes from Helianthus annuus, assembly GCF_002127325.2. NCBI lineage: Eukaryota > Viridiplantae > Streptophyta > Magnoliopsida > Asterales > Asteraceae > Helianthus > Helianthus annuus. The sequence goes on from NC_035437.2 coordinate 98,984,022, forward strand.
CATTTTTTGTACTGAGGACGATGCTATATTTCAAGCAAGCAGAAAGTATTATACGGGGACTAGGCCCTTGCTTCCGCAAAATCATAAGTCCCGGGATAATACCCCAGATATCACTGAGTATAAAGACCTAGTATCTCAGAAAAAGGGACCTTTCAAACAAGATTTCAGGGGTTACCTATATATCCAAGATTTGTTCCCCACGAAATAAGTAAGTTTGAAATTTAGGTTTATATCTCGTCACAGTCTACTAAATGTGCAAAAACCTACTGGCACATCATCAGTGAGACCGTTTATCACATTTAACTTTACATTTCTTTAGCGTACTGTGATTGTCTACTGATGTACTATCATTTCCTCTTTTTACACAAAAACTCAATTTTTGAATTTTATCATGTTTTTGGCTTTTTCAAATTTTCTAATGTTTTTGGATTTTCTGACAATATTACTCCCCCTAAATGCAAAACCATTTAAAGAAAATTTGATAATCGATGTAGATAGTTTCGTCTCGCCATCCATTTTCTGCTAATGTGTACCGAATTACATGAAAAACAGTAAATACCCCCATGATTTACAACACATTGATCTTTTACAGTTTGAAAACCGTTTTTCAATCTTGTGAAATTAATCATGTTTATTCCGCCGTGAGGGTTTCGGCATATTCAAGTAACATATTTTTGTATTTTTGAATATTTGACAAAAATTAAAAACAAACATATTTTTGATTTTTCAAATTTTTTACAAAATGAAAACATATTTTTGATTTTAATTTTTCAATTTTTAGGGTTTTTGAAATATTGTTTATTTATGTACAGAAAACAAATAAACTCCCTGTTTCAACCAAACCAGGGTTCAGCAGCCTCCTCTCCACGTTGTGCCAGGCTGCTCCAACTTCCATTCTCACAATCTTTGGTTTTGTTGAGCACCTGCACATTTATAGTATTCAATTATTTGAACAATTTAGCCCAGGTCTGTTCAACCTTAGGCATTTCAACACAGTAAACTTCATTCAATGTCGGAAACTCTTTATCATCTTTCACAAATATCTTGTCAATTTTGACTTCAACTTTGTTATCAATTTTCGAAATCATTGGTTTCTTAACTGACCAAGTTTGACCTTTTGAAGCACCTCTTTTGTAAAAATGTGAGTCTTTTTGAGCATTTTGATTTTGAACAACAACAATTGGTTTCCAAAACTGTTGGGGTTTTATCATATCAACTGATGTTTTCCAACTTTGCGTTGTTCTTAATCTGGATGTGTGAGAATTCCAGGTCTGTCTTGAATCGAACCTGTTCGGGTTGATTTCCAATTTTGATTTGAAGCAAACTTGTTTGTATTCTACCTCCAAGTTTGTTTCGAATCAAATCTGGTTGACCTTTGTTTCACATTCTTAGATTTTTGTTTCTCAACATTTTCAGACTTCTTTTTGTCAACATCAACAGGTTTCAGATTTGGACATATTCGTGCAAGATGTCCAATTTGATCACATTTGAAACATGTTCTCTTGGATACATCTTTTACCTGTGGTTGTTGCTTTTTCTTTTGAGCTAAGAACTCGTCATTAGACTGTCGTCTAAATTTTAGTTCTTTCTCTTCTTCTGAAGTTGTTCCATGAACAAAATTCATCTTTGTTTGAGAATTTGGAACATCATTTCTTTTCCAACTTTGTTTCTTCTTATAACCCAACCCAGCCTTCATATTTTTCTTTTTGAAACCCGGTTTGTTATAAAAAGTTTTATGACCTTTTCCAGCAAACTTTGAAATTTCAGATTTTTCAATTTCAACCATTTTGAAAACTTTGTCAATTTTTTCCGAAATCACATTCTGAATCGGAAATACAACATCTAAGAATAATTTGTCTAATCCAATCATGGTATAAACTAATCCTTTTGAATCATCATTCAAATTTTTCTTGGATTTTGTGTTTTTCAGATATCCATCATGAAAATTACCTTCATTTTCATCCTGTGATTCAGAATTACCTGTATCAACCGACTCTTCTCTCAACACACTTTCAACGACCTTGCCTACCACCTCTGAATCACTAGAATAATCAGATTTGGAATAGGTTACGTCAATGTCGTCTGGCAATTGATCTACCAAGTTGAAAGCTTTTTCGACCTTTTCATCATCATTAAATACAAACTTTTCCGGTGGTGGAACTTGATGAAACTCTGAGCCAATACCTTTCTTGTTTTGCTCAGAATCTTTCCCATCCGGTTTTATATCGAAAATTCTTTCAAGCACATATGACGACGCATGGTAACTTTTTAATTTGTTGTTATCCTGTTCTAAATCAGCAATCTGACGTTTTAGCTTAGCAACATCTTCAATATATGAATTTACAACACCTTCTTTAATTTCATACATTCGTTTTAGTTCCTTTGATGTTTCAGAAAAGTAATTCAATCTTAATTGAACAAATTTCATTTCACCCTTCACTTTTTCATATGACTCTTTTGTAATATGATATGCCAATTTCATTGAATCATATTCTTTCTTCATGTCTTGACAAACATTTTCTTTTTGATCACATTCTTCTGTCTTTTTCAAAACATTTTCTTTCAAAACTTCATTTTCTTTTTCTAATTTTTTATATTTTTCTAAAAGTGTTTCATTATTTTCTTTTAAAACTTTTTCGTTTTCTAACATTTCTTTGCATTTATTTTTGAAAACTTCTTCAACTTTTGTGAATTCAAGATTTCTTGTTCTGAACTTCTCATCTTTTTCAGTACAAGCACTGCATGGTTCCATGCATTTCTTGCACTGTTCAACAGTTTTTATGAATTCAGAATCAGAATTCAACAGTTTTTATGAATTCAGAATCAGAATGTACCTCAGTGATTGGCACTTCGGTGTTTTCATCTGCATTTGTTTGCTCAACATCTTTCTGCTTTCCTTCAACACCAATTTCATCACCAGCATCACTAGCAATCTCCAAAATCTCATTCTTCACTTCAGCCAAACTTTCAATTTTCTTCTCATCTTCTACAGTCTGCTGTTCTTCAGTAACAGCTTTCTCATTCTTTTCATTCACCTCAATTTTTCCTTCAATCTTTTCTTTCTCAGCAACCTTCAAATCTTCCTTTTTACCAACTTCGAATTTCTTCACAACCTCAACTTCAACAGCTTCAGTTTTAAACTCTTCAGCAGCTTTCTTCAAACTATTCACCATTTCTTCAACATTCTTCTTCATTCTCTCTTCATCCCTCTTCCTCAAACACGATGTCATGGCATATCTTATTTCCTTTTCATGCCTTTTTGCATACGTGTCATCTTTTAATACATTTCTATAGTATTCGGCCGATGAAGGAATTATGAGAAGAACATCTTCAAAAATTATGTCTTTCTTGGGAACAACAGGTTCACCTTCTCTGTTGAAATAGCACTCTCTCTTCTTATCCCATCTCTTATTGATAACATCACTCTCATACTCTTCTTGCATTTCATCCATTCTGTTCAAAACAATGTTTCTTTCTCGGTATGTTTTCCACTCAGAATCTCTTCTCTGGTTTTCTTTTTGATTTCAGTTGTGCCTTTTTCTTCTTTGTTTTTCTCTTTGATTTTAGCAACAAAAACATAATGTTTGCTCTCTGATATAGCTTTGCCATGAGCTGTTTTTCGAATATTCTCCAAACGATCTTCTTCTGGACAAATCTGACTCCAATCAAAACCTTCATCATTATGGAAAACAGCATGTGCTCTTGATTTTTCTCTGGGTTTATCTTCAATCATTTTTTGGCTCTTCTCTGCTTCTGTGGTAGATTTCCTTTCGGTAATAATCATCTTTGAACGGATGTTCATTTCCACCAACTGCAGAATTATTGCATTCTCTCTTGAAATGACTTTTTGCTTACATTTGAAGCAGGTCACTTTGGACTTGTCAAATCCAAGTTTTGTTGATGCACCGCCTAATGATTGTTTCCCAGTAATTTCCATATATCTCTGAGCTCTGCGAATGCAACTTGCCAAACACCAACGGATGTCAATGAGTTCCATCTCTTCTGGATCAATCTGGTCGTAGTCTTCCTTGGTTAACTCTGAGTTTCCAATTTTTCCCGCTACAAGACCTTCATATGATTCTAGAACAGATGCAAGGAAACTCATTTGCTGCTTAGCTGCATTAATGCTCATTGCAGGAGAATTTTTCAACTTGAGAGCAATATTACACAGTATCTCCTCTGCTTCTTCAGAACTAGCTTTTGAAGCTGATGAATGATAACCCGGATTGTAGCTTGATGAGCTTGTCTGAGGTTCTTTCATCTTCTCACTACTGAATGTTGTCTTTGGAGAACTATCAGCTTTCACTGAAGGTAAATTGCCTTTGTAATATAGACCAACATTCTGTTAATGTGAAGAACTGCTCATCTTGCTTTGTTTATGCAATTCAAGCTCATGAGTTTCAATCTTTTCAATTAACGCATCAAGAGAAATTGTTTCATACAAAACATCATTTTTTCAAAATGAATACAAACGTTTGCATCAGCTCGTGGTAACGCTTCTATGATTTTGTCGATTATTTCTTCTCTTGTCTTTTCAATCTTAAATCTTTCCAGTTCGATTTTTAGATGACAAAAACGTTCAATCATTTGTCGAACTGATTCACCGTTAAGACTATCAAACAAATCAAATTCTTTCTTTAATAAAGCAATTTTGTTTTTATTTATTTGTTTACCCCCTTCTGCCTTAACCCGTAAAGCTTCCCAAATGGATTTTGAAGATCCATTATGTTGTAACAAGGCAAACATGTCATTTCTGATTGAAGATTGAATTAAAGTAATCATTCTCTGTTCAGCTGTAAATTCGGATTTGTCATCTTTGGATAATTTCTTGAGTGGAAGATCTTCTCCTTTATCATCCTTTGGTCTTTCATATCCAAACTCCAAACAGAACCAGCTTTCGTGTGCATAGGCCTTTGCCCAGTTGATGAACCGCTCTTTCCACCATGTATAATCTTCAATACTTTCAAGAGTTGGTGGTTTTGAATGTGTGCCGTAGAAGTTGTCATGTTTAATGTTCTCATTTATCGCTTTAGTAATGGTTTTTGGTGTGATAGTTGAGATTTCGGAAGACTCGGATGTAAACGCGTTGAAAAACGTGTTGTAGAATTCTTCAGCCATGATGTGAATTTCTTGGATTATAACCTGGACACAAACACAATCAAACAAACACAATCAGTTTAAACAATATCAAACAACTTGAAATAAACTAACACTTGGTTGACGTGAAATGATCTTGACACGAAATGAGATTTGTTGCGGAATTATTTTTCAAACGGAATCAAACTATTCAAACGAAATTAAGCTTCTCACGAAATCACTCTGGTGCGGAATTACCCTTTTCACACGAGATTCGCAAACGGAATTACCTTCTTCACACGGAATTAGTAATTTCGTGCGGAATTACTTTCGATTTTCAAACGGAATTATGTGCTTCGTTCAAACGGAATTAGATTTTTGGTCCATTTTTGTCACTTTTAATTCGAATTCTGTTCTGATTCTCTCAAGGCTTTGTTAAAACACTATTTCACATAAGATGTGTGAAATTCAAACCATTTTGACCGTTAAAAGTTGTCCAATTTGAAAAAGAAGGTGTAGAAGAATGAAATTCTGATGAAATCAAGCTGAATTTGATGAAACTCCTCCTCCTGTGCTCTGATACCACTTGTAGGATCGTTGTATGACCCGAATTAGTCAATCAGAAGAGTTTTGAATCCGAATCAAAGGCGGAATCAATGAAACGGACGTGAAAACAGCTTGATACTCATTAATATATCTCTATTATTGATATAATAGTCTTACAGCACCTCGAGACAGTTTGGCAGCACTTCGTTACCGAATTACAAGAAATTATACAACTAATTTCGCATGAAACCTATATATACTAATCTAATTTCGCTTGAACCATACTCATGCGAAATTACCTTCATGCGATATTTAATTCTGTGCGAAATTACCCTCTTGGTAATTTCATGCGAATTACCCTAAACCTCACAAATCCTGTTTTCTCGATCTACGAGCCCTGATCTATCTATTCTGATACATGACATGATACAAGACGAAGTCAACATACATAGTGCACTAACAATCCTCTAAAAATTGAAGTCAAACTTCCTTGACTTTTGTTGGTGCACTACATCTGCTGATTACGTCTTGTATCGAGTCATAGGCTTAGAACGTTAGATCTAGGCACGTAATACGAGAAATTATGAGATTGTATAGATTTATAGTGTTTGGATCGCTCATAGGTACATGGTGATAGTGGACCGCTCGTATGACACTATCTTGGGCCGCTTATGTGTCAAGTTTATGGGCCGCTCCAATGTCATGTATATGGGCCGCTTATTGGGCCTGTCCAATAAGCGGTTCCAGTAGCCTATAAATACCTCTAGAGCGATCTCATTTGTAACGGTTCCTGATTTTCGTACCGAAGTGCTGCCGGATCGAAAACAGGTTGTATTCATCGTCAAATCAATAGAAAAGGAGTTTAAAGTGTTATACAAGCTATTTCTACGTCATTTACTTGTTTTCCGCACCTGTACTTGACGAAAACACCTCTGAACGACTCGTTCGGGTCAGCAAACGATCCTACAAGTGGTATCAGAGCTTCAGGAGGAGGAGTTCTACAGGAAATAGCTGAAAATTGTTGAAAATTCTGTCTTCTACTCATTCTTTTTCAGATTTAGATATTTTTCACGGTCGAAACTTGCTCAAAATCTCAGGGATTGTGCGCGATGGTATAAAGACAAACCCTTGAAAGTTTGGGGTTGAAATTCAAAGAAATAGTGGGTCAAATCGTTGTCCGAAGTTGGATCGCTTTTTTGAAACAACTCTGGATCGCTTATTGGACCTAGCTTGAACCGCTTATCCGTACGTGTTTAGGACCGCTCATTCGATCGTTCTGACTTGAATCGCTCATCCGGACCGCTCATACATCAAATCCTGGACCGCTCGAATTGATACTTGCTGAACCGCTCGAACAGCACACTTGTGAACCGCTCGAACAACATATCTTGAACCGCTCGAACAACACACCTTGAACCGCTCGAACATCATTATTGGACCGCTCCAAATACATTGTCTGGATCGCTTTTAAGAATTCCTTTGGACCGCTTTTCTGTCTGCTACATTGAAAATTGTATTAAATCATTATGAATTCTGAGTTTTACAACGACTTTGCTACACCGAGTACTCCAGCCGCAATTGCTCAAGCCATGAGTATTGAAAACGAGACGGGAACCACCCAGAAACCCCCGAAACTGATGAGTATTGAAGAATACTACGGGTGGAAAGATCGCTTTGAAAACTGGGTTCAGGCAAATCATCTCAGATCGTGGGAATGCATATTGGAAAAGTACACATTGCCTCGAACAGAATTGCAAGTCATTAAACAGATATCTGAATTCTCAGAACAAGAACGTGCAATGTACAGAGCAGAGAAAATGATGATAAGTTTGTTACAGCAGGCAATTAAAGAAGATATATTCATTCTGCTACAACACGACAAAACTGCAAAGTCAATTTGGGATGCTCTTAAAGTGAAATTCGAGGGTAGTGAAAGTATGATCAAAAGCAAGAAGGCATTGCTTAAAAAGGAATTTGATTTGTTTAGCAGTTTGCCGGGAGAGGATACTAAAAAGCTGATTGAGAGATACTGCCACTTAGTGCGTTCGTTATCGATGTTGGGAGTTGAAAAAGGTCGTGAGGAATGGGTTGATAAATTGGCTGACGCGTTACCTCAGAAAGAGTGGGGAACGTATTTGATGATACTGAAAAACACGGGTGTTTATGACAAACTTACAATTGGTCAGTTTATTGAGAAAATTGAGAGTCAGGATCTTGAACAGCAAAAGATCGCGAGGATGAATAATCCTAGTGGTCAACAAGATGTTAAAATGTACTATAAAGGTAGTATTCCAGTTTCTGAAACTGAAAGAAGTCCGAAAATTCAAACCGCTTTCAGTGCTGGTGATTCATCTGAGAAAGCTGATCAGGGTTCGAACAAGAGTAGCAGCGGGTTTTCATCATTTCCGAGTGTAAATCCGAAAGAGACTAACACAAGCTTTCAGTCTCAGAGTACAAAAACCGGAAATGGATACATAATTCAGTGCAACATAGCTCTAAATCTTCCAGAAGGTCAAAGCTTCTCTGAAGACACTGCTAAAGACCACATGGCACTTCTGGGTTCAGTTCTGTTATCTTATTAAGGTCTTGTTGCTGGTCGGATCGGAAATCCTATGCTCACCAAAGAGAATTACGATCAAATAGATGCTGAGGAAATGGAACTTATGGATATCAAATGGTGTCTTGCTAGTGTTCTTCGTCGGGCTGAGAAATTCAAAACCATTACTGGGAGAAATGACTTTCTTGATGCACATGTTTCTACTTTAGGTTTTGATAAATCTAAAGTTACTTGTTTTCGATGCAGGGAGAAGGGCCATTTCAAACGAGAGTGCAAAGGAAGAGAAGCTAGCGGAGCACAAAATCCATTCGGGAAAGATGATTACTACCGCAAAGCAATCTATCAACAAGTTGGTCAATCCCAAGAACCTCAGACAGCTCACGGAAGAAAGATTGAAGATCCCAAGAGAGCATGTTTGGTAGATTTCAGCTGGAGTGATTACATATCATCTGAAGCTACAGCAGAACGAGTTATCGATCAAGATGATGAGAAACTACCAGATGGTTTCAGTTGGGATATGTTCGTAGATGAAAAGGGAGGTTTTAAAGCTTTCATTGCAAAGATTGTCCGAGAGCCAAATTTGTTTGCTACTTGGATGAGATCAATTGGAGAGAATGTGAGAATTGAAGATAAAAAATCTGTGTCATCTGATGAAAGTTCAGATAGTACTGATAGACTCTCAGAACACTCTGGGGATGTTTCAGATAATTCAGATGAAACTGTTCAAGAACAGGATGTTGTATTTGATAAAACACCATCTGATTCTAGTATATCTGATGATGATTCTGAAAAATCTGTACATTTTGATCAATCACCAGATCATAGTAGCAGTGATGATGAGGAAGAGAAACATATAAATACTGCAAAATCTCATATGTCTCCTGAAAGTTTTCATTTTTATTTTGCAGAAAAAATGGAGAAACTAAAAGAGAAACAAGCTGCTAAAGAACAACAATCTGAATCTGAAGGTGATGTTCAGAATGCTGAAAATGTTGCTGAGAAGATTGGTGAGGTTGTGAAAGAAGTAGAAAAGGTGATTGAAGTTGAAAAAATGATTGAAGTTGTGAAAACAGTCGAAGTTGAAAAAATTGTTGAAGTCATCAAGCCCTGTGAGAAGTGTTTGAAAGCCTGTGAAGAGTGTGCAGCAAAAGATGACATCATCTCTGAGTACGAGAAAAAGAAAGAGCAGTTACTGTTCAATCTCAATTATGTGAATGAATCGTACGACGTGTTGAACAAAACAGTAACTGGTCTTCAAAAGACAAATACAGAAAGAGAACAGGCGCTGACGATGATGAATGCAACTTTAATGTCGAAGCAAAAAGCTATAAATTTTTACATTGAAGAAAGTGCCAAGTGGAAGCAAGAGTTGGAAACTGAAAAGATTGAAAATGAGAGGATTAGGAGGTTATTGTTGAGTTATTCTACCTCTGATTATGTTATTGATCGTGTTTACCCAACTGTTGCAGGTATGGAAGCTTTTCAAGCTGAGAAGCCGAAAGAAAAGAAAGATTGTGGTAAGAAACCGACCGTTAGCTATAACAAGTGTCCGCCTCCAATTTGGGATGGGTATTCACCTAGGAAACCAAATGAGGAACAACTTGCAAAAGCAGTCAATTTACAGCTTAAAACAGATACAACTGATGTCTTACCAGAAAACATTGATGTGACGTTTACCTCATCCGATACTGATCATGAGTCTGAAATAATCAAAAAGATGGTCGATCAAGTGTTGGATACTGATGAGGAGACAGAATCAAAATCGGAGTCTGAAAAGCCAAATTCGTCTGTCAAAAGTCAAAATTCGTCGATTAAACGGTCTTATAGTAAAGAATTTTTGTTATCAAAGGCAGACTTGGATGATGAAACATTCGAAGTTGTTTATACTTTGAATGGTTCTGACAAATTATATTACAACAAAAAGTTTCCGATAATGAGTATCAAAACAGAATTAATCAACAAAACTTTTAAACTAATAGAGGTTAATATTCCTGAATTAAAAGTTTTGAAAAATTTTGATAAACCTAAAAAATATACTTCCAGAGTTCAACAACGTCTAAACAAGAAAAAAGGTTATAATTCTGGTTCTGGTTTTCAAAAGAAACCTAACCAAAATCATAGCTACAAAAAGAAAGGTTTAGGTTTTGTTCCACAAGAAAATCATAAAAATGAGAAAAATTCTAATTCAAACACTGAATTTGTGACAGGTGGAAGCTCGGAAGATGAACAGCAGAAACCATTTTGGAAACAAACTAACAAAGAGTTTCTTGCTGAAAAGAGAAAGAATGGAACTGGAGTATTTCATCCAAGAAATAATCAAACTTGTTTGAAATGCAATGAAGCTGGTCACATTGCATCGGATTGTTCGAAAGATATCAAAGCAAAACAGGGAGCTTCTCAGAAGATGAAAGACAAAGTTGAAGAAAAATCTGAGAAATTCAAAATTTTTAAAAATTCGAAAAATGAAGTTGGAGAATGTTCAAAGAAAAAGACAAAATTTTACAAAAGACAAGGAAATGACAACCAAGTGTGGGTTGCTAAAAAGGTAGAAGAAAAAGTCGGCGATGAATCTGGTTCCACAAAGCCAGAAGAGCCACAAGTTATGGAGAAAAGTTCAGAAAATTATGATGTTCTTCCATCATTGAAGTTTGAAGAGGTTAAAAAGAAAATTGGAAAAATTGAAATTTCAAATCAATTTTATGATGATGAAAAAGAATTTGATGTCGAGAAAACATTCAACGGGAATGTTAAGAAGATATTTGGGAAAATGTTGAGTGGAAAAGCTAAAGGGGTAAAAGATTTTTACGCAACTAAAAAGGCGACATACAACCCTACAGCTGAAGAGTTGAAAGTCCTCAAGTCTGAGAAGACTTGGAGGGAAGTCTGTTTCCCAGAATAGTCAAAAGGACTACGCCGGAGATCCCAAGTTTATATCGTGGATCAGGAATCGGCATCATTCTAGTTTATGATATGTTTGTTTGAATGATTGTGATTCATGTTTGGATGTTTTGCAGGTGAAAGGACTATGCCGGAGCTTCCAGGTGGGTAGTTGCGAAGCAGGAATCGGCATTTTGATTGGTAAAATGGTGATGTAGATGTAATATTCCTACAATTAGTAGTTTTTGGGTATCTACAAGTGGTAAAAATGATAAATCTACAAGTGGTAATCTTGATCCCACAAGTGGTAATTGTGGTTAAAATTTTTGAGTTGCTTGGATTCGTTGAGTTAATTACATTTACAAGTGATACAGAAGGTTCTTAGATGCAAATGGTAAATCAGGGACATTAATTTGTACTTGATTTACTATTCATGACAAAAGATAGACAAGATGATGAACCACATCCCCGTACTTAAAAATTGATACTCCTACAAGTGGTTGTTATCAACACAAATTCATTTTCCGGAAAAATCATTTTGATTAAAACAAACTTAAGTGTTTTGAAATCTAAATGAGAAAATGATTTGTGAAAGGGGGAGTTCAGATTGTTTATGCCTAGTGGATGGCGATTTGATGTGTTTCAGTGTCAGTTGTCAAGTTTCTGTACAGTTTGTTTTTGTATTTTATGTTTCTAGTAGGTCAAGAGTATCGAAGTTTTCAAATTTTCTTTAAAATGTGTTTGCATTTTAGGGGGAGTATGGAAATTTGAAAATCCAAAAACATTTAAAAATTTGAAAAAGCCAAAAACATGATAAAATCAAAAATGAGTTTTTGTTGCGAAAAAAGAGGAAATGATAGTACATCAGTGGACTATCACGGCACGCTAAAGAATTGAATAGTCTAAAAGGTGTTAAACAATCTTACTGCTGATGTGTCAGTAGATTTTCGCACATTTAGTAAATTGAAACGAGATATAAACCTAATTCAAACTTGCTTAATTCGTGGGTAACTATTCTTGAATATATGGGTAACCCCCGAAATCTTGTTTGAAAGGTCCCATATTCTGAGATACTAGGTCTTTATACTCAGTGATATCTGGGGTATTATCCTGGGACTTCTGCTGTATGGAAGTACTGACCTAGTCCCCGGATAATACTTTCTGCTAAAAGCTTTGAAACATAAGCTTCGCCCTCAGCATGCTGATGAAACAATAAAATTGATAATTGCTGTTGTTGAAATACAAAAAGATCCTCTAAAGGGGACCCACCAAAAGTCGAGCCGTCATCTCTCTGCTGAACGGAAGTTCTGACCTGAGCTCTCACGGTTTCGCACCTAACCCCTTTACAGATATCAGCTGTGGTATACTCACCTGTAAGACTGAATATTTGGGATCTGGATACGGGAGTATATTCAAGTGGAGTGATACACAATTAAGTTTAAGTCTTTAAAACATTAATATCGTATCTCGTATTGATAGAAAATTGTGTTGAGAATTTAAGAGGACAAACATACTGACAATCTAGGTAAATTGTTTAAAGCTTAAAATGAAATCTAGCTTAATGGTGTTGGTGATTGGTCTCATAAACTGATATGATCCTCTTGCACGAACTCACAAAAACATTGTTTGTAAATAGTTTATTTCTTTATGTTTTATTTTCAAATGGTGTCAGAAAATACCTTTCAGAAAATCCAAAAAGATTTTAGCGTATTTTAGCTTAAATTTTGAAAAACTCAAAAAGATTTTCGACAACTGATGTTGAAAAACTGATTTTTAAAATTCCGAGTGCTAAACATGATGAGCAAAATTTGAGGGGGAGTGTGTGTATAAATCAAATTGTTTTCGGTACATCTAACCTTCTTCAAGTGGTTCATCATAGTTTGTTTTGAGGGAAGTCATATGTTGGTGCATAGGTATCTGGTATGTGATAAAATTAGAAAATTTATTTCTGGGTTAAGATTGTGCAGGTAGCCAGGTCTCGATCTCAGAAACAAATGCTAAAGATTTTTGATAAAGCCAGGATATTCGATTCTAAAAGTCTGTGAAGATCAGATTCTGATTCTGGAAATCATGTCAAATTGATGATACTGATGAACTTAAGGAATCAAGAGATCTGATCAAGAGAATTAGAGTGTTTGAATGCCAGACAAAGATCCTGAAGATGTTACAGAAGATGTGAATACCAGTAAATCGAGAGGGGGAGTCTGTAGATAGCGAAAGAAAAGCTCGAAGACTGATCAAGACTGAAGATGTGAAGATACAGCATGGTGTGACTCGATAGTCGACTCCATCAACATCTGAGGGGGAGTCTGTTGGTGCACTACATCTGCTGATTACGTCTTGTATCGAGTCATAGGCTTAGAACGTTAGATCTAGGCACGTAATACGAGAAATTATGAGATTGTATAGATTTATAGTGTTTGGATCGCTCATAGGTACATGGTGATAGTGGACCGCTCGTATGACACTATCTTGGGCCGCTTATGTGTCAAGTTTGTGGGCCGCTCCAATGTCATGTATATGGGCCGCTTATTGGGCCTGTCCAATAAGCGGTTCCCGTAGCCTATAAATACCTCTAGAGTGATCTCATTTGTAACGGTTCCTGATTTTCGTACCGAAGTGCTGCCGGATCGAAAACAGGTTGTATTCATCGTCAAATCAATAGAAAAGGAGTTTAAAGTGTTATACAAGCTATTTCTACGTCATTTACTTGTTTTCCGCACCTGTACTTGACGAAAACACCTCTGAACGACTCGTTCGGGTCAGCAAACGATCCTACAACTTTCCTTTAAATCAATATAGTCAAAATGATATGATCTTCGGTTTCAATTTATATTTGTATAACACAATCTTTGGTCTCATTTTGTATTTATATAACACAAAAAAATAGTTTATATCATAAATAATTTGATTATATTCATCAGCCTCATTAACATAACTTCATCTCTTTGATTTTAAATGAATCAAACTAAATATGATGTAAATATAACTTTGCAGACATGAATTCGTATACGATTCATCATTAATCTTCTGTTTACCCTTCATCCTTTGCCCTGTTAATGCATCGCTAAACCATTTGATATATTTGGTGTAATTTCGAATCCGTAGCGATTTGGTTTGACTACAAATCTAAAGTTTACGTAAAGATATGTCATTTCTTGCTTGATTATGGCTTTAATCTATCGATTCGAACTGATTTGTTCATCATTTTGTTTTATAACGTCTGAATAATACATCCCTACTTTCAATCCAATTTAACACAAACCTATCCAGATTCATACACACAAACAGAGCAAATCCAAATCCGTCTCAACCAATCCGCATTAATAAATTAAATGACCGAGTTGATAACTTTAACAAAAAACGTTCGACAAATCGACTTACTCAAACCAATACGTTAAAATTGGGGATTATTTAATCAAATCGCCGTAACAATTTTGGAAATACATTCCACAGAACACTTGAATCGAAGAAAATAAACACTGAATCGAGAATTAAGGGGTGAAAACTGCGGGATTGTAGAAGAATGAGAAATAAAAACAAATAATTAAACGATTTGAAGTTGGGGTTATTGTGCAACAAATATCCAAAACAGCAAAGAAATATGCCAATGTGAGAGGGAGATAAAAAGAATTAGGAAGCATATCCCATTGGTATGAAATCATGAATATAAAGGATATGAAGATTTGCGAAGGGGTATGAATTAATGGTGGATATATAAATGCGAAGGGTGGGAATTAAGTGAAAGGGTATGAATTAATTGTTGGTGACCCATGTTGGTCATGTTGTTTTTTTTAAATGAAATGAAATGGTGTGAGTAAAATAAACTAAATGGTGTGACTTTTAAATAAATAGGACATAACCTAAGTTGCTAATTGTATAAGGATATAATATACAATTTATTAATTTATACCCAAAAACAAATAAATACATATTTTTATTATATCATATTAATATATCCAATTTATTAATCTATACATAAGTATAGATAAATACGTAATACATAAAAATATTTATCTTATACTATTGTAGTATTTTATTTATTTATTTTTACTTTCATATGCGACATTAAATTTTATTTTTTAATCATTGCTGATCAAACCAACTTAGATATATTTTAGAGTAACTCTGATAGTTATTGATAATTACAAAAATGTCACCTTGTCTTTTTGAGTTTTCCTTCAATTTGTATGTTTAGTATTTAAGATTATTTGTACAAGAACTTTACCCTATAAAAATATCAATTCTTATTTAATCATTTGTTTAACGCTTATTTTTTTTTGCACACAAAGTTGATAATCGCTTTAGCAAACCAAATCTATTGCAACACATAATAATCAAATTATCAAAATATGGAACAAACATAAAAAATCCTGAGTAAAGTCTGGTGCCAAACTTCAATTACACTAAAGAACCAAAATCAATATCGTCATCTATACCAAAACCAATCAGACCAAATTGAACAACATCAAAACTTGAAATCTCCATTTGAACCCAAACCAAATGAAGCAAAATCGAATGAACCAAAGTCTGAAATCGCCATCTAGCTGCGTGATTATGGGAGAGCGATGGTCGTGGAGGAAAACCACGCATCTGTTTGTTTTTTAATTAAAACTAATAATTTTTTTTTGTGATTTTCGGAGACGACCCTGCCCAGCAGCACCGGATTTTGTCTACCACCTCTTTAGTATGTACGTTATGTAAATGTAAATCCACATAGAAAACATACTAAAAAGCGATGTAATATAATTATTAGAAACGTAACATACTATATAATGTTTTTGATATAAAATTTCGTAAAAGATCACGTATATGTAATAACATCACAAATAAATTATTTCAGAACAAAGAGTGTTGGGGAATTTTCAGAAACCGGACGATCAGAGAGGCGTGTAATCACTCTCAGATCAAATTATTTCGGTGGTTCACCCGAATAATTCAATCGGATACAACTCTGATTTCGAGAAATTGAACTAGTGTATGTTGTTTGTGTGAATTGATGAACCAGAAATGATCAAAAAACTGAATACGAATTGGGTTTTTGGGGTGTAACTGCCCAATGGCAGTTAATCCAATTTTTGGACAAAACTGTCATTTAACTGCCATTTTCAAACATTTCGAAAATGTGGTAAAATTCAGAAAAATAAAATTTCTGTCACATTACCCCAGCTAGGGGCTCTGCCCCTGGGACCCCGCCAGGGGCTGCCGCCCCTTGGACCCTGCTCCCAAGGGCGCTGCCCCCGGACCCCCGCCAAGGGGGCGCTGCCCCCTTGGAACCCCCGTAGAGTACGGGCTCCGCCCGTACACTTCGAATAATAATAACTCAAACAAGTGTGCACTCCCGTACCTCCTAACTTGCTTGATGTGTATTATTATTCGCTTTGATCACCAAGTCAATCCCCGATTACACTAAAGTATCTAACATTCCTCCCCCATTTTAGCGTAATCCTTGATTAACTTAACAAATTCACATAAATCAAACTTATGCATAAATGAAATATCGCGACGATTGAATTTCACATTAGTATATTACACATTCCAAATATTCGAATTTAGGGGTGTCGCTAAGGATTGAACCCTTTCTATTCAGTGAATACATGAAGATAATATACACACAAGTTTACATACTCTAATGTTCTTTCTTGACACTATTTTTACTAGCATGTGTCCCATCCTTCAATGGACATATCAAAGCCAAGTCCTAGATTCTTGAAGCGGCTAAACTTCATGCTCATATAGGCAGCTCTTTATTCTTGCACCTGCATATGCAATTTTTCAAAGAACTATTAAGAAGAAAACCTTCAACCTCCTTTAACTTGAAGGTCTGAACACATACCTTGGGATGATGCTACTAATGTGTTCCAATTTCTAGATGTTAAGCTTTCCACATTGAATTCAGCACCTAACGTCATATTAGGTGGGAATTGGGTATCTTAACACGAGAAATCTCAGGTGGACTTTAATCCCATCCCTACAGCCGCCTTGTGCACAAGATCTCTACATAACTCTTTGGTTAAGTGGTCGGCTAAATTCTGTTGAGTTCTCACAAACTCCACCGATATCACCCCTTGTGTGATGAGCTCACGAATCATGCTGTGTCTAACACCTAAGTGTCTAGACTTCCCGTTATACACTTGGCTATATGCCTTAGCCAAGGTAGCAGCACTATCACATCTAATAGATATTGGTGATATAGGTTTGGGCCACAATGGAATCTCATAAATCAAGTTTCTTAGCCACTCAGCTTCTTTGCCAGCTGCGGCTAATGCTATAAACTCAGACTCCATTGTCGAATCAGTTATGCAAGTCTGTTTCTTAGATACCCAAGATATGGCACCTCCTCCGAGCAGAAAAGTCCATCCACTCATGGAAGAATGATCTTCCTTGTTTTTAATCCAGCTTGCATCCGAATAACCTTCTAAAACCGAAGGAAATCCAGTATACGTCAAACCATATTTCATGGTTCCTTTCAAGTACCTAAATACTCGATTCATTGCTTGCCAATGACTTGCACCTGGATTACTAGTATACCTACTAAGCTTTCCAACAGCATAAGCTATATCCGGTCTAGTGCTAATCATGGCATACATGAGGGATCCAACGGCCCTTGAATATTCAAGTTGGCTTACAGTGTCACGGCCCTCGGCCCCGGTTTGACCCGGTCCAGAGCCGCGAGGCAGGAAACCCCGTGGTATTTAATTTAGGCGACAGCGGAAGTCTTTTTAATACAGGATCTTTTAATACTCAAATGCTCGTTTAGTTTATTACATAAAGTTTAGGGATAAAACCCTGTAATTTACAATAAGGTGATTTCCCGGGGAAATATTTATTTCTCAAAACATGTTTCTTTATTTATTCACATTGAGCCACTTTTCTAAGCTTGTAGTGCATCACGGCACTTTTCTTGGATCACAACAGATCACCTGAAACATGTTTGAAAAAGGTTTTGTCAGCGGGGAAATACTGAGTGAATCATTCATTTTAAATAAAATGACACGTTGTTATAATTTACAGTATTAAGAGCGATTACAGTGTTTCCATATCAATCAACTACCCACAGTATTTGTCACTCGACCAGATCTGTGACTGTGGTCATATCACTGTTGGGTCCGTTCACCCACAAGTGACGTAAATCACTATTTAGGTCCGACTACCTAATAGTGTATATCATGATTTAGGCTCGCTCACCTAACATGATACAAACAATAGTAATGTGCACAATACCGCACATACCGGCTGTAATTTGGTGATTACAAAGACTTAATCTCTGTAATTATAACTTTGGAAAATAATTTGGAGTATTGTAAAACAGTTGATAAAAAGAGAATGACTCACATTGCAGATTTAACCGAGTAGAGTATTAGCCTACTGATTAGCCGTGATTAACCTAATTTAAATAACAATGCACACACAAACGGGTTAGTAACTAATACAACAGTTACGACAATTCACGAGATTAAACCCTCACAACGATTTACAAGTGCAGTACTTAACAATTCAGCGGATTCACAACGAATGACAGAGTATAGTCCGAGTTCGGACAGCACTCAAACATTCAAGTCGAAATCACAATGAATAACAAAGTATAAACTCAATTTGAGCAGCACTCAAACAATCGTTGGATAGTTACAATCGATTGGACGTTGAATCGTAATAGCGATCGAGTTATTACCTTGATTGCGGCATCGTTTCGAGATTAGGGGGTGTGTTGTGAACTGTTTCAGCTATAACTTAACGTAGGTTTGGAATTTGATCGTCGAAGTAAAGCAGATTGTCAAGTGCCAGACCCCTCTATATATAGTGAAAATATGCACCCCCCGCGTGTCGCCAAGGAATGCGCGACATCTTTCGTGTGTCGCGACGGGTAACAAAAGTAGGGTAGGGTGTTTCATGTCCTAGATAGCCTTGGTGAGTCACAGTTAAACAAATTTTAACTTCTACAGCAAGAATTGAAGATAATTATCATTTAGGGTTTACCCCCCTGAGGTTTAGGGGCCCTGATCTTGATTCTGATTGTTATAAAAATTTTAGGGTTTATGTAGAATTTCTTGGGTTTTTCAATTAGGGTTTCCTTAATAGATAATTAACCTACTAAGTATTAATTTTAGTGAGAGTTGTTACATCCTTCCCACCTTAAGAAAATTATCGTCCTCGAGATTTACTGGAATAAATGAGGATTATTTCCGCTTCATTTCTGATTCCAGCTCCCAAGTGTATTCTGGTCCTCTCTTTTGAATCCCATTTGACTTTGACTTTTACTAGTCACTTGTGCTTGAGAAACTTGACTTTCCTGTCTTCTATTTGCAGTGGTTTCTCTACGAATTTTAACCTTTCATTTACCTCTACATCTTGAAGAGGTACTACGAGGGATTCATCAGATAAACATTTCTTGAGATTGGATACATGAAATACATCATGTACTCCAGCTAATTCTTCTGGTAGTTGTAAGCGATAAGCAACTGGTCCTATTCGTTGTATTACTAAAAATGGTCCTACGTATCTTGGACTCAGCTTTCCTTTCTTACCGAATCGTACTACTCCTTTCCAAGGAGAAACTTTCAAAAGTACCTTGTCTCTGACTTGAAATTCTAGTGGCTTGCGGCGATTGTCTGCATAGCTTTTCTGGCGATCTCTAGCAGTCTTCAGTCTTTCCTTGATTTGAGTTATCTTATCAGTAGTTTCTTGCACAATTTCTGGACCTGATAATTGACTTTCTCCTATTTCTGCCCAACAAACTGGGGTTCTGCACTTGCGTCCATACAGTGCTTCGAATGGAGCAGCTTCGATGCTTGAATGATAACTATTGTTATAGGAGAATTCAATTAAGGGTAAGTGGCTATCCCAATTACCACCAAAATCAATTACACATGCCCGAAGCATGTCTTCCAGGGTTTGTATCGTCCTTTCACTTTGTCCGTATGTTTGTGGATGATATGTCGTACTCAAATTTTGTCGGGTTCCCATTGCTTTCTGGAAACTAGTCCAAAAATGGGAAGTGAAACGACTATCCCTATCTGATACAATGGAGAGTGGGACTCCATGTAAAGATACCACTTCGTCTACGTATAACTTTGCTAGCCTTTCCATGCTAAAGGTTTCTTTCATAGGTAGGAAATGAGCGGACTTGGTTAATCGGTCCACAATTACCCAAATCGCATCATTACCTTTTCTGGTTCTAGGTAACTTAGTAACAAAATCCATTGTTATGAGTTCCCATTTCCATACAAGCATTTCTAGTTGTTGTAGTAATCCTGAAGGTTTCTGGTGTTCGGCCTTAACTTGTGAACAAGTAAGACACTTCGATACATAACTAGCTATATCCTTTTTCATTCCTATCCACCAGAAATTATTTCTTAAATCTTAGTACATCTTATTATTTCCTGGATGTACGGTATACCTAGATTTATGAGCTTTTTCTAAAATTTTATTTCTTAATTCTCCTTGCTTAGGTACCCAAATTCTTTTCTTGTGGAATCTCCAAATTTCATCACTTCCTTGTTCCAGTTCCTTTATATATCCTTTCATTTCTTCAGCATCGTCCTTGATTGCTGTTTCTTGAACTTTCTTCAATTGTTCCATTAAATCATTTTGCGGATTTAATCTAAGCATACGAACTCGTCGTTGCTTCTCATGATACTTACGACTTAAGGCATCTGCAACTACGTTTTCCTTTCCCTCGTGATATTGAATATCATAGTCGTAATCACTTAGAATTTCCATCCATCTTCTTTGCCTCATATTTAACTATTTTTGCCCAAATATGTACCTTAAGCTTTTGTGATCTGTATAAACAGTAAACTTACTTCCGTACAGATAGTGTCTCCAAATCTTAAGGGCAAAAACTATAGCTCCTAACTCTAAATCATGAGTCGTATAGTTTTCCTGGTGCTTCTTCAATTGTCTGGAAGCATACGCAATTACCTTTTTGCGTTGCATCAATACACATCCGAATCCTAATTTTGAAGCATCACAATATACTTCAAAATCTTCTTTTCCTTCGGGTAAGGCTAAAATTGGAGCATTCGTCAATCGGTGCTTTAAAATTTTAAAAGCTTCTTCTTGTCTAGGTCCCCATTCAAACTTAACGGCTTTGCAGGTCAGCTTAGTCAAAGGTACAACTATCTTAGAAAAATCTTTAATAAATCGCCTGTAGTATCCAGCTAATCCTAGAAAACTTCTAATTTCCATAACTATTTGCGAGACCTTCCATTTGGTGATTGCTCCTATTTTAGCAGGATCTACGTGAATTCCTTCGTGATTCACCATGTGACCTAAAAATTGCACTTCTTGTAACCAGAATTCACACTTTGAGAATTTGGCATAAAGTTTTTCCTTTCTTAACAAAGTTAAGAGCGCATGCAGGTGCTGGTAATGTTCTTCCTAACTTTTGGAATAAATAAGTATATCGTCGATGAATACGATAACAAACTTATCCAAATATGGTTTACAGATCCGATTCATCATGTCCATAAATGCTGCTGGGGCATTTGTTAGTCCAAAGGGGTTTGTTAGTCCAAAGGGCATGACTGTGAACTCATAATGACCATACCTAGTTCTGAAAGCAGTTTTAGGTATGTCTTCTTCTTGTACCTTCAGCTGGTGATATCCAGATCTTAAGTCTATTTTAGAAAAATACCTAGCGCCTTGAAGTTGATCAAAAAGATCATCGATCCTAGGTAATGGGTATCGATTTTTAATTGTAACTTTATTTAGTTCCCTATAATCGATACACATCCTCATCGATCCATCTTTCTTTTTCAAAAACAACACTGGTGCTCCCCATGGGGATGAACTAGGTTGTATAAACCCTTTGCTTAGTAATTCATCTAACTGCTTCTTCGGTTCTAGCATTTCGGTGATGCTAATCGATAAGGTGCCTTGGCTATTGGTGTAGTTCCTGGAATTAGATGAATTCTAAACTCTACTTCTTTATCGGGTGGTAACCCAGGTAATTCTTCTGGAAAGACATCTGGGTATTCCGAGACTATAGGGATGTCCTGGAGTTCCTTACTTTTAGTGTTAATGATTACAGAAATCATATACACCATTTCTTGTTTTCTTGAATAACTAGCCAACTTCATTACTGAAATGAATTTCAGTGGCTTTCGAGGTTTATCTCCTGTAATTAAAACTACCTCTCCTGTGGGAGTACGGATTTCTACGGAATTCTTATCACAAAGGATTCGAGCATGGTTGGCTACTAACCAATCCATTCCTAATACTACATCGAATTCGGCTAATTTCATAGGTAACAGGTTTGCAGAGAACTTATGGCCTAAAAGTTCTATCTTTCCTTCCTGCAACACCTTATTTATGTTAACAGAACTTCCATCTGCCGTTTCGACTGTAAAAATCTGCCTAAGGGTGGTTAAGGGTAAGTTAAGAGCTTGGCAGAATGAAGTATTGATAAAACTTTGGTTTGCACCAGAGTCAAATAATACTTTTGCATAAACGTCATGAACTAAGAATGTACCGGCTATAACATCTGGAATGAGTTCCGCTTCCTGAGTAGTCAACTGGAATGCTCGTGCATTCTTCTTGGTAGCTCCGTCGGCCGTCTTAGTTTTATTATCTGCTGGTTTTGCTAGCTTAGGGCATTTTGTTTGAAAATGTCCAGGTTCTCCACAGTTGTAGCAAATTATTGTTTTCCTTCTACATTCTTCTTCCCGGTGTCCTATAGCTTTGCAAAAGTTACAGGTCACATTACATCTTCCCAAGTGATTCTTTCTGCAATTTCTGCGAAAAGGCAGATTTGCAGCTTGCCTCGTTCCTCTCTTCTTGAATTTATTGCTATTATTACCCACACGAAATCCTTGGGTAATCTTTTGAGACAATTCCTTCTTTCGATCTTCTTCTCTTGCACGTACCAGTTCATCAGTTAGAGTATTAGCTAATTCCACAGCATCGTCAATAGTGAGAGGTCTCGCAGCTTTAACGATGTTACGGATTTCACTAATTAATCCCCAAACGTAACGGAAAATGAGTACCGGTTCTGGCAAAGCCATTGTTGGTACCACTCTAGCATATTCAAAGAATGTTGAAGTATAACCACGACAATCTACACCCGTCATACGATGATTTAGGAACTTATTTGTCATTTGTTCCTTTTCGTATTCAGGGCAATATTTTCTTTCTACAAGAATTTTAAATTCTTCCCATCTCATAGCGTAAGCCATCCTTCTTCCTTTTGCTTGCAATACAGTGTTCCACCATTCTAACGCCCCTTCTTTGAACAAATTCGACGCATACATAACCTGATCTTCTTCAGCACAATTACTTATTGCAATTACTGCTTCGGTTTTCTCTAACCAACGCAGTACTGCAGTTGCTCCTTCGTTACCTGCAAATTCAGCAGGTTTGCAAGCAAGAAATTCTTTGTAAGTGCACCCAGGCGTTGCGGCTTTCATTTTCTTAGGAGGTGGAGCCTGTCGTGGATTATTATCGTCATGATTGCCGCCTCCATTTACACTATGGCTAAAAGTGTCTTCCTGGGTACGTTTACTAGGAATGATTTGTTGCGGTTCAATAGGTTTCTGAGCAGCAGCCATGATTACTGGAATAGCATTGGCTATCCCTTGAGTAATAATATTTTCAATATCTTGTCTAGTCATATATTGGTGTTCCTGATTTTGCTCAGATTGATTCCCTTCATTAACTGGTTCATTACTAGCGTTTTCCATCTGATAATTATTATAGATATACTATTAGTATCAAATGATTGTAAATAAAACAATGGCAAGTAATCACATAAATCTTTTTCACAACATATATATGCAACCAAAATTGTCGATGTTTCGACTTCTATTTTATAGATTATATAGGCATCCATACACACTGTTTATCTTACAATGTTTTATTTCCCATTTTACAGAGTCAGATTTTACTATTACTATTACTATTATGATACAGACACACTTTCCACCCCCTATCCTTTAGTCAACTGGCAGTTTTAGTAGCGATGCTCCCTCTCGTCGTACTTCCAGGAGATTTGTTCCCCCATTTCCCGGATCCTATTCCCTGTACCTATAAGCTCTTCACCGAACTGACGAAGTTCGGCTAAGTTTTCGTTGCTCATTGGGGGATTGGGGATAGGTTCTGGATCAAACTGTGGGAGGAAGGAATAAGGACTATTGATCATATTTTGGAATTGCCAGTCATTTGTCCACAATTCTTCCATTTGGCCTAAAGGTCGAGTGTAGATTAGTGGGTCTGGAATAGCTGGTTCCAGATTTACACGAAGTTGGTTTTCGGTAGGGTAAGGATATAGATTATTGTGGATAGGGCTGATGACATCACAATTTGACAGTAGACGGTCTATTTCGTCTTGAAATGTGATTTCTTCAGGTTGTCTAGAGCTCTCTCCAATTTCTATTCCTTTTTGTTTAGAATCTTTCCTGACTTCTATCTCTGCTGGCTTAGAGCTTTCTCCGGTTTCGATTCCTTTTCCTTTGTCTATAGGGTTTTCTATTTTGGGGAGTTTCCTAGTGGCTGGCTTTCTCCTGCGCACTTTCCTCCATCCTACATATCTTCTTCTCTTTTTAGGTTTTGCTTTTTCCAGCGGTGGAGCTTGGAATTCCAGAGGTTCCTCTATGTCAGCAATATAACCAGTAAAGTCGTGGGAGACTTCAATTGGTACTGGGTAGAGGTTGAGATTCTGAAATGCTTCCGATATCTCATTCATGTTATATAGCATATATGCAAAAGGCACAAAAATGCTAAGTTAAAACTTTGGAACAAAGTTTAACAAATAAACATTGAAGTTTTATTGCATACTAAGTTGTACAAGAGACAACAGAAAAGAGAACACACTAGGATTTATTTATTTACTGGGTAGTAATTTTCTACTAGACCAGGCTTATTGATAGTTTAGAGGTTTGCATTCTCTGCTACGGTAGCTAGCATATAAAGATTTGCCCATTTTTCATCTAATTTGTCTTCCCAAGGTGGATTATTGCCTAATTCCTGGATTTCTGGATTAAACCTCACTTTCTTGACTTGGGGTTTCTTTATTTTCTCTTGTCCCTTCCTAAGAATCGAATTTCTTTTATCTGGGGTGAGAGGATTTTCATAATTTGCCTTACGGACAAAAATCCCTTCTTCCAGATCTGCTGGGTATTTGGAGGAAGAGGTTCCTTTTTCTGTGGGTGCAGTATCTAATTTGTGGTAGATAGCAGAAAGCTTTTGTTTACCCATACTGTAACTCAACAATTAATCAGTTAATAAAACATATTTTCACAGAATGGCAATTAGAATTCCTAAGTATTTCTCAATAGGCTAAAATAGTAAGCTTAAATCAGTGGCTCTGATACCACCTTTTCCTGTCACGGCCCTCGGCCCCGGTTTGACCCGGTCCAGAGCCGCGAGGCAGGAAACCCCGTGGTATTTAATTTAGGCGACAGCGGAAGTCTTTTTAATACAGGATCTTTTAATACTCAAATGCTCGTTTAGTTTATTACATAAAGTTTAGGGATAAAACCCTGTAATTTACAATAAGGTGATTTCCCGGGGAAATCTTTATTTCTCAAAACATGTTTCTTTATTTATTCACATTGAGCCACTTTTCTAAGCTTGTAGTGCGTCACGGCACTTTTCTTTGATCACAATAGATCACCTGAAACATGTTTGAAAAAGGTTTTGTCAGCGGGGAAATACTGAGGGAATCATTCATTTTAAATAAAATGACACGTTGTTATAATTTACACTATTAAGAGCGATTACAGTGTTTCCATATCTACCAACTACCCACAGTATTTGTCACTCGACCGGATCTGTGACTGTGGTCATATCACTGTTGGGTCCGTTCACCCACAAGTGACGTAAATCACTATTTAGGTCCGACTACCTAATAGTGTATATCATGATTTAGGCTCGCTCACTTAACATGATACAAACAATAGTAATGTGCACAATACCCCACATACCGGCTGTAATTTGGTGATTACAAAGACTTAATCCCTGTAATTATAACTTTGGAAAATAATTTGGAGTATTGTAAAACAGTTGATAAAAAGAGAATGACTCACATAGCAGATTTAACGAGTAGAGTATAAGCCTACTGATTAGCCGTGATTAACCTAATTTAAATAACAATGCACACACAAACGGGTTAGTAACTAATACAGCAGTTACGACAATTCACGAGATTAAACCCTCACAACGATTTACAAGTGCAATACTTAACAATTCAGCGGATTCACAACGAATGACAGAGTATAGTCCGAGTTCGGACAACACTCAAACATTCAAGTCGAAATCACAATGAATAACAAAGTATAAACTCAATTTGAGCAGCACTCAAACAATCGTTGGATAGTTACAATCGATCGGACGTTGAATCGTAATAGGGATCGAGTTATTACCCTAATTGCGGCAGCGTTTCGAGATTAGTGGGTGTGTTGTGAACTGTTTCAGCTATAACTAAACGTAGGTTTGGAATTTGATCGTTGAAGTAAAGCAGATTGTCAAGTGCCAGACCCCTCTATATATACTGAAGATATGCACCCCCCGCGTGTCGCGAAGGAATGCGCGACATCTGTCGCGTTTCCCGACGGGTAACAAAAGTAGGGTAGGGTGTTTCATGTCCTAGATAGCCTTGGTGAGTCACAGTTAAACGAATTTTAACTTCTACAGCAAGAATTGAAGATAATTATCATTTAGGGTTTACCCCCCTGAGGTTTAGGGGCCCTGATCCTGATTCCGATTGTTATGAAAATTTTAGGGTTTATGTAGAATTGCTTGGGTTTTTCAATTAGGGTTTCCTTAATAGATAATTAACCTACTAAGTATTAATTTTAGTGAGAGTTGTTACATACAGCTACACCTTCATTAGGTGAGAGCTTAAAAGCAGGATCCATTGGAGTGCTAACCGGAGAACTATCATGAAAATTAAACTTTTTCAATATCTTCTCAATATAATGAGATTGAGAGATAGATATGCCATTGTTCTCCCTTTTGATCCTTATACCAAGGATCACTTCCGCCTCCCCCAAGTCTTTCATATCAAAACAAGATAACAAAAATTTCTTTGTTTTATCAACTTGATCCTGGTCAGTACCGAAGATCAACATGTCATCTACATATAGACAAATTATGACTCCTTTCCTAGAATCATCAAATTTGCTATATACACACTTGTCTGCTTGGTTTAATACAAAACCATTAGACAAAACCACTTCATCAAACTTTTGATGCCACTGTTTTGGTGCTTGCTTTAAGCCATATAATGACTTAACTAGCTTACACACCTTATGCTCATTGCCAGGCATAACAATACCCTCTGGTTGTTTCATATATATCTCCTCATCCAAATCACCATTCAGGAAAGCAGTTTTCACATCCATTTGATGAATTACAAGATTGTGTATTGCAGCCAAGGCAACCAACAATCTAATAGTGGATATTCTTGCTACAGGAGCATATGTATCAAAGTAGTCAATTCCTTCCTTTTGTCTAAAGCCTTGGATAACCAATCGGGCTTTAAACTTTTCAATTGAACCATCTACTTTCATCTTCTTCTTGAAGATCCATTTACAACCAAGTGGTTTACACCCAGGGGGTAGATCAGACAGTTTCCAAGTGTTATTCTGCATAATAGAGTCCATCTCATCATTTATAGCTTCTTTCCAGAAAGCTACATCTCGAGATGCCATGGCTTCACTATAGGTTTTAGGATCTTCCTCAATATTGAAGCAATATTGATATTGAATTTTAATTTCTTCTCTAGATCCTTCAACCAAATATAGCTGAAAATCATCACCAAATGATTTAGCTTTTCTTGCTCTACCTCTCCTCCTAAGTTCCGGAGGAGTATCAATCACTTGATCAGCTACGTGAGAGTTACTAGAGCTTGGAACCATGTCTCTAGGTCTAGGCATTGTAGAGAATCTATTCTCATCATACTCTGCAGTTCTTGCCTCAATAACCGTATGCACTGACACGTAGTCATTTGGTTCTATAACATAGAACCTGTGAGCAAATGAATGCTCCGCATACCCAATGAAAATGCAGTCAATACCTCTTTCCCCTATGTTCCTTATCTTAGGATCAGTGAGCCTCACCACGGATCTACAACCCCAAACTCTCAGCTTATGCAGCTCAAGTTGTTTTTTATACCAAAGCTCATAAGGGGTGGTCTTGTTCCTTTTATTTGGAACCCTATTTAGCAAATAGCAGGCTGTCAACATAGCCTCACCCCAAAAGCCCTCACTTAGGCCCGAATAGGACAACATGGTATTGACCATTTCCTTTAAAGTCCTATTTTTCCTTTCCGCCACACCATTTTGTTCCGGTGTGTAGGGAGCTGTGGTATGGTGTATTATTCCAGTAGATTCGAAATACACCGGATCAAAGTACTCACCACCTCTGTCCGTATGTAGGGTTTTGATCAACCCACTCCGATGAAGCTCTACTTCTTGTTTATAAATCTTAAACTTTTCAAGAGCTTCATCCTTAGCATGCAACAAATAAACGTAACAAAATCTAGTAGCATCATCTATAAATGTTACTACATATTTTTTATTACCTAGAGATGGTGTAGCATGAAAATCACATAGATCACTATGTATCAAATCTAACACTTTAGTTTCCCTATGAACATGTTGCATGAAAGGCTTTTTGGTTATCTTATTCAACTTGGAAACATGGCATTTATCATTGTTTATGTTAATAGGCGGAATTAAGCTCATTTTAGACATTTCTTTAACCCTTTTATAATGTACATGTCCTAGTCTAGCATGCCATAATTCCGATTCAGTCAAGTTGTTTCTACTACTAGTTGAAGCTATACAATTTGCATTACTAGTTGAAGCAACACAAACAGATTCATTCATGAACGAGACATCAACATTCAACATAAACATACCATTACATAGATAACCGAAACCAACAAAGGTACCATGTCTTGACAAGATATACTTGTCACTTTCCAATACTTGTTTGTACCCACAATTATTCAACACAATGCCACTTAACAGATTCTTTCGAATCCCGGGCGCATACAAAACATTGTTCAAAAGTAAAGTTTTCCCAGAAGTAAACACAAGATTAACAGTTCCTATTCCCTTGATTGGTTCAGTTGCAACATTCCCCATCTTTATGATAGACCCGTCTTCGATTGGTTGAAAGTGTAACATACGAAAATTCGAAAACTCTAATAAGTTGATTGACTTATTATGTCACATTGCCTACAAACTTAGTACATTATATAATCAAGTACATGATTATCGACAATTAAGTAATTTGATAAATGTATTAAATAAATATGTGTCCGTAACAATAATAAAAAAATAATAATAATAAAGTAAATTCCAATTGAGTTTTAGAAACTTGATAATTTTCTATTCTAACGTATATTTGTGTTTAGAAAGTTTGACTTAAAAAAAATAATATAAAGTAAATAAATACATAAATAATCCTAAATAAAGGAAATTGGCCTACCCAAATCAATTTGATTGTAACCAACCTAAATCATTCCATTTTTACTTCCATGTATATCGTACACAGTGATTATCGTTTTTTTTTTATGTTCCGATTATCATTATCATATAACCGAAACTTGTTCATCCATGAAACCATGCCCTTCGAATAACTTCTGAATCGGTTCTTTGGAGTTTTCGTCACACCGCAACCCTTTATTTCACTTAAGTTGTACCCGACCAGCGGCACCACCTTAAAACTTTTTCGTTCCGATTTAGTTTTTCCGTAGTACGGCACTCCCCACCATCGTGTTGCTACTCCGCTATGACCAGGATCACAACATTGTGTGATCGATGTCGTTGTTCAGCCGTGACTATCAACCGACTACAAATCGTCAACACGCGAACGTGTTATCTTCAGTTCACCAGGAGCCCCGTAAAAGTTTGTGTATTTCCATCGCAACTATATCACTCCCTCATCCCTTTCGATCCTATTACTATGGTACCAAATCAATCTCTTGTCTAATTCGATAATAAATGTTGTGCATTCTAGTTTGTTAATTTATCCCGGTGACTAAAGGCTCACTTAATCTAATCTAAAATAAGTATATAAGAAGATGAGCTTGCTATACGCTTAAATACTAAAATAGAGTTTTGTTTATGTTTTTTTTTCGCTTTTCTGTTTTCCGTTATGGGTATGTGCACCAAGGTGTTGTGTGTGATTTTTGTTTATATGGGTGTGTGGCTGATTTATATTGTTGTGTGTGTTATCTTGTGTGTATATTGAGTTATATATGTTGGTATGTCTGTGTGTGTGAGTTGTGTTGTTTGTATGCATGTATGCTATGTGCATGCAATATGTGTTTTTATTTTAATATAGATCATCATAAATTATTTTTACAACGTATAATATATTATTTTTACAACGAAATGATATTATTATTTAGTTTAGGCCTTCCTTTTTGCTGTTAAGAAAATCGTATTAGATTTTGTTTTCCCAGTTTTATATATATATATATATATATATATATATATATATATATATATATATATATAAATATATATATATATATATATATATATATATATATATATATATATATATATATATATATTATAAGATAATACAAGTGTTGTTTGTAGAACAGAATTGTATTATATCTTTAAAATATAGGCATTTTAATAATTTCATTAACTTGTATATGCCTTGGTTAAATCCATATAAGTATGTTGTTTTGCGTTAAATATGTTGGGATATGGTTTAAGAATGAGATTCTTAGTAGCCGGGAAACTTTAACGAACGAGTGAATTTACGTTATTAGCTGTCTTAAAACTGATTTGTGAAATACGGTATCTAGGTTAGCGTACGTTTTCCGAACGAGTTGGTTATGTGATTGCTTTGCTTGCTAAACTAAGGTACGGATTCTGTTTTCTTTTCATCGTAGTATACTTTTATTTTTATTTTTTTGTTACTCGTTGGTACGGATTCTTTGGTCTCCTCATCAGAGTATTTATATATCATATCCGTCACTTTGCAGTACGGATTTTGTTTATTTGCGTTAGTTGCTTCAGTTCACATTTATGATTTTACAAGTTCGTAGTAGCATGCAATAGACTTTAGCAGTTGTAATCATTGTTGCATGTTCCCATGAGAATCAGTTTAAGTTGCATGTACATTAATACATGGCCTCAGTTTCTGTACTCTGTCACCCGAGCATGTCTGGCTTGTCGTTTGGGCGTCAACGGCTTGGCACTTATCGTGACGGTGCGTAATAAAAGTTCACGGCGTTTCTAGTATGTGCTTGTGTAGCACTTGGCCCCTAGAGGCGTATAGATCGATCTTAGCTGTGAGTTTGAGTTTGTTTGTCTGGAGATGGAATAAGGGGTGAACGCCACACTCACCATCTCATAGGTGCATGGACTAGCTAGCTGTGTACCAGTCTGTTTCTGACTTTGGGTGCTTCTGCGTTATACGATTTATTTTGTTATACATCCGTCGTATAAGTTAGTATATGTTTCTGTATGTGATTATGTTTAGTATCTGTTCTGAAATGTCTGATATGTTTTGTATGCATCTGGTTTTGTTTCCGATCATGTATCTGGTTAATTATGCCTCAGACTATGTTCAGTATCCAATTTTGTTCTGTATTAGTTATGTATGTTTTGACTCAGTGTATGTACCGGTTAGCATCAGTTTCATCTCAGTA
The DNA here is from genome assembly GCF_002127325.2 of Helianthus annuus. Classification (NCBI taxonomy): domain Eukaryota; kingdom Viridiplantae; phylum Streptophyta; class Magnoliopsida; order Asterales; family Asteraceae; genus Helianthus; species Helianthus annuus. The sequence continues at coordinate 99,015,698 of NC_035437.2, forward strand.
TCAGTCTCGATTTGGATTTAGATTCCGTGTTATACGTTTAGTTTGCATTCGTCAGTACCTCTATTCATTATGTGATTCAATGTTTGTTCTATACTTCGTTAAACATGTCTTTGTTTCGTTTCGATTCTCTCGGCCAGTTTAAGAAATTTTGCAATGATTAAATTATTATACTTTTAAACTTAGCTTATCTAGATTACTTAGGTTATTAAATATGAATCTTCAAAGCTATAAAAATAGTTATTTTAATTAAATAATAACTTATGAACTTTAATTAATTAATAGAGATTGATTTGAATCTAAACAATTTTTTTAAGATAATTGCTCGACAATTCTTCTTTTAAATATTAAGGAATTTTAAATGGTATTTAAAATGTTTTGGCTTAGCTATTTGTTTTCGTTTCTGTTTCCCATGTCGTTTTACGGAATGGTCGAAGGTGTTTCATATTGAAATCCGGATGATTTAAATTATTCTATTTCTAGAATATAATTTTTTTAAAGTTAGAAAATTAGTTCTTTTTGTCTAATGGTGATTTGCTATGAAATGTGATAAACTATTTTATTTTGATAAAATTCAAACGTTCCATATAAGAAAATAGTTTTGCCAAGTATCTTGTTTCTAAAAATAATAGCATTATTAAACATTGTTCAAATTACACGATAGTTATTAGTTTTTGATTTGTTCAAACGTGTCATTTCCAAATTATGGGTAAGAAAAACTTCTCGTTATACGAATACTGGATTATTTAAACGTTGTTTTATAACAAATTTGTTTATACAAGATAAAACGCTTTAGTCATCATGGTCAATGATGTATTAGTCTCTACATCGGTTTTGTGTTAGGTTTGATATCAGTTATGTATATGAATGAATTTTGTTTCCGTATCAGTTTCCGTTACAGTTTCAGATCAGTTCATGTATCTGTTTTTGTATCAGTCTTGTGTCTGGATCTGTTTTCAGCACTCGTGTCAGTAATCGTTTCAGTTTACTCTCAGTTCAGTTCTGTTACGTTGTGTTTTGCTTCCGCTGATATGACTTTACTTTTACTGTTGATTTCTCCGTTACTGGGCAATTTTTGGCTCAGCCGTATTTTCTTTTTGTGTTTGTCTTATTTGTTTTACAGGTAATCTGGGATAATTCGGGATTTCGGTGAGGACCACTAGGAAGTTGTTGATCAAGATTCTTTATTTTAGCATCGTAATAAAATGTAATTAGGATCTTTTATTTAATGTTATGGATTGGTTTTAGTTTTGATATCTGTAAGAGTGACACGTCAGCCCTAGCGGGGTCGGGGTGTTACAATTATGGTATCAGAGCAAAGGCTCTTTCCTGTAGAAAACTTAAACCTTAAAATAAAACCTGTGAGGTAATGGGTAGACGTTGGGTTAGGATTTCGACTTCCGGTCAATGTTCGTAATCATCAGTTTGTGATCTTTGATATCCGATACAGGCTTTTCTCATTGATTACTACCTCTATATTGTGTGTCCTAACTATATCGGATAAATTATTCTATTAAAATTGTGGAAGTCATGAACGACTCGAAACTTGGTGAATGACACGATTGGAGTTACTATGTCTTCTAACGAACTCGAGTACGTGCGATGTGGACCTTGCAACCCTACGTGCTTCAAGAGGCGTTTCACATTAGTAGTATGTATCCTTACGGAATCGACGCATCTACTTTAATTTTGATCTCGTCGTTTCTTAGAATTATAACATTTGACTATGATTCATTTATCGTCACTTTGCATGCCTTACAATTTGGGAAAGCTATCAAGATGCATGACGGGAGAACAGTTAGGGCATTGATGTAAGGTGATTGACAATTACGGTCATGAATGTAATTGTGAATTACAGGTACATATGTGCACTTTTGGATTCCTATTATGTGGATTGATGCCTATTTGAATGCGTTTACGTCTTTGTACTTAGATTTCCGATCTGTTCGATTTGGTTTTGATCACATTTAAATTTCAATTGTTTTAGTTCTCGTTTACCTTGTCATGTCGGTAACTCCGTATTATTTAATTATTGTATGATATGTGTTAGATGTGTTGTTCTCAAAGACAAAAGACACTTACTCATCTTGATTTTTTTTTATAGAAATATATATATATATATAAAAGTTGCTATTATTACGCTATTATCGTTACCACTATAGTATAAAATAATATACAAGCCACCAACACAGACTAGTAAGTTATAAACTTTTATAATTGACATTTGAATTTGAATGATTTAGAACAAAGATATGGAGAACATTAAATAATCTGACATTTTGAATAATCCTATTTAAAAAAAAAATAAACTCAAGCTTTTATTTTTTTTTTAATTAATATGATGTGTTATTGTAACAGGTACTTTTGGTATATCATTAATTCCTAGTACGAAACTATTTAAAAAAAAGTGTAGTGATATCCTTAATATTTTAATCTTAAGTTGTAATTATATTGACAAATAACAATATTAATTACATTTAGAAAAAAAAATTGTTTATGGTAAGTAAGTAGTGATTCACTAATTAATTAAACTAAATACATCCTGTCTATTATAAGGCATAAACGTATTTCATATTATCCAAACCTATTTGTATCTTGATGTATGGTATTTTTAATTATCTAAACCAGTTATGTTAGAGTATGAATTTTGATATAATATTATTTCTCTGCTATTTAAAATTTAAGTTATGAAGTTGTAATCACAAATCTTGAACCTTATAGCTTTGATACTTCATGATCTGGCATAAGATATTTGTATATGTTATGTAAGGTACACTTCTTAGCATTTTCGCGGACGAATTTTTTTTTTAGGAAGGTAGAGTTGTAACATACGAAAATTCGAAAACTCTAATAAGTTGATTGACTTATTATGTCACATTGCCTACAAACTTAGTACATTATATAATCAAGTACATGATTATCAACAATTAAGTAATTTGATAAATGTATTAAATAAATATGTGTCCGTAACAATAAAAAAAAATAATAATAATAAAGTAAATTCCAATTGAGTTTTAGAAACTTGATAATTTTCTATTCTAACGTATATTTGTGTTTAGAAAGTTTGACTTAAAAAAAAAATAATATAAAGTAAATAAATACATAAATAATCCTAAATAAAGGAAATTGGCCTACCCAAATCAATTTGATTGTAACCAACCTAAATCATTCCATTTTTACTTCCATGTATATCGTACACAGTGATTATCGTTTTTTTTTATGTTCCGATTATCATTATCATATAACCGAAACTTGTTCATCCATGAAACAATGCCCTTCGAATAACTTCTGAATCGGTTCTTTGGAGTTTTCGTCACACCGCAACCCTTTATTTCACTTACGTTGTACCCGACCAGCGGCACCACCTTAAAACTTTTTCGTTCCGATTTAGTTTTTCCGTAGTACGGCACTCCCCACCATCGTGTTGCTACTCCGCTATGACCAGGATCGCAACATTGTGTGATCGATGTCGTTGTTCAGCCGTGACCATCAACCGACTACAAATCGTCAACACGCGAACGTGTTATCTTCAGTTCACCGGGAGCCCCGTAAAAGTTTGTGTATTTCCATCGCAACTATATCACTCCCTCATCCCTTTCGATCCTATTACTATGGTACCAAATCAATCTCTTGTCTAATTCGATTATAAATGTTGTGCATTCTAGTTTGTTAATTTATCCCGGTGACTAAAGGCTCACTTAATCTAATCTAAAATAAGTATATAAGAAGATGAGCTTGCTATGCGCTTAAATACTAAAATAGAGTTTTGTTTATGTTTTTTTTTTCGCTTTTCTGTTTTCCGTTATGGGTATGTGCACCAAGGTGTTGTGTGTGATTTGTGTTTATGTGGGTGTGTGGCTAATTTATATTGTTGTGTGTGTTATCTTGTGTGTATATTGAGTTATATATGTTGGTATGTCTGTGTGTGTGAGTTGTGTTGTTTGTATGCATGTATGCTATGTGCATGCAATATGTGTTTTTATTTTAATATAGATCATAATAAATTATTTTTACAACGTATAATATATTATTTTTACAACGAAATAATATTATTATTTAGTTTAGGCCTTCCTTTTTGCCTAAAACTTGCACTTTATATTTTCCTATTATTATAATATGTTTTTTTTTTGCTGTTAAAAAAATCGTATTAGATTTTGTTTTCCCAGAGATATATATATATATATATATATATATATATATATATATTATAAAATAATACAAGTGTTGTTTGTAGAACAGAATTGTATTACATCTTTAAAATATAGGCATTTTAATAATTTCATTAACTTGTATATGCCTTGATTAAATCCATATAAGTATGTTGTTTTGCGTTAAATATGTTGGGATATGGTTTAAGAATGAGATTCTTAGTAGCCGGGAAACTTTAACGAACGAGCGAATTTACGTTATTAGTTGTCTTAAAACTGATTTGTGAAATACGGTATCTAGGTTAGCGTACGTTTTCCGAACGAGTTGGTTATGTGATTGCTTTGCTTGCTAAACTAAGGTACGGATTCTGTTTTCTTTTCATCGTAGTATACTTTTATTTTTATTTTTTTGTTACTCGTTTGTACGGATTCTTTGGTCTCCTCATCAGAGTATTTATATATCATATCCGTCACTTTGCAGTACGGATTTTGTTTATTTGCGTTAGTTGCTTCAGTTCACATTTATGATTTTACAAGTTCGTAGTAGCATGCAATAGACTTTAGCAGTTGTAATCATTGTTGCATGTTCCCATGAGAATCAGTTTAAGTTGCATGTACATTAATACATGGCCTCAGTTTCTGTACTCTGTCACCCGAGCATGTCTAGCTTGTCGTTTGGGCGTCAACGGCATGGCACTTATCGTGACGGTGCGTAATAAAAGTTCACGGCGTTTCTAGTATGTGCTTGTGTAGCACTTGGCCCCTAGAGGCGTATAGATCGATCTTAGCTGTGAGTTTGAGTTTGTTTGTCTGGAGATGGAATAAGGGGTGAACGCCACACTCACCATCTCATAGGTGCATGGACTAGCTAGCTGTGTACCAGTCTGTTTCTGACTTTGGGTGCTTCTGCGTTATACGATTTATTTTGTTATACATCCGTCGTGTAAGTTAGTATATGTTTCTGTATGTGATTATGTTTAGTATCTGTTCTGAAATGTCTGATATGTTTTGTATGCATCTGGTTTTGTTTCCGATCATGTATCTGGTTAATTATGCCTCAGACTATGTTCAGTATCCAATTTTGTTCTGTATTAGTTATGTATGTTTTGACTCAGTGTATGTACCGGTTAGCATCAGTTTCATCTCAGTATCAGTCTCGATTTGGATTTAGATTCCGTGTTATACGTTTAGTTTGCATTCGTCAGTACCTCTATTCATTATGTGATTCAATGTTTGTTCTATACTTCGTTAAACATGTCTTTGTTTCGTTTCGATTCTCTCGGTCAGTTTAAGAAATTTTGCAATGATTAAATTATTATACTTTTAAACTTAGCTTATCTAGATTACTTAGGTTATTAAATATGAATCTTCAAAGCTATAAAAATAGTTATTTTAATTAAATAATAACTTATGAACTTTAATTAATTAATAGAGATTGATTTGAATCTAAACAATTTTTTTAAGATAATTGCTCGACAATTCTTCTTTTAAATATTAAGGGATTTTAAATGGTATTTAAAATGTTTTGGCTTAGCTATTTGTTTTCGTTTCTGTTTCCCATGTCGTTTTACGGAATGGTCGAAGGTGTTTCATATTGAAATCCGGATGATTTAAATTATTCTATTTCTAGAATATAATTTTTTTAAAGTTAGAAAATTAGTTCTTTTTGTCTAATGGTGATTTGCTATGAAATGTGATAAACTATTTTATTTTGATAAAATTCAAACGTTCCATATAAGAAAATAGTTTTGCCAAGTATCTTGTTTCTAAAAATAATAGCATTATTAAACATTGTTCAAATTACACGATAGTTATTAGTTTTTGATTTGTTCAAACGTGTCATTTCCAAATTATGGGTAAGAAAAACTTCTCGTTATACGAATACTGGATTATTTAAACGTTGTTTTATAACAAATTTGTTTATACAAGATAAAACGCTTTAGTCATCATGGTCAATGATGTATTAGTCTCTACATCGGTTTTGTGTTAGGTTTGATATCAGTTATGTATATGACTGAATTTTGTTTCCGTATCAGTTTCCGTTACAGTTTTAGATCAGTTCATGTATCTGTTTTTGTATCAGTCTTGTGTCTGGATCTGTTTTCAGCACTCGTGTCAGTAATCGTTTCAGTTTACTCTCAGTTCAGTTCAGTTCTGTTACTTTGTGTTTTGCTTCCGCTGATATGACTTTACTTTTACTGTTGATTTCTCCGTTACTGGGCAATTTTTGGCTCAGCCGTATTTTCTTTTTGTGTTTGTCTTATTTGTTTTACAGGTAATCTGGGATAATTCGGGATTTCGGTGAGGACCACTAGGAAGTTGTTGATCAAGATTCTTTATTTTAGCATCGTAATAAAATGTAATTAGGATCTTTTATTTAATGTTATGGATTGGTTTTAGTTTTGATATCTGTAAGAGTGACACGTCAGCCCTAGCGGGGTCGGGGTGTTACAGAAAGTCTTTAAGCCAACGAAGATCCTTGCACACATGACTTGTTGCATCTGAATCAACCCACCAAGCAATGTCATCATCCTGCACATAAAATGCCTCAGAAATTAGTGACACATAATTCTGAACCGAATAATTAAATTGTACTAAATTCTGACCTTGCTTGCCCGGGTCCTTGGACCCGCTAGAACCAGCCTCTTGCTTGTCCTTTGAACCGGACTTCTTGTTTTTCTTCATCAACTTACAGTCCTTCTTAAAGTGACCAACCTTACCACATTTCCAGCAAGGGTAATTCGGATTTTTGTTTGAACCCGAATTGTTGTTTCCTTGAAACTTGCGTTTCCCTATGAACTTATTGTTTCCTTTAGACGATTCACCCGTTTCAACCATGTTTACAGAACTTGATCCAGCCCGTTTCTTATCATAATTGACCAACACATTTTCCTGTGCTCTCAAGCCTTCTTCAATTCTGAAGTGGCTTCCAAGTTCAACCAAAGTTAACTCTCCTTTCTGATGTTTCAGATTATGTTTAACATCTCTCCAGGAAGGAGGTAACTTGTCAATGATACTCGAAACAGAGATGGATTCATCCATCTTCATATCATGTTGGGCAAACTGCCCCAGAATTCGTAGCAATTCATGATATTGTTCCATCCCAGGCCGTTCATCAACCATTTTGTAATTATTGAAATTACTGACAAGAAACTTCTTACTAGAAGAATCTTCTGCCATGTATTTGGCTTCAATGTGTCCCACAGTAACTTTGCAGTTTCAACATTTTGATAAACATCAAATAAAGGATCAGACATACCGTTCAGGATGTGGCCAAGACAGATATAATTGTCGTTCTCCCACTTCGACCTCTTCCTGATTTGCTCCAGATTTCCCTCCTCCTGTATCTCCGGATTTGGAGTAGTCAACACGTACACAACCTTCAACGAACTCAGAAGAAAATGCATCTTCTTCTGCCATCTTCGGAAGTCCACACCTTCGAACTTCTCCAGTTTGTTCTCCTTGATTATCATATCCTTCATCAATCCGCTTGCCATCTTCACCGAAATAATTTGATCTTTGTTGGGGAATTTTCAGAAACCGGACGATCAGAGAGGCGTGTAATCACTCTCAGATCAAATTATTTCGGTGGTTCACCCGAATAATTCAATCGGATACAACTCTGATTTCGAGAAATTGAACTAGTGTATGTTGTTTGTGTGAATTGATAAACCAGAAAAAATGATCAAAAAACTGAATACGAATTGGGTTTTTGGGGTGTAACTGCCCAATGGCAGTTAATCCAATTTTTGGACAAAACTGTCATTTAACTGCCATTTTCAAACATTTCGAAAATGTGGCAAAATTCAGAAAAATAAAATTTCTGTCACATTACCCCAGCCAGGGGCTCTGCCCCTTGGACCCCGCCAGGGGCTGCCGCCCCTTGGACCCTGTTCCCAGAGGCGCTGCCCCGAGACCCCCGCCAAGGGGGCGTTGCCCCCTTGGAACCCCCGTAGAGTACGGGCTCCGCCCGTACACTTCGAATAATAATAACTCAAACAAGCGTGCACTCCCGCACCTCCTAACTTGCTTGACGTGTATTATTATTCGCTTTGATCACCAAGTCAATCCCCGATTACACTAAAATAAAGTAGATGTCGATCGGTGTTAAATTTAAATTAGCGTCATTTTTTTCTTGTTAATACACGTAAAACATTGTTATATACTACCTACTAGCCAGTAAGATTTATTTAGACAGAAACATTATAATATAATATTTTGGGTAAGCGGATAATTTGAACAATCCAGACGTACCCATAGGATTTTACAAAGAATGATCAAAAGGATATTCCTAAAAATTCGAAACAAACCCTCGTTTCACTCGTCTGAATACGAATTATATCATCGTGTCGGATGGGTCTATATATATCAGGAAACCTCAATCAACTAGAAAATCAAGTAATTGTGACGTCAAGAATTAATGGCTTCCAATAACCTATCCATACTTGAAGCACTTGATTCAGCTAAAACGCAATGGTACCATGTCAAAGCCATTGTCATCGCAGGAATGGGTTTCTTCACAGACGCGTACGATCTCTTTTGTATCGCCACCGTATCCAAGCTGCTGGGCCGTCTCTACTTTTCTGGAGAACACCCTGACGAACCAGGAAAGCTCCCACTAGGCGTAAACAACACCGTGCTCGGTGTAGCCCTAGTTGGAACCCTTTCAGGTCAACTTGTGTTTGGTTATCTTGGTGACAAGCTTGGTCGAAAGAAGGTGTACGGAATGACCTTGCTTCTCATGATGATTTGTGCTATTTGCTCCGGGTTGAGTTTCGGGTACGGTCCAAAAGCAGTGATCGGCACCCTTTGTTTCTTCCGGTTCTGGCTTGGATTCGGGATCGGCGGAGACTACCCACTCTCCGCTACGATCATGTCTGAGTACGCAAACAAGAGAACCCGTGGTGCGTTTATCGCCGCGGTGTTCGCCATGCAAGGAATGGGGATTATTTTTGCCGGTCTAGTATCAATGACCGTCTCAAAGTTGTTCCTAATGGCAAACAAGGCCCCCACGTGGAATGATAGCCACGTCCATTCCACGCAGAGGAATGCAGATTACGCATGGAGAATTGTTCTCATGCTCGGAGCTCTTCCGGCTCTCTTGACATACTACTGGCGGATGAAGATGCCGGAAACCGGTAGGTACACGGCCATAATCGAGGGAAACGCGAAGCAAGCAGCATCGGATATGGGACGTGTGTTGGATGTGGAGATCCAAGCGGAGCAAGAGAAATTGGCTATGTTTAAGTCGAATAACGACTACCCTTTGTTATCCGAGAAGTTCTTTCAGAGACATGGGAGACACTTGATCGGGACAATGAGCACGTGGTTCTTGTTGGACATTGCGTTTTATAGTCAAAACTTGACACAAAAGGACATCTTTCCGGTGATGGGTTTGACAAAAAAGGCCCCGGAAGTCAACGCTCTGGAAGAAATGTTCGAGATATCACGCGCCATGTTCGTTGTAGCCATGTTTGGCACTTTCCCCGGCTACTGGTTCACGGTGGCTTTCATCGAGAAGATCGGTCGGTACAACATCCAACTCATGGGATTCCTAATGATGTCGATCTTCATGTTCATAATAGGAATCAAGTACGAATACCTCGCTACAAAAGAAAACCGATGGATCTTCGCAGGTCTCTATGGGCTGACCTTCTTCTTCGCAAACTTCGGGCCTAACAGCACAACTTTCGTTTTACCCGCGGAGCTCTTTCCTACGAGAGTGAGGTCTACGTGCCATGCAATGAGCGCGGCCGCAGGGAAGGCGGGGGCGATGGTGAGTGCGTTCGGGATTCAGAAATATACACTGGATAGTAACAAGGATAAGATAAAGACTGCAATGATCATATTGGCGGTTACAAACATGTTGGGGTTTTTCTGTACGTTCTTGGTGACGGAGACCAAAGGGCGGTCATTGGAAGAGATTTCCGGCGAAGATGGAAGCATGGACAAGGAGGAGGCGGAGATGAGTAACAGAGGACATCGTCACGTCCAAGAAAATTGAGTGTATTTGATATGAATGTTTGATTGCCATGAAGAATATACTAACACAAGGAAAATGGCATGTAAAATAATACATAAATAAATAATTAAATAAAACAGGCCAAAAGAGACGTATGTTTGTGATATTTCATATTGTTTTATTAGCATAGGTTTAGTTTATTCTTTTGGCCATCCCTATGTGAGTTTAAGGTACACTCGCCTCTTATTTTAAACTTTTAGTTAATTGTGTTTCTAATTCAGACTTTAATAGAACTAGTATTTTGAGGCGTGTTAAAACAAATTGAACATGTACACAACGTAGGCTTTAACATCCGAAAAATGCAAAGCTTAACATTGGTTAAAAACATCAACTGAGTTCGTCGAAAGATTATCGAGAGCATGACAACAGGCCCATTGCACAACACCAACACCTAATCTACAAGGGATAGTAGCAACCCATTGAGTCAAGTCTGACAGAGGTCCTGTTAGGGCAAAATAATTTTCACCATGGCTTTTTTGGTGTCAGATTGAAATATGCAAGCATCAATTAGTAACAGTTGTATTCTTTCATGTGCAAGTGAAATAACAAAAAACCCATCAACCGTTCCCTAATCAAGATTCCAAAACCACATCTTTAACACCAATATATTATAACAATCAAGTGAACCCGCCTTTAATCTCTTTCATTGAACCCAGATGATTGCCTGCCACATCAACAAAGAATATGCATTTTTGTTCAATGAAGATGACTCGTTTGATAAAACTGATCATTTAATTCATTCAATGAAGATGGTCCATTTGACCCGTTTAATAGTTTTTGGTTATGTGTGTAATCTAAAACTTATCATGCGTTTTCTTATTACCATTACCCTTACATACCACAATTCCCCAACAACTTTTTTTAAGTAACATCAAAAATTTGAACCTTGGGTGTTCAAAACTAAATAATGGTGAAACTTTATTACTATGTAGTGGTAGTTGTTGAATAAAAACTAAGACGCCTAATTGTAGATTTAATGGGTCAAATACAAATTTTATTCGTGTGTTGTTTTATTATACTTTGTAAGCCGGTGTTGACCAGTATCCATCCCCGCCGTCTGTGACAACTGGCACGAAACCGGTAATTTCCGTACTATTTTAATAATTATTTATTTCCTGCATTTATGTGTTTAAACGTGAACATTACATGCTTACATGTTATACATATGAATTCATGCATATTTCATACTTCATTTATCGCATTGTGCAATACATTAAGTGTTGCGTCGAAACGATTAGTAACTCACCGGTTAGACAAGTTGTGTCAGCCAGCTTCAGTATGCAATTAACGATAGATTTAGGACTTAGATGTAGGTCTAACATCAAAAATACATTAAGACCCAAGTGTGTGAACAAGGGTTTACAATAACACTTTCCGCAAGTAAATATAAGCACTAAAAACTGTCCGAAACGCACTTTAAACGCAGAATTCTGCATATTTCAGCAAAATTTAGAATTTAAACATTAAAATGGCATCCAGAATAACTTGCAAAGTGTCGGAAGCATGTCACAAAAGGTACTTCATACCTGGTAAAATTCACTACTTAGCACTTTAACGAATCGACAACCGAACGATTAACCGGACACTACCCAAAACACCAAAAATAGACTAGAAACATAGTTTTGATGTTTTGAAGCTAGTTATGTCACACCCCTTTCTGCGGCGGAAGCACGAGGTGTGATCATGAAAGGTTCTCATTGCATACGAAAGGTAAACATACTACATGCTCAAGAAAATAACTTCAAATACCATAACTTGAAATCATAAGTTAGCGTTTACAACGCGAGTTAACATAAACATTGTCTTAAAAGGTTTACACTTTATTTAAAAGCAAACACAAGCGACATCCACGAGCATAAGTGAGACCACGCGCACATCCATCCTAGTTACCTGAAATACATGTGAGTTTTGGAAAAAACGTCAACATAATGTTGGTGTGAATTCATGCCGTTTTGTTTTGCACTTTTGTATACTTTGTATGAAAACATATTTTGTGAATAAATCGAGTTTTCATAAAATCCAGTTTCATGTGTACACCACGTACTCATGTATGATTCAAATTCTTCTAGAGTACCCCACGTACTCAAGTATAATCCATGCTTTTCTTGAGTACCCCACATACTCAAGTATTCATCAAGTTTTAGAATGGTATGAGTTTTTATGTAAATTAAGTATTCCTGTTATGTATCAGGATTGTTAATGGGTTGCAAAGCCATTAACATGTGACACGACATAGGAAGTCACCAAACCTTAGGCATTTAATTGGTATATTCTGAGACACAAAAGCACTACTCGATACTCGCCCTCATCGAGAGTGTGGCTGCCCGGCACCCGTTAGATCTAACCTTTTGTTCTGCGGTCTAGGTATATTGTTGATTAATGGTGCTTCTGTACCCTATTCGTGACACGATTCCTCGCATCATTTCATAGCGCATCCTACTTGGTACTCGTTTCTCACCAAGCGCTCTTCTCATATTCCTATTTCACAACACACTTGGTACTCGTTCTCACCAAGTGCGCTTCTCGTTTTCTTATTTCACAACACACTTGGTACTCGTTCTCACCAAGTGCGCTTCTTGTATTCTTATATCGCTACACACTTGGTACTCGTTCTCACCAAGTGTGCTTTTTATTATCATACCATTTGTTAAACATAAAAATATCTGTAACATGTATTTCACCCCCGAAGTTATAAAACTGAAAACAGTTAAGAGAAAAGGGGGAGCATGAACTCACAACTTTGCGTTCCTGTGCGTCGTAAACTTCACCGGTTTGCTTATTTAACGTCGTAACCTATACGTGTTTTCTTAACGTTAGTCACTAGACTCGCGTCGTACAAGTTCGGTCACTCACTTTTGTATTCGTATTGTTGTGTTAAAAATATTTCATATTTTTAACTAAGTATCTTACTTATATTATTTTTCGCAAATTAATATAAGTATCTTGTGTTTTGCACTTTGCACCCGAATTATGTGTCTTGTATATTGTATGTGTATTTTCATGTTTATACTCCTCATGAGTATTTAGTGTATTTTTACGTCTTAATACGCTAGCACGTATAACACATACTATATACACTTAGCACAGAAGTTGGTGATAAAATAATATATATTTTTCTCTCAAAAATATACATACTTATATCCATTTTTATTCTTGAAGAAATCCTCATTTCTTATCACCAAAAATTAGGGAAACCTTGGTCATACTCTTAAATACATTTTTAGGGAATAAGTTTCTCAAAAACTTATATTTTTCTAAGTATCAAAATTTATAAAAATTTTGGCAGAGTTTCCCCTAAAAATGGAGGTTTCCCATGTTTTCAAAACATGTGTTTATTTTCTTTTAAATCGTCAACAATCATCAACAACACTTATCAACAATAATCATCCACAAATATCACTAATTTCTCCATTTCATGAACTTGGTTATTTACTAAAATTGTGTAGTAACTTACTAGCACATTTAGTAAGTCTTGTTATCTTTAAAAATAAGTTTAGTTTCTTAAAAACCTTATTTTCAAAGAATATAAAGTTTCACAACTTCTAGTCGGTTTTTACGAAAATTATTTCTTTGTTAAAACTTTTGTTACACAAGTGTCCATACACTTGTTTGTTCACAAAAATCACTTTTGTTTGTGTAAGATCCGGTTTGGAACATGTGGTTTCTTTTGACGCTTGGTCTTTTAAAAATACCACTTGTAGATTCATAGATCGGCTAGTTTTAAACACTATTTTACAAGTAAAAATACTTTTACACAAGTTCATGATTCGTGTGTGGTAGAGTTTCACCCTTTAACCCTTGTTTCATTCAAAACAACCTTATGTCATGATTCATGATCATGACCAACCCGGGTTAAACGATGATCCGAGCTACCACAACATAGATCAGGTCTAGATAACCCCACAAATCAAATACTACCACATTTACACATCATGTGAGCTTTTATCCAGCATTTAAGTGTCTTTTAGTAGACTTTAATGCATCAAATTGCAAGATTCCGAGTCTTAGCCGTTATCTATCATATTAACCACTCTAAATTAGTTCAAGAATGTGTTTTAAGTAACTCACCACTAGCTCGAGGCTAGGGAAGAATCTAGGCGCGAATGTGGTGGATAAAGGCTAAAGAAAGAGGTCCTTCGAGCTCCGAGTGCACCAAGCCTCCTAATACGTGATCCTTGATACTTGGGTATGCTTGGAATGGCTTGAATAAGGCTCGAAAAATTGATGGGTGATTAGGGATGCTTGGCCGTGAGCTTGAGAGAGCAAGAGAGAGTGTGATGTGTGAAGTTATGAGGTGTGAATGATCTTATGTGCCTAACTAGTTACTTATAGATAATTTAGAGATTATGGACCAAAGGTTTCAATGTTCTCTTGATATGAGACAAGACTCAATAAAATATAGCAAAGAAATCCCTTGTGGGATCTTGGTCTCCCAACCGTCCAACATAGGGGGGGGGTATTGGTTGCATTTCAATTGTTAGTTACCATATCTAGTTACTTGTTAAATGTTAGGTTTAGTGTGTTATGTATGTTATATAATGTGAAGTGTGTTAGGGTGTTCGGGGACCCTAACAAGCTTAGAAAAAAATAAAAACAATGCTTCTAGCATTATTTTGGTGTTCCGGGTAAAGTCCGGTTGTTCGGTTAGACACCGATTCGATTAAGTGTTAAATTACACTTTCTAGTGTCTTTTAAGTACCCTTCTTGTACCCTTTCAATTCCCAACACTTAGGGAAATATTCCGGATGTTAAAACGAAATTTCTGCATAATATTCATATGTTTAAATGCTGAATTATTGCTGAATTTTACAAATTCTGCACTTAAAGTGCGTTTCGGGTGCTTCTTAGTGCGTATTTTAGCTCTCGCAATGACTATAAACTAAACCCTTATACGTACTCTTGGGTTTTAATGTATTCTAGTCGTTGGACCTACACTAGGCCTTAATTCTAATGTCTGACTGCTTTCTGCAGTCCCGTTGACACATTGTGTCTTACCGGTGAGTTTACTTAGTATTTTTGGCGCAACGCTCTCGTTTATGCATAAAGCAGTATTCTATAGTATACAACGTGCATGAATTCACTTGCTTAACATCAAATCAGTCAATGCTGATATTTAAGCACATAATTGCAGTCATTAAATAATGATTAAAGTGTACGGAAATTACCGGTTTTGTGCCAGTTGTCACAGTCTCCCCCCGTTAAAAGAATTTCGTCCCGAAATTCAGGATGAACTAACCCTCGCAGGAGTCTCTTTGAATAGGTGGGGATACTTTTCCTTGAACTGGTCTTCGCGTTCCCATGTATACTCGGGTCCGTGCTTAGAGCTCCAACGTACTTTGACAAGTTTCACACTGCTCCTCCTAGTCTTGTTGACTTTCCAGTCAGTAACCTCAACGGGTTGTTCTGTAAATCGGAGGGCTTCATCAATATGCACTTCATCCATCGGGATGATCACGTTTTCTTGGGTTGGACTCTTCTTCAGGTTGGATACATGAAACGTATCATGTACTCCACTAAGTTCTTCCGGTAACTCCAGCTTGTACGCCACGGTACCAATTCTTCTCAAGATTCTGAATGGTCCGATGTATCGTGGGTTCAGCTTTCCACGCTTTCCAAATCTGACTACGCCCTTCCAAGGTGAGACTTTTAACAACACTTTGTCTCCCACCTCGAATTCTACTGATTTTCTTTTCGGATCAGCGTAGCTCTTTTGTCGATCTCGAGCCGCCTTAATGCGCTCTCGGATCTGTGCAATCTTGTCGGTTGTCTCTTGTACAAGTTCAGGACCAACCATACGTTTATCTCCGGCATCTGCCCAACATAAGGGCGATCGGCACTTGCGGCCATACAGAGCTTCGAACGGCGCGGCCTTTATGCTTGTATGATAACTGTTATTGTAGGAAAACTCAACTAATGGTAGGTGAGTATCCCAGCTGCCGCCCAGATCCATGACACATGCGCGAAGCATATCTTCTAACGTTTGTATAGTCCGTTCGCTCTGGCCGTCTGTTTGCGGATGGAATGCCGTGCTTAGATCTAACTGAGATCCAAAGGCTTCCTGAAATGATTGCCAGATTCTTGAGACAAAGCGTCCATCTCTGTCTGAGATGATTGAGATAGGCACTCCATGACGTGCCACAATTTCTCTTAAGTATATTTCTGCAAGCTTTCCAGTGCTATCCTTCTCTCGGATTGGCAGGAAATGCGCAGATTTCGTCAACCGATCAACTATTACCCATATCATGTCGTGCCCTCTCGGTGTCCTGGGTAATTTCGTTATGAAGTCCATCGAGATTTGTTCCCACTTCCACACGGGAATCTCTGGTTGTTGTAGTAGGCCGGACGGTTTTTGATATTCGGCCTTAACCTTGGCACAGGTTAGGCATTTTCCAACATAGACAGCAACATCGCCCTTGAGTCTCGGCCACCAATAGTACTCTTTCAAGTCTTGATACATCTTGTCCGATCCTGGATGGATTGAATATCTCGATTTGTGGGCTTCATTAAGGATGACTTCTCGTATGCCACCATAGAGTGGAACCCAAATACGCTTCTTGAAGTATAAGGCTCCCTCTTCATTTGGCGTCATGTACTTCAATGCACCTCGAAGGTATTCAGCTTTACGGTTCTCTCCTTTAAGAGCTTCTTGTTGTGCATCACGAATGCGTGCAGTGAGGTTCGTTTGAATGGTCATCTCTAACGCTCGAACTCTTAGGGTCTTAACCCTTTCCTTTCGACTTAATGCGTCTGCTACAACGTTTGCCTTTCCTGGGTGGTACTTAATCTCACAGTCGTAATCATTTAGCAGCTCGACCCATCGCCGCTGGCGCATATTCAATTCCTTCTGATCAAATATGTGTTGCAGGCTTTTGTGATCTGTGAAGATTGTACATCGGGTACCATATAGATAGTGTCGCCAGATTTTCAAGGCGAATACCACTGCGCCCAGCTCCAGGTCGTGAGTGGTATAATTTCTTTCGTGTACCTTCAATTGCCTTGAAGCGTAAGCGATGACTTTTTGGCGTTGCATGAGCACGCATCCCAGTCCTTGTCGCGAGGCGTCGCAGTATACCACGAAGTCTTCCGTGCCTTCGGGTAGTGACAATATTGGTGCATCGCATAGCTTGTTTTTGAGTAGCTGAAAAGCTTCCTCTTGTTTAACACCCCAGTCATACTTCTTGTCTTTCTGTGTAAGGGTAGTTAGCGGCTGAGCTATTTTCGAGAAATTCTCGATGAATCTCCTATAGTAGCCCGCTAAGCCCAAAAATTGCCGAACTTCAGTCGGGGTTTTGGGAGCTTCCCAATTCTTTATTGCTTCTATCTTGGACGGGTCTACATGAATGCCCTTCTCATTCACAACGTGACCAAGAAATTGTACTTCGCGAATCCAGAATTCGCATTTTGAGAACTTTGCATAAAGTTTCTCCTTTTTCAGTAGCTCCAAGATGGTTCTGAGGTGTTGCTCGTGCTCTTCTTTCGTCCGAGAGTAAATCAGGATATCATCGATAAATACAATCACAAATTTATCGAGATATGGTTTGCATACGCGGTTCATCAGATCCATAAAGACCGCTGGTGCATTCGTCAGCCCGAATGGCATCACAAGAAACTCGTAATGCCCATAGCGTGTTCTGAATGCAGTCTTTGGTACGCTCTCCTCTTGGATTCTCAGCTGGTGGTATCCAGACCGAAGGTCGATCTTGGAATAGTAGCTTGACCCTTGTAACTGGTCAAACAAGTCGTCAATTCTCGGTAGTGGGTACCGATTCTTGATCGTTAGTTTGTTCAGTTCCCTATAATCGATACACATCCGCATGGTTCCATCCTTTTTCTTCACGAACAAAACTGGAGCTCCCCATGGCGAGAAGCTTGGCCTTATGAATCCTTTATCCAACAACTCCTGGAGTTGTGTAGATAGTTCTTGCATTTCGGATGGCGCAAGTCTATACGGTGCCTTGGCTACAGGAGCAGCTCCCGGAACCAAGTCTATACGGAATTCGACTTGTCGTTGCGGAGGTAGTCCTGGCAGATCCTCAGGGAACACATCAGGAAATTCCTTCGCCACAGGAATATCTTCGAGTTTCGGTTCCTCAGCCTTCTTATCTATAATGTGTGCTAGGAAGGCAACACATCCTTTCCTTAAGCACTTCTGTGCCTTCATGCAACTGATGATCCGAAGAGGTGCGTCTCGCTTTTCTCCATGTACGATGAGAGTTTCATCATTCGCCAAAGGGATGCGAATGATCTTCTCATGACAAATAACTTCAGCTTTGTTCTTGGACAGCCAGTCCATTCCGACTACCACATCGAAGCTACCCAATTGAATAGGTAAAAGGTCGATGCTAAAGCTTCGTTCACCAAGTTCTAGCGTGCAGTTTCTAACAACTTCGCCTGATTCAACAAGTTTTCCATTGGCTAATTCTATGGAATATGGAACTTCTAATCTACTAGATTCTATTCCGAGTATGCGTTTAAATTCCACAGACATGAAACTATAGTCGGCACCAGTGTCAAATAATATGGATGCATAGTGATTGTTAACTAGAAACGTACCGGTGACCACGTTTGGGTCCTCGCGTGCGTCCCTTGCTCCAATCACAAATGCTCGAGCCTGAGCATTGTCTTTCTTTGGGCAGTCTCTCATGAAATGATCGTTGCTTCCACACTTGAAGCATCCTTGGTTTCGCCCTTTCCCGTTATCATTCCTGTTACCAGCACCGTTTCCATTTTGATTCTTTCCCTTACTCCAACAGTCTTCTATTCGATGACCCAATCTACCACACTTGTCGCACCTTGGAATGCGACAAGCTCCATCATGATGATACTTGCATTTTTGGCACTTAGGCATGGTGCCTTGGTATCCTTTGGCTGAATTCTTTGCCTCCTTAGAGGGGTTGGTGTCACGTTTCTTGTTGGAACCCTTGTTGTTGCGAGTTGCTTGAGTCAGAGTCGAATGCTTCCTCTTCTTGTCACCGGACGACTCAACGTGTGTCTCGGTCTTCTCTATTGGGTTCAACGATAACTTCTCCATACGAACACAATCCTCAGTAAGACTGACAGCCAGAGTTACAGCCTCAGTGATTGTTTGTGGTTTGGCCGACGTCACCATGCCACGAAATTCTGGGGCCAATCCCCAAATGTAGCGTTCAACGCGCTTGAATTCGGGAGTCACCATGTAAGGAATCACCCTAGACAAATCATGGAACCTCCGAGTATACCCAGTGATGTCAGCTCCTACCATAGTCAAGTGCCAGAACTCTGTCTCCAACCTTTGGAGTTCGGCACGAGAGCAATACTTCTCTCTCATCTTCTCCTTCAATTCATCCCAAGTCATGCCATACGCAGCATCATCGCCTAGGGTTTGGACTTGTAAATTCCACCATGTCAGTGCTTCGTCGACAAACAGCCCAGTAGCAAAAGTGACTTGCTGATCTGCGGTACACTTGCTCATGCGGATTGTGGCTTCAGTCTTTTCCGTCCAACGCACAAAGGCTACTGCTCCTCCAGTGCCATCGTAGTTCATAGGTTTGCAGTCGAGGAACTGCTTGAAGGTGCAGCCTTGAACTGCGTTTCCACCGGACGAATCTCCATGTCCGTTACGCCTGGCACTGCTTGGCCCTCCACTGTCTTGGGTACGGTTCGCCTCGTACTGGGCGATAGCAGCAGAGATTCTTTCTTCCAGTAGAGCGTTCAGCTCTTCAGCAATTTTTGGTAGTGGGGGAGGAGGAGGTTGATCATCATTGCGAGCATTCACAGCTTTCCTGGGTGCCATGTTCTGACAGAACATAACACAGCAGGGTTAGGCATTTGTTTTGACGTCGTCATACTGGACAGTAGTAGTATATATTCACAGGTATATACCACATAATTAACATCAAATAATTATTACTCTAGCAGAGTACTTAGTAGGCTTGTACTGAGGGAATCTATACGTGACAAGACTTGCTGTGATTTCTGTGCACTGAATTCCATAATTATGTATGCATCCATAATTACGTAACTCCTTGCACAGTCCGCACAGTTCGTTTCATCCTCGTATCTCTTCCTTCGGATGGGCCATCGTTGCAGGTAAAGTCACGTATACCTGTGACATTCTACATCTAGTATATGCTAATTATCACACATAATTGCACGTAATTTCTCAGCTAAGACAAGTGCTACTCCTGTGCACCCTAAGTCTCGTAGTGTCTTTTTTTAGACTCGTGTAGTCAGTTTCAGGTAGTGGATGTCGCGGGACGTTTTATGCAATGAAAACTCTTTGAAAATTGTTTTCGTGATAGGATCCTAGAGATTGTAGACTAGACTCGAGAAGGAATCCTGGTTCACTACAATGGCAGCTCTGATACCAATCTGTCACACCCCTTTCTGCGGCGGAAGCACGAGGTGTGATCATGAAAGGTTCTCATTGCATACGAAAGGTAAACATACTACATGCTCAAGAAAATAACTTCAAATACCATAACTTGAAATCATAAGTTAGCGTTTACAACGCGAGTTAACATAAACATTGTCTTAAAAGGTTTACACTTTATTTAAAAGCAAACACAAGCGACATCCACGAGCATAAGTGAGACCACGCGCACATCCATCCTAGTTACCTGAAATACATGTGAGTTTTGGAAAAAACGTCAACATAATGTTGGTGTGAATTCATGCCGTTTTGTTTTGCACTTTTGTATACTTTGTATGAAAACATATTTTGTGAATAAATCGAGTTTTCATAAAATCCAGTTTCATGTGTACACCACGTACTCATGTATGATTCAAATTCTTCTAGAGTACCCCACGTACTCAAGTATAATCCATGCTTTTCTTGAGTACCCCACATACTCAAGTATTCATCAAGTTTTAGAATGGTATGAGTTTTTATGTAAATTAAGTATTCCTGTTATGTATCAGGATTGTTAATGGGTTGCAAAGCCATTAACATGTGACACGACATAGGAAGTCACCAAACCTTAGGCATTTAATTGGTATATTCTGAGACACAAAAGCACTACTCGATACTCGCCCTCATCGAGAGTGTGGCTGCCCGGCACCCGTTAGATCTAACCTTTTGTTCTGCGGTCTAGGTATATTGTTGATTAATGGTGCTTCTGTACCCTATTCGTGACACGATTCCTCGCATCATTTCATAGCGCATCCTACTTGGTACTCGTTTCTCACCAAGCGCTCTTCTCATATTCCTATTTCACAACACACTTGGTACTCGTTCTCACCAAGTGCGCTTCTCGTTTTCTTATTTCACAACACACTTGGTACTCGTTCTCACCAAGTGCGCTTCTTGTATTCTTATATCGCTACACACTTGGTACTCGTTCTCACCAAGTGTGCTTTTTATTATCATACCATTTGTTAAACATAAAAATATCTGTAACATGTATTTCACCCCCGAAGTTATAAAACTGAAAACAGTTAAGAGAAAAGGGGGAGCATGAACTCACAACTTTGCGTTCCTGTGCGTCGTAAACTTCACCGGTTTGCTTATTTAACGTCGTAACCTATACGTGTTTTCTTAACGTTAGTCACTAGACTCGCGTCGTACAAGTTCGGTCACTCACTTTTGTATTCGTATTGTTGTGTTAAAAATATTTCATATTTTTAACTAAGTATCTTACTTATATTATTTTTCGCAAATTAATATAAGTATCTTGTGTTTTGCACTTTGCACCCGAATTATGTGTCTTGTATATTGTATGTGTATTTTCATGTTTATACTCCTCATGAGTATTTAGTGTATTCTTACGTCTTAATACGCTAGCACGTATAACACATACTATATACACTTAGCACAGAAGTTGGTGATAAAATAATATATATTTTTCTCTCAAAAATATACATACTTATATCCATTTTTATTCTTGAAGAAATCCTCATTTCTTATCACCAAAAATTAGGGAAACCTTGGTAATACTCTTAAATACATTTTTAGGGAATAAGTTTTGTGACACCCCAGGAAAAACCAGTGAACGATTGAACTTACCTAGCTTCCTCAGTGAGTGCATACCAAATGTCGGGACGAAATTTCCAATTAGTTGGGGATAATGTGACAACCCGTACTCTAGACTTATCTTGTGCAACGTTATATGCTCACGTGAACTATGTTACTTGAACGAATACATGATATGTTATGTGTTACACGGTTGTGTGATTTCGTGATTATATTGAATGTTGCATGTTACGTGATTTAATGTGATTGCATATGTTATTACTTGAACGATTAGTGAAACATTTATAAGAACCCACTCGGTCCATATGGTTGGACTCGAGACCATGAGGAAACCCAAGTGGGGGTTTCGGCCCACTTCCCTTCACACGCATATATACACACATTACCTCTAGGGTTTTAGTTTTACACAACTTAGCAATCAAGAACACACACAAACTCTCCCTCTCTTCTTCGCAAACCGAAGGCAGCCAAGGACTTTCCCCCATCGGAGATCATTGTCCACGGATCAATCCTACTCTCCTTTCAATCGGTTAGTGGTTTGTGTTTTCTTGGTTGAATGATGTATGTTGTATGCTTTCGGATTGATTGGTTGTGATGATATTATGTGATAACTAGGGTTCTTGCTGTGATTATTAATGAAGGTTCTTGATGTCATAATATTCATACAATTCGGTTTGCATGATGTTAATCGGACACTATGTTCCTGTTATTGTTTTGATGCGTATATGATTAATCGGTCCAAGTATATGTTAGCCGGCTAGGTTGCATGCTAGTTCAATAATATGATTCATGTTTCGGTTTAGGTCTGTTTGATGATCTGATTACGTGTTCTTGAGGCTGTCATGAATATGTTAATGATGCTAATTTGAAGATGCTATGAAACTGTTATTTTCGGTATTTGATCTGTTTCCGAAACTGCTGAATATGTTTGCTGAAATCACGGATTAGTTGTTATTGTTATTTAAGGAATTCAGGAAAAGCTGTTACACGCATGGTTGCGACTCAGATTGCGAGTCGGGAACCCACAGTCTCGACTCGAGACCACAACGACATCAGCCGCAATCATGGTTGCGAGTCCCGTTGCGACTCGTAACCGGACCATGATGAACCGAGACCAGCCATTGCGACTCGCAACCTACTGTTGCGACTCGTAATCTCCTGATGTGACTCGTAACCCGGTTGCGACTCGAGATCCCCGTTGCGACTCGAGACCGGCTATTACACATACACTGTTTTGGGCCTACTTTGCCACGGGCCCAATCGTACGACTGTTATGCTATTGGACTGCTTACCTGTTGGGCCGACATGCTAGTTGGGTGAATACTATTGGGCCGGGTTATGGTTGGGACGAATACTTAGATTGTTTATCGATACGTGTACGTGTTTACCATGAATCCTTGTATGCTTGCAACGTGGTAACTTATGTGATACATACGTGCGATACTTGAACCGAACCTGACTTACATAATAAACCATGATAGGACGTGGTTGATCATTTACTTGCTACCTGTACTCTTTGTGTATCTGCCGAGCAATCCAAGGTGAGTTCACACAGCCAAGGCATGGGGTTCCCAGGGTGGGAATGGGATTGAATAAACTATACGTACATACTTAGTTAACAGAACATAATGATATGAGTCCTCAGGGTGAGGGTGGTGAATGATAAGATACGGCTAGACTAGTATACCAATTGAACTGATCTTCGCATACACGCCAGGGGTTGGCCGCGATATTATGACTGATCTTCGCACACATGCCTTGGAAAGGTCGCGAACTATATACTAAAACTTCGCACACATGCCAGGGTGGCCGCGATACAAATATACATAGTCTAGAATACTTGAGAACTTTCTTTAATCTTCGCATACATGCCGAAATGGCCCGCGATACGAACCGATACTATACATGAGCAATGAACGAACTAATACGATGCATGATTAGATAAACGAACGCAATGTTTGCTATACTATGCTATTACTGAACTTACTTTCTGTGAACTCGCTCAACTAGTTGTTGACTCGCTGCTGCATGCCTTGCAGGACCTTAGGTACATTATGGAGCTTGCACAGGGAGGAGCAGGTCGTTGTGGGCAAAGGGTCGTGAATGATATTTCAACACTTATGATAAATCATGCATGCTATTGTTTGGGTTACTTAAAATGCTTCCGCTATACTTAACTACTTTATACGTTCAATATGATTGGTGGTTAGGATCCTGGTCAGTCATGCCTCCAAGCGGTGATACTCCGCGTGTGGATTTTGGGGGTGTGACAGATTGGTATCAGAGCCATTGGTTATAGAGAACTAGGTTTTAATGTGGGAAAACGTTTTATTAAAACCAGACTATAACCAGAACAGTGCTCTCAACGATCCACAACGACGCTTCGCTCCACGTGCAAGACTCGACATCTTAGGTAATAAGGTTTATGTTTATTGCCTGTTTGCTAGAACTGCTTAGAACTTTGCTCGCATTACGTTTAGATACACATGCTTTGATTACATGAGAACACCTATATGCCCATACTTTTCTGTCATCGCCCTACTCGCGAGCCACTCTTATTTACATTACTTTTACTATGAAGATCATGTCTGGACGAATCAACATGACTCAAGCCCAGCTAGAGGCTCTCGTTCAAGCTCAAGTTGCTGCGGCAGTTGCAGCAGCTCAAGCAGGTCAACACGCGCAGCAGCCTGTCTGCACTTTCAAGAATTTCATGGACTGTCGTCCAAACTCTTTCAGCGGCACAGAAGGAGCGGTTGGACTCCTCCACTGGTTCGAGAAGCTAGAATCAGTATTCGAGATGTGCGAGTGCCCTGAGGCTCGCAAGGTCAAGTTTGCCACCGGCACCTTGGAGGGAATAGCACTAACTTGGTGGAACGCCCAAGTTCAAATCTTAGGGTTGGCAGCTGCTAACGCCACCCCATGGAACGATTTTAAGGAACTCATCAAGAGGGAGTATTGCACGCGTGAAGACATTCACAAGCTGGAAGACGAGCTGTATAATCTGAAAATGATTGGGTCAGAGATCGAAGCATATACGAAACGGTCAAACGAGCTGGCAGTTCTGTGCCCTACTATGGTGGACCCTCCATACAAGCGCATTGAGTTGTATCTCAAGGGTTTGGCGCCAGAGATTCAGAGCCACGTGACGTCGGCTAACCTCGAAAACATTCAGGAAATTCAACGCCTCGCTCATCGCATCACTGATCAGGCAGTGGATCAGAATAAACTGCCAAAGCGTGTCAACGCTACTGCTACAGTCACTTCAGCTGCTACTTCTGCTACACCCAGCGACAACAAACGGAAATGGGATGGGGATTCCGAACAGTCTCAAGCACAGCAGCGCAGAACGAACGACTACCAGAACCCGGGTCAGCAATCATCTGGCAGTCAGGAGCAGGGTGGATACAGGGGAGTACACCCACTATGTAACAAGTGTAACAAACACCACAGTGGAAGGTGTCGCAAGGAACGTTGCCAGAGATGTCTCAAGATAGGGCATGAAGCCAAAGATTGCAGGAGCTCACGACCTGCAAACCAGAATCAGCAACTTCCACCACCAGTTCCTCAGAACCCACAGCAGCAGCAGCCACAGCGTGGAAATCGGGGATGTTTCCAGTGTGGAGCAGAAGGTCATTACAAGCGCGATTGCCCACAGTTGAACCAGAATCAGAACAACAACAATAACCAGGGCAATGGGAACAACAACAACAACAATGGCAACGAGGCAAGGGGTCGAGCTTTCATGCTAGGACAAGGAGACGCTGTTTGAACTTATAACTCGTTTTGGGATTTCCTATATTATGTCTCTGTTACTCAAACAAAGTTTGGTTTGAACATGAATCGTACTGGGTTTTATAGACTATTTTAATTACTATACTTTATGTTTGATATGATGGATGGCTTGATATTATTTGAACGCTCCTGCCGTATTTAAGGACCTTATGAATAGGGTGTGCAGACCCTACCTAGACAAGTTCGTCATAGTATTCGTGAAGTCCACTTCTTAGGCCACGTAGTGAACAAGGATGGGATCCGTGTCGATCCATCCAAGGTAGACTCAACCAGAAACTGGCCTGCACCACGTACTACAGACGGTTTACCAGGGATTTCTCGAAGATTGCTCAGCCACTTACGCTACTGACACAGAAGGGTGTCACCTATTGCTGGGAGAGCCCCAGGAGACTGCTTTTCAGCGCGACAAGGTTATCGCTTTCGCTACACGTCAACTTAAGATTCATGAACGCAACTACACGACGCACGATTTAGAGCTGGGAGCTGTTGTTTTTGCGCTTAAGATATGGCGACACTACCTGTACGGTACCAGGTGCACCATTTACACCGATCACAGGAGTCTCGAGCATATTCTTAAGCAGGAGGACTTGAACCATGCGTCAACGGCGATGGGTTGAACTACTTCGCGACTGTGAATGCGCCATCAAGTACCATCCAGGCAAGCCAATGTTGTGGCTGATGCCCTCAGTCGAAAGGACACCTTACCAAAGCGCGTGCGAGCGCTACAGCTTACGATTCAGTCTAGCCTTCCAGCACAGATACGAAATGCTCAGGTAGAAGCATTGAAGCCCGAAAACGTCAAGGCTGAAGCCTTACGCGGCTCACGACAGCAAATGGAACAGAAGGCAGACGGCGCTTACTATGTAACGGGCCGGATTTGGGTCCCACTTTATGGCGGTCTACGCGAACTTGTGATGGATGAAGCTCACAAGTCATACCACTCAGTACATCCAGGGTCGGATAGAACGTACTAAGACATCAGCACTACTTATTGGTGGCCTAGTAGGAAGGCCCACATTGCTACATACGTCGGAAAATGCTTGACCTGAGTGAGAGTCAAGGTTGAATACCAGAAACTAACAGGGCCTACTTCAGCAGCTTAAGATACCTCAGTGGAAATGGGAAGAAATTTCCATGGATTTCGTTACAGGCCTACCTCGATCCCAGCATGGGAACGATACCATATGGGTGATCGTGGATCGACTCACCAAGTCTGCACACTTCCTACCGATTAAGGAAACGGACAAGTTCTCCAACTCTCGCAGATGCCTATCTTAAAGAAGATTGTTTCGAGGCACGGGGTGCCCACGTCCATCAATTCGGATCGCGATGCACGATTCACGTCAGAACTTTGGCAAGCAAGGCACAAACCATTCGACTCACGATTAAACATGAGCACAATAGCATACAAGCCGCACCATTCGAGGCATTGTACGGGCGTAGATGTCGGTCACCTCTCTGTTGGGTAGAGGTGGGGGATAGTCAGATCACGGGTCCAGAGATTGTAATGGACGCCACAGAAAAGATTGCACAGATACGACAACGCACGGCGGCAGCACGCGACCGTCAGAAAGCCTACGCGGGCAAGCGTAGAAAGCCATTGGAATTTCAGGTCGGGGACCATTCGAGATCATAGAACGTACAGGCAGGGTAGCCTATAGATTGAACCTATCAGCTGAACTCGGGGCAGTTCACAATGTCTTTCATGTATCGAACTACCGACGAGCGGTTACAGTTCGTCGAGGAACCAGTAGAAATCACGGACCGGGAGGTGAAGGTCCTCAAACACAAGAGAATCCCTCTTGTTCGAGTTCGTTGGAACTCCAAACGTGGCCCAGAGTACACCTGGGAACGCAAAGACAGGATGACAGAAAAGTACCCCCAGTTATTCGAAACCAATGCTACCACTACTGAGGTTGAAGCTACTACTTCGGAATTTCGGGACGAAATTCCAGATCAACGGGGGGAGGATGTGACACCCCAGGAAAAACCAGTGAACGATTGAACTTACCTAGCTTCCTCAGTGAGTGCATACCAAATGTCGGGACGAAATTTCCAATTAGTTGGGGATAATGTGACAACCCGTACTCTAGACTTATCTTGTGCAACGTTATATGCTCACGTGAACTATGTTACTTGAACGAATACATGATATGTTATGTGTTACACGGTTGTGTGATTTCGTGATTATATTGAATGTTGCATGTTACGTGATTTAATGTGATTGCATATGTTATTACTTGAACGATTAGTGAAACATTTATAAGAACCCACTCGGTCCATATGGTTGGACTCGAGACCATGAGGAAACCCAAGTGGGGGTTTCGGCCCACTTCCCTTCACACGCATATATACACACATTACCTCTAGGGTTTTAGTTTTACACAACTTAGCAATCAAGAACACACACAAACTCTCCCTCTCTTCTTCGCAAACCGAAGGCAGCCAAGGACTTTCCCCCATCGGAGATCATTGTCCACGGATCAATCCTACTCTCCTTTCAATCGGTTAGTGGTTTGTGTTTTCTTGGTTGAATGATGTATGTTGTATGCTTTCGGATTGATTGGTTGTGATGATATTATGTGATAACTAGGGTTCTTGCTGTGATTATTAATGAAGGTTCTTGATGTCATAATATTCATACAATTCGGTTTGCATGATGTTAATCGGACACTATGTTCCTGTTATTGTTTTGATGCGTATATGATTAATCGGTCCAAGTATATGTTAGCCGGCTAGGTTGCATGCTAGTTCAATAATATGATTCATGTTTCGGTTTAGGTCTGTTTGATGATCTGATTACGTGTTCTTGAGGCTGTCATGAATATGTTAATGATGCTAATTTGAAGATGCTATGAAACTGTTATTTTCGGTATTTGATCTGTTTCCGAAACTGCTGAATATGTTTGCTGAAATCACGGATTAGTTGTTATTGTTATTTAAGGAATTCAGGAAAAGCTGTTACACGCATGGTTGCGACTCAGATTGCGAGTCGGGAACCCACAGTCTCGACTCGAGACCACAACGACATCAGCCGCAATCATGGTTGCGAGTCCCGTTGCGACTCGTAACCGGACCATGATGAACCGAGACCAGCCATTGCGACTCGCAACCTACTGTTGCGACTCGTAATCTCCTGATGTGACTCGTAACCCGGTTGCGACTCGAGATCCCCGTTGCGACTCGAGACCGGCTATTACACATACACTGTTTTGGGCCTACTTTGCCACGGGCCCAATCGTACGACTGTTATGCTATTGGACTGCTTACCTGTTGGGCCGACATGCTAGTTGGGTGAATACTATTGGGCCGGGTTATGGTTGGGACGAATACTTAGATTGTTTATCGATACGTGTACGTGTTTACCATGAATCCTTGTATGCTTGCAACGTGGTAACTTATGTGATACATACGTGCGATACTTGAACCGAACCTGACTTACATAATAAACCATGATAGGACGTGGTTGATCATTTACTTGCTACCTGTACTCTTTGTGTATCTGCCGAGCAATCCAAGGTGAGTTCACACAGCCAAGGCATGGGGTTCCCAGGGTGGGAATGGGATTGAATAAACTATACGTACATACTTAGTTAACAGAACATAATGATATGAGTCCTCAGGGTGAGGGTGGTGAATGATAAGATACGGCTAGACTAGTATACCAATTGAACTGATCTTCGCATACACGCCAGGGGTTGGCCGCGATATTATGACTGATCTTCGCACACATGCCTTGGAAAGGTCGCGAACTATATACTAAAACTTCGCACACATGCCAGGGTGGCCGCGATACAAATATACATAGTCTAGAATACTTGAGAACTTTCTTTAATCTTCGCATACATGCCGAAATGGCCCGCGATACGAACCGATACTATACATGAGCAATGAACGAACTAATACGATGCATGATTAGATAAACGAACGCAATGTTTGCTATACTATGCTATTACTGAACTTACTTTCTGTGAACTCGCTCAACTAGTTGTTGACTCGCTGCTGCATGCCTTGCAGGACCTTAGGTACATTATGGAGCTTGCACAGGGAGGAGCAGGTCGTTGTGGGCAAAGGGTCGTGAATGATATTTCAACACTTATGATAAATCATGCATGCTATTGTTTGGGTTACTTAAAATGCTTCCGCTATACTTAACTACTTTATACGTTCAATATGATTGGTGGTTAGGATCCTGGTCAGTCATGCCTCCAAGCGGTGATACTCCGCGTGTGGATTTTGGGGGTGTGACAAGTTTCTCAAAAACTTATATTTTTCTAAGTATCAAAATTTATAAAAATTTTGGCAGAGTTTCCCCTAAAAATGGAGGTTTCCCATGTTTTCAAAACATGTGTTTATTTTCTTTTAAATCGTCAACAATCATCAACAACACTTATCAACAATAATCATCCACAAATATCACTAATTTCTCCATTTCATGAACTTGGTTATTTACTAAAATTGTGTAGTAACTTACTAGCACATTTAGTAAGTCTTGTTATCTTTAAAAATAAGTTTAGTTTCTTAAAAACCTTATTTTCAAAGAATATAAAGTTTCACAACTTCTAGTCGGTTTTTACGAAAATTATTTCTTTGTTAAAACTTTTGTTACACAAGTGTCCATACACTTGTTTGTTCACAAAAATCACTTTTGTTTGTGTAAGATCCGGTTTGGAACATGTGGTTTCTTTTGACGCTTGGTCTTTTAAAAATACCACTTGTAGATTCATAGATCGGCTAGTTTTAAACACTATTTTACAAGTAAAAATACTTTTACACAAGTTCATGATTCGTGTGTGGTAGAGTTTCACCCTTTAACCCTTGTTTCATTCAAAACAACCTTATGTCATGATTCATGATCATGACCAACCCGGGTTAAACGATGATCCGAGCTACCACAACATAGATCAGGTCTAGATAACCCCACAAATCAAATACTACCACATTTACACATCATGTGAGCTTTTATCCAGCATTTAAGTGTCTTTTAGTAGACTTTAATGCATCAAATTGCAAGATTCCGAGTCTTAGCCGTTATCTATCATATTAACCACTCTAAATTAGTTCAAGAATGTGTTTTAAGTAACTCACCACTAGCTCGAGGCTAGGGAAGAATCTAGGCGCGAATGTGGTGGATAAAGGCTAAAGAAAGAGGTCCTTCGAGCTCCGAGTGCACCAAGCCTCCTAATACGTGATCCTTGATACTTGGGTATGCTTGGAATGGCTTGAATAAGGCTCGAAAAATTGATGGGTGATTAGGGATGCTTGGCCGTGAGCTTGAGAGAGCAAGAGAGAGTGTGATGTGTGAAGTTATGAGGTGTGAATGATCTTATGTGCCTAACTAGTTACTTATAGATAATTTAGAGATTATGGACCAAAGGTTTCAATGTTCTCTTGATATGAGACAAGACTCAATAAAATATAGCAAAGAAATCCCTTGTGGGATCTTGGTCTCCCAACCGTTCAACATAAGGGGGGGGGGGGGTATTGGTTGCATTTCAATTGTTAGTTACCATATCTAGTTACTTGTTAAATGTTAGGTTTAGTGTGTTATGTATGTTATATAATGTGAAGTGTGTTAGGGTGTTCGGGGACCCTAACAAGCTTAGAAAAAAATAAAAACAATGCTTCTAGCATTATTTTGGTGTTCCGGGTAAAGTCCGGTTGTTCGGTTAGACACCGATTCGATTAAGTGTTAAATTACACTTTCTAGTGTCTTTTAAGTACCCTTCTTGTACCCTTTCAATTCCCAACACTTAGGGAAATATTCCGGATGTTAAAACGAAATTTCTGCATAATATTCATATGTTTAAATGCTGAATTATTGCTGAATTTTACAAATTCTGCACTTAAAGTGCGTTTCGGGTGCTTCTTAGTGCGTATTTTAGCTCTCGCAATGACTATAAACTAAACCCTTATACGTACTCTTGGGTTTTAATGTATTCTAGTCGTTGGACCTACACTAGGCCTTAATTCTAATGTCTGACTGCTTTCTGCAGTCCCGTTGACACATTGTGTCTTACCGGTGAGTTTACTTAGTATTTTTGGCGCAACGCTCTCGTTTATGCATAAAGCAGTATTCTATAGTATACAACGTGCATGAATTCACTTGCTTAACATCAAATCAGTCAATGCTGATATTTAAGCACATAATTGCAGTCATTAAATAATGATTAAAGTGTACGGAAATTACCGGTTTTGTGCCAGTTGTCACAAGTTATGGTGATAGAACTCCTTAAAAATCATAAAAACACTTAAACACATAAACCTCATACTTAAACCCCCATAACTTACCTTCTAACCCCTCATCTTCCAAAAACTTACATATAACCTGTCGCAGCCCCCGACCCCTACCCCGGGAGCGAGCGCCGCGAGGACAGTATCAGTGGTATTGGTGTTTATTAATTTGGCAGTGGAATACATCAGGACCGTAGTTAGGAAATATTTTTATCAGAGTAAAACAACAAAATTTTTATAATAAATCATTTGGGATAAAACCCAAGTTCATTTGACAATACATTTGTAGGGATAAACCCTAATTATTGAAAACAAAAACTCCTTTTTATTTAGGTAACTTTTATAGCCACTTTTCCAAGCCTTCAGTGCTCTTCAGCTGGCTTCTAGTGGCTTTCACATTGTGTTACCTGATACGCGTTTTAAAAAAATTTTATCAGCAAGAAATACTTGCGAGTGCATCCCAGTTTAATCAAAACAATTTTTATCGCTTTACAGTATTGAGGGCATCCGCAATTACATTTGTTTATATCCACTCAATTACTCATTCAGTACTGTCAACACCTGACCTATGGGTCATATTACCTATTGGCTAACTCTTTGTCCAATTGTAACGTTTTCCACATTTTGTATACAAAACCCCAACATACCGGCAATAATTATAGAATCACAAATACTCAATTACTGTTAAGTGTAATTTAAAATAATTAAGGTTTTTGTAAAACATTTTGACTCACAAAAGGATTTACAAAAAGGTGGCAAAAACAGATGTACTCACATTGTTGATTTTGGTAAAACTAAAGCTTCCTGATGATTCTCCTGGTTATTATCAATTTAAAATTAAACAATGCACACGTGTTACTAAAATAACCCAAATCACATTAACCATACAACTCGAGACAGAATTCCAATGACTGAGTCGGGCAGAGCCGACATGCATTACGGAATCCTAAATCAATCGGGTGTACACACGAGACAGAACTCCAATGACTGAGTCGGGCAGAGCCCTGACATGCGTTATGGAGCCCTAAATCGATCGTGTAGGGGAACAGCAGGGTTATAATACTTACAACGAGGCAGAGCTTCGCTTTATAGTGGGTATTATGCCCGAGTAGAATTTCTACTATTAGAGAATTTGAGAGAGATTTCGAGAATTGAACGACTGAACAAATGAGCCTGAGCCCTCCATTTATAGACTACTCGGTCACTTGGTCGTGCCCCGCGAAAGAGAAGGCTAAGGCCTTCGCGGCCCGCGAGAGACCATGTGTCGCGTATAGCTTTACTGAGTCAACATGTAGGTCCGGTGAGTCATGTGCCACGTGGCACTATGCCTTGTCCGACAAACAAAGGCAGTCGTGCCCCGCGACAGACCAAGGGATCTTGGTCGCGGCCCGCGAGCGATACCCAAAATTCGTTTTTCTTCATTTTTATAAATACAAGGGTATTTTGGGCTCGTTTCTCGCATACGGGG
Source organism: Helianthus annuus (assembly GCF_002127325.2). Lineage (NCBI taxonomy): Eukaryota > Viridiplantae > Streptophyta > Magnoliopsida > Asterales > Asteraceae > Helianthus > Helianthus annuus. Next base: position 99,049,312 of record NC_035437.2, read on the forward strand.
TATATTTAGGGACGTCTAAAGTTACGTTAAGGGTTCTAGGAAGGTCGTTAAATACCCCCCACCCCCCTTATGTAGGTCGGCCCTTTAGTGGCCCCACAACCTTCTCCATTGACTAGCCCATTGTTTGGTCAAAAATGACAAACATTAGGCCCTTTGGTTAATGAGATGTTGGAAGGATATAAGGATGAACCATTAAAGAAGAAACATTATCTTACCACACTTCAAAAATTGAAACTTCTTCCCCTCTCCCTCTCTTCTCCTCTCGGACAACATACCACACACACACATCCACATTTTTCTTCTATATTCAAGAAGATCCAAGGTTATCCAAGGGTGTTAGAAGATTATCTAAGAAAGTGTGAAGCATTAGAAGTTAAAGGACCATCACTTGGAGCTTTTAATCATGGATCTTGAAAGATCCATAAAGAAACTTGATGATGAACTTGAAGGTCCTCAAAGTAAGTATGAAAATGGTTTTTAAAGTATGTTTTTCATGACCTTGGAACCATTAAACTTATGGATGGTTAATTTTGTGAAATAAAGTTTATAAAAGTTTACTAAAGTTTAACAAGAATGCTTGATTTGGAAAGATCTAAGTGTTTAAAGTGTAGATTTGAAAGACTACACATATTTAAGAATATTCAAGTTCATCATAAGATTAAACATGATGATTTTTGTGATTGTTACTTGTGAAATTTGTTGAACCTTAAATTTTGATGATTTAAAGAAAACAAACGCATGTTTTAAAAACATGGGAAACCTCCATTTTAAGGGAAACTATGTCAAAATTTTTATAAAATTTTGACACTTAGAAAAATATTTAGTTTGGTGAAACTTTTCTACAAAATTTGCTCAAAAATAATTTACAAAGGTTTCCCTAATTTTTATACCAAATTTCAAGTTAAAAATAAAGTTTTCTTCAAAGATAAAAACAATTATAAGTATGTATATTTTTAGGAAAAATATATATATTTAGTGGTCACAAAAATTATCTGCTAAGTGTATATTATGTGTAATATATGTATTAGTGTATGGTAGGGACTTGAAAATACACTAAATATTCCCAAGGAGTATAAATACCAAAATACACAAGGAAATATTTATAAATAATATATACAAAATTCCCTATAAATGGGTGTTTGGACAAGATACAAAATATATATTAATATAAATATATTCCTCACAAATACATGGACTTGGACAATATTTGGACATTATTGGACATAGGATGAAGATCATTACAGAACACTAACTATTGCGAGAACAAAAAAAAACAACTCTAAAACACTAAATTTTGGGATTTAAGTTTCATTTTTTTAAATTTTATATTTCTTACATTCATATATGTGTATAATATATACATAAAAACCCATATTTTTTACCTACACGCAACTAACATACATGTTGGTAATTTAACCTATACATAAGCTACATATGTGTAGGTTATACAAAAACTGAAAATTTTCAATATTTTATTTTAAATTCTAGTGTGAGAAACAATAAATCTTACATTTGCAACATTGTCATTTACTTTTTAGGTTTTTAGGATTGAAAAAATAGGTGATTCTTTGTGTTCTGCGTGTTCTCGCAATATTTTGTGTTCTGCATAGAACCTTCACATATATATATATATATATATATATATATATATGGACAAATATATATAATTATTACCATTAAATGGAAATTATACAAAATCGGATAAATGACAAATATATATATTCTTGGAAATATATATATATATATATATATATATATATATATATATATATATATATTTTAAACAAACCTTAAAAATATATTACTTTTTAAGAAATATAATTCTGGAAAATAATAAAAACCAAAGAATTGATTTTGGCAATTAATGTAAAATACACAAGTATTTACATCTAAATACAAGTATACTTTCCTAAGTATATTTATACTAAAACAATATTGAAAATATTATTTAGCAAATTACTTATATTTATTTTGGACACTACTAGAAAAATGGGCAATTGTCACCAAAATTTGTCACAAAAAAATGGTAGCAAATTTAGCCACTAATTTGTCACCACAATGAGAATTAAGTGTATTTGTTATTGCACGGTAGCTAAGTGGTAAAAAGTTTTGTGACCATTTATTTTTGGTTGCAAATTCATGAGAAAAATCTAAAAATACAAAGGTGTGGTTGAATTGCCACCATATTAGTGACCATGAAATTTGAGCAGGATTATTTTTATTTAGGGCGCCATATTATTATCCATAATTAACTCAGTAACCGGCCTCTCCACTTTTTTGAATGGCAAATTAGGGTTTAAATGGAATATTAAAACAAGAAACATAATATTATTCACCCTTTATACAGCATTCATAAGAGAGTCTGAATCGAAGAATAAAAGGTATGATTCTTGTTTCCAATTGAGACCCTAGAACCCTAATTGAATGCAATTTCCTTTTCTCCGTGATTGAATTTTTTTTCTTCAAAATATCAAATGATGTGGAATTAATCATCTACATAGTATTGGAATATCAATTATTTTAGAGTGCTGGTTTGTACGATTCTTCAATTGAGTTTATTTTTTTCTTTCACTAGATGGTTACAAACGTTTGATTTGTTTTTCAGTTGCTGCTGCGGGTTTAACGTTCTGTTTGTGCTTCTAATTTACAGGTAACTTTTATTTCATGATTTTGAGTGTTTGTTTTATGAATTATGAATGTTCATATGATGACAGGGTTTATGATTGATCAGATAGGGGTTTTGATATTGTTAATTAGTTGATGTGTATTCATGTGTCATGTCATTAATGTTTAATTCTATTAAAAACTTCTATTCACTGTAAAATTAGATACCCTATAAATAATGATATGTTCAACCTAATGAATATAACTAACAGTCAATTGAGAGGAAATCTAATGAAACAAATCACATTGAAAGAAATGGGAAGTTTACTTCATGTGATCTTTGAAATTCTGCGTATTTTTGTCGTACATTAAAATAAGACACTGTGTTAAGACCTGTTATAATAGTACGAAACGAAACTCGAAGGTACTGACTTGTGTGGCTGGCGACTGAATATTAGCGCTTGTTTGCAGTCTAAGAGATGATTGGAGAGGTCTCTGCGGAAGTGATGTAGTAACACCACTTGCCTATAAAGAAGAAGTGGAACTGAGAGAGCAGTGGCTGCATAAACACAGCAGCAATGGCTGCAGATACACAGCAGCACCGACTGTAGAGACGCCTCAGCAGCAGCGGCTGCAGAAACACAACTTAATTGAGTACGGGTCAAAATAAGTTCTTTACCGCACCAACTAGCCAAACATACCAAATACCTTACCCAGTTTCAATTGCTAAAACAAAATAATCGAACTGTCACTACCTACTGTGACAAAGCAAAACAACTAGCCGATCAGTTGCAATCTGTTGGCGATCCGGTCACTGACGAAGCTCTTGTTTTGAAAGTTTTGAATGGTCTTGATCATCCATCTTATGACGCCTTTGCTTTACATGTCGAGCACTCTGAGAAGACCCCCAACTTTGCTCAGTTGCGGTCTAAATTATTGCTTTATGAGGAACGTCTCCAACATCAGCAAAGCCAAAGTACGCCCCCTCAGGTGGCTGTGGCCGTCGCTGATAATATTCCTCACTCTCCTTCCAATCCCTCGGAACCATGTGTCAAATATGTAAAAAGACTGGCCATGAAGCATCCACGTGTCGTTATCGTTACACTCCTTCTAGCCAATCCTTTGGTCCACGTTCCAACTTTTCCACAAATCGTTATCATAGCGGTCGTCGCGGCGGTTCGAATAACTATCGGGGCCGCGGTCGCTCTAACAGATCACGTCGATCTCCGCTTGATTTTTTTAATCAGGCGTTGAACACTTATCAAGGCTACCCAGGTTTTGATTACTCTCCAAACCACCATCCTAATTTTTCTAACTCTTTTTCTGCTAATCGCCCTACTGATGAAAGCAATCGGTCAGTCATAACTGGGGAAAGAACATGATTTGTTGAAGATAATAATCGTTCAACAGCCTTTTTTGGTTACAACCCAACCCTACCCACCCACACCTAGCATCCATCACCCGACCTGTTTTACACACCAGACCCACGTACTCACCATTCCTTTTTTAATTCTACCATTTATCCTCATAATAATCAACCCACTCTACCCTTTCCACGTTAAAAAACAGAAAACAGAAAGCATAGTAACCTGTTTAACTTGGGTTCGCGTCGAAACGATACTGGTCAAAACGGTATGGGTTGAAACGGTACGGGTTGAACGAAACGGTTCGGCCTCAGCGCAGTGATCCTCGCTCTTAAATATTAATTTGTCTATATGCACAGCTTTCTATCATCAGTTTTCGAATTGTTAAAAAATATATATGCATGAGCAGTTCTTTGTTTACATACAATCTACCACATTTTTCGGTATGTGAACCAAGTTATGTCTTGTGCAACCTATAACAATATATATAACATTAAAGAGTATCTTTTACAAACAAAAGAATTATAATAAAGAAATGCACAGAGCTAGAAACAAAAGTAGCATACTTTGTTGTTAAGAAATATGCAGATTACAACTTTTGGAAGTAAACACTAACACAATTGCCTATATTATTTATAACATGTATGTTATTAAACAACAATGAGTAGAAAAATCATCATGACTGTACTCAACACTATAAATCATCATAACTGTAGTCACCTGTCTATGAACAAAATACACACAAACATTTTTATGTTAACCAAGTTACATGTTACATCAACTTATGTATAAATTCTTTCTAATATAAGCCCGTGAAACTGCTGACCCAAATCAATTTGTGCAGTATTTGCACAACCAGAGATGACTGCTGCAAGAGTGTATTCATTGGGGATCACTTCTAATTCCTTCATTCGCAAGAATGCCTTAACTACCTTGTGATCTTGACCTATTAGTGAGAATGCTAAGGAATTTCATAATGATTTGATTACACCTTCTTTACGGGTTGTTTCATACAAAAAAATGTTTTTAAAATTAGGTATAATTTCCTTCTTAATATGTAAACAAACTAGAACATGCTATTTAGCTTCTAGCACTTGAATTGTAGCTTACAGTTGTATTTTGTTTTCTTTGCAACCAACTTGATCCATTATTAGTTTTTGGTAATTTTGATTTCTTGATTCTATTCATTGGTTATTTTGTAGATTGAAAAGTTGAACTTAGTTATCAAGGAGCTCGTTAAGGAAAAAGATGAAGAAAAAGAGAGGTTCAATGGAATTATCGCGGGGTTGTTGGCTGAGAAAGAAAAAGATAAGGTGGATAAAGATGCGTTGCTTGATAGGATGTCACAAATTGAAGCTATGTTAACAGCTACGGTTCGAAAATAGGCTATAAACACTTGGTTTTGAATGTTTAGAACACTTGGTTTTGAATATTAGGATAATTTTAGTTAGTTTATATTTGAGTTGGTATTTTTTATATGCTTTTGAAAACAAGATGTTTTATATAATTTTGGGATATTATTAGACTTTTTTCATATTATTTTTAGTTTATTGATATGTAATTTTGATGAAAATAGCAAGGAGAAAAGAAATCTGAATTAAAAACCAATATTGCAGTAATCTGTATGGTAGCAAATGGTTACAATTGTGTAAAAAATGGTGGCTAAATGGTGGCAATATCAGTGGCTAAATGGTATCATAACTCGCAAATTGTGTGAAAAATGATGGCTAAATGGTGGCAATATCGGTGCTAAATGGTGGCTAAATGGTATCAAAATGTGCAAAAACCGATGGCTAAATGGTGGCTAAATGGTAGTAATATTGGTGGCTAAATGGTGGCAATATTGGTGGCTAAATGGTATCAAAACGTGAAAAAACTGATGGTTAAATGGTGGCAAATCAGTGGCAAAATGATATGAAACCGTGTCACAACTCGGTGGCAAACAAGGCGGAGCGTAGCAAACATGAAGCGGTGGCAAATAATTTTGACCAATTTTGTGGTGGTAAAATAAGGTAGCAAAATATAAAGATGGTGGCAATTTGGTGGCATTAGGGCAATTGACACAGGCGTTTTTGTCACCGTATTTTCGGTGGCAAACTGGTGCCAATAAGGAAATTGCTACCATTTTGTAATAAAAAATTACATGACAAAAACAATGTTTTCTAGTAGTGGGAAAATAATATAAGTATCATATATTTGGAAAAGTTAAAAATATATATTATTTTTAATATATATCGTTTACAAAAACTACATATATAAGTATATATTTTTGTGAATAAAATATATATAATCACAAGTGAAAAATACAATTTAGATTAACAATAATGCAACGCACGGGCAAGACCCGACCATCATAGGCACGACCCACACATATGACGAACATATACAACTAAAAGTAAACAAATACATAACTCAAGATGGTAGCTTGTACTTAGTAAGTTACAAGTTTAGGTGATTAACGTACGTAGAACGTTTATAAGTTACGTCATCTACAAGACAAACGCTAGTGAAGTTTCGACACTGAAGATACAAATCTGTGAGTTCATGTCCCCACTTTTAAACATTTTCTTGTTTTCTAAACTTTGGGGAAAATACATGTACTATGGTATGTTAGAACATAACTAAGGAATGATGCATAGATCATGTTACAAATAGGGTGAGCCTTAAGCACCATTAATCAACGTATACACTTAGACCAGGGAGCGAAAGGTTAGATCTAATGGGTTTCAGGTAACCTCACTCTTAGCCCTCTATTTGACTAAAAGTGCTTTTGGGTCTCAGTCTGAATTGACGGAAAAATGCCTAGGTTTGGATGCATCCTATGTCGTCACACATGTTAATGTTATCAGGAAACATTAGCGATCTTGATTTCCTTACAATTACAGAATACATTTTTCAAGTACACCTTACAATTACATACCATGATTCTTACAACTACTACTCATATGTTTTACACAAACTGCATGAATTCACACCAACTTTTGTTGATGTTTTTCAAAACTTACATGTATTTCTGGAATCTAGTGGATGCGCGCAGCCCCTTTTGTTCAAGAAGTTAGTTTATGTCAAGATGTCATGTGTTTATGCTCCGTTGCCACCTTTTGATGGATTTGTTTGCTATATTCCACCTCCTTGCAAAGATATAGGAAGCCAAACCTTGATTTTTAGTTTTAAATGATGATGTATACTTTTTAAACAATTATCTTTTGGTTGAGATGTAAACTCTTGTAGGACCGGTTTTGACGCCGTTCGATTGCGTAACGAACGTTTCACGTGCGGAATCCGTGAACGTACGTGACCGAACACACAATAACGTACTACTAACGAGAATCTATTGAAAGATGTGGCAATTCCGGCACAAGATTCACGTTTACAAGACTTTCTCTCTCTAGACTTTCTCTCTCTAGAAGTCTTCCTCCAAATCTTCTATTTCACCAAAATCTTTTTCAAAAATCTAACTAACTCATGACATAAACTCCTATTTATAGGTCAAGGCATTTTAATGAAAGTTCTCATTAATTTCAAGTTTGCCACCTTGCCTTTTAACTAGACATGACATTTACAAAGTCTTGGTTTCTTCGGTTTCTTGCTACTGCTTAGATTGACGAAGGCGATAGACATTCGTGTACTAACAATCTCCCCCTTGGATATTGCCGTAGTCAATCTCGTAACTCGTAGCGACTTGACTTTCTCTCTCTCTAAAACTCGAACGAAGATGTAGTCGACAGACAACTGCACTAACAAAAAGAGATCCGCTCGTACGTACATTTGATAGGTCCGCTTTTCTGGTCATATTCTAGTTCGCTCATTTGCACAGAATTGAATCTGGTTCGCTCCAAATTGTTGTGTGGTTCGCTCATAAGTACATTTTTGTTTCGCTCCAGAGTACACTCTAGGTCCGCTTATTTGATCATCTCAGTCCGCTCCAAATAATACTTTGTGGTTCGCTTGTGTGTTCATTTCTGGTTCGCTTATTCGAACACAAGTTGGTCCGCTTTTGTGGTTTTGATCAGTTTCGCTTTTAAGAACAAAGATTTGTCGAGTGTATTCGAACGATGACAGAAATGATTTTTGATGAACAAGAAAATAATAAGCTTGAAAGCCTGAATAATTGGTATATGAGAACTGTGGATACCAGTTATAGGAATGTGAGTACGGACATTTGGGTTAAAAGTTTTGAACTTTTCATATGTCAAAAGGATGAAACATTGAATGAGATGGAAGCACGATTTAAAGTTCTAACAGATAATTTGTGGAGAACGGGTATTAAAATGTCAACTGATGAACATATATTGAAATTGACAACTGCATTACCTGCTAAATGGGATGAATTCATGGTTGAGCTAAAAGGAAAAGATTTTTTCCAAGAGCTTAATCCACATCAGTTCTTTAATGAGGTTTATGCAGAATGTCGTAAGGAAGAAAAGATAAGAAGGGAATTTTTGAATGAGATAGGAAAGAATTTACAAGAAATGGAATTAGATGTGATTACAGAAATCGATAAAAGAGTTCGGATATGTCTTGCAACAAAGAGGATTCTGAAATATTATATTAAAAGGAAATGTTATATTGATGAAAGTATGAATCCTTTTAATTTTGTTAAACTTTTTGGTGCAGGAATGTAACACCCCAACCCGGAAGGGCTGACGTGTCACAATAACGGTAACATAAACAAAAGTCATAATTCCATTTATTTATTTGTTAAGGATACAACCACACGACCATAAAAATTAAGATTATTATACAAGCGGAGACAGTTGTCTTAATTAACTAACATCTTCAGATTTATTCCTAGGCTTTATTCTTCTCTCTTTTCCCCTCCCAAGGTAACCTGTGGACCTGTATATACAAAAAGTTTACGGAATGAGCCGAATGCTCAGTACGGAATTTTAGGCTCAAATAACAAATACTGCTTCATATGAAATCTTATCCGGATGGAACTTTAGGTGAAAATGATACGATGCAAGAACAAAATTTCATAATCATATCTTACGGATGTACCCATGAGCAAACTTAAAACGTGACAATACACAGGTAGCTACTCCTGCATAATTATCACATGAGATGGCGAATTGGCATACCCGTTATCCACCTCCTTATACTTATACTTAAATCCTAGGATCGATCCATACGCCTCCTAATAGCCTTATGTACCACACTTGTACTTAAGAGACGCCGTGAACTGATCTCTCCGTCACGGATGGAGCACATGATGTTGATGCCACAACAACATGCTCGTGGGACACTCCACGAGAAGCGATACTCAGGGTATCAGAGTACAAATGGTCTTATTCACATAACTTATAAAACTTATTTTCATAACAAAACGGAACATATATTGGAACATGCGATAATGAGTATAACAACATAATACTATCGCATGACATGCAAGTTAAATCAAATGATTAGGATAGGAATCGAACGGACTGTCAAATGAATCGATAATCAAAGACGTGAGGAGTTTTTAACTGATATAGTAATTTAGTGGTTTTATAATAATTTGAATATGAAGCAATAAAGAGTGGGGTAAGGATCCGTACCTTAATAAATCCAAAATGAAGCTACCTTGTGCTAATGTTTTAGATTTATACGGGCAGAGTTTAGACTACTGATTAATCTTTTAACCTAATTTAAATAACATGCACACAAACTAGGTTAGTAACTTAATACAGCATTTACGTCAATTCACGAGATTAAACCTTCACAACAATTAACAAGTGCAATAATTCAACTCATTTATCGAATTATCGACAAACGACAAAGTATAATACTTAATAATTCGATCGGATTCACAACGAATAACAGAGCATAGTCCGAATTCGAACAGCACTCAAATATTCAAGTCGAAATCACGATGAACAATAAAGTATAAGCTCAATTTTGAGCAGCACTCGGACAATCGTCGGATAGTTATAATCGATCGGATGTTGAATCGTAATTGTGATCAAGTTATTACCCTGATTGCGGCAGCGATTCGTGAATTGTGTGTGTTGTGAACGATTTTTGCTATAACTCAGCGTATACTGTGAGTTTTTTCGTCGTTCAAGTGCCCAATTTCAAGTCCCAGACTCCTCTATTTATACCCGAAATTTGACCCTGTCGCGTAGCGCGAGGGGTACCCCCATGGGCGTCGCGCTACGCGAGGGGTAACCTATGTTTATAGGGTAGCTACGTGTGTAACTAGGCTTGCTGTGTTGACAGTTTCTTAAATTTCGAATTTGACAGATAGTTATGAGGATAATCGTAACTAGGGTTTTGCCCCCCCTGAGTTTTAGGGCCCTGATCCTGATTCTGATGATTCTGAAAATTTTAGGGTTAGTGCAGAATTACTTGGGTGTCTTAATTAGGGTTTTCTTAGTGGTTTATGATTTTAAATTTAGGGGCATTACAAGGAACATAAAAGACGGTAAAAGATCAAGAATCAAAGATTGAAGAATCTATGAAGAATGACTCTTCAAGTTCTGCATCAGTGTGCTCAAAATGTGACAGCTTCAAGACTGAAAATGACAAACTCTGGAAGGATGCGGAAAGTTTGACATCAGAAGTCAAGAAGCTGAAAGAAGAAAAACAAACTGATGAAAAGCAGATTCTTATTTTGAAGGAAAATTGTGAGAAGTTGAAAGCTGAAAATGACAAACTGTTAAGTAACATGAACAGTTTGACATTTGAGAACAAAAAGTTGAAAGAAAAAGCAAAAGTTTTTGAAGGAAAAAGAGTAAACTGTCATTTTGGTCCCTGTGGTTTGATCACTTTTGCCACTTTAATCCAAAACTCAAACTTTTTGCATCTGGTCCCTGTGGTTTCAGTTTTATTGCCATTTTGGTCCAAAAATGAAATCAGGTCATATTTGCCTTATAAAATCATGCTATTTTGTCATTTTCCGCAGGGGCAAAATGATCATTTCTCTTTTATAAATTAATACCATATTTTATAAGACAAATATGACCTGATTTGCCCCTGAGGAAAATGACAAAATTGCAGGATTTTATAAGACAAGTATGATCTGATTTCATTTTTGGACCAAAATGGCAATAAAACTGAAACCACAGGGACCCAAATGTAAAAAGTTTGAGTTTTGGACTAAAGTGGCAAAAGTGACCAAACCACAGGGACCAAAATGGCAGTTTACTCAAGGAAAAATTAAGGATTTTGAAATGGAAAAATCAAGAAGTGAAAAAGAATTTCAAAACCAAATGAAAATTCTTGAAGATGAGAGAAATGTTTTTAGTCAAAATAACATTGAGAAGCAAAAATTGATCAATTCTCATCTTCAGAAAATTATAAATTTGGAAAAAGAAGGTGAACGTGTTCAAAAGAAAATCAAAGAGTTGGAAAAAGAGCTTGAAAGTAAACAGAAATCTTTAGAAGATTTGGATTTCTGGATTAAGCTTGAAAACAAGAATCTGAAAGCGAATGAATCAAAACTTCAGGAACAGATAAAAAATTTGAAAAATGAAAAATCTGTTCTTGAAAATTTGAAGCATGAGAATGAAGAAACAATCAAGACTCATTTTGGGAGAATATCTCGGCTTGAAAGTGAAGCTGAGGATTCAAGGAACAAAATTGAGGAACTTGAAAAGAAATTGAAAGGTTTTGTGACATCCTCTGAGTGTTTGAATATCCCCTGTCCAAAACCGATCAATTCTGTTCCAATAAGTGACAATGTCACAAACTTTGATAATGTCAAAGTTAAAGATTGTGGTGTGAAATCTGACGTTGAAAATAAAAAATTTGAAAAACAAAAATTATTTTTGAAATCAAAAGAAAAATTTCAGAAAACTGTTCTGCAATCGACTGAAAAGGGAGAATGCTCTAAGCAAAAACCTTTGAAGAAGAAAGTGGAACAGAAACAAAAAGTTAATAAAAGTTCATCAGATCGAGCATCCAATCGAAATGAAAAATTACAAAAAGTAAAAAATGAAAACTCAAAAAATGTTGGTAATAAGTGGTGCAGGTCGGACCACAGTGCTCAAAAGCCAAATCCAGCAAACTTGAGGAAAGAATATCACCAAGCCAAACAATGCTTTGATCTGAGCGTTTGGACTCAAAATGGTGATTGGTACGATAACAGAGTGTGTTACAGCTGCGGATATCACGGACACATTGCTGTTAACTGCCAGTATTGGAGTTATGAGACCAGGAGGTGCTTTAACTGCAACATCAAAGGTCACGTTGCCCGAGATTGCCCAAGGAGATCGAATGAAAGATTGAGGGCTAATTCTCAGAAATCGGCAAAGATTCCAGTCAAAGTCAAGCCCCAGGAACAGAAGGTTCTGAAACCTAAAGTTCAAGAACGGTCAATTCAGGAAAAGAAAGTTAAACTTTCACAGGGGCAGAAAGACAGACTGAGGAAGAAGAGGAAGAAGGCGAGAGAGTATCTTGAAAGGATTTTGTCCTCGGGATCATCCGTTGGGAAAAATAAGAGTTCTGATGAATCGACTCCTTTGATTGAAAAGTCTAGCAAGACGAATTCATCAGATACAAATCTGAGGACAGAACAGAAGGAGGAAAAGAGAAAGAAGAAAATGGTCGGCGATGAATCTGATGTGTCAAAGTCAGACAAGCCACCTGCAGGCAATGATTCTGGTTTGTCAAAGCCAGAGGAGTCATTGGTTGAGGTAAAAAAGGAGAGTTCTAGTTTAACAATGGATGATGTGAATTTTCCACCATTGTTGAATAAGAATTCGAAATCACCCAAGGCTGGTCAGGCTTGGGTGAATCTTTTCAAATGAAAAACCCTGACTTGCCGGAGCTCCCAGGTTTGTAAGCGTGGAGCATGAATCGGCATCCTTCTAAATCAGTGTTTGAGATTTTGCAGGAATTGCCGGAGATCCCAAGATGGTATCGTGGATCATGAATCGGCATCTTTCTCTAATTCTATTCGGTAATGTCAATCATACAAACGGTAAAAAGGTTTGTATGTGTTTTTCCTACAAGTGGTATTAGAAAATTCTATGTTTTTACAAGTGGTACAGAGGTTTCTGAATTGATAATGGTAAATCAAGGACATTAACTTGTACTTGGATTTTCCTACTTATGGTTGAAAGACAAGATGATGAACCGTAACCCCGTACCTAAAATGTTTGGTAAACAAACTTATATTTTCTGAAAAAACCATTTTAATTAAAACAAACTTAAGTGTTTTGAAATCATAATGGGAAAATAGTTTGTTGTGAGGGGGAGTTTTGATTGTTTATGCCAAGTGGATGGAGAATTGAAGTGATTCTCATCATGTTGTCATATTTGTACAGTTTCTTTCAAATTTTCCTAGAAAATCAAAATTGAAACATATTTTGATTTTAGGGGGAGAAAAATTTAAAAAAATCAGAAAATTTGAAAATGTCAAAAACATTGAAAAATTAAAAATGAGTTTTGTTGCGTAATAAGAGGAAATGATAGTAAATCAGTGGACTATCACAGCACGCTAAAGAAATGTAATGTCAAATGTGATAAATGGTCTCACTGATGATGTGACGATAGGTTTTTGTATAGTTAGTAGATATATTCGGGATATAAACCTAAAATTTCAAACTTGTGAAATTCGTGGGGAACACTACTTGGATATATAGGTAACCCCTGAAATCTCGTTTGAAAGGTCTCGTATTCTGATATACTAGGTGTTTATACTCTATGATGTCTGGGGTATTATTCCGGGACATCTGCTGAACGGTAGTTCTGACCTAGTCCTTGGATAATACTTTATCCAAAATGCTTGAAACATAGCATAAAGCCCTCAGCTGATTAGACAATAAAATTGATAATCATCTGTTGTAGCTAAAAAGATCCTCTAAAGGGGACACACTGCTAAGTCGAAGCTGATATCTCTCTGCTGAACGGAAGTTCTGACCTGAGATCCCTCAGTTCTCGCATTTAACCCCTAATTTATGTACAGATATCATTGTAGTATTCATACCTGTAAGACTGAATATTGGGATTCTGGATACGGGAGTATATTCAAGAGGTGGGACATATGAATTGAACTAAGTTCATAGAAAACTTAAATAGTATCCTGAATAGATTGAAAATTGTATGAAGATTTAAGAGGACAACTATATCATCAATCTACGTGAATCGTTTAGAACTTAAAACGATTAGAAGCTTAACGGTGCTTGTAACGTGTCTCAAAAACTGATATGATCCTCTTGCACAAACTCACAAAAACGTGTTTGTTTTGCATTTTATGTTCTGTCTTTGCATTTATGTTTCATATTTTGAAAAATCCAAAAAGATTTTCAACAACTGATGTTGGAGAGCTGATATTCAAAATCTTAAAAGCTAAACTTGATGAACAGACAGGTTGGTTAAGTGGTTTGAAATGTTTAAAATGATTCGTTAGATTGAATCAGAAATTGGAATGTTTCAAATTTATGATCAGTGTTTAATTGTAAAAAGTATCAAATGATTAGTTGATTCATTAAGTTGAATCACAATTATTTTGGTTTGTAATAGAGTGTTTGAGTGTTGCAGGTTTCTGATCCTGTTGCTACGGAAAGCCAGGAGGTATAGCAGAACCTGAGGAGAGCTTAAACTGATAAAGCCAGGATTTGATTTCAATGGTGATAACAAATGCCAGACAGCGATCCCAGCTCGTTGATAGGGGGAGTCTGATGAAAGTTAGAGCCAGAGAAAGATCCAGGCACATGATTCCAGGATGAAGATCCTGAAAAAGATATGATTCCAGGCAGAGTTCCTGAAGAAGATCGAACAAGATTGAAGAGCTGTGAATGATTGAAGACTCTCACTGAAGATTCCGTCAACATTCAAGGGGGAGTCTGTTGGTGCAGTTGTCTGTCGACTACATCTTCGTTCGAGTCTTAGGGTAGGGCTGATTGTATTGTGAACGGAAAACGAGAAATCTTGTATTTGGTAGGTTCGCTTATAGGGTATATAAAGTGGTCCGCTTATTAGTCACTTTATACATAGGTTCGCTTATCTGTCACTTAGGTGGTTCGCTTATGTGACATGATGAGTGGTCCGCTTATATGGACATGTCCATATAAGCGAACCATGGTGCCTATATATATGTGCGTCATATGAGTGGTTCTAGGAACAGTTTGTGTGTGTGAAACGGAGAAGCTCTGCCCGTTTGTCTCCAGAATCTTGTATATTTGTTATATAATCAATAAAGGAGACGTTAAGTAGTGAAATCAAGCTTTACGAAGACCGAATCAATGAATTCCGCCTCTGATTCTGTCTAAGCGCTCTTCTGAACGACTCGTCAGGTCTCAAAACG
This sequence comes from Helianthus annuus, assembly GCF_002127325.2. Lineage (NCBI taxonomy): Eukaryota > Viridiplantae > Streptophyta > Magnoliopsida > Asterales > Asteraceae > Helianthus > Helianthus annuus. The sequence continues at coordinate 99,064,513 of NC_035437.2, forward strand.
GTCCTACACTTTGTAATACAATCCAATATCTTGTTCACCATCAAAATCTTTCATTCTAACAATCTTTCTCTGCTCCATTTCCTGAGCTTCTAACTTTTCAATGAATTTGCTCAATGTCAAGTCTTTAAACCCCTTTTTGTTTCTCAACATCATCAAAAACATTCCCCAAGTTTCATAGGGTAATGCATCAGCCAATTTTTCAATCAGTTCATCATTCGTTTTTGTGATGCTCAATCTTTTCATGCACATTACCAAATTACAATATCGTTCAATGAGTTCTTTTGTAGTTTCATTCTTCAATCCACGAAATAAATCAAACTCTTTCTTTAGAAGTGATTTCTTGTTTTTAACCATCTCTTCACTTCCTTTAAATTTTGATTTTAATGCTTTCCAGATCGAATATGAACTCCCATTATGCTGCAATAACACTAAAATATCTTCCTTTATGGCTTGGTGTAGCAAACTTAACATCATTTTCTCGTTTTTGTATTTCTTCCTATCATCTCCAATCAAATCTTTAATCGCAACCTCTTCATCATCGTCATTCTTTGGTCTAACATACTTCGTTTCCACACATTCCCAAGCATCCAAGTAGTTTGCTTGTACCCAATTTTCAAACCGTTCTTGCCATCCTTTATACTCCTCGATATTTAATAGTTTGGGCGGTTTTTGCATTGTTCCCGTTTCGTTTTCCAACATCGTGTTTTGAACAATACTCATTGGGGTAACTGGTGTAGCGAATGCGTTGTAAAATTCCTCGTCCATTTTTCGGATTTTAACAAATTATTACAACAACCCTTATAAGCGGAACCACTAAGGCAGTTGTACACTGAAGCGAAACCACAAGATACAAACAAGCGGAACTATTAAGTTCAAATAAGCGGAACCACTTGATGTTCAAACAAGCGAAAACAATTGATCTTTGAAGCGGAATCTTATGAGCAAAACCAAAAATGACTCTTGAAGCGGAACCTTTCAACCGAAATAGCTGAGTCACTGAAGCGGAACCTCTGAAAAGATGACACAAGAGCGAAACTACTTTGTTCACTTGAAGCGAAACCTCTGAAAAGATGACACAATAAGCGGAACTACCCTGTTCTTTCAAGCGGAACTATGAAGTGATCGTATAAGCGGAATCAATACGGAAGTTCATTTGACCCATTTTTAAGACAAATTTTAACACAAAACTTTCCAGGGTTTGTCTATATACTGTTACGCACAATCCTTGAAATTTTGAGCTGATTTTGACCGGTGAAACCTTTTGAACTGAAGAAAGAAGGTGTAGAAGTGAGAAATTTTGATGAATTCCAGCTATTCTCTGCAAAACTCCTCCTCTTGATGCTCTGATACCAATTGTAGGATCGTGTTTTGACCCGAACGAGTCATTCAGAGGAGTTTTCGTCAATTACAGGTGCGGAAAACAAGTAATTAACGTAGAAACAGCTAGCAAATCACTTTAAACTTCTATTTGCATTGATTTCTGACAGTTTACATTCAAATCTCGATCCGGCAGCACTTCGGTACGAGTTACAAGATTGTTCATCTTGTTTCGCTTGAATGACACCCTTATATAGGGTTTTAGTTTCACTTCAAAGGTCAAGACCGAATAAGCGAAACCTCCAAAGTAACATACAAGCGGAACTATAATGTGACACATAAGCGAAACCTTCTACCTATGTCATTATCAGTGAAACCTATTGCTAACACTTATACAATCTCCTTTTTTCTCAAATAACGTGCCCTGATCTAACAATCTAAGACTTAGACTCGATCTAAGACGAAGTCAACAGATGTAGTGCACCAACAGATACAAAATTTCCAACCTTAAAATTCCCAGACTTAGCACTAATCATCATAGGGTGACTAGTAAGAGGAGTAGGAGCCGGCATAGCCATAGACGCCAGGACTGATTTGATGGCGCAACAGGGACCGGTGGGTATTGTGGATGGTGATGTCATGGTGGATGATGCAGAGGATATGGGTGATGATATAAAGGGTGGCATAATGAAGTCAGTAGTGGATAAATGGGTCGGCTGAGATGAGGGGGAGGTTTCGGATTGGGCCAAATGAGAAGGTTGAACAATTGGGTTAGTTGTTTAGGCCAGCTGAGGAGATGTAGTAACTAGGCTACCGGTTTGGGCCGAGTGTGGAGAAGTGTAAGGGATGTTGGTTTAGGTAGTGGCTGGTGTAAAATGAATAAAAATTATCGATGAAGGGTGATTAGTAAATAAAGGAGAGGAAGAATGTAGGGTAACAGTAGGTTGTGGTGAATAAGAAGATGTGATGGAGGGTGTTGAGGTATCAGGAGATGTGGTGGATGGTTTTGAGGTATTAGGAGACACGTTCAAGAAAACCGAAACCTCAAGCATACCAATAGGGGTGGTAGTGTTAGAGTTAGCATCGAGAAGGAAATAACACTTGTCAAAATGAGCATGCCTAGTGACATAGATGCGAGAGGTGCATGGGTCAAGGGAACAATAGTCTTTATATTTCGAACAATAGCCAAGAAATACGCATGGAATGCTCTGAGGGGATAACTTATGCGGGGCATAATCACGAAGAAAGGGAAATACACGACAACCGAATGACCGAAAGGATGTGTAATTTGGTATTTGATGATATAATAGTGCAAACAATGACTGGCCTTATAATATTGTAAATGGTAACCGACCACCAATGAAAAAACATCAACCCAATATTTGGTAGGTAACTTGGCCTGAAATAACATAGCCAAGCGGGTCTCAATAACATGCTGATGCTTACTGATGTGATTAAAATACAACATATAAATTATGTCAAATACGGCGTAAAAGCAACCCCTTTTTTAGTACTATTGTTGGAAAAAACTCGTGTTTTCATTCCTTTTAGATTTTCAGGGATAAAAGAGCTTAAATTTGCAAAAGGAGCAAAAAGACAACAAAACCCAACATAAATGTAAAGAAGAAGGAATTGTCGTAGCTTGCCAAGCCCCGATTCACATCCAAACCTCAAAATAACAAAGAAGAGAAGGCTGACACGGGGCCGTGTCCACCAGACACGGGCCGTGTCCAAAGGTGGATACTGGGCAGAAGAAAAAGAAAACTGCAAAAGATAAAAATGGCTGCCAACACAGGGTCGTGCTAAGCTAACACGGGGCGTGGTCAACTCAAAGATTTTCAGAATCTACGATAGTACAGCAAGTACTTTGGCCACGAGTCGTGCCGTTGACACATGGGGCCGTGTTAGTACAACATCTAACAAGCAGTTAATGAGGAAGAAAGAGAGAGATGGGCACGGGGTCGTGCTGAAGCTTCTGAAGACAGCTATAAATAGGAGTGATTGGTTCCACTTCAAATCATTCCTTGGCAAACCACTTATCTCTAATTTGCCACCCCTCCACCACCACTACAACACCATCATCCACCACCATCATCCATTTTTCCATCTTTAGAGTGTGTGTAGTCTCGGGATCCAAGATTGATCGTAAGAATCTTTGTCAAACAAAGGCCATGCTTGGCTAAATTCTTATATCACTTGGTGAAGACTTATCTTTTATGTATTTCTTTTATGATTTCCAATCTTCGGCTACTTTTTAATTGGGTATGTATTAATGACTTTAGTAATTAGTTTTTTTTGTATTGAAGGCGAATTTATTCAAATACTCTTCATATGTTCGTTTGCTCAACACGTTCATGTCTTTACGGTCTATATAAAGCATGTTAATTAACCCGAAAGGGAGATTAGAAGGGTGGTTTGGGTAATTCTATGTCTCGTTCAGTGTATAGATCCTTCGAGAACCTGGCTCAAGCCTAGTAACACCTCACGAGTAGGAGCGGGCATTACCCACCACGGGAGAGGTGCAAAAAGCTTGAATCTGTTATTCTTAAACTACTATTAAAACTTTAAACCAACCTCGCGAGGACTGTATCTTTGCTGACTTAGACCAACGGGTTGAGGGTGATCGTCGCCTCGTAAGGGGGGTCCACCACATTTTGTGTTAATAACTTAATTATCTTTCAATATTCCGATCCAGTGGGATTGTATCCTTGCTGACTCAAACCACTAGGTTGAGGGTAACGTCGCATCTAAAAGAGGGGCCTACTACTATAACTAACATAATCTCTTAAAATGCCCAAAGTGCGGAAATCATCAAAAGGGTACAGAAAAGATAAGTTGGATCCAAGTGATTCTTTCTTGTCTATCATTTTTATTTTATTTTTATTTTTGGTTTTTATCTCTTTATTAGTTTAAAAATCTTTTCTCAAAAATTGGTTGGATTAGACGTTGACGATAAGCCGGTACAAAAAGCTCTTGTGTCCTTGGACGACCTCGGTATCTTGCCATCACTATACTACATCCACGATGGGTGCACTTTGTTAGTGCATGCATCTGTCGACTTCATCTTGTATCGAGTCTTAGATTAGTTTGTATAGTTTAGGGCTCGTAGATCGAGAAAATAGGAAAGTTTGTAAGTTTAACAAGCTGATTTCGCTCCAAATGGTTTAGTTGCATTTTCGAGCGGAATCACAATGTTCTGATTCCGCTCCAATTGACACTTGGACGTTTCAAGCGGAATCACAAGTACTATATATAGGTCACCAGGAGAGAAATCATATAACAGTTCTTGAATTCCATACCGAAGTGCTGCCGGAGATCCCAAGTTTGTAATCGTGGATCAGGAATCGGCATATTTCTTAAAAATTGATTGTATAAATGAATCTTAAAGTTTGTTAAATTTTACAGATTGTGGAACTGCCGGAGCTTCCAGGTAGGTAAGCGTGAAGCAGGAATCGGCGTTCTGGTTGGTAAAATGATCTAGTGTAGATGATTTATTCCTATACTAAGGTTCAGGTGATTGTATGTTGTTACAAATGGTACAGAGGTTGCAAAAGATTCATCAAGGTCATTAGTTTGAACTTGATATAATTTTCATACAAGCGGTTAAATTGAACAAGATGATGAACCAGTCCCTAACTTACAAGTGGTAAAAACAAACTTATTTTCTGGAAAAATCATTTTGATTAAAACAAACTTAAGTGTTTTGAAATCATAATGAGAAAATAGTTTGTTGAAAGGGGGAGTTCTGATTGTTTATGCCAAGTGGATGGCGAATTGAGGCAATTTGATATCGGTTGTCATGTTTCTGTACAGTTTGTTTTCAATTTTCTTTAATGTGTTTGCATTTTAGGGGGAGTAGAAAATTTTAGAAAATCCAAAAACATTAGAAAATTTGAAAAAGCCAAAAACATGATAAAACAAAAATGAGTTTTGTTGTGAAAAAGAGGAAATGATAGTACATCATTGGACTGTCACAACATGCTAAAGAATTGGAAAGTTAAAATGTGATAAACAATTTCACTGAGAATATGCCAGTAGGTTTTTACACATTTAGTAGATTGTGACGAGATATAAACCTAAAAAATTCAAACTTGCTTATTTTGTGGGTAACAACTTCTTGGATATATGGGTAACCCCCGAAATCTTGTTTGAAAGGTCCCTCTTGTTGAGATACTAAGTCTTTATGCTTAGTGATATCTGGGGTATTATCCCGGGACTTCTGCTGAATGGAAATTCTGACCTAGTCCTCGCATAATATTTTTCGCATTGCTTGTGTTGGTCCCTCGGATGGGATCTTCTTGTTCGGAAACGTAGTTGAATCGTAAGTGATCAATGCGCGGAATTCATGTAATCACATAGCAGATATACGAAGACAAAATTCTACTCTGAATCACCGTCTGATATTCTATTGATATGATATGAAAGTGTACAAGAACCAGAGAGAACTCAGACTGATATAAGGTTGCTAGAAAGTGAAAGTGTCGAAGGTGCTAAATAAGCTGATCGAACAACTATTTATAGGCAAGGTCAGGATATGAGAGTGCTGGCCGATCGGCTGGGCTAGCCGATCGGCTGACAATGCTAATCGATCGAACAACCTACTCGATCGGTTGGGCTGTCCGTTCGGCTGGGCTAGCCGATCGGCTGGCAGCTTTAGCACTTAACAAAAATGTCGCCGTATCCTGACTTGCCTTACATACAAAACATATACAACTATACAAAATATGACTACATGTTGACGGAAGCTACAGAAGTTATTGCACTAACAGACTCCCCCTCGGATGTAGCTGTAGTTCCTTCCAACATAGTCTTTACTTCCTCCTGTTGCGTCTTCTTTCTTTAGCTTTTTGCCTTCTTTGTTCTGCTCTTTCTTCTAACATTCTTCTTCTTTTGTGTCTGCCCTCATTTATCCACCATTTTCGATATTCTGGGTTGCCATCACGCTTTCGATCCCATTTTGGTTTCTTGTTCTCTTCAGATTCGATTGGCGTCTGATCAGTAGGCGGCACATAACCCTGTTTTCTTCTTCCCAGCTCTGCAGCTCTTTTAGCTATCTCTTGAGATCTTTGACTTCGCTTGTAAATCTTTAGGAACTCCTCAATTTCAAGATTTCTGCATTTCGTCTTCCAGTATCTTCCTGAATTGATTTCTTTGGCGAAGCAAACATCTACTACTCCTTGATATTGCATAGCTATCTCTTTGTCTTTCTTATCATAAACTATCTTGTTGACAAACAAGCAGTCTATGTCTTTCTTTGAGCAATTCACCAGCCACATAGGATCCAAGATACAGATTTTTCAAGATTCACCGGTGGACTTGTCATACAAAGAAATCACTGCCTCAGCTGTAGATGGATTTTATAGCCATGCTAGAAATATATCATGAAAGTCTTGTTCAATGGCTCTGAGCGGCATATTCTTCAAACACCTGGGAGGCTTTACATCCAAAGTAATATCTTTTTCTCCGTTCTCCAGGTAAGTAACAATTTGCTTTGGGAACTGCGGCTTCCAATCTGGATAATTATTCGATGCTTATAGTTTGATGTAGTTCCACAATTTTTGATCATGCTCACGGACTTCTGGACCGTAGTAGAACTGTTTAATGTTCTTCGTTACCACCAATTTATCTACATCCCACCAAGGTAAAGTAGCAATATCAGCTAAGAACTCAAAATATTGAACTCCCTGCTCCCGTCTGATAGCATAAACTTTAAGATCTTCTAAATAACCCCAAGACAGGATGTCTCCCCAAGAAAGGTTTTTGCTATGTGTGAAAAATTGAAGAGCCCTGAGAGTTTTTCTTTCCTTCGGCATATTCTTGAACCATCTCTTTCTTTCTTCTGCAGAAATCTCTCTTGGAACTGGTTCAGGAATATCTTCAGTAGAAATCTTTTCAACAATCTTTCTCCTTATCTCATCTTCATTTTTATCTTTAAACATTTCTGCAAACGATGGAAATGTTGCATCTTCCCCTTCATAGTGAAAATCTATCCCATCTTCCTCTGAATCAGATGCATCTTCAACAATTACTTCGTCATAATGATCTGCTTCATGTGGGTATCTAGGCTCAAAATCCTTTGCAGGGGACTGAGCAATTTCATCTTCAATATCGAACTTGAACTTTCCATCTTCTAACCCCAATTCCTCAAGCATTTCAGCCCTTGTTCTTCTAACCTCTACCTCTCCTTGTTGAGCATTTAAATAAATGACAGTAGGATTCTAAAGGAGTACCTGATCAACAGGTTGATGATGCTTCATTCTGAACCTCATCCTCCTGTTCATTCATTTCATTGTTCATTAACTCATCCACCTTTTCTTGAACAGCTGGATCCCTGATTAACAATCCAGAAGCACCTTGATCATTGTCATCATCGTCTTTATCATCTTTATCAGACTTATCATCAGCTTTGTCATCAGATTTATCTTCATCTTCCTCATCTTCATCTCCAAACATCTCTATATCTGATTCTTCATCAACAATCTCACCACGAGCTATCCTACCCTTCCTTTTCAGATCAAGAAATTTTAACAACTTGGCCACTTCTTTTGAATTGTAAGGCACAGGGTAAGCATCACCAACCAACACAAATTTGTCTGTCTTCCACTCAAGTAGTAGAACTTCCCTGGCCTTTCTCTTTCTCTGAATAACTTCAATCCTTCGAAGAACATTATTAACATCAAGAGGCTCGATAGGCTCACCAACAATTAAGAATTCTGGTTCACGAGGCTCTTCAGCTTCAACCATCTCTTGATCATCTTCAACTTGTTCTTGAACTTCAACAACTTCAATCATATCAACATCTGGTTGTGAAGAAGAACCACCAGCATCAAGTTGACTCGAAGACCCATCAACCACCTCAACTTCTTCAACCACACCTTTGTTCTTTTGAGTTGCTTCCACAGCTAAACGACGTTCTCGCTCCATTCTTCTTTCATTTGCCTTTATCACATCAATCTCTTCGAATGCAGCATGAATGTTCATTTTTAGATGACTTTCAACTACAGCAACTAGCATTTGAAGTTGTTGATCTTTCATCACTTTGTCAGCCTTCATAGCTTCCATTTCCAACTTCATAGCCTTCATCTCGTTTGAAGAAGCTTCACTCATTTCACTAAGAAGATGATTTAAAGCTTGGTTCATATTCTCCAGTTCCTTTATCTTGGCATTCAAGGTAGATATCTCAAGTGTCAACAATTCAAACATTTTAGAACTATCATCGACATCATCCTTCATTTTGTTCATTCTTTTCTCTTTTTCTATCAATGCTGCAACAATTTTATCATGAGCATTCATCAAATCATCAACTTGATTCTTCAGAGTATTGCGTTCCAATTCTGCTTTTGCCTTTTCTTTCTCCAATTTGTTGACCTTTTGAATTAGTTCTTTGACAGCTTTATCATTGAACATATCACTTTCACCTGGAAGATCTTCTGAGAAAATACCAGTAGCAGGACCAATATTATCAAAATCAAAGTTAAAATCTTCTTTCTGATGCGATGACTCAGGAAAATCTTGTTGAACAGGTTTAGAACTGGCAGCTTTGAATCCTGTGATCTCGACGTAATCATCATCACCTGTCTTCTTTTCTATTTCAGCAACTGGAACTTCTTTTGTTTTCACCTCTGTCTCTTTTGGAATATCAACAATAGGAATCTTTTCCTTTTGAACATGTTGAACTTTCTTTCCATCTTTGTCTTTTTGAGACTCAGCTCCTGATTTCTTCGCCCTAACATTTCTTGGAATTATTCCAACTGGAGCTGCTTTTCTCTTCTTTCTTTGCTTCTTTGATTTTTCAGGATCATACGGAGAATCTTCTTCATCTGATCCCTTTTGTTTCTTTGAAGGTCTTTTCTTTAATTGAGCTTTTCCTCTTCCAAGAGTTTTAGGAATCAATTCAGAATCAGATTTAGTGGCTTCAGAATCTTCATTACTGGAACTATTCTGAACTTCTGTTTCTGGTTCAACTCTTGAAGCTTTTTCAGCATGAGCACTTGTTCCTTGAGCTTGTTGTGTTGCAACCTCTTCATTCTTTTTCAAGTAACTTTCCAAAGATTGTTTTAATAGATCAGCTCCTTGTTCAGTCACCACAGATGGCTCTAAAACTGTCTCATCAACTAGCTTCTGCTGTGGCTCTCCGGAAGACCCTACAAGACAAACATAGACAACAAGATTAGTAACATTTAAAACATATGTGATCTAATTGTCTTAAAGCTCCCCCTTTCACTATACCCTTTTCTCCATCTTTCGGAATAACAACCGCAGGGGATGACTTAGGTGTCCTTTTCCTTTTTCCGTCTCTGATGTACCACCACCTAGTCTTTTTCTCAACCATTTCATTCATCTTTGTATCTTCATTGTCTGAGTCACTATTGTCACGCCTCCACTTATCATTTTCAGGAGCAACATACTCTTTATTCTTTATTCTGCATATCATCTGCTTGGTCTTCACATCCTTATCTTTTGTAATTCTACCAATTGTGACCTTATTTACCATGCTCATCTCCATCACATCTTCACTGTCCTTCGGAAGATCTTTGATTTTGTCATTTAATATCATCATGATGAATCTAGGATACATGATGTACTTGTCTCCTTCAGCTTGCCAGTTCTCCTTCATATACTCAAATATTACTTGAGAAATGTTGTACTTTCTGTTCAACGCCAAGCTTGCTATGATGTTCATGATATAATCAGCAACCTCATCATAAGCACCCTTTCTATGACCCACTGAATGTACCATACAATTCATCAAGTACCGATACGCTTTGGAGAAGCATCTTTTGTACATTTTTCCATTTATGTGCCCAGTGAATCCCATTCTGCACCATAAACCTTTTACAAGACGTTCTGACATGATCGTAGGATCATCATCAGAATCTTGCAAATCAAGAACTCTTCTCACATCTGCAACACCAAATTCAATCCCAACATCTATATCTTTTCCATCTTTGTCCTTCTTTCTTAATACAACATGAATCATCTTATCTGTTTCATCAAACCTTGCGGTATCCCAGAATGCTCTAACATGTGATTCATAAACCACAGTTCTATTTGACATCGCTTTAGCAATTCTGCTCTCTCTTAAAAATGTTGCCATCTTTTCTACCACAGAACCAGTTGTCGACTCAGCATCAATTGTACAAGGTACATTATGACCCTTGTCTTTTTCTTTACCTCGTCCCTGCAAGAATATTCAGTATAAATCATTTGAACAAGTATAGAGGCATAAAGATGGAAATTTTTCTAACATTTGGAATTTCTATGTGATAACACTTAGAGAATCAACTGGCCTGTTCGATCGAGGAGCATTGCTGTTCGATCGGCTGGAAATGAATAAAGTGACAGTGGCTGTTCGATCGGCTAGCAATTGCTGTTCGATCGGCTGGTCTAGCCGATCGGCTGGCAATTGCTGTTCGATCGAACTGTTACATGTTATGTGAATGAAGTTTTTACAAATGGTGTCCGATCGGCTAGCAAATGCTCTTCGATTGGTTGACAAACTTATGCACCGAAATCTAGGTGAAAAATGGATGCTATCCTATCAACAAGTAATGTTGCTCGATCGTCTAGCATATGCTCATCGATCGGCTGGCAATTGCTGTTCGATTGGCTAGCAGTTGCTTATTCGATCGGCTAGAAATTTCTGTTCGAACGGCTGGTCTAGCCGATCGGCTGGCAATGCTATGATGACATGCTATTCGATCGGCTAGCAATTGTTGTTCGATCGGCTGGTCTAGCCGATCGGCTGGCAATGCTATGATCAAACAGAATTCATCAAAAGGTTCTAACACACAGATTTCATAGCATACATTTGGCACAAATTTCAAGGCATCAACATTAAACTACCCTATGCATCAACACAAACACATAATCTTCATTGCTGCTCGATCGGCTGGTCTAGTCGATCGGCTTGCATTTGTCACAGAATCAGCTAGGAACAACACTATCAGATGATTCAAAAATTTTATCCTCAAAACACAAATTAAGCACAGATCTAGAATCCTAATGATATCGCGATCAAAACCCTATGCTTAACTTTATCTAAAACATCCTACAAAGTGTCTAATTTCTCTAAAGAACTGCCGACTGCCGTAACAACATAAACTCAGATCTAACAAGTTTAATCAAGATTTTTCAAAAATTGAAACGGTAAACATGTAGATCTTGACAATGCGATCAAAACCATATGAACAGAAATCATCAAAACACCCTAAATCTTCCTAGATCTAAGTTTAAAGCACCGACAGATGAAGAACATGATCAACATGATGAAATTCAAAGATTTGAATGTGAAACACGTACCTTTGCCATTGAAAATGATGTGCAAACCAACAAATCAATGATATGATGCAAAGGGAATCAAATAATTTAGTGAAATTAGTGAATCGGCTGAGAGAAAGTTCTGTTCGATCGAAGTGTGTAACCGATTGAATGACACAAAAACTCCTATTTATAGGGTGGCACTGGAACGGCTAGGCTATTCGATCGGCTGGTCTAGCCGATCGGCTAGTCTGTTCGATCCATGTCACTTTTGACTTTCAAACCGATTTGACTTTTTGACCTTTTTCACATTATCAGTGTTTGAGAAATCCACTTAAGCATCTAGGTCCAAGTTAATGACCCTAGGTACTTAATTTGTCTACCAAGTTCAACTTAATGACCTTGGTTGACCCGAAGCAAAGACATACTGATGTTATGATCAATCATTTTTCTGAAAATTTACAAGTTTCAAATTAATGAACATGCATTTTTGACTTTTTATTTTTTTTCTCTGTTTGTATCAAGATTATCTCCCATCTCGTTTTTCAGCTCAGAACAACTTCCTGCATCTGCATCAGATTGTGAATCTGAAGATCAACTCTCCGCTTTGGTTTGTCAAAAATAAAGCAGAAATGCAAAATCTTTTTGAGTTTTTAATGCAGATTCTAAACTAGAATAGTATAACAGAAACTGAAATACAGAATGTAATGAAAGTAATCTATTTACAGACATATTTTTGGTGAGCGTGTTAGGGAATCATATCAGCTAATGACATGTTACAAGTACCGTTAAGCTTAATTCGTACTAAGAATTAAACAATTCACCTAGACTGTCGATATACTGATCCATTTTAAGTTTTATCACAGATTTCAATTTATTCAGGATACGATTTAGATGTCTTATGAACTTAACTCATTTGTGTGTCCCACCTCTTGTATATACTCCCGTATCAAGTTCCCAATATTCAGTCTTACAGGTGAGTATACCACAGATGATATCTGTAAGGGGTTAAATGCGAGGGCCGTGAGAGCTCAGGTCGATACTTCCATATACGCAAAAAGATGACGGCTTCGACTTTTCGATGTGTCCCCTTTAGAGGATCTTTTGTTACAACTGCAATGACTATCAATTTTATTGTTTCATCAGATTGCTGAGGGCGATGCTATGTCTCAAGCATTTTGCGGAAAGTATTATTCGGGGACTAGGTGTTAGTGCACCTACGTCTGCTGACTACGTCTTTCATCAAGTCTAGAAGATCAGAGATGATACAGAGTCCTAGAATAGATATTTTGTTTATGGACCGTTTATTTGTACATTCTAGGATCGCTTATGTGTCAAGTGTTGATCTGGATCGCCTTTATAGACATGTTAGGATCGCTTTTATGGCTTTGAGGTGGAACCGCTCATACGGACATGTCGTATGGGCGGTCCATGAAGTCTATATATACCTAGGGGCGATCCAGCTCATGTGAACAGTGTTATTCCTTCCGGCGAGCCACGAAGTGCTGCCGAAGTGCTGTGAAACCTTGTAATTGCATTGGAAATCAATACAACAGCGATAGTAAAGTGAATACGGCTTCAATTGCACCAGGTTATTAGTTTCCGCCTCTTAATCTGGACTAGATCTTCTCTGAACGACTCGTGAGGTCAACAAACGATCCTACAAGTGGTATCAGAGCTCAGGAGGAGGAGTTCTTGCCTTTGTAGCTGCTATTCTTCTGTTTTTCTACCCTTTCTTCACTTTTTCGAAAATTTTCACGATAAAACAAGCTCAAAATCACACAGTGCACTCGAATTCATGAATTAACAAACCCTTGAAGTTTTCAGAACTAAAATCGAAGTAGAAATAGAGATTTTAGGTGTTTTGTTGATTCAGGTTCGCTCGAAATATGACGTAAGCACTGGAACCGCTCGAAATTTTGGACTGGAACCGCTCGAAATTACGTTTGGAACCGCTCGAAATTACGTTTGGAATCGCTCGAAATTACGATTGGAACCGCTCGAAATTACCTTGTGAATCGCTTGAACCGACATCTTGCTTGGATCGCTCGAAAATTAAAACTTGAACCGCTCGAACTGTTATTGTTTGACTCGCTCTTTGGACTGATCTTGGACCGCTCCAGACTCAAAGGACTGAATCGCTTTTTCAAACCTTGCTTGGATCGCTTATAAGTCAACATTATTGGACCGCTTGTTAGTCCGATCGCTCGAGTGAACATAGTGTGTGGATCACTCATTTAGATAATTAGATATTTCATTGGACCGCTCTTGTGGACTGTTGTATAAGACTTGAAATTGTTGAGAACTTGTGAACATTTGAAAGATGGATACTGAATTTTATAACGCTTTTGCTACTCCGACCTCGATTACCCAAAGTGCTTTGATTGAAAATGAAACCGGAACGTCTCAGAAACCGCCGAAACTCATGGATATTGATGATTACAACGTGTGGTCAGAACGATTCGGAAATTGGGTAGAAGCTTATCATCTTGATGCGTGGGAACACACCGAAGTACCATATACTAAACCCACGAAAGACAATGTTAAGAATGGTACTCCACTAACACTTAGAGAAATGAGTACTGTGGACAAGAAGAAATATCGAGATGAGAAGCTTATGGTAAGTCTACTTCAGCAGGCGATAAAAGAAGATATTCTGATCTTGCTTCAACATGACGGAACTGCATATTCTATTTGGACAGAGTTGGAAGCAAAGTTTACGGGAAGTGATGAAATGTTAAGAAACAAAATGTCTCTCATGAAAAAGGAATTTGATCTGTTTCGAGGATTGAAAAATGAAACCACCAAACAAATTATTGATCGATACTGCAATTTAGTAAGAAATATGACAAAATTGGGTGTTAAGAAAGATACTGATGAGTTAATTGAAAAACTTGCAGATGCGCTTCCATATGAAATCTGGGGAACATTCTTAATGATGCTGAAGTCAAACAAAGAAGAATACAAAAGAATGAAACTAGGAGACTTCATCAAGCATTTAGAAGCCCAAGAGATGGAGCAGAGAAAGATCGCTAGGATGAAAAACTACGATGGAGAGCAGGATGTCAGTTTGTACTACAAACATGGTGCTACTGATTCAACAAAGTTTTCACCTAAGATCGAAACTGCCTACAGCGTTAAAGATTCTACTGAAGTGAAGACATCTCAGGGATCAAGCAGCAGCACAAGATTTTCATCTTTTGATCCTAACATCTCTGTAACAAAGAGTGGTAGAAAACTTCAGTGTAACATTGTGTTGAGTCTTGAAAATGATCAAGATTACTCTGAAGATATTGCTAAAAACCAAATGTCTTTGTTAGGGATGATTCTAGAATCTTATAGTTGTTTTGTTGCAGGAAAGATTGGTAATCCAATGCTCACAAAAGAGGATTACGATCAAATTGATGCTGAAGAAATGGAGTTGATGGATATAAAATGGTGTATGGCGAGTGTGATGAGACGTGCTGAAAAGTTCAAACAAATTACTGGCCGTGATGATTTTCGTGATGCAAATGTTTCAGCTTTAGGTTTTGACAAATCTAAAGTTACATGTTTTCGTTGCAGGGAGAAGGGGCATTTCAAGAGGGAATGTAAAAACCGTGAAGCTACCGGTGCCCAGAATCCTTTCGGAAACAATGATTATCACAAGAAGGCCATCTATCATCAAATCACTCAACCAGCATCACAGCATCAGGCACAAACAGCTCATGGAAGAGATGTGATTGATAAAAAGGCTTGTGTTGTTAGTCAGGGAAAGTATGATAATTTTACTTGGGAAAAGTATCTTCCAAAAGAAAGCAAAGTATGTGTAGCTGAACAAAATGACGAGAAGATGGCTGAAGGATTTACTTGGGATGATTTTTGTCAAGATCAAGATTTTATGGCCAAAAATACTTCTCATGCTTTCTTTGCTAATGCTTATGATTTGAAATGTGCAGAAAGGTGCAGAAAAGTCATGGAAGCTGCTGAAGAGAGACGAAGACAGATCAGAGAGGAGGTTGAAGAGGAAGAGAGATTGAAGGAAGAAGCAAAAGCGGAAAAATTGAGGAGAGCTCGATTTTTAAATTCAAGCAAGACAGTCAAAGAGGTTCCTGAATTCGAGATTAAAATAGAGGCTGAACCGGTCATGGTCCCAGAAAAATGCATGAATTGTGATTCGTTGATAAAGCAGAACAATGAGTTGTTGCACAACATTCACAAGCTGAAAGAATCGTATGATACAATGAACAGAGAAATCAACAAATATACAGATTCTGATGGTGAACAAGCTGAAGCTATGAACACTTTGAAAATAGCTTATCTGAGACAGCTTGATACAGCAAATTATAACATTAAGAAGTGTGCAGATCTCGAGCTTCAGTTAGCGACACAAAAGATAGAAACTGAGAAAGTCAAGAAATTATTGGACAGCTACTCATGTTCTACTTTTGTTGTTGACAGGATTTATCCGGTGGTGAAAGATTTGAAGACCTTTGAAGAAGTGAAGATTGGTGAAGAAGAACAATCCGTGACAAAAGATGAAGAAAAAGTGAAAGCTTCTGGTAAGAAATCGAGTGTATCCTACAATAGATGTCCGCCCCCGGTCGAAAATGGATATCCACCCCGAAATCCTAATTCAGAAAGAGTCAATAAAGCAATCAATCTGAAATGGGAGTCTGGGCTGTCGGATAATTTACCAGAAAGTATCGATGTCACGTACACGTCATCAGACACTGATCATGAGTCAAAGTTGATAAAAAGTGTGATCGATCAGGTGTTAGACAAAGATGACAATGGGGAATCAAAACCGAAGTCAAAACCCGAGTCAAAGTCTGGGTCCAATGCGTCAAAGCAAACAGTCAAAAAGGACAAACGGGTTTATGACAAAGAGTTTTTACTTTCAAAATCTAATTTGAATGATGAATCAGTCAAAGTAGCATATACTTTAAAAGGTTCTGACAAATTATATTCAGATGAAAGTTTTCCAATAAGAAGTGTCAGAATTGAAATGATTCAAAAGGTTTTCAAAATCACAGAAATTAATATTTCTGAAATAAAAGATTTTAATCTTAACGGAAAACCTAAACAGTACATTTCAAGAGATCAACAAAGAATTAACAAGAAAATGGGTTACAATTGTGGTTATAGTTTTCAACAGAAATCAAACCATAATCGTAATTTCAAAAAGAAAGGTCTCGGTTTTATTCCACCGAAAAACTATAAAAATGAAAAATTTTATAAACAAAAAAATGTGTTTGTTTCAGGGAAAACTTCGGAAGCTGAAAAAGAAAAATTATTCAGAAATCAGACAAATCAGGAATTCCTTGCCAAGAAGCAAGAAGAACCAAAGAAGACCGAAGTTCTGAAGAAGGTTGAAAAGAGATCTTGTTTTCAGTGTAAAGCTGTTGGTCATCTTGCGAAAGATTGTCCGAAGACATTCAGACCAAAACAGGAAATCTCAAGAAAAATGAAAGACAAAGTTGTTGAAACGACTGAACTATCAACCCGGAAGTTTACAGGCTTTGAGAATTCAACTTATGAAAAAGGAGAATCTTCAAAGAGTGCTTCCAAACGCATAGGCAAAGAATCAAATCAGAAATGGGTTGTGAAAGGTTCAGGTAACAGTTCTGGTGATGAATCTGATTCCATAAAATCAGAGGAGCCAAGTGTTGAAGGAAAGGTTGTAAAGAAAACTCCGAAAGTGGACGATGTGAATTTTCCGCCACTACATGCTAAAAATTACAAATCTAAAATCGGAAAAGTTGATGTTCCAAATCAATTTTATTCAGACAAAAAGAAAATTGATGTTGGAAAAACTTTCAACGGCAATGTGAAACGCATCTTTGGAAGAATGGCCAGTGGTAAGGCCCAAAGCATTCAGGAGTTTTATGCTTCCAAAGGATGGGTTTACAAGTCGGTTGAAAAGAAGGATGAAAATGATGAGGTTACACCCAAGGAAGGTCAGGCTTGGGTGGATATATTTTTTCAAGAATGAAAACCTGACTTGCCGGAGATCCCAAGATTGTATTGCGGATCATGAATCGGCATCTTTCTAAATCTGTTTGTGAAGTTGCAGGACTTGCCGGAACTCTTAGGTTTGTAAGCGAGGAGTAGGAATCGGCATCTTGAGAATTCAACCTAAAGATGGTAATTGGTTGAAAAACAGGTTTGAAGAGCTTGAATTGCTAAATTTACAAGTGGTTGTATGGTAGTGATTGGTCTAGATCTTACAAGTGGTTAAATCAGGGTCATTAAATTGGACTTGATTTAATTATCATTCAAGAATTTGGTAAACAAAGTGATGATTTGAACCCCATTTTACAAAAGATAAAAACAACTAAACTTATTTTCCGGAAAAACCATTCTGATTAAAACAAACTTAAGTGTTTTGAAATCATTATGGGAAAATAGTTTGTTGTGAGGGGGAGTTCTGATTGTTTAAGCCAAACGGATGGAGAATTGAAGTGTTTTGATATCAGTTGTTATGTTCTGTACAGTTTGTTTTCAATTTTCTTTAGATGTATTTGAATTTTAGGGGGAGTAAGAATTTTTTAGAAAATCCAAAAACATCAGAAAATTTGAAAAAGCCAAAAACATGATAAAATCAAAAATGAGTTTTGTTGCATAAAAGAGGAAATGATAGTACATCAGTGAACTATCACAGCACGCTAAAGAATTGTAAAGTCAAAATGTGATAAACGATCTTACTGCGGATGTGTCAGTAGATTTTCGCACATTTAGTAAATTGAAACGAGATATAAACCTAAATCAAACTTACTTAATTCGTGGGTAACTATTCTTGGATATATGGGTAACCCCCGAAATCTTGTTTGAAAGGTCCCGTATTCTGAGATACTAGGTCTTTATGCTCAGTGATATCTGGGGTATTATTCCGGGACTTCTGCTGTATGGAAATACTGACCTAGTCCCCGAATAATACTTTCTGCAAAAAGCTTTGAAATATAAGCGCCGCCCTCAGCAAACTGATTAAACAATAAAATTGGTAATCTTTGCTGTTGTAACAAAAGATCCTCTAAAGGGGACCCACCAAAAGTCGAAGCCGTCATCTCTCTGCGTATACGGAAGTATCGACCTGAGCTCTCACGGCCCTCGCACATTACCCCTTTACAGATATCATCTGTGGTATACTCACCTGTAAGACTGAATATTTGGGATCTGGATACGGGAGTATATTCAAGTGGAGTGATACAAAATTGAGTTTAAGTCTTTAAAACATTAATATCGTATCTCGAATCGATTGAAATCTGTGTTGAAAATTTAAGAGGACATACATACTGACAATCTAGGTAAGTTGTTTAGAACTTATCATGTAATCAAGCTTAATGGTGTTTGTGATATGTTTCAAAACTGATATGATCCTCTTGCACGAACTCACAAAAATATTGTCTGTAAATATTTCATTTTCTGCATTTACTTTCATTCAGAAAATCCAAAAAGATTTTTAGTGTGTTTTAGCATAAATTTTGAAAAGACAAAAAGATTTTCGACAATTGATGCTGAGATGCTGATTTTCGAAATTCAAAGTGCTAAACTTGAAGAACTGGTTTGGGGAGTGGTTGAGAGTGAAATGATAAAAATTGTTTTTGATGAAATTCAATAATATTCTTGAATGCAAAATCATTATTATTGTGATGTGTTCATCATAGTTTCTAAAATTGTTGAAAAATTTTATTTTTATAGAAACTTATGGTTGGGCAGAGATTGTGCAGGTGTTAAAGTGCCAGGTTACGATCTTAAACCTGATGAAATTTTGAATTCCAGACTACGATCCCAGTTGTGTGAGAGGGGGAGTCTGAAGACACCAAGTCAATATTCAAGAGAAGAAGTTATTGATGATGGGATTAGAGAACCAGGATTCTTGGAACGACAGATATTTCAAAGGCAGATTGTCGACTGATGAAGATTGTAGATTGCAGACTGGAATGAAGAATTTTGATGAAGACTCCGTCAACATCCGAGGGGGAGTTTGTTAGTGCACCTACGTCTGCTGACTACGTCTTTCATCAAGTCTAGAAGATCAGAGATGATACAGAGTCCTAGAATAGATATTTTGTTTATGGACCGTTTATTTGTACATTCTAGGATCGCTTATGTGTCAAGTGTAGATCTGGATCGCCTTTATAGACATGTTAGGATCGCTTTTATGGCTTTGAGGTGGAACCGCTCATACGGACATGCCGTATGGGCGGTCCATGAAGTCTATATATACCTAGGGGCGATCCAGCTCATGTGAACAGTGTTATTCCTTCCGGCGAGCCACGAAGTGCTGCCGAAGTGCTGTGAAACCTTGTAATTGCATTGGAAATCAATACAACAGCGATAGTAAAGTGAATACGGCTTCAATTGCACCAGGTTATTAGTTTCCGCCTCTTAATCTGGACTAGATCTTCTCTGAACGACTCGTGAGGTCAACAAACGATCCTACACTAGGTCAGAATTTCCATTCAGCAGAAGTCCCGGAGTAATACCCCAGATATCACTGAGTATAAAGACCTAGTATCTCATAATAAGGGACCTATCAAACGAGATTTCAGGGGTTACCTATATATCCAAGTAGTGTTCGTTCCCCACGAAATAAGTTTCGTTATGAAATTTTAAGTTTATATCCCGAACAAATCTACTAACTGTGCAAAAACCTATCGACACATCATTAGTGAGACTGTTTAATCCTTTTAAGACTTTACAAATCTTTAGCATACCGTAACAGTCTAGCTGATGTACTATCATTTTCCCTTTATACACAAGCTCTTTTTCATTTTTTATTGTTTTTGGATTTTGAAATTTTATCATGTTTTTGGCTTTTTGAATTTTTAATGTTTTTGGATTTTCTAAAAGTATATACAAATATACCTATCTCCCCCTAAAGACCAAAACAGGAAAAAATTCGACAAACCATTGCAGATTGTTT
This sequence comes from Helianthus annuus, assembly GCF_002127325.2. Lineage (NCBI taxonomy): Eukaryota > Viridiplantae > Streptophyta > Magnoliopsida > Asterales > Asteraceae > Helianthus > Helianthus annuus. The sequence goes on from NC_035437.2 coordinate 99,084,998, forward strand.
ATCAACATCATCTACAGTGGAATCCTCATCAACACCAATGATTCCATCCGTCACCGATAAGAGCATCATACCATTTAGTTTTAAAAGATATTTAAAACGTGTTCTATCAAATGCTTTGGTATGAAGATCAGCTTTTTACTCGTCAGTGTGGATTTTCTCAATTCGTATCAACTTTTTCTCGAAAAAATCGCGAATAAAGTGATGACGAATTTCTATATGTTTGGTTTTAGCGTGATGTACTGGATTTTTTGTTATATTTATTGCGGCCTCATTATCAACAAAAAGAGGAGTGTTAAGAAACTGTAAACCGTAATTGCGCATCTGCTGCTGTATCCACAGGATCTGAGAGCAGCAACTACTGGCAGATATATACTCTGCTTCACATGTGGATAGCGCCACAGATGTTTGTTTCTTACATTGCCAGGTAACCAAGCGAGGTCCAAAGAACTGGCATCCTGCAGTTGTTGATTTAGCATTGACTTTGCAGCATCCGAAATCCAAGTCGGAATACCCTTCGAGCGTAACGTCGCCTTTTCTAGGATACCACAACCCCAACGATGGAGTTCCCTTCAGGTAGCGTAATATCCTTTTCACAATGATCAAGTGTGAAGCTCTCGGGTTAGATTGAAATCTTGCTGCGAGGCACGTCGGATACATAATATCGGGCCTTGAAGCAGTTAGATACATCAATGAACCGATCATGGAACGATAAAGTGTTTCATCTGCCCTATCTCTGGTGAGATCTGGGTGAATCCCATGATTTGTTGCTAATGGGGTTGCTGCAGGAGTAGAACCTGACATTCCAAATTTTTCTAGAATATCATGAACGTACTTTGTCTGGTGTATGAAAATTCCTTCAGGAAGTTGATCAACTTGGAGTCCCAAAAAGAATTTCATTTCCCCCATTGATGACATTTCGAACTTTTGCTTCATCACTTGTTCAAAATCTTTGCACAAATTCTCGTTAGTTGACCCAAAAATTATGTCATCCACATAAATTTGTACTATCAGCAGGTGACCGTCGACTATCTTCGTGAAGAGGGTGGCGTCTATTGTTCCCCGGATGAAGTGATTGGCTAGCAGATGCTGAGATAATGTCTCATACCAGGCTCTCGGGGCCTGGTGTAAGCCATATAACGCTTTATCCAAAAGATACACTTTGTCTTTATGGTGTGGATTAACGAAGCCCGGTGGGTGTCCCACATACACTTCCTCCTTCACTTTACCATAGAGAAAGGCCGACTTCACATCAAGCTGATATACTTTAAAGTTTTTCCACGATGCAAACGCCAGGAAAATTCTGATTGCTTCTAGTCGTGCCACAGGAGCGTATACTTCAGTAAAATCAATTCCCTCCTGTTGACTAAAGCCCTGAACAACGAGTCGAGCTTTGTTTCTCACAAGTACTCCTCTGTCGTCTCTCTTACACTTGAACACCCATTTGGTGTTGATTTTTCTGTGACCCTCTGGTAAATCCACCAGTTTCTAAACACCCAATTTTTCAAACTGGTTCAGCTCTTCTTGCATCGCGTTGACCCAAGAATCTTCAGTAAGCGCCTCTTTGTAAGTTCGAGGTTCGATATGCGAGATAAAACAACATAGTGAAAATTCAGTTTGTAAAGGTGCTACTGATGAATAAAAACTTGTAAGCCCTTGGTCAATTTGATGTCTGGTGCGAACTCCTGATTGAAGCTCTCTGATGATCAGCTCCTCTGGATGATATGAAAGAGTTCTGGGCATTACTTCACTTGGAACATCTACATTGCCTTCCAGATTAGTGACATTTTGATTTGCACCTTCTTCACTGATAGGATCTGCTTGATCTAAGATCTGGATTTGCTCCCCCCCAGATTCTGAATCACCATGATCAAATGTTGGACCAATATCAGATGTAGTTTCATCATTTGTTGCCGTCTGATTATCGTGAGAATGTGAATTATCATCTTGTTCACCAACATTACTAGGACTTGCTTCATCGTCATTTGAAGTTTGCTGAGTTTGCCTAGAATACTTTGCTGGAAATCTTTCTTCTGATGATTCATAGTCTCTAAGAATATCCAACTCATCAAAGAAGTGTTCTTCATCTTCAGGTTCTTCCATCACATCAAACAAATCCCACAAAGTGTCGTTGTGATAATGCCATGAATCTCCTGGGTTCTGAGGCGGCATCGTATGACCTTGACATTCAACATTTGCAGCTTCAATAATCCGCTTTTCTCTTGGCACGAAGACACGACGCAAAGGACTTGCATATCCAACAAAAATACCCTCAATGCACTTCGGACCAAACTTTCCAAAAGGTTCTATCACCGTACAGGGTGACCCGAACGGTTCAAGATACTTCAAATTAGGTTTGCGGTTATTGATCAATTCAAAGCACGTTTTGTTGAATTTCTTGACGGTGAGAACTCTGTTGAGAGTATAGCATGCAGCGGAAACAGCTTCAGCCCAAAAATTTATTGGAAGTTTTGAATCTGCGAGCATTGTTCTGGTTGTCTCGATTAGAGTCCGGTTTTTGCTTTCTGCTACTCCATTCTGCTGCGGAGTGTACGGAGCACTAAACTCATGCAGTATACCTCTTTCTTCACAAAATTCTTCCATCTTGTTGTTTTGGAATTCAGTACCATTATCACTTCTAATTCTTCGGATACGCCTCTGGTACAAATTCTCAATCTTTTTGAATAACGCCATCAGACTGTCAAACGTTTCATCCTTTGTCTTCAAGAAAGAAACCTAAGAAAATCTGGAATAATCATCAGTGACGACCAAACAATAGTACTCTCCTATAATGCTTTTGACATTCACAGGACCAAATGAATCCATGTGAAGTCTTTCCAGAGGTCGTGAAACTGAATTGACTTGCTTTTTGGGGTGCGACTTTTTCTTCTGTTTGCCTTTAAAGCAACTTATACACTCCCCTTCCAGATGAAAACCTTTGATGTGAACTCCTGTAACCAGATCATTGTGCACCAAATGATTCATTTTTCTAAGATGTATATGCCCCATCTTTCGGTGCCACAATCTTGACTCTTTCTCAGTTGCTCTAGACACAAAACAATGAGCCTGACCCGTGGTTGTCGTTGCTATGCTCGTATCCAATACATACAGGTCGTTGACTCTTGGTGCCCTCATGATGACCCACTCTTCAGGAACAACAAATCCCGGTTTTAGAATCAAACACTCTTTGTCATTGAAGTGAGTGGCATACTTTCTGTCACAGATCTGAGAAATGCTTAGTAGGTTATTCTCCAGCTCAGCAATGTAATTGACTCTTTCAAACGTCACAATCCCATTGGATAACGTTCCTTCACCAACGATCCGACCACCTTGATTACCCGCAAATCCAACATATCCTCCATTTATATTCCTTACATCGTACAACAATGCAGTCTTCCCTGTCATATGTCTGGAAGCTCCACTATCCATAATCCATCTTGAAACAAGTTGTGGAAGATCCTGCACATAAACCAACATGATTAAAACATTTCAATTTAAGATGCCGATTCATGCTTCGCGATCAAGGAAGCTCCGGCAAATCATACACAATCAAACAGATTTTGCTACCCAAGACTCTTTGGACTTAGGTAACTCAAGTTTGATGTGAGATTTTGTTGTGTAAAGTGGTGGAAAGTTTTTATCATTTAATTTCAAGCTTTCTTTAGACTCAACCTCAACCTCTTTAAGTGTGAACAACGCATCCTTTTTAGGTTGACCAGATGGTTGGTCTTTCTTTTCCACCCATTTCTTTTCAGAAATTGATTTCTCTTTTTCAAGCTTTTCATAAAAAATCCAAAGGAACATTAATCTTTACCGATGTGGTAGAAGTTGATTGTTTTTCCATCTCATAATCCTTTGGTTTTGAACCACTTGCTCTCATCTCAGCAACTTTCGGCTTCCATGTTTGTTGAGTTGTTGCGACCCGTTTGTAAAATTTGTCAGTTTTAGTTACCACCTTCTTTACGGGTTCAGTTTTGACTTTGGTGTTGTCATTTTTAAAACCCTTTTTCTCAACAACCAATGGAGCTTTTCCTGTCACATCATCTTTCTTCTTTTGACTCTCAACTACTTCAGTCTTAGGCTTCAAGTTGGTACACTTTCGTGCAATATGCCCAACTTGATTGCATCTGAAACATATTCGAGTGTCAGCTACTCGACTTGTGCCTTCAGACTGAGGTTGTGAGGCCTTTTCCTCAAAGAACTCTTTGTTTGATTTTGAAAAGATTTTAGGTTCTTCATTAGAAAATGAACTCGAACTGTTCACAAACACTTTCTTTCCAACAGACTTCTTGTTTTGAACATTTTTCTTCTGATAAGACTTACCCCCCTGATATCCACCCAACCAGTTGTTTCGATTGTTATTAGAAAAACGTGGTGGAACAACAGGTTTCTTGTAGTAAGCTTTATCTTTCTCAAAGTTCATTTGTCTTTTTGTTTGGTTCCGATTATTCACTTCTGAAAACTGAACTTCGACCAATTTGTAAACATTTTTCAATTTGTTCACATTTACATTCTCAATCGGAAACTCAGAATCCGAAAACAACTTATCTGAACCCAACATCTTGTACATGACAAGATTTGGTTCTTCATTTAAGTTGTTCTTGGACTTTTGTTTCGGAATGTATTTATCCAAGAAACATCCATCATCTTCATTTGAATCAGACTCTAAAACACTTTCTGCCATGCTTTTGACAATATCAGTCTGAACACTATCATCATCAGATGATGATGAGAATGTAACATCAATTGACTTTGGAAGTTTTATTTCTTTTAACTCTTCCTCATCATTAACCAGCCCGGACTTTTTCTTAGAGAAATTGTTTAAAACAGGTGGTGGAACTTGATGATATCCCACACCAGTTCCGTCCAAAAATACATCTTCGCCAGCTTTGTTTTTCTCGATGGGTTTGGGAACAATGTGCTGCAAAACAAAGCTTGCGGAGTTGTAGCTAGTTAATTTTAATTGTATGCGTTCGTTTTCAATTTTCGCTTCTTGAAATTGAAGCTTCAGATTAGCAATTTCATCCAATTGTTTATTTATTAACTCCTCTTTCACCCTTAACACACCCGACAATTGAACATTTTCTTTTGTTGTTTTTCCATTTCGATCATCCGAATCTTTAACCGTTCACTTAAGCTTCTCAAAGTTTTCAGTGATGTGACGATTTTTAAGAATGAGTTTTTCATTTTCTTTTTTTTGTTCTTTCTATGTCACTTTTATCACTTTCAATTTTTTCAGTTAACTCTTTTGCACGATCGTTTGAAGCTTTTAGCAATTTATCCCGGTTTAAGATCTGGTTTTCTACCTCTCTGACCCTTTTTGTCAGATCTTCAACTTTTTTGTTATTGAGGTAAGCGATAGTACTACAATCTTTGCAGTTTTTCCTGCAATTCTTGCAGTCACTTTCACTTTTATCTTTCTTACCTGACACTTCATTTGTGTTAATCTGACTGACCTGGCCGTTTGACTTAGTTCCAGAACTAGAATCTACCTCCAGTTCTTTTGCAGCTAGAACTTTGTCTGCCATCTTCATCAGATTTTCGGCTGTGAGCTCCTGTGATGTATCTATCAACCCACCATCGATCTTCTTTTCTGCCGACTTCACCTTTTCTTCTTTCTCTTCCACTTTCTTTTCACCTTCACCCCACCATTCTCTTTGTCTAGCTTCCTCTTCTTCAGCATATTGCTGAATGATTGCATCAACACTGAGTGAATTTGGATCAATTGCGATATTACCTTGAGGATCAAGGTAGCATTCTCTGTCTGGATCCCACCTTTTAGCCCTTTTTGCTTCTTTGTAAATGGTATAGATTCTACTTACTTTCGTTTGGGCTTTCATTCTTCTGTTCACAAACTTTTCTTCTTCTGTTCTTGTGTCTTTAAACGGAACAATTTTTCCTGCTGCGAACGCGTAACCAACTGCGTCTTCCTCAGGTAATATCTCACTCCAGTCATATCCTTCGTCGTCATGAATGACCGCTAGAGCTCTTGACTTTTCCTTATCTTTTTCTTCAATCTGCTTCAGCCTAGGAGGTTCCGATTTATTCTGATGGTAAATGGCTTTCTTATAGTAATCTTCTCAGAATGGATTAGCAGACTCGTCAGCATACTCGTTTCTGCACTCACGTTTAAAGTGACCTTTTTGTTTGCATTTGAAGCATGTCACTTTAGACTTATCGAAACCCAATTTGATAGATGGACCACCAATTATTTTCCTGCCGGTGATTTCCATGAAACGTTGTGCTCGACGAACAGCACTGGCCATAGCCCAACAAATATCGATCAGCTCCATTTCTTCAGGATCTATCTAATCATAATCTTCCTTTGTCAGGTTGGTATTACCAATCTTCCCGGCTACTAACCCTTCATATGACTCCAATACAGATGCTAAGAAAACCATCTGTTGTTTTGCTGACTCCTCACGGAAATTTTGACCATTTTTCAAATCAACTGCAATGTTACATTGAAAGACATTTTTTGGTGCTGATTGCTATTGGTTTGATGTGCCTGAAGATGGTTCTTGACTTGTAGTGTTGGAAGACATTCCTCCATGAAAACCACTGTGTGAGGTCTCTTGATTCTTTGGTTTTGAACTTTCTGCAGTGAAGGCTGTTTTCGGAGATCCTGTCTTTTGAATCAAGCTCTTTGGATAATAAAGTTCCACATTTTGTTGATATAACGAGTGATTGACTTTATGTGTTTTCTTTATTTCGAGCTCATGACTCTCAAGTTTCTCTATCAGCAAATCAACTGTTAGAGCATTTGGCTGGATTGTATTCTTGATCATCAATGCGAAATATTGCCAATCCATTTCGTCTGGCAGAGAGTCAAATAACTTGTCAACTAGCTCTTCTTGAGTAAATACAATCCCATGTCTCGCTATCTCTAGCTTTAGATGCCCAAAACGTTCAATCATTTTCGGAACAGACTCATTTTTTAGACATCCGAACAGATCAAATTCTTTTTTTAGTAATTTCTTTTTGTTTTTGATGATCTCTGCAGTACCCACACATTTCTTTTGTAATTTTTCCCAAAGATCCTTTGCGTTTGAATACTCAATCAGTGAGATTATATCTTCTCTCACTGACTGGTTAATCAAAGCTATACACTTCTGTTCAGCCACACAAAGTATTCGATCTCTTCATTTTCTGACATGTTTTCAAAATCTTCTCTTCCATTGTTAAAACCGTTTTTTAAGTTTTTCCAACTGGGGTACGCGAAAGCTTTCAACCATTCCTCGAATCGTTTTGCCCACCGATTATATTCTTCAATTGCTAACAACTTTGGTGGCTTATTATAGGTTCCATAAGCGCTTTCCACACTAAATGCATCAGACAACGTCTTTCTCGTACTTGGAGTATTCTCATTCGTTCGGTTTGTTGAATCATCTCCACTGTTACCAGCAAACGCATACGTTTCACTGAACAGGTTCATGAATTCTTCCATTGTTAAGTACCTGAGATGTTTATCAAACACTTAGAAGATTTTTGAATTTCAAAGATGTAAACACAAAGACACTTGGATCGAATGGCTCGTTCGATCGATCAGCACACCCTCAATCGAGAAAATAGGAAAGTTTGTAAGTTTAACAAGCTGATTTCGCTCCAAAGGTTGATTTCGCTCCAAATGCTTTAGTTGCATTTTCGAGCGGAATCACAATGTTCTGATTCCGCTCCAGTTGACATTTGGACGTTTCGAGCGGAATCACGAGTACTATATATAGGTCACCAGGAGCGAAATCATATAACAGTTCTTGAATTCCATACCGAAGTGCTGCCGGTGTGACGTTTGCGTGTAAACTGTTAAAATCAATACAAAAGGTGTTAAAAGTGAATTGCTAGCTGTTTCTATATCAGTTTCTTGTTTTCCGCACCTGAAACTGATCAAAACTCCTCTGATAGACTCATTTGGGTCCGTACACGATCCTACACACTTACCCTAGCTTGTGTGCAGAGTGATAGTAGAATATCGTGTTTTATAAATTTAAAACTTGAAATCAGCGAGTAAAAAAAAGAGCTAAAATATAACTAAAAATATATACACCCCCACGCACGTCACTTACTTTCAACAGGGCCATTTTTTGGGGAGTATATGGGCAAGACATACAGTGTCAAGTGTCATTTTGTTCAAACAAGTGTCGAACATGATTGTTCATAATTCGGTTCCACCATCACTTTGAAAAATCTTAATTTTGGTGGAAAATAGTGTTTGAAGAAAAGGTATAAATATAGACAAAGAATAAAAAAATCAGATTTCGCTCGCATTAGATATAACCAAGTAAAGCGAGAATAGTGGTCAACAAAGGCAACACAATACAAAAAAAAAAAAAAAAATTAACTGACTTTATTGTGGAAGTACCCCATAGATCAAAATGTATTAATTCAAGAGGAAAAGATGCCTGTTTATTATAAGGAAGAAAGGGTTGCCGTTTAGCTTTAGCAAGTTCACACGGGGAACAAAGACTCGGTTTAGGTAAAATGGAAGTAAACGATAAACAACCATTGTTCTTTAACTTAGTAATGACATCAAAATTAACATGCCCAAGTCTAATATACCATAACTCAAAAGAATCTTTCGGCCACGATGATGTGGTGACGAAAGATTCATGAGTGTGCCAAAGAACATAGAGGTCGTCTTCACCCCCCAGGCTAGAGTTTGCTTGGTTCAACGATCCTGAATATAAAAATAGGGGTGAAAAAAATAATATCAACATGATTGTCTTCGGTTAATTTTCTACTAGATAATAGATTTTTGGTGAGATTTGGTACCAATAAAACATTGTTAAGAGCAAGGTTACCTAGATTTTTTTGTTTGTCCAATATGAGTAATAGGAAGCGATTGGCCATTACCAAAATAAGAAATTTTATTACCTTGAGTTGGAGTGGAGTTCTTAAGAGTATTATTGTTGGGAAGCATATGAGTAGACGTTTTCGTTTCAGGTGTCCAATTGGGAATAGCAGAGTTTACATGACACTGAGCATGAAAATCTTGAGCCAACTGATTTAGTGATTGAGAGGCGGATCCGGTAAACGAAGCAAGGTGAAAAATTGAGAAGCAAAATGTCCAATTTTTCGACATAATTAACATCTTGGTGTTTGGTACCATGTCCAAAAATATGATTTGATCCCCTGTGGTAGTTTGGCTGATTAGGCCTATAATGTAGGGGTGCTAAACGGGTCGTGTTCGCGGGTTGGCGGGTTCAACCCGACCCGAACCCGAAAATTTTACACAAACCCGAATCCGACCCGAACCCGAAAATCGTATCATACATAAGAACCCGAACACGACCCGAAGTTTCGTGGGTTGACCCGAACACGACCCGTTCAACCCGAAAAGAGGATCTGTGAACAATGGGTCTTTGGGATTGTCCTTGGACGTAAAAGTAACACTGGGTGTTTCATTAGTGCCATGCACATTTTTAATAACTCATGACTTTCTTCACTTGTAACAAATCAACAAAATTAGAAATTTGAGCGAGTAGATGTAGAGAAGCTCTCAAAAGTGGTTCCTAGCCTACAAAGTTTATCTATAGTATCAACAGGATGACCAATGGCACTAACTTGGTCACAAATGGCCTTGAAGGCACGACCATATTCCAAAACAGTTTTGTCTCCCTTTATAAGGCAAGTAGATTGTCACGTAAATTCTGAACACCCTCAATCGAGGTGTTACAAAAGGCTACTTCAAGGACAGTCCAAATCTCACGAGCAGAAATTGGTTTTAATAAGAAGTGGAGGTGGGTTAAGGTACCATCCACATGAGGAAGAAATTGTTCATAGGTGTAGTATAGGAAACATTTGTGTCTTCCAGTAGATATAGTTTAGTTAGTTTAGTTGGAGGAGGATAGTTTGATAGCGATAATGGGCGCTAATCCAGACATCAGCGGGTTTGTGGAGAATGAATATGAAGCCATGGGAAGGATCAGTTGAATGAGGAATAGAGATAGGGAAGAAGATCGAATAACAGAAGGGAGCAGGGGCAAGATGAAAGAAGTCGCAGTAGGGTTTGGGAAAAGAAATAAAAGATCACCTGGAAGATGGCAAGTAGAAAGGCTTAGGAAACTCAATCAAAAAAGGGATAGGCTGATAATACCATGATTGGATTGTGAAAGGTTAATTTCATTGAATAAATTAACAATACAATTTACAATATATAGACATGAGAGTTGCACTAAAGGTAAAGGGCCTAGAGAATAATAAAGTTACATACATTCTATATAATAACAATTGATGAAGGATGTTAGCTACACTACAACATTTAACCTTGATATGAAACTTAATTACAGTAATGGTATTTGTTTACTTTTTGTTTGATGTGAAGTTGTGTGTTCATGATGTGTGCTTCACATTAAATATTAAAATATCAAATATTTTTATATTTTGTACAAAGATCATATTATTTTACTAAAAAGTGGTACGTATCACTTTTAGAAGTATATTTATGATACATTAGTATAACTAATTGTATCGGTATAAATTTGAGTTTGTATGTTTGACGTCAGTTTGCATTTATCTTTGACTTCGTTTTACGTCACGTAGCGGTATAAATTCATAATTTTGTTTTATGATTTTTACCAGTTTTGATCAATGTTTGGTTACTACAAAGCATGGGACGGGGGTTAAACAAACATATTCCCGCCGCGTAGCGCGGGGTATTTTTACTAGTTAACTAACAAGAATAAACATAATTCTAGTATGTAACGTCTTCCATCACCCAAAAAAATACGCAAAAATGTGTATAGTGGAACTTTAACCAATGAACTGTTAGATAGAAGACAAGGGATTGAACATTACACCAAACTTAATCTTATTACTATGGGTTCTGTTCAATTATCCTTGTAAAATTTAACATACGACTCTACTAAATTTTCAAAAAAATATTAGGGTCCTGGGACCCTGCCCAGGTTAAGGTGAGTCTGCCCCTAAGTAAGTCATACTCAAATTTGTGTTTTCTGCATGTTTGAGTTTAATTCTACAACTTTCATCAGTAATGAACACATAAAAGAATTAGTGTAGTAATATTTTTTTTGAACAGGGAACTTCATGTATAAAGTTATCACACTCTCCAAATTGGAGAGCCCCGTATTGCCCCACTCTGGCCAGACTATGTTGTCTTAACCGGGCTCACGCTAGCTTCAAAGTTTAGCTTTTTTTGGGCGTTCCCCCGGAAACCATACTGCCGGCTGCCACTTGACAGTTGTTATGCCACCAAAAGAGCAGAACTCTCTGGCATAACACACAGTGGGACGAAAACACGATTGGGCTGGGGAATCGAATTGACAACCTCACACATGGCCTAGTCCAAATCCTTCATTGCACCCCAACATGACACAAATAGGAATTAAACTTGAGTCTCTATTGGAAAACCCAAGCCTCCTACCACTAGGCCACAAGTGGGTATAATTAGTGTAGTAATCTGATAACATCTAAACATCACTCTTTTTGTTGTTAATGTTGCATTTGTGCTGCCTAGTTCAACCACTGGTTATTGAACTAAACAAATATGCTCAAGTTCTCACCAAGTCACCATTAAACAATCTTGTTGGGGCTGCAGAAATGTACAATCTAGAGGTATATTAATAAAAAATTTACTAATATATTACTCTAGTTAAGTAATATTCACTGATAGTGAGGAGACAATCACATTCAATAACAAGAAAAAAAGACATATAACCTCACATACAAAAATAAAAATGCAAGAGAAGAAAGATAAATAAACAGAGAATGATATGTACAACTCACCGAACCGAACACCACATGACAAAGCCGGAACAAAGATGTTCCGGCTCGTAAAAGGAATCCGGCATAGAGGATCTTCCCCAACTAACCAAGGGCCCCCAATCCTAACCGTCAGACAGTGACTGGTCCGGCCATTACTCCCCACATTACGTCAGCCTATCCATAAGTATAAATACCCCACTTACACCTCCAAAAGGGGTAATCGGTACTTTCTCTCACTATTAACTCCAACTCTCTCACTAACCTTTGTCTGCACTTCCCATACTTATCCTCACGCCCGAGTTTGGTCAGAGATAGGCCCCCTCCTTGTGACGAGGCTAATGGTGTTTCCTTCGGTTGTGATCTTTACAGGTTGCAATATTAAGTTATGAGATTCCGTTTCCATTTAGCTCGAAGCTGCTAATTTCTGAGTCTTCAGTGGTACCATCCTCTAGAATTCACTAAATACAACCATCTAGTACATTTGCTACAAACCATGGATTCATCCTTTCCGTCTTTAAACGACAATGTGGCAAGAAATACCACTTCTACAACAATTGCTTCTATAGTCTCTGTATGCTCCACTACCTCTCACGACACACAGGTCGCCCCTCCGACTATAAGTTCAGTAGGCTCCACTACAGTCGCTGATCCCGTCTCCTCGGCCATGTCTGAGTTGGACGATGCTTTCCTACAGTGAAACACGGATCTCCTATGATAGCTCAAGTAGCAACATCAACGTGATGAAATGTTGCAGAACCTACGAACGAACTTATTCGGAGGCTCCTACCCAGGATCCAGTTCTGTTTCTATGGGAACCTTCTCCTCCGGATCACTGGTAAGTCCTACTGTCATTACTCCTACGCCGTTGCATATTTCACAGGTTTTTACTCCCTCGTATGTAACCACTAGTAACGGCCTACATGGCTTGTTCCGCAAGGGTTTTTTGGGATTCGATCCTCAAGATGAGGAGCTGATCGTACCATATCAACCAATTTCCATGACCATATCAGCCAATTTCCATGACTTCTCAGTCAAAGTTTACTTTAAGGATTGCAAATGCTCCACTCTCTTCAAAGCAGGAGCTGCCAAAGTCGAACAATGGCCCATGCCAGCTTGGTGCCATATGTTCGTGCAGACACTCACTGGTTTGGCTAGAGTATGGTTCCACGGCTTACCAAAAGGCTCGATTAGTCACTTTGAGGATTTCATGCGAACGTTCCTCCAAAATTTTTGCTAGCAACGACGTTGTTCCAAAGATATCACGGAGATCCACCATATTAAACGACGAGATGGTGAATCAGTGGAAGATATCCTTGATCTTTTCAACAAAGAGAGCATGCAAATCAGTGGAGCAGTTGATCATTTACGAGTCTCAGGATTCTGTCACAGTGTCCGTAATAACCAGTTGGTGTTAAAGCTCCACGAAGATTTACCCAAGACCATGGAAGTTCTCATGGAACGCGCTCGAGCCTTCGTTCAAGGCAAAAGTGCTTGCGAACAACCGAACGATGCAGTAGTTAAGAATGCAAATACCTCTTCATGGAGGAGGACGCATCACCACCAAAGGATCGAAGCAATAACTGGAACAGAAACGGAAACCCATACCACAAGCCAGATCGAAGCAATCTTCAAACTGTTCACGTACGTTTCAATACTTTCTCCGAGATCCTGATCACCGAAAGCACTCGGATCCCTATTCCTTCGAAGCAACTGCCTTCGTTCGATATGAATTCCAAGAAATACTGCGAGACAAGGGCCACACCACTGACGAATGTTGGGCGCTGAACCAAAAAATCAAGAAAGTCGTTCGATCCGGCAAGCTTTCACACCTCGTAAAGGAAGTCAAGGATGGTAAGAAGCTGACAATAGTTTCTGATAACCCAAACAACGAAGCTGGTATCAACATGATCCGAGCAATTCAGCCCCGAGAAACCCAACGATCAAACCAGCACATGGTTGCCTTGATGAATCAACCAACCTACTTCCTGGAAATCGATCCCAATGATGCTCGGGACGGACCTATCATCATTTCCCCGGTAATTGCTAGATACCTTGTTCGACGAATATAGGTTGATGGTGGGAGCGCCTTCAAAATCATGTACATGCAGTGTTTCCAGCAACTTGCCGCATAAACAAATCAAAAGCTCGTAGAAGTTGCCACCCCTTTGGTAAGTTTGTCAGGAGAAATAGCGCAGCTAGCCGGACATATTACCCTCCCAGTTACACTCAAAGAAGATAGCAAACTCCGCATCGTACAACTCACATTCTTGGTTGTGGGCTCCAAGTCCATTCATAATGTAATACTCGGACGACCAGGAATGCGTGCCTTTGGTGCTGTTAGCTCCACGATCCACGGGGCTATAAAATTCCCCACCGAATCAGACATTACCACTATTTATTCCGAGTCAACCTTATGTGTAGCAGAAGTAAGACAAGCTACGGCAATAAGTTCAAAAAAGTCGGAAGCCCCCACCGAGCTATGGTCAATCAACCCAGAGTTTCCAGAGCAACAAATAGCAATTGGAGCTCAATTACCCGAATGTACCAAAAAGCTCATGTGGAATCTACTTACCAGTTCAATAGACGTGTTTGGTTGGCAACACTCTGATATGTAGGGCATCCCCAGGGCAATGGTGCAACATCGATTGAACATAAAGAAGTCCTTGCGACCAATAAAATAAAAGTAGAGGCACACGGCTCCGGACCGGGCTAAATCCATCGCAAAGGATGTGAAAAGTCTTTTAGATGTAGGAATTATACAAGAAGTCCGGTATCAAACTTGGGTCTCTAACCCGGTTATGGTTTGGAAGAAAGACAATTCATGGAGGATGTGCATCGATTACACTGATATAAACAATGCTTGCCCGAAGGATTGCTTCCCACTCTCTGAAATCGATGAAAAAATTGACTATGTCCCCATGTTTCGTTTAAAATGTTTCCTGGATACATATAAAGTATACCATTAAATTCAGATGGCCGTCGAAGACGAAGACAAGACCGCCTTTGTTATGAACGAAGGAATTTACTATTTCACCAAAATACCTTTTGGGTTGAGAAATGCAGAAGCCACGTACCAGCGCTTAATGAATAAAGCCTTTAAAGATCAGGTCGAACAAAATTTAGAGGTATACATCAATGATATTGTAATTAAAAGCGGTGACGAAGATATCATGCTCAAAGATATCCTCGAACCGTTCACCAGGCTCCGAAGCATTAACATGAAGCTGAACCCCAAGAAGTGTACGTTTGGCGTTGAGGAAGAAAAGTTCTTGGGAGTCATGGTCGGTTCAAATGGCTTATGAGCCAACCCCTATAAGATAGACGTGGTATTAACCATGAAGCCAACAGCTTCTGTTAAAGAAAATGAAGCCAGCAGCTTCTGTTAAAGAAATTCGGTCTTTAAATGGACGTCTCGCAGCACTCCATCGTTTCCTTTCCAAAGTAGCAGACAAATCTTTGCCATTCATGGACATCCTCCGAAAAAGCTTCAAGTGAGTGTTTAAATGGTCAAATGAGGCGGCACGAGCCTTCAAAGTGATTAAAGTTTGCTTAAGCACCCTGCCGGCACTCATGGTCCCGAAGGAGGGGGAGATCCTAACAGTTTAATTGGCGACATCATAAGGTGCGATCAGCACTGTTTTGGTCGCACACTAAACCGACTCTCAGATCACGATTTACTATCTTAGCCAAACCTTGAAAGATTATGAAATGAGGTTCCCAAGTATAGAAAATTGGCTTTGGCTGTAGTGCATGCTTCACGAAGGCTACGTCTGTGACAACTCAAGTTTCAAGGTCTTTCCTCGACACGTTATTGTTTCACAACTGTATTTGCATAACTTATTTGCCTTGTATTTGTGTGCATGTTGACATGATGTTGTTACTTAATATATGATTAACGTATTTAAAGTGTCTAGTTTTATAAATTTATGAAGTGTTTGAATTGTAAACTTGGTATGAGCACAAGTTTCAAGGTCTTTCCTCGACACGTTATTGTTTCACAACTGTATTTGCATAACTTATTTGCCTTATATTTGTGTGCATGTTGACATGATGTTGTTACTTAATATATGATTAACGTATTTAAAGTGTCTAGTTTTATAAATTTATGAAGTGTTTAAATTGTAAACTTGGTATGAGCACCCTCATTCTGATAACTACGTAACATAGGAGTTTAGTCACAAGTCACCTCGACGAAACATGATTGCCGATGAAACAGGGGTTTCGTCACCCCTACATGACGAAACATGGAGGTTTCGTCGGAGAAGGAGGTTTCGCCATATAAGGCCTTGGCCCAGTGGGGTTTCGGCCCATCATCCTCTTTATATCTATGTTTCCCGTTCAGCAATTACGTAAGTTGTTATTGTGAAACCCTAGAGCTCTCCATTGCCTTTTTCCTGTGCGACGGTAACTATCATCTCTCTCGGATCCTTACTAGTTTCTTGCGAACGTTTAGTATATGGTTAGATTACCCGACTTAGTATGCTTAATTCATTGTGAAGATTCCTATGTGTTAACCTGATCTATTGCAAACATAGGGGTTATTAGAAACTGTACTCTCATATGTGATCAATTAGGGTTTGTTATTGGGTGCTAATCTATTGGACTAAATCTGATGTTGTGATTGTATTCATCCATGATTCACTGCTAGGAAATTGATGTTATGGTTTGATGTTTCTAGAGTATGTCGTTATGTATGTTAATGAATCCGTAATTAAGTTTGGTGCATGATAAGTGTTGTGATGCACTTGGAATGATGATAGGTAGCATTAATGTTATTGCATTTGAATGATAACTGTCTGATTGATGATGATGGTGAAACGGCTGTTTGATTTCAATTAGGGCTTCCTATGTACGTATATGTGAATATGACGAAACTTGGGAGGTTTCGTCACCTTGCTTGTCGATGAAACTTGAGGGTTTCGCCAAAGGGAATCACGACGAAACTGAGGGTTTCGTCAAGAGAGGGTCTTTGCATGAACAGTAGGTTAACATGTCATGTCAACTGCGGGAATATTGGTGATTGATTATGTGAATAAGATTTGTAGTGTCTTCTGTTAATGATGTATGCTTATAGTCAAATGATATAAGTTGATTCTAGAAACCAATACACTCAACTGTTAGATATTGTTACATAACATACTTGTGAACTGTGGACTGATATGAACTAGAATAACTGTTAAGTGCTATGTGATAGTGTTGCCTGAGCACACATTTATGACCATCACTTGTATACAAACAATGTGAATGCCAACTGATTATGTGTGTATGATTACTATAGGCTTTGATTGAATTATTTGTGACCAAGTAGTTTACCATACCGAGCAAACCGAGTTGAGTTCACACACTCTCTAAGGCATGGGATTCCCGGTGGTTGGGAACGGTTTAAAGAATTAAAACGTAACCTACATATCCTCCTTGGGTAGGATATGTACCGCCATCCTCCATGGGTAGGGTGCCAGTATTAATCCTGCGTATTCTCCTTGCGTAGAATACGTACGTTCTGAAGGGAAAAACATTTTTTGTTAAACCAGACTATAACCGAACAGTTCTGAAGACGTGAATACGACCATGACACTCAGCTCCAGATTGCAAGGTTCGCCTCTCGTATACTCATTGTACTGCATAACTAGCAAACAGATACATATAATATTGCATGTGATTGCACGTTTAGCACAACGGTATGAATTCATGTATACTTGCACGTGTTATGTGACTGATAGGGTGGTATTTCCCTAAACCTTCATGACTTACGCTTCGTGATACTCTTTGCTTGCTACTCGAGTTTGAGGAAACATTTGACATGAGTTAAGAGGAGCTGAGATGAGCATGCAAATCACAATATTATTGTGGGTGCACACATAATAATAATGTGGGGTGCATGTGAGTCCCAGTGAGGCTTAACAAGTGAAAAAGGGGTTTTGTTCCATTATTTGATCGATGGGAAACATAACAAACCTATAGGGGTCATAGCAGTAATTGTCCCCTAATCAAACTCAAACGTGAACTTTTCATTTATTGTTGGATTCTTTCGAAACTCGATACTATCGAGTGTCACCTGAACACCCATCTGAACTCAACGAACCGTGTAGAATGTTAGGTGCTTATACAAACATCCATGTGTTGGATGTCGCAGCATCTAATGATTGATCGACATCTTTCTCGCCTTTCCTCGCTTACTGGAACTCAACGTATTAACGCCTCAGATTCTGAAGTGCGATCACTTCTGCAACACTCCCGTAACATACAGAGTATTATTCGAACCACTTGCAACATCGATGGACAGGAGGATGAGCGTAGCACTTTACCGACCTCAGTACTTTGACGACCCTGATTACCGGCAATGAGCACCAGCGAATTTGCTTCAATCGAATCCTTAACCCTTGTCAGCGACCCATGGGAGTCAAGTCTTACGAATCAATCAAGGCATAAGTGATGATAATTGACCTTAGTGTGGTATGCGTAACTGCCAGCATAGTGAGTAGCGCTTTAGGACATGGCTCAGGATGTGAAAAGATGGACTATGATGGTGAAGAATCGTAGGGCTTCGTTTCGAGCAACGACATTGGGGGCAGCAGTCACAACGACAACAAGGTGCTCGTAACCCTAGCTTTTAGTAAGGAAATAAAGGTGCCTACAACATGGTTTGGCCGTAGTTAAGTTAAGAGGTCAACGATCAAAGGAACATTGACAGTACTTGGAACCCTAGTAATGAAAACAGCAACACCAGAAATGGTGCTCTTGGAAGGGCATTTAGAATTGGCGTGGGCGACGTCAGGACTTTAACGACATGGTAGTTGGTATGAGTAGCAACCTGCTTCGTCTCTGTTCCGTTTGACCCTGATGCTCCTAGGAGTTTGAACATGTTGTGGAATCGGCTGATGGCTAGACAATGGAAACCTCATATAATCGTTGGGATGCAAACACGACCTTGTGGGACAATGTTCGAAATCAACCTTCCTTTTGTTATTCTTGATAGATGTACCCCGTGAGGAGACAATTCTACGCATCCCTATCCTTCGTGGAGGATTGTATCTGTTCTAACGCGTCAGAGTGGCGAAATGGTTAGTGTTATTTCAGCAATGAGAGCCAGGAGTGTCTACGGGGGGATTACCCCGCTATGTGGCAACTGTTATAGACGTAAGGTTAAGAAGAAGAGGATCGGGAATCCACCAGCTGTTCGTAATTACCCTCCATGTGCTACCCGAGGGACTTCCAGGATCATCTCTAGAACTGTTAGGTAGGAACTCAGATTGACCTCGCACCGGGGGCAGTTCAAACTACTCGTGCTCTTTACCCTTTTGCACCAGGAAGGTTGCAGGAGCTGTTTAACCAACTACAGGAACTGTCGGACAGGAGTCATCGCTTTAAGGAGCCCACGCTATACCCATGAAGAGAAGCCTTGTCGTATGTGTACTGATTATCGAGGACTCAACAAAGTGACAGTCAAGAACCGTTTTGCTTGACTATGTATTGACAACCGGTCGAATAGCTGTTAAGATCAAGCTGCCATTCGAGTATTGGCTAGCGAATGAAATATCATCAGATGGAAACCCAAGAGGAGAATGCTCTTAGAGCAGCACGTCAAACGTAATGCGGCCATTTCGACTTTGTACACCATGATCATTGAGTTGACCAACAAACCAGCAGCTTCAGGGATCACATGAATCGACCGTATTTGTTGACAACGTGCTGAATCATGACCAGGAGAAAGGAACACCATGGGTGGCATATGTACCCTATCTCAGCGCTTCTGTGGGAGAAGCCAATACATGCGAAGTTTTGTTAAATGCCACATCTTGATTCGAGAGATGCATTTTGATCATGTAACCAATGGAGTGGGAATACACGTGGATCTCGCTAAGGTGTATATTGTTAGAAACTAATCGACACCAAAGATTCCTTCGGGGACGCAGCAATTCCTTGGTTTTGCTAGATACTATCGTAGCTTACCCACAGGATGTTCGAAGGTCGCACAACTTAAATCTCTTTAGCACAGTAGGGTGTTGTGTTCGTGAAAGACGAAACACGAGGATGTCTCTTCAGTTTTCGAATTCCAACTCTGCAATGCACCGAGCATCGCCCTTACCTGATGGTGCGGGTGATTTAGTGGTATACCATGATGGTTCGAATCAGTGTCCAAATTACATACCGACGCAACACGAGAGAATGATGACTTACGTGATGGAACTACAAAGGCGAACTGCACGACACACAACTGGCGTTGAGAACCGTGGCCTTGGGATTTTAGATGGAGGCATTACTTGGACGGTACCAGATGTGTTATTTAGACTGATCGCAAGGGCCTCCTGTGTACCTTGACTTCGACAGAGCTAATTCAGTTAATGGAATCACTGGAGGAAACTTTAGGATGATTACAACTATGAAACTTGAACGTGCACGAGCTCTGCAGCTCGCTATCGACTCTAACTTTCCTGATCAGACTCGCTCTGTTCAAACTGGAGAACTGAAGGAAGAGGATTTTCAAGTCGAACTCATGCGGGGCATGGAGAAGCAACCTTTGACAGATTGGACGATACTCATTACCTCATAGAACGAATGTGGGACTCATTATACGGCAACTGTAGGGAACTCGTGTTGAGCAAAGTACACCGGCTTCGATATTCTAGTCGTCTGGGTTTTGATGAGAGGCATAGGGATTTATAAACCTTGTACTGATAATCAGGCATGAATGCCCACATAGCTAAGTATGGGAATGATGTTTGACTTGTAGAAAAGTCAAGGTGAAGTGTTAGCAACCAGAAGCACTCACATGGAATTGAAAACCGACTGCTATGGATTTGGCCGATAGTCTACTTACAACTCGAAACGGAAACAATATCACCTGGATGCTCATTGATTGTCTTGCATAACCAGCACACCTTCTAGCCATCAAAGAATCGGATAAGTGTTCTACACTTGCAGTCATCTACCTGAAAGAAGCGGTTGCTAGGCACGGCGTGCCCACCTCCATTACCTCTAATGGCGACCCACGATTTGCATCTGATTTGTGGCAAGCGATGCACAAATCTTTGGCTCACGTCTAGACATGAGCACGACATATCATCCACAGACGGATGGGCAGACTGAACGCACCATCTAGACTCTTGAAGACATGCTTCAGGCATGTGTAATCGACTTTGGTAACGGCTGGGAAAGACACCTTCCTTTAGTGGAAATTTTCATATAACAACAGTTACCGCACCAGCCTCCAGGCTGATCCATTTGAGGCATTGTAGGACGTAAATGCCGATCACCTCTTTGTTGGGCAGAGGTTGGCGACAGCCAAATCACTGGCCCAGAACTTGTAGTAGATGCAACCGAGAAGATTGCTCAACTATGACAGCGAATGGCAACAGCTCGTGACCGTCAGAAAAGCTACGTTGTTAAGCGTAGGAAACCACTCAAGTTCCAGGTTAGGGATCGGGTGCTACTCAAAGTCTCACCTTGGAAAGGTGTAGTACTGTTGGATCTGAGTTTCCTTTTGATTGTACTTTTGTTTGTAAAATAAGATGGAAATGAATGAGTGTGCAGCGGAAATTAAGATGAACACAAACTTTGTATACAATCAAATGAGAGTAATACTTTTAATCAAACATCTTTACACAAAGAACCGAATGATTGAATTTATTTCAAACACGATTACAATGATGATGTATGAATGCAAACTCCCCCTCAGCCCGAGCTCAGTAGTTTGTTCATGCAAAGAAGACGAATGATGTGAAGAACTAATAGAACAGTACAAAGTACTGTACTATTTATAAGCACTTGCAAACTACTGAGCATCTTTAGCTGACGTCACCATGAAAGTGACATCTAACCTCCTAACAAACTCTAACCTCTGATCTATACAGACACTGCTTGTGTTAACTACTGCTATTACATTCTATTACAAACAGACTATAGAACAACTACTGCAACCTTCTACTGCTGTGAACCCAGCAGCACTTATCCGGATCAGCAGTGCTTGACTCAAGGCAGTAGATTGAATCAGCAGGACTTGAGTCTTCATCAGATCTTTAATTGAGCAGCAGTTATTGGTCAGCAGTTAGTGAGATCAGCAGATAGGAGGTCATCAGTTGTTGTAATCACTTTCAAGGGGAGAGATTTGTATATCAGCATTATTCTGAATCCACTGAGCTGATCCAGTTTTGGCTTTACATTGTCTGTTCCTCTGATAGGGTTCAATCCCAACAATCTCCCCCTGGAACAGATAATGCCAAAACTCTTCATTATTGTGGATATTTTATTGCCTCATCAATAGTTCCCTTATTTGACTTTAAATTGTAATTCAAAGCTAAGGGCATCTGTATCTTCATCATCCCTGCTAAGTGGAAGATCAAGGAGATCCTACAAATCTTCAAGACTCAGGCCAAGAGCTTGTTCCCTTGATATTATCTTCACTTCTCCACCAGACCTGAGCAAAGTCAATACGCGGGTCTGTTTGTCAGTTGCCCACTTTTGTATTTTTGAGCCTGGTGGGTTTCTTGGGAGATGCTTATTTGCAGAAGTATTTGGAGAGGCTGGCCGATTCATCACTGGCTGAGCAGTGGTAGCAGAATTTTCTTGTTCAAGTTCTTCTTTTAACGTTCTTAGCAGGCCTTCTTTTACAACAGCATTGCCAGTAAGAATATCTTGAACTGTCTCAACTCCTAACTGGCTTTGTTTCCTCCTTTTGTAAGAGGAAGTACCAGCTGGAGCAGTGGATCTCCTGATTTGCAGCTTTGATGGTTCTTTTGAAACCGCTGCTTCAGGATAGTCAGGTTTTTGAGGGATTTTTGGATCTTTCTTCCTCAATTCCTCCAACCTTTTGTAGGTTGACCTGACCACATCTTCTTTCCATCTAGCAACTTGTCTTTTGGTGCCAAATTCAGCAACAACCAATTCTTCTTTCATTCTTTTCAGTTCCACCTGCTTTTCAGGTACATTCTTTTTGAACTTTGCCCAATCAGGAGGAGTGTGAGTGACTTTCCTTTTTATCATAACTTGAATTCTGGCTGATTCAGCTTCAAGCTCTGGGATGGTCCACTCTTTGTACATGTGTCTTTCTCCTTTGTATTTCTTGTAAAACATGATGCTTTCAATGTAGTCTTTCTTCAGAGTTTCAGCTGCTCTTTCAGAAATTTGTTGACTAACATTCTTTGCAAAACGTTCCAGGGAATTGACTTGTGTAAGCAGATATTGGTAGTATCTTGAAACTTCTTTGTCAGATTTCCCTTGTGAGTTTCTTTGTGAGATATCCTCTGCTTGTTTGGCCTTTATTTTCAAATATTCATCAATGTTTTTGGGCCATGGATATCCTTTGATTGAGGGCAAACTCCTTTTGGCAGGGTCATCCTCAGTATAGAAGGATTTTATCTCTTCTCTGACAGCTTCTAGTTCAAGAGGAAATTGAACACCTGCAGGAGGTAAAGGTTTGTGCATTGGAACAGAAGAAAGTGGAGCTGGTTTTGGTATATTGACAAGGGCTAAAGGTTTTGAAGATGTTTGGGGTGGTAAAGTGACATCATCTTTAGGAGTTAGCCTCCTCCTCCTTTTTATTTGAGGAGGGACTGATGATGTTTTGGATGGAAAGATGGTTGTAGTGGCAGTGGCTTGTGATAGACTAACAGCTGTTGAAACAACTGGTGTTCCAACCACTGTTGTCTTTACAACAGATGTTTTAACATCTGCTGTCTTCTGCCTTTTGACAGGAGGTGATTGTGATTTTGGTGGTGATGGTGATAAAGCAGTAGATGAAGTGTGTGTTGAGGTGGTGTGTGTTGAAGTGGGAGCAGATGTTGAAACTACTGAGGTACCAACAGCAGTTGATACAACAGAGGTTACAACACCTGTTTTGGGAGGTGGTTTTTTAACAGACTTTGAACGCCTGACCGGAATGGATTTGGGTAGCCTTACTTTTCTAGTAGACTTCTTCTTTTCATCAAAAAGATTTTCATCATCTCTTGACCCTGAAGTACGCTGATCCGGATAATCCACCTTGGCTTTCTTTTTGGCCTCTATATCCCTTTTTACACATGCAAGTGCTTCTGCAAGTGCATTTGTAGTCTCATTAATTTTCTTACTACCATCTGGCAAAGGGATCTGCTTGGTCATATTTGAATTTTCTGGTGCAAGGTAAAGACCATCATTTATTCCCTTTCTTCTCCATTCTTGAATTTTCTCCCCCTTTTTGGCATTATCTTCAGGGAGGTGATCAATGAAAAATACTGGTGGAGGAGCAGTGCCAGTGGTGTGCAGGATCTGAGTTTTGAGAGCCTTTAGATCAGCCTGAGTGTCTTTGAACCTAGACTCCATAGCATTTCTCAGCTGTTGAACATGTTTTTCATGTTGCTGATCTGCCAGTTGTGCCTGATGATGGAGATAAGGTTGAAAGAGATTCCAGAGCTCATTTGTAGCAAGTGCTTGTTGTAGAGCAGGTGCTTGAGGTGGAACAACAGTGGATTGTACCTTTTGTACCTGTAACAACTGCTGGAGCATATTTTTGAGCTCTGCAACAGAGTTATCAAGTTTTTCAACACGATCCGTCAATTTCTGGTACTTTAAATCATCACCCAATTTAATGGGATCATCTGATTTCCCACTAACAGTGGTTTTATCAGTGGCAGATGTAGGGAATTTATTCCAAAGACTAACCACTGATGCCCCTTTTTCTTGGTACTGGGGTCTTCTTCCTTCAACACTTGACAACCTTTTGATGATGCCAGTTAGATATATAAATCCACTGGTGGTTGGCAGAGGTGCTTTGTAAGGAATTGCCTCCAAGGAAGTCTTATTAATGAAACCACTGCCCAACTGTAAACCTGTGGGTTCAACAGTTGTAGTGGCTGCTTCACTTGGATTACCACAAAGAGTTACTTGTAACTCAATGGGTGTAACCTCCTCAGGTTTTGTTGGTGGGTTAGCAATGGATGATACAACAGACCCAGTCATTTGTTGAGGTATATTCTCATTGACAGGTGATTGAGAAGGACTGGATAGTGCCTGGTTGAAGTCAATTGCATCCAACATTAGTTGTGTTTTTGGTGGAATTGAGGATGTGATGGTGGGTTTAGAAAGCGGAGTTGCTCCGGGCATTGAGCTGTGGATGATGGAGACAAGTGTATCCAGAGCATCATGATGTGGTGGCCCTTTGTGTACAACCTGTCCTTTTTGTGAAGAAGAAGGAGGAGTTATGGTTATGGGTTGAGATATTTGTACCGACTGCTGTGAGGAAGAAGCAGCAGTGGTTTCTAGTGACATTTGTGTTGTCACAGGCATTAACTCTGGTATCTCATCTTCCAGAGTTGCCGTTTTGATTGGTTTGGAGGGTTTTTGATTTTTATTTTTGGATGGCCTTTTTGGTTTGGTAGGTGTGGGTTTCAAAACAGTTGTTCTGCTGCTTTGATCACCTAGAGCAGTAGGCTCAGCAGCAGATACCTGAGGAGCAGTGGTAGCTGCTAAAATCTGCTCAGGTACCCCTGCTTGTGTTTTGCAAGGTGCTAACATACGTGAAAATGTTTCAGATGTTAGACAGTTTATTGCAGTTATTTCACCTTGGTTTATTAGAGACAAATCATCCTTACTGAATTTCTTTTGAAAATAATAGCTTAAAAACCTTGGAAACAGTAAAAATGATTTGCTTTCAACATTATTAACCAAATCTTTGAAGATTTCCCGAGAATAGTTATAATTTTCTTCTTGAAGAATCGCATATCCCAGATTTTGAATCTTTATAGGGATCTCATTGAAAGAAGTGGTTTTGTTTGAAACACATACTAGGAGGGTATGAAATAAAAATCTTGGTGCAGGAGGAAAATAACCTTTTTCTAATGTTAATTTCGTCATCATTGTGGCTTCATACCCTCTTTCAATGAAGTCAATGTGCAACTCGTTTTTGGTGAAGGAAGTTTTACCTGCCTGATCATCGAGTTGGAAGACTTCGGAGATGGATTGTGGTGAAATGTTGACAACTTTACCCTTTATGGAAGATTTGATTGCAGTGACAATGTCTCCTTGTTTTTCAAGGGTTGCATTCTTCCAAAACTCCCTTTGGGTTGCCAAGTAGATGGGTGCGTCGGCTGTGAGCAAAGTTTTGTACTTTGATTTTCCCATGACGGTGATAATGGAATCGAAAACATCTGTGGTTCCTGGTTTTGTGAGAAGACCCAGGAGATTGTGAGATTTTTTGAATGGAATCTCAGTGGTGGTTGCCTTTTGAGAGGTTGTTTTCGAGGATTTTGATGTGGGTTTTGCAGATGACTTCGATTTTGTCATTTTTGAAACGATTGATCGAAGGAATTTTGTGGGAGATGGAAAGAAAAACTGCTTTGAGAAGAGAATTTTTTATGAATTTAATTCGACAGTAAAACCCTGTTTGGATGGTGAGTGGGGAGTTTTATAGGAGAGAGAGTGAATGCTGACGTGGCAGCCGTTACAAAAAGTCTGACTGCTATGTACTGCCCACGTGACAACCACTGGTGAAAATGAAGGACAATACTTTTGGTGAAAGCAACTGATGAAAGCAGTGGAAAGGGGGCAGTGGATGATTTTTACTATCAATAGATAGCATATCAGTGGATAAGACACTGCTTTTGAACAACAGTGGTTATCAAGGAATGAGGGAACAGAGGTTGCCTTTCAGCAATGGGCAGACTTTTTGATGTAAAGCAGACTTTTGAACAATCAGTGGCTATGGCAGACTTTTAAGGATTTTAATGAAATTTTCATTTTTAAGCTATTTTTAAGGATGGATTTTTGATTTTCTGAAAACATTTTGTTGCTTTTATTCATAGAAAAACAAGATGTTGCTTGTTATTCCATGTTCAGCATCCCAATCCTAGAGACCAGACTTTCAAAAGTGGCTGTATCAAGTGCTTTTGTGAGCACATCTGCCAGCTGGTCTTTAGTTGGGACATGATGCAGAGAAATTAAACCTTTTTCATAGAAATCCCTCACAAAGTGATGTCTGATGTCGATGTGTTTGGTGGTAGAATGGGAAACTGGATTTTTGATGATATTTTCTGCTGCCTGGCTATCCAGCATAAGTGGTGTCTTTAAGGCAGTGATACCAAAATCCAGTAACTGATTTTGAAGCCACAGGAGTTGGGCTGTACAGCTTGCAGCAGCAATGTATTCAGCCTCAGCAGTGGATGTTGAAACTGCTGCTTGCTTTTTGCTTTGCCAAGAAACTAAGCAGTCACCTAGAAACTGGCACCCTCCTGAAGTGGACTTCCTTGTTGTGTGACAACCAGCAAAGTCACTGTCTGAGAAACCTGAAAGCTTGATATTCCCATTAGCTGGATACCAGATACCAAGTGTGGGAGCACCTTTTATGTATCTGAGAATCCTTTTTACAGCAATGAGATTAGATATTCTGGGAGCGGATTGACTTCTTGCACAGACACATGTTGCAAACATGATGTCTGGTCTAGATGCAGTTAGGTACAATAAAGACCCAATCATGCTTCTATAAAGTGTTTGGTCAATCAGCTCATCCTTTTCATCAGACATGGCCAGCTTGTTTGTGGCCATGGGTGTGCTGCATGGTTTACAATCATTCATATCAAATTTGGTTAAAAGTTCTTTAGCATATTTGCTTTGATGAATGAAAGTTCCATTTTGCATTTGCTGTACTTGGAGATCAAGAAAGCATTGCAGCTCACCCATTGCACTCATTTCAAACTCAGCTGTCATGAGTTCTCTAAACTCTTCACACATTTTGGTACATGTGCTTCCAAAAATAATGCCATCCACATAAATTTGGACAATCATTAAGTCTTTCCCCCTCCATTTAAGAAACAGTGTTTTATCAATGGTACCTCTTTTGAAACCATTTGAGAGTAGAAAGTTGGAAAGAGTTTCATACCAGGCCCTTAGTGCTTGTTTCAGGCCATACAAGGCTTTGTTTAGCCTGTAGACATGATCAGGATAAAATGGATCCTCAAAGCCTGGAGGTTGACATACATATACCTCTTCTTGCAATGTACCATAGAGGAAAGCACTTTTGATATCCATCTGAAACACCTTCATGTTGTGGTTGACAGCAAAGGCCAGGAACAGTCTGATAGCTTCCAATCTAGCAACAGGGGCGAATGTTTCATCATAATCAATCCCCTCTTCCTGTCTGTAACCTTGAACCACAAGCCTGGCTTTGTTCTTGACAACAATGCCCCTTTCATCTGTTTTGTTCTTGAAGACCCACTTTGTGCCAATGGGACTGACCTCTTTTGGCAGTGGTACAAGCTCCCATACTTGTTGTCTCTTGAACTGTTGGAGCTCCTCTTGCATGGCTTCTACCCAGCTGTTGTCTTTTAGTGCCTCTTGGTACTTGACTGGCTGATGGAGTGATAGAAAACCAGCAAAAAGACAAATGTTTTGGGTTTGGCTTCTTGTGAGCACCCCTTCATTGATGTTGCCAATGATTTGATCAGGTGGATGAGATCTCAAGAAGATTAAATCTCCTTGGTATGGTATGATGGAATTTGTTGGTGAAGGCTGCAAATGTGTATCATCTGAGCTAACCACTGCTGGTGACTTTGATGACCCAGCAGTGGCTTCAAAAGGTGGTGGAATGGGTGGTAATGGAGTGGACCACTGCTGACTTTTATCCACTGTTTGAGGACTTTTGTCAGCAGTAGTTGAGGATATGGAAGCAGTGGTGGATGGGCTACTTTGATCAACAACTGTTGATGTAGCAGTGGTTGAGCTTTCACAGATGTTTTGAACAACTGATGCTTTCCCTTTGGTGGCAGACCTTTGAGGGATGATGACTTCATACCCATAGTCTGGTGTTGTATCTTCTGATGGACCTGCACTGTTAGTCTTGACAGCAATATTTTCAAAAGTGAATTTTTCAAGATCAAACAGTTCAGCAGGATTTGCTGGGATTTTCATTGATGAAAGTTCATTGAACTTTACATCCAAAGTCTCCTCCACTACCTTGGTCCGTGCATTGAACACTTTGTAGGCCTTGGCAGTGGTTGAGTATCCCAGAAAATAACCACAATCAATTTTGGCTGCAAATTTTGAAATGGAATCTTTTAAGTTCAAAATAAAGCATGGGCAGCCAAATACCTTGAAGTATGAGATCAGTTGTTTGATTTTATACAGAATTTCATAGGCAGTCTTTTTGTGCCTGGGGTTGATTAAAACTCTGTTCTGGACATAGCAAGCAGTGTTTACTGCCTCTGCCCAGAAAGTTAATGGCAAACCTGAATCTGCAAGCATGGTTCTGGCAGCCTCAATCAAAGTTCTGTTCTTTCTTTCAATAACCCCATTTTGCTCTGGTGTTCTAGGGATGCTGTACTGCCTTACAATCCCTTTCTTCACACAGAAGGCATCCAACTCCCTATTTTTAAATTATGTGCCATTGTCACTCCTAAAGCTTTTTACTGGAAGATCAAATTGCTTTTCAACCTGTGTCACAAAGTCTTGCAAAATGCCTGCAGTTTCATCTTTAGAGTGCAAAAAGAAAGTCCATGTAAACCTAGAAAAGTCATCAACTATAACTAAACAATATCTTTTCTTTTTGAGACTCATGACTTGAACTGGGCCAAACAAATCCATGTGCAGCATTTGCAAGCACTGGGTTGTTTTGGACTCCTCAATGGACTTGTAGGAACTTTTATGCTGTTTTCCTTTTAAACAGGAAATGCAATGTTCAGGACATGAAAACAATTTTTGTGGTAGGCCTCTCACCAAACCATTTTTTGAAATTTCTGTTATTGTCTTAAGATTTGTGTGTCCCAGTCTTTTGTGCCAAAGTTCTGTCTCTTTGTTAGAGGCAGCTGAGAACAGACAGGCATCAGCTCTGGGACACTCTTTAGACATGTCAACAACATAAACATTGCCACTTCTTTGAGCAACAAGTTTTGTTTGACCATTTTTAATTATTGCTTCAATCTTTTTGACCATTTCTGGTCCAACAATCCTACAACAATCTTTTGTGAAGAATGACCCAAACCCTTTGTCACTCATTTAGGACACACTTAGAAGGTTGAATTTTAGGTTGTCTATTAGATTGACATTTTCAAATTTTACATTGCCAGATTGCACTGTGCCAGACCCTAGAACTTTCCCTTTACTATTATTTCCAAAGGATATATCACCCCCACCATGGATTTTAAAGTCTTTGAGGAGGGCTTTACATCCTGTCATGTGCCTGGAGCCTCCACTATCTACATACCATAGACTATCAAAGCATGCAGAAGCTCCCTGCACATGAAGTAAAAGGATTAGTTCATTAAGGACTCCAAAGCTAACAGGGCTTTGGATGGGGTCTCTACAGTGTCTGGTATGGATACAGTGTGATGGGCAGTGGTTAAGTCAGGGGTTTGGACAGTTTTAGTACTGTTTCTTGCTAACCACTGTTGGGGGTCTTGCCCAATCAACTGCTGGTAACCGAAAGGATGCCTATTCACTCTGGGTTTAGAGGGCTTTTTGTAGACCTCATAAACGTGTGGAACCCTTTGGTAAGACTGTTTTTCCTTGCCCTTTCTGAACTGATTGGCAGGAGATGCATCAGTAACCTGAACATATCTTTTGACAGATGTTTGGTTCAGCTGTTTTGTGACAGCTGTTTGAACTGGCACAAACAGTGGTTGTTTCTTTGTGAACTTGACAGATGGTGCAGATGCTGATGAACTCAAGGATGTTTTAGCCATGTACTCATTCTTCTTTTCATTGAAGTTTTTGAGGTACACACATGCCTGAGTTTTATGGTTTGTTTTACCACAAACACTGCAACTTTCAGTTGAAGTAATGACACTTGTTTTGGTTAAATCATAAGCTTTTAAATGGAAACAATCTTTTGTTAGATGGTTTCTCTTCTCACAAAATTCACAAAACAAGTTATCAATTTTCTCTTTCTTCTTCCTCTTTTCAGACTCCTTTATAGCAGAGGTTTTGACCACTGCTGGAATATCCTTAAGAGGAATGACTTTAGCTTTTGGAGCCTTAACACCATCAGTTGATGTAGAGTCCATTGGCTTGAAATTTTCAAGGATATCACACTCATCAGACCATCTTGATTTAAATTGATGATTTTCAATCTCCTCAAATGCAGAGGGACCCATTGGTCTGTCAAGTGTGATTTTGTTACCAAGTTTGTCAGTGATTTTCACTTCTTGGCCATCCTTGTTTGTTGGGATGAACTCAGTAGTTACATCAGTGGTTGAAACAGATTTTTCAAAAGCAGTGTTTTCATCATCATGTTTTCTATAACCAACCCCAAATTTTACATTGCTTTTTATCTGTTTCTCAAGCATAACCTCATACCCTTTGCATGATTCCACCCATTTCTCACAAGTGATCTGGGTGGATTCTAACTCCTTTTTGCAAACTTGGTATTTTTCTACCATAGTTTGGAGTTGGGTTTTGGTTATGCTTTGCTCTTCTTTCAAACTGCTAATCTCTTTGTCCTTTTCAGTCAACTTGTTTTTAAGTTCTTTTAAAGATCTTTCAAATTTGACTTCATCAGTTAAGATTTTGTTCCTAAGGTTTTCATTCACCTCTTTGATGTTAGCAAAAGCAATAATGCAATTGTCAGAACATAGTTTTTCTAGAACTTGAGGTGATACCTTGGCAGCAGCCATCATTGCACAATCACATTTAGGATTTTCTTCCTCATCAGCTCCCTCTTCTTCCTCACCAGCCTTTTCATCTTTCTTGTCTTCTTCAGACCATAGATCTGCCATTGGTTCAATCAGGGTACCTGAACTTTCTCCTAGCAGTACTTCATCAGTCACAGCAGTAACCACTGCTGCAGTCACCTCTTCCACTGTTTCAACCTTCAGCTGTTCCTCCTCAAATTCAACCCCCTCCTGTATTAACTCTAATGCCATCAAACAAAATTCATTGTGAGAAGAATCATTTGAAGCATATAGTGCAAAATTTTCATCATTAAGATTTTCAGGCATACTACTCCAGTCAACAAACTCTTGACTAAAGAAACTTTGTTGTTCAGGTTGTGTAACTACTGGAGCAGTAGTTTGAGGTGCAGATTGCACTTGTGCCTGGGGAGCAGGGGTTTGAACAAATTGGATTTGTGGAGCAGCTGTTTGGGCATAATGCACTGGCATAGGGGCAACAGCATAATGAGCAGTGTTCACATGTGCTGCTGGGGCATATTGGGCATAGTGCACAGTGTTTTGAGTTTGAGGTCTAGGATTTGAACTAGGGTGAGTAACTATGGGACCAGTTGTTTGACTCCTACATTCCCTAGCAAAGTGTCCCAACCTGTTACACTTGTAACACTTGATTTTCGATTTATCCAACCCAACCCTTAGGTTCCCATGAAGACCTGGAAATTTTCTCCCAGTTCTCTTATAAAACTTGCTAGTTCTAACACTTAGCAAGGCCAGTTGGTGCAGGATGTCCATTTCTTCTAGGTCAGTGGGGTCGAAATGCTATAAATCATTGAGTTCAAAGCTTAAATTGTCTGACATCTGGTGTTCATTTGCAGTGAATGCATAACCTGTAGAGTGAGGATCAGGGTTGTTGAAGTTTGCACCAGCAGTTATGTCAATGAAGTGATCATAACCCTGATCCTTACCACTACCACCAGATTCTTCTTGACCCAGAAGAGCAGTGTTACCGAATGAATAATCATCAACGGTTTTCCCTGACTCTTGTAACTTCCTTTTCTGGTTCAACTCCCTCTCAAAGGTCTGGAGTCGACCATGGAGTTGGGTCAAGGTCAGATCCTTGAACTCAGGTGCAGTTCTGGTGACAATAGCTATTGTGTCCCATTTTTCTGGCAGTGATCTGAGGAACCTACTATTTTGAGTCGAGTTTGAAAACGTGACCTTAACAAGCCTCAGTTCACTGATGAGACAACTGAAACGCTCAAATTGTTGAGTCAGTGATTCACCTTTAACATGACAAAATGTTTCATACTGTTGGTTCAGGATTTCCCTATTGTTTTCTCTGACCTCTTCGGTACCTCCAAACTGTTCCTTAAGTGCGTCCCACAACTCTTTGGCACTGTTACAATGTAACAGTCCAGCATATATTTCGTTGGGGAGCGCTGATGCAACAATACTAAATGCTTTAGCATCCAGTTCAAATTTTTGATAATCTGTTTCAGTATAATTTTCAACAGGTTTAGGAACTTGTTTTTTAGAATCTTCAGCGCTTGGCACTGTAGGAACATGAGGCCCAAAGATAACAGACTTCCAACAACCTGTGCTTTGTTGAGCGAGGATGTGACCCATCCTCCTCTGCCAGATGTTGTACTCATTTCTTTTTAGCATAGGTGGTTTAAAGAGCGAGCCAATGTTGTTTTTATCGTCCTGGGATTGTGACGTCATTCTTGTTGTTTTACAGGTACTGAGAAATCAACTATAATGGTGATTAATCTTTACTCTGTTTTTCAACGACGAACAAACGATCAGTATCAACTGTTTTGAGCTGAACTATTTACGTCAAAATGATTGTTAAATCAAATTTGACTGTTCTAGCTCTGATACCAATTGTTGGATTTGAGTTTCCTTTTGATTGTACTTTTGTTTGTAAAATAAGATGGAAATGAATGAGTATGCAGCGGAAATTAAGATGAACACAAATTTTGTATACAATCAAATGAGAGTAATACTTTTAATCAAACATCTTTACACAAAGAACCGAATGATTGAATTTGATTCAAAGACGATTACAATGATGATGTATGAATGCAAACTCCCCCTCAGCCCGAGCTCAGTAGTTTGTTCGTGCAAAGAAGACGAATGATGTGAAGAGCTAATAGAACAGTACAAAGTACTGTACTATTTATAAGCACTTGCAAACTACTGAGCATCTTTAGCTGACGTCACCATGAAAGTGACATCTAACCTCCTAACAAACTCTAACCTCTGATCTATACAGACACTGCTTGTGTTAACTACTGCTATTACATTCTATTACAAACAGACTATAGAACAACTACTGCAACCTTCTACTGCTGTGAACCTAGCAGCACTTATCCGGATCAGCAGTGCTTGACTCAAGGCAGTAGATTGAATCAGCAGGACTTGAGTCTTCATCAGATCTTTAATTGAGCAGCAGTTATTGGTCAGAAGTTAGTGAGATCAGCAGATAGGAGGTCATCAGTTGTTGTAATCACTTTCAAGGGGAGAGATTTGTATATCAGCATCTGCTTATTCTGAATCCACTGAGCTGATCCAGTTTTGGCTTTACATTGTCTGTTCCTCTGATAGGGTTCAATCCCAACAAGTACGTTTGGGCAAACGAGGAAAACTCAACCCGCAATATGTCGGACCTTTCAAAATCATAGAGAAAATTGGCAAGGTGGCCTACAAACTAAACCTACCCGCAGGACTCAGTGGAGTTCACAACGTGTTTCACGTGTCAAATCTGAAGAAGTGTCTGTCAGATGAGACCCTCACAGTTCCTTTCAAGGAGCTCACAATCGACTGTCAGTTGCGATTTATCGAAGAATCAGTGGAATATTTGGACCGGGAGGTCAACAGGATAACTATTGATCGAGTTCGTTGGAACTCCCGTCGTGACCCAGAGGTTACCTGAGAATGAGATAACCAAATGAAACTCACATACCTCCATTGTTCGAGAACAATGAAACCACTACTGAGGTTGAAGCTACTGCGGAATTTCGGGACGAAATTCCAAACCAACGGGGGGATGATGTGACACCCCAGGAAAACACGCAACCTATCTAGCTTCCTCAGTGACCACATGCTAAATTTCAGGACAAAATTTCTTTCAAGTTGGGGATAATGTGACAACTCAAGTTTCAAGGTCTTTCCTCGACACGTTATTGTTTCACAACTGTATTTGCATAACTTGTTTGCCTTGTATTTGTGTGCATGTTGACATGATGTTGTTGCTTGATATATGATTAACGTATTTAAAGTGTCTAGTTTTATAAATTTATGAAGTGTTTGAATTGTAAACTTGGTATGAGCACCCTCATTCTGATAACTATGTAACATAGGAGTTTAGTCACAAGTCTCCTCGACGAAACATGGTTGCCGACGAAACAGGGGTTTCGTCGCCCCTACACGACGAAACATGGAGGTTTCGTCGGAGAAGGAGGTTTCGCCATATCAGGCCTTGGCCCAGCGGGGTTTCGGCCCAACATCCTCTTTATATCTAAGTTTCCCATTCAGCAGTTACGTAAGTTGTTATTGTGAAACCCTAGAGCTCTCCATTTCCTTTTCCTGTGCGACGGAAACTATCATCTCTCTCGGATCCTTACTAGTTTCTTCTTGCGAATGGTTAGTATGTGGTTAGATTACCCGACTTATTATGCTTGATTCATTGTATGCTTGATTCATTGTGAAGATTGCTATGTGTTAACCTGATCTATTGCAAACATAGGGGTTATTAGAAACTATACTCTCATATCTGATCAATTAGGGTTTGTTATTGGGTGCTAATCTATTGGACTAAATCTGATGTTGTGATTGTATTCATCCATGATTCACTGCTGGGAAATTGATGTTATGGTTTGATGTTTCTAGAGTATGTCGTTATGTATGTTAATGAATCCGTAATTGAGTTTGGTGCATGATGAGTGTTGTGATGCACTTGGAATGATGATAGGGAGGATTAATGTTATTGCATTTGAATGATAACT
Source organism: Helianthus annuus (assembly GCF_002127325.2). NCBI lineage: Eukaryota > Viridiplantae > Streptophyta > Magnoliopsida > Asterales > Asteraceae > Helianthus > Helianthus annuus. The sequence continues at coordinate 99,120,288 of NC_035437.2, forward strand.
GTCTGATTGATGATGATGGTGAAACGGCTGTTTGATTTCAATTAGGGTTTCATGTGTACGTATCTGTGAATATGACAAAACTTGGGAGGTTTCGTCACTTTGCTTGTCGACGAAACTTGAGGGTTTCGCCAAAGGGAATAACGACAAAACTGAGGGTTTCGTCAAGAGAAGAAAACGGCAAAACTTGGGGGTTTCGTCAGTGGGGATCACAACGAAACAGGGGGTTTCGCCAGAAGGGTCTTTGCATGAACAGTAGGTTAACATGTCATGTCAACTGCGGGAATATTGGTGATTGATTATGTGAATAAGATTTGTAGTGTCTTCTGTTAATGATGTATGCTTATAGTTAAATGATATAAGTTGATTCTTAGAAACCAATACACTCAACTGTTAGATACTGTTACATAACATACTTGTGAACTGTGGACTGATATGAACTAGAATAACTGTTAAGTGTTATGTGATAGTGTTGCCTAAGCACACATTTATGACCATGACTTATATGCAAACAATGTGAATGCCAACTGATTATGTGTGTATGATTACTATAGGCTTTGATTGAATTATTTGTGATCAAGTAGTTTACCATGCTGAGCAAACCGAGGTGAGTTCACACACTCTCTAAGGCATGGGATTCCCGGTGGTTGGGAACGGGTTAAAGAATTAAAACGGAACCTACATATCCTCCTTGGGTAGGATATGTACCGCCATCCTCCATGGGTAGGATACCAATATTAATCCTGCGTATTCTCCTTGGGTAGAATACAAGGTTCGTCCTCCTTGGGTAGGATAACAACCTTAAACTTACTAGACAAAACTCTATCAATAAGTCCCTCATTTTATATCGACTTAATCGCTGAGGCCGATGGCGAGCGGGTTATTAGTTAATAGCGCTATTAGGTTCGACAAACCTCACATCGTGCCGTTCGGACAGGCGTGTACTAATGGATCATGGCAAAATATCAATGATGATAGACATTGACGTAGGGCACAACTATTGTTTGTCAGTTGTCGATATGGTAACGGTCTAGTGGTTCTCATGGGGAAGCCCCCACTGATTATGGATATGGTTTGGGAAAGAAGGAACTGTTTAATCATATTTTCAACTATGGGGAAACCCCACGGAAAGTAAGCCAACTAAAGGAAAACTATGTTTTCGAAACAACTTAAAACGAACACCCAACTGTGAACTCGCTCAACTTTGTTGTTGATTCGTTGTTACATGCCTTGCAGGCCTTTATGTACATATCATTGGAACTTGCTGTCTTGGAGGCTGGAGTGGTCATGGGTCGAGATGCATGGATTCGCAACACAAGAGATATGGTTTTTACATATGGTTTATCAACACTCAACGAATAAATTATGTTTCCACTGTGAACTGCGAATTAATTGTAACATTGTAACACTTATTGTTAATAAATGAAAGTTTTGTTCAAATTTACATATGAGTTCAGTGTGATTGGGGGCTAAGATCTTGGTATGTCACACGCCATGTGGTGATTCCGCGAGTGGTATGTTGGGGGTGTGACAACGTCGATACTTTCTAGCTCACCCAATTGAGGTTCGAACAGATCAGAGGATCCAACACGTTTTACGAAAGCCGGAAGTATCGGGTCGAATAGCAAACCGGGCCATAGAGCTCGGTGCCTTTGATATCACCTTCCGAACAAAAGGCCCATTGAAAGGCCAAGTAATAGCCGATTTCTTAGTATAAATGCCTGAAGAAAGTGATAAAACGGTAAAACATGGCCGCTTTCCAAAGAAGCCCTGGCTTTTATACATGGAGAGGGCATCAAGTGCCGAAGGTGTAGGAGCCGGCTTAATTTTAACTGATCCGGAAGGATAGGACGTAACATACGCATTACGCCTTGAATTCAGAAGTTCGAATAATGAAGCCGAGTACGAGCCGCTACTCACCGGGCTCCGGCTAGCTGAAAAAGTCAGAGCCAAAGATGTGATTGCACACGTTGATTCTCTACTTGTGGCGAACCAAGTAAACAGAGAATAGGAAGCAAGAGCGCCAAACATGATAAAATACCTAGAGTGAGTCAACCACGCAATGGAGGCATTCGACTCATGTAAAGTTGAACATGTGCCCTGAAGCAGAAACAAGAAAGCAGACGCTTTAAGCTAGTTGGCTTCGGTTTCATTTAGCCACTTGGCAAAGGATGTATGAGTTGAGGTTTTGTCCGCATCGTCGATCGCCGCTTCAGAAATATTACAAATCGAAACTTAAACACAACCTTGGATGACTTCAATCATTAATTACTTGGTTCACAATGTTCTGCCCACCGATAAAGCCCAAGCACGAAAGATCCAAGTTAATTTGTTGCAGTATCAAATGCAAGACGGAGCTTTGTATCGAAAAGCTTTCATGGGCACTTTGTTTAAATGTTTGGTCCCCGAGCAGGCCGACTACATAATAAGAGAAATTCACTACGACATATGTGGAATCCATGCAGGTCCAAAAATGGTGGTGACGAAGATCAAAAAATGCAGGTTATTATTAGCCTGGGATGCACGAGAGTGTCGTCAAGGAACTTCAGCAATGTGATGAATGTCAACGATGCGCACCGATAAGCCTTCGGGCCAAGAACGAGATTATTCCAGTAACAGTGGCCTGGCCTTTCCAAAAATGGGGGGCCGATATTGTCGGGCTTTTCACCAGATAGAGCGGTAGTGCCCAATACTTGCTGGTAGCAGTTAATAACTTCACAAAGTGGGTCGAGGCAAAACCCTTCACAGTAGTCTTTAGGTACAACGTCACCAGGTTCTTTTAGGAGCAAATTGTGTGTGGTTTTGGCTTACCCCTGTATATTATAATTGATAATGTAAAGCAGTTCATGAAAAATCCTTCTAAGAGTTGGTGCAAGAGCTTAAAAATAACACAGGTCTTCTCATCCGTCGCTCATCCGCAAGGAAACTGATAGGTTGAGCAGGTTAATCGATGGATTGTATATGGCATTAAACGAAGACTATGTGTTGATGGAAAGGGATGGGCTGATGAATTGCCGAATGTACTGTGGGCACACCAAATAATGCACAAAACTAGCAATGGTGAAACACCATTCAGTTTAACATAAGGAACCGAAGCAGTCCTACCGGCAGAAGTGGGGCTACCAAACCAGTGAATCAAAAATAACGAAGAAAACTAACGTGAACTACATTCGAACCTCGATCTGTTAGAGGAGTACCGACACATCGTGACAATCAAGGAAGTCCGATTCAAGGAAAAACTGGAAAAATGTCACAACGCTCGGGCAAAGATTTACAAATTCAAAATCGGGGACTACGTACTTCCCAACAACGAACCAAGCCGAATTGAGCCACTCGGTAAATTAGCGCCAAACTAGGAAGGACCGTATCGTATTAAAGAAGCAAGCAACAAAGGCTCATACATCCTCGAGAAGTTAGACGGTGCCCTGATCCCAAGGACTTGGAATGGGGTGTATTTAAAGCGATGCTTCATGTGATTTAAACAAATCAGCGCACCAAGATCACTTTTTTCATATTTCTACTGTTTAAATTTCCTTTATGTACACCGGGAGGGTATGCCCCGGTAACTGTTTCAATGTTTCCTTATCTACATCGAGAAGGAATGCCTTAGAAACTCCATTTATGTTTTTTAATAAAGTGATCGAAACTTTGATGGTGCAAAGACATATGATATTTATGTTCTTTAATTTTTTTATGACTAACTCATTTAAGAGCTCAATTAAATAAATGCACTATGGGCCTCGATCCATGCCTCGTGCCGATCGAGAAGATTTTCAAGTTAAAAGCTACTAAACAAAACGGTTCGATCCGAATCGGCCATAATTAAAATCCTGTAACGTCTGATCAAACATTAGAAGGTAGTAATACGCACGAACCAAATACACCGTAAGACATGGTACGGTTCAAGCACCGCGAACATCAAAATAATAGTCTCAATGAAAATAAGCTTGGTACAAACGTGAACCTAGTAAAAATCGAGAAGCATCGAACACAAAAATTTATGTTAGACTTAACAAATCCATTCAATCCTAAAAATTTATCGATTAAGCATCAAAACAATCCAACAAGTACGATTTACAATATCAATAAACATACATTATCGAAACAACGTCTACAAATACTCGCCCACGATCGGTTGTTGACTTAGTTCTTTAATCTTGGACAAGGGCTTGTTCACCAAGGCAGGCACCTTGGAAAGGCACGAAATGCTTAGTTTATTGAAGGATTCAATGGCAGCATCCAAGGCGACTTTGGCATCTTCATCAAAACCCAACACATCAGTCACAAGCACATCAGATGTCTTGGACGCATGATACCCTTGTTTTATCCCTTCAAACCAACACGTCCAGATGAGCCTTCGAGATCCTATCTCTAGACCTCTCCACTTCATCTTTTTCTGAAAACAGAGATACATCAAACAATAATAAGAAGCAAAGAAATACCCACAATTTAAAAAAGAGAGAGAGAGAGAGAGAGAGACAGAAATTTACCATTTTCAAGCCTCACATGATAGGCCAGTAACTTATCATACGTCATTTGCATATCATGATGTTCGGTTTTCTACTTCTCCTCGACCTCGGCTAGCCTCAACTGGCTCTCATTAAGCTTCAAGTTAACAACCTCTAACTCTTGCTTCATATACAGTAGTAGTCGATGCTTGAGAGGCCTTACTAACCTCCTTTGTCTCTAAAACCTGCTCCGTCAAACAACTTATGCTATCATGAAGCAAAGCAATCTCCTGTTTAACCTTAACACTTATCTCTTCCTGCTTCTTCAGCTTGGCCACCTCTCTCTCAAACCTCCGACAGTTGGATTCGACTTTTACCCATCTTCTATACGTCTCCACCACCAAGAGTTTGATTGGGCCTGGTTAAACATCAATGAATATCCTAGCTCGGGCCCACTCATCCTCCTATAGTGAAAATGTTCGGCAAGAGTAGCGATGTGGAACAATGAATTTTTCACCGATAACGTATCCACAACCCTATCTTTATTTGCCACGGACCAATCAGGTACATACTTCTCCGAGGCTTCCATTGAATCCACATCCATGGCACTGTCCGAGTTACCTAACTTTCGACACACAAGCACAGCCTTAGTTTCATACCATAATGGAGACGACGAAGCACTGTCTCCACCATCCGTCGGTCGTGGACTAGGCCGAGATACATTTGACGAGTCAACGCACATAGTTATCTTACCCGGAGGGGAAGGAGCAGTTTTTTTTGGTGATGAAGGGCAGTACATGTCTACATCCCCACTAGAAACTAACCCGGTATCCACATGGCCAAATGACAAAGGGCTCAAAGCAGCATACGGTTGATCTCAAGAAAGTTTACCCTCGGTCAAGTGCGTGGCCAAATTCTCCAAAAGGCCTACAGAGGCTGAAAAGTCAAGGCCACGATCCCGCTCATCTTCCACAATGACTTCCTGGCAAAACACCGATACAGACTTAGGCCTCTTAAGCTGCTGTGGGCTCGAATCAGCTTTCGATGTTTGTTTGTGATGACGCTTAAGTGATACCTTCAGTTGGAACGTCGTTGCAACTCTTTCATCCAACAGACCCTCATCTTCGATAGATAGATGCTCACTCCTGTACAAGACAACTTTTCCAGCCGAACCACCCTCTTGAAACACTTGACCACCACCGGTTCCTATAGTTTTCCCCTTGTCGCTAATCACCACCGAAGCACTCCTAATCGGAGATACATTAACTATCCTCTCCGGGGGATTTGAACCAGAACCTCCTTGACCATCAACAGGGGTAGGGTCTCGAATCTGATACAAAACTTCATTCACAACCTCTAGGTACGGTTTTCCTCCCTTCATCTTAGACACCCGAATCTCAAATTTAGGCACTTTGAACGACTTCAACCTTAGAGCATCTTTCAGACCCATAACTGCACGAACAGAAGCAGTAAGCCATAGTTAGGTTCTTTCTTTAAAAAAAGAAGATAGAAGAGAAAGAGAAGAGCATGCACGATGAATTCATGAACAATGAAAACAAACACCCTAATTCAAACTATACTAACATGCTCCATTCCAACGAATCATTGAGAAGTAGTCAGGCTCGGTGTCACACCCTCAATTTCCACATGCGGAGTACTACCACGATGTGTGTGACTGACCAGGATTATGCCACCAATCATATTGAACAATAAATATTATAGAGTAAACATATCACCACAAATGCGATTAGTGACTTGCATTAGAAGTTTAAAGTTCAAAAGCAACATTTAAGGTTTACAGCGGAAGCATAAAGTTTGATAATCCAAGTAACAGTTTTAAAAGTTCAAAGTTATTAAATAAGAACCCATCAAGGGCCCTACGCAACCACTATACTCCCCGCTGCAAGCTCCCGAGCTATCACTGGGTAGCTGCAAAGCATGCAGTAGGGTGTCAACTTAAAGTTGGTGAGTTCACGGTTTATCCAGTTTTATTTCTAAAAACTTGTGTTGTTAAATTACTCATTTATATCATGCCATGGGGAGCTACCCCATATGCAAGCTACTAAGCTCCTTAATATCGAACACTTTGTGACCCGTTGTTTCGCTGTTGCCCCGTTTGTCAAATCTATCTTCTTTGACGATTTTTCAAGGCCTATTAGTTCACGCCCGATCCTATCCAGGCATGGTGTAAGGTGGGTGAAACCTAATAGCGCTATCAACTAATATCCCGTTCGCCAGGCCAGTGACTAATCGGTACAGTAAGTTTCGTTTAGTACGCTTATTCATGGAATATAAATATTTAACTATATCCCAAACCAGGGATACTACGCAATCCCAAACCAGGGAAAATGTTGTTCGTTCCGTTCCCAACCACTGGGAATACATGCTTTTAGTAAAGTGTGTGAACTCACCTTTGTTTTGCTCGGCAGGTTAATTACTTGTTTTAAAGTTGGTCAACCACGTCCTATTATGGTTACCAAGTTTGATCAGATTCGTATACAAGTAACATCACGTATACGTACATGTATCTAACAAGTAGCACGTAAGCATCACGTATCATATATTAAACATGTAGGCAATAAAGGAATTTATGACACAGATCCAAGTCTGTGAACAGTAACATAAACCACCAAATACGGGTATTCTAAGTGTACGGTCTTAATACTTGGCCCAATGTATGAGTGTGCGGCCCAATAATCACATGGCCCAATATGTGAGTGTATGGTCCAGTTGGGAGTGTGCGACATACATTAGGGTATGCGGATATGCTTTGGTAATTTGTACCTTGTGCATCAGATACTTGTACAGCAATGTGCGGTTATTGTGTGCGATCTAGCATAACCTCAATGTACGAGATGCATGGAAGGCTATACCTTTTTACTAGTATGTGGCACACCTGGTACATAGGTATGCGGTGTGATGTGCTGAGTTGTACGGTATGCTAGTTGAGTAGTACGCTGCATGAGTGTGCGGCTTCATGTTATCCAAACAATAAACATCTTAAATAAAACAAACACATATTCCAGCATCAATCCCTTTATCGTAACATCATATTTATCAACATTTCATCAAATTAACACGGTTCAACACACAGATTTAGACATAAATCTTAACACACAAAATCTGTTAATCATATGAACGAAAACAAATTCAAAATTTAACCTAACATATAAATCGGTTTCAGAAATTTATCCACCATCATTTGTCACAAATAATTAATGCATTAACATTCTAAACACTTATTCTACGGATCTAAACCCTTCTTTATCAATAACTAGCAAGAGCATTCAAACATATATCATGAGTGAATACACCATCAACTCGAAACCATTGTTCTATCAATACAATCACATATGAATCCAAGATTTGATGTAATCCTTTTATGAACAACTTTTGGCTTCACAAAAACAGTCATCCATTTAATAACCTCATAGAGATATAAACCAAAACACCTAATTCATCAATCAAGCACAGACTTTTATTATATATAATCATTCAGTGATGGTAATATACTAACCGGATGATGTATGGCTCAAGAGTGTAGGAAGAGATAATGAAACAAAGTTTCTAAGGTAATAATCACCAGCTGCCTTCAAGGAGATAAGGTTTTCGTCAAATTCCAAGGAAGAAGGAAGGAGATTTGGAGTGTTTCTAAGGTTTCTAAAAAGAGAATGTTGGTGAAAAGAAGAATGTTTGTTGAGAATGATTGTGACTGCCGTCCAAATGATTGGAAAGTGACCTAGGGTTTTTCCAACATGTGGATATAAATACCCAAATCAGAGATTCTGTACATTCACATGTGCGTCCCAACAAAATGGGTGTGCGGTATTCATTAGGGTTGTCGTGGGCCTATGGTTGGGCCAGGATTGATTGGTGTGCAGCTGGAAGAAGGGGTTGTGTACCGGATGGGATGGTGTGCGGCCCATCGAAAAAACAGGTGGGTGAGGTCGCACATTTGAAGTGTGTAACTCATTTAGGTGTGTGATCACACTTAATAACTATAACATTCGAATCAAATAACATTCCATTTAGATTTACACATCTAATTAAGCAATCAGTTAATTAAATTACGTTCACTGATATTCGCATAGTTACAACGTAAGGTGGTACATGAAAGGAAAGTCCGGGTTGTCACATTATCCCCAAGTTGAAAGAAATGTTGTCTAGAAATTTAGCGCAAAGCCACTAAGCAAGCTAGTGTAGTTTAAACGTTGTCGCGGGGTGTCACATTATCCCTCTGTAGGTTTGGAACTTCATCCTGAAATTCAGTAGTAGCCTCAGTGCTGGAGGTATTGCTCTTAAACAACTGGGGATACTTGCGCATCATCTTGTCTTCGCAATCCCAGGTAAACTCTAGGCCACGACGTGAGTTCCAACGAACTCGAACTATAGGTATCTTGCTACACTTGAGGGTCTTGATCTCTTGATCCATGATCTCAACCGACTCCTTAACAAAGTGTAGTTGATCATCAATCATGAGTTCCTTAAAAGGGACAATGAAAGTTTTGTCTGACAGACACTTCTTTAGGTTCGACACGTGAAAAAACGTTGTGTACCACACTAAGCTCTTGAGGATAGTTCAGTCTGTAGGACCGGTTTTGACGTCGTTCGATTGCGTAACGAACGTTCGACGTGCGGAATCTGTGAACGTGCGTGACCGAACACACAATAACGTACTAGAACCGTGATTTTATTGAAGACATGACATGTACAAGCAACGAGAATCACGTGGAGAGACTTTCTCTCTCTAGACTTTCTCTCTCTAGACTTGAATCTCTAAAAATCACCAAATGGAGCAAAAGTCTTAAACATTAAATCTAAGGCTCCTATTTATAGGCCTTGGAATTAATGAGATTTCTCATTAATTACCAAAATGCCACCTTACTAATTATATCTAAATATTACAGTAAGACTTGATTTCTTCTGTTTCTCGCTACGGCTCGGATTGACGAAGGTGATAGACATTTATGCACTAACAATCTCCCCCTTGGATATTACCGCAGTCAATCTCGTAGCGTCTTGTATTTCCCTTTCTCGAACAGAATCCCCGTGGATCTGTCTTCGAGCTTCCGTTGCTCTCCCTCTTGGTAGTCTCTTTCTTCAGGCTCCCCCTTTCGTCAAGCTTCCGTGCTTTAAGGATCGACGCCTGGCTTTCCGTAGCAACAGATTTAGAAACCTACACATCTCAAATACACAATTATAACAAACAATATTGTGATTTAACTAAATGAATCAACTAAACATTTGAGAATCTTTCACATTTAAAATTTAACAAAATTTGAAATATTCCAAATTCTGATTCAACATTTCAAACCAATTAACCAATCCAACTGTTCATCTTGTTTAGCCTTTGAGATTTTGAATATCATCTTTTCACCATCAGTTGTCGAAAATCTTTTTGGATTTTTCATACTATGAAACATAAATGCAATAGCAGAAATTAAATGCAGAAATGAAATATGTACAAACATATTTTTGTGAGTTTGTGCAAGAGGATCATATCAGTTTTTGAGACATATCACCAACACCGTTAAGCTTTTAAACATTTCAAGTTTTAAACAATTTACCTAGATTGTCAGTATATTGGTCCACTTTAAATTTTCACACAAATTTCAATTGATTCGAGATACGATATTAATGTTTTAGAAACTTGAACTTAAATGTGTATCACTCCACTTGAATATACTCCTGTATCCAGATCCCAATGTTCAGTCTTACAGGTGAGTATACCACAGATGATATCTGTTAAGGGGTAAATTGCGAGGGCCGTGAGAGCTCAGGTCGATACTTCCGTATACGCAGAGAGATGACGGCTTCGACTTTCGGTGGGTCCCCTTTAGAGGATCTTTTGTTACAACAGCAGTGACTATCAATTTTATTGTTTTATCAACTTGCTGAGGGTTGCGCTTATATTTCAAAGCATTTTGCAGAAAGTATTATTCTGGGACTAGGTCATTATTTCCATACAGCAGAAGTCCCAGAATAATACCCCAGATATCACTAAGTATAAAGACCTAGTATCTCAGAAAGAGGGATCTTTCAAACAAGATTTCGGGGGTTACCCATATATCCAAGAATAGTTACCCACGAATTAAGCAAGTTTGAATTTAGGTTTATATCTCATTTCAATTTACTAAGTGTGCAAAAATCTACCGACACATCCGTAGTAAGATTGTTTATCACTTTTAAACATTACATATCTTTAGCGTGTTGTGATAGACCACTGATGTACTATCATTTCCTCTTTTATGCAACAAAAACTCATTTTTGATTTTTCAATGTTTTTGACATTTTCAAATTTTCTAATTTTTTTAAAATTTTTCTCCCCCTAAAATCAAAATATGTTTCAATTTTGATTTTCTGAGAAAATTTGAAACAAACTGTATAAACTTGACAACTTGATGAGAATCACTTCAATTCTCTATCCACCTGGCATAAACAATCAGAACTCCCCCTCACAACAAACTATTTTCCATTATGATTTCAAAACACTTAAGTTTGTTTTAATCAAAATGGTTTTTCCGAAAAATTAGTTTTGTGTGTCATTCATAAACTCGGGGTTTCATCACCTTGTTTTTCAAATTATCACTTGTAGAAAAGATGAATCAAGTACAACTTAATGTCCATGATTAGTCTTTTGAAAATCGAAATATCATCGAAGTGAATTTCTCAAGAAAGATATCGATTCCTACTCCCCAATTACCAACCTGGGAGTTCCGGCAAGTCAGGTTTTTCAGTTAAAGAGATTCACCCAAGCCTGACGGTCCTTGGGTGCTTTTCAAATTCCTTTTGACAATGATGGAAAATTTTTATCATTCATTGTCAAACCGGAATCACCACTTTTTACCTCAACTAATGGCTCATCTGGCTTTGACGAACCAGAATCATTGCCTGCATATGGCTTGTCTGACTTTGACCTGTCAGATTCATCGCCGACATGTGGCTCCTTTGTTTCCGAAGAAACAGATTCATTGCCACCAACGTTTACCTTCTTCTTTTCCTCTTTCGTCCTCAGATTTGTATCTGATGAATTCGTCTTGCTTGACTTTGCAGTCGAGGGAGTTGATTCATCAGAACTCTTATTCGATCTGTCCGGTGAACCCGAGGACAAGATCTTCTCTAGATACTCTCTCGCCTTCTTCCTCTTCTTTCGCAGTCTGTCTTTCTGCCCTTGTGAAAGCTTCACTTTCTTTTCTTGAACTTTAGGTTCTTTGACTTTCTGTTCTGAAACTTTCAATTCCTTGGGCTTTTTTTTGACTTTGACTGACTTCATCACCCTTTTCTGAGATACAGCCCTCGATCTTTCATTTGATCTCATTGGGCAATCTCTGGCAATGTGTCCTATGATTCGACATTCATAGCATCTCCTCGTTTCAAAACTTTTACTCTGGCAATTAACAGCAATGTGTCCTTGAAAACCACATTTGTAACACACTCTGTTATCGTACCTGCACCATTTATTGCCAACAACTTTTGAGTTTTGATTTTTCAATTTTTGTGATTTTTGATTGCGATTGGATAATTGATCTGATGAGCTTTTATTTTCACTTTTAAAATGTTTCAAATTTTTAACTTTTTGTTTCTGTTCTACAATCTTCTTAACAGGTTTTTGCTTTGAGCATTCACCTATTTCAGTAGATTGCAAAACAATATTTTTAAATTTTTCTTTTAATTTCAAAAACAATTTTTGTTTTTCAATTTTTTCATTTTCATCATCAGATTTCTCATCGCAATCTTCAACTTTGACATTGTCAAAGTTTGTGAGATTGTCACTTATTGGAACAGAATTAATCGGTTTTGGACATGGAATATTCAAATACTCTGAAGAAGTCACAAAACCTTTCAATTTCGTTTCAAGCTCGTTGATTTTCTTTCGAGCTTGTTCTCCTTCTTTTTCAAGTTGAATAATCTTCTGAAGATGAGAATTTATCATTTTTTTCTTTTCGATGTTGTTTTTGCTAAACACATCTCTCCCATCTTCAAGAATTTTTATTTGACTTTGAAAATCTTTTTCAATTTTTACTTTTTCATTTTCTAAATTTTTTATTTGAATTTTCAAATCATTTTCTGAATTTTTAAAATTTTTGTTTTCAAATGTCAAACTCTCTAAATCCCTCAAGAGTTTGGCATTTTCAGATTTCAGATTTTCACAATTTAAGCACTTCTCGGTCATCTTTTCAGCTTCAGCTTTCTTCTCAACCTTGATAGCTGAAATATCTTTAACCTGCTCCTCTACCTCATGAACAATTTCTTCAGATTTGACTTTTACTTCAACAGTTGCTACTTCATGATTCTTCTCTCCTGAATCAGACTTCAATTTTCTAATCTTTTGAAATACAAGTTCTTGAGCTTGAATCTTTTCAACGAACAAGCTCAAATTGAAACTATAAAATTCACCGCTCTTCTTCCAGGCTAACAAATACATACCCCACTCATCTCTTGGTAAAGCATTCGCTAACTTTTCAACCCATGTCTCATCCATTTGGTTAATGTTCAAACACCTCATCTCTAAATACAACTTGACATACCTTTCGATCAACTCTTCAATTGATTCTCCCTTGATACCTGTAAAACTATCAAACTTGTTCAGTGCAGTATAAAATTCAGAACGTATGCTTCGGTAATGAAAAGATTCACAACAACAGTTTTTCAAACACTACAAAAATTCACACAATCAACTGACTATCCGATTGAATAGCAAAGATCAGGCGACAGTGGATCGAGTGGGGATTCGCTCGTACGAGTATCCGATGCTTTGACTTTGAATCACCTCGAATTACCTGCAAACAAACAAATAAACGATCAATTCAAAACAGATTGAATATGTAACAGTGTGTTGATGAAACCAATCTAAGACTCGTGTCAAAGATTTGCCGATAAATGTTGTTCGGATGAAATCTCTAAATGAATGGGCTTTATCAATATTCTATGTTCAGTTCACACACATGGCCTGTCAACAACAATGTACTGAGCCCGCTGATACAAATACTTGAACTATATTTCTGTTGAAAGTCTGGTTGGGCCTATCAATTGGGCTTTGACACACAATTAAACCATTTTGACAAGAATCGACAAACTCTTAATACCACCAACTCTATGATTGTGCCGTAGAATCTTCAACAAACAATTTACTTTGTATTGAGCCTTCTTTCTTAATCAACTACACATATGCAATCAATAAATGGCCAACAATCTTTTAATGATCACCTTATCGAACCGATTATATCACTAGGTGGTTGACAACTAGTGCACACCACAATTTGATTTTAAAAGCACGATCCCTGATAAATTGACATCATACAAAACATCATTGGGCCTCTCATATTAATCATGCATTGGACCGTTTATTTACTTGTGACTTTAAAAAGATGGCCGGCAAGTTTCAACTTTGAAACACTTTGATTGGGCCTTTCAAGTTAGTGGGCAAACAACAAAAAAACTTTAAATGTTGATTGGACCAAAATTCAATCCAACTTCAGCTGATTGGGACGTTCAATCGGCATCTTTCTGATTGGGCCGACCAACTTCAATATTTATCCAAACCTTGGGCCAATAACACTGATTGGGCCACAATGTTAACTAAATCGACAATATCAATGGTCAACGTATGATTGGGCAAATTTGTAAACCAATTACATGTGTTGGTCGGTTGTGGTGTCACATTATTCATACAATAAATCTCATTGGGCCACCGTTCAATATATGGGTCGGTTTTTCTTGGGCTGACAAACTTTAATGCTCTTTAATTGTTGTTTGTTTACTGATGCTATGATTGGACCAAACTCATCCACTAACACTTTGAATTAATCTTGTGAATTAATCAAGTGGCCGACAAACTTAATTTCTATTCAATTCTCATTGGACCTTTCAATTCTTGTCCACAGTTTTGGTTTTATTGGGCCGCAAAGTCTTCAACAACCAATATATCAATATCTCGATCACATGGGCCTTTAATATACATGTACAGCCGACAAATTTAAGTGATGCCAGATCCAATTTCCGACAACTCAAATCGGATTTTGTGATTGGGCCTTCACTTGATTGTGGCCGACAACACTTAATATTCACAAATTGAAGTCTCAGGTTTTCATTTACAAAGTCCGACAATCACCAATCACTTTTAATTCAATTGGACAGTCACATTTAAAGCAGAATCATGATTTGTTCATATGAACGGAATCAAGAAGTTCACACAAGCGAACCTTACTGGATGTACTTATAAGCGAACCATAAAAGCGAACCACTTAAAATGTCACAATAAGCGAACCTAATGAGCGAATCTCCTCTACCACATAAGCGAACCTGTTTAATGACACATGAGCGGACCTGCCTGATACCCTAAAAGCGAATCTATCTGATTTTTGACGCAAAAACGAACCGAAAAACTCTGATTTCTCCTAAACGGCTAGGAGTTTGGATCTGAAACTTGGTAGGGTTATAGATCAGGTATTTTCGCACAATATATCAAAAATTCAGCCGATTCGGACCGTAAAATCCCGTTCAATTTGACGAATTTCAGTAAAAAACGTGAAAAATGAGTAGAAGATGAAAAAATGATGAAATTCGGATCTAAAAATGCTGAAATCTGGTACGAATCAATGTGTTTGATCAAAGCAATCGAGCTCCTAGCTCTGATACCACTTGTAGGACCGGTTTTGACGCCGTTCGATTGCGTAACGAACGTTCGACGTGCGGAATCCGTGAACGTGCGTGACCGAACACACAATAACGTACTAGAACCGTGATTTTATTGAAGACATGACATGTACAAGCAACGAGAATCACGTGGAGAGACTTTCTCTCTCTAGACTTTCTCTCTCTAGACTTGAATCTCTAAAAATCACCAAATGGAGCAAAAGTCTTAAACATTAAATCTAAGGCTCCTATTTATAGGCCTTGGAATTAATGAGATTTCTCATTAATTACCAAAATCCCACCTTACTAATTCTATCTAAATATTACAGTAAGACTTGATTTCTTCTGTTTCTCGCTACGGCTCGGATTGACGAAGGCGATAGACATTTCTGCACTAACACAGTCTATAAGCCACTGTACCGATTTTCTCGGTGATTTTAAAAGGTCCGACGTAACGCGGATTAAGCTTGCCCCTTTTGGCAAAATGGACCACACCTTTCCAAGGCGAGACTTTTAGCAAAACCCGGTCCCTAAGTTCGACCACCAAAGGTTTCCTACGCTTATCAGCGTAGCTTTTCTGACGGTCTCGAGCTGCCACCATTCATTGTCTGATCTGGGCAATCTTTTCCATGGTGTCGAGTATGAGTTCTGGGCCTTAATCTGGTTGTCGCCAACCTCGGCCCAACAAAGAGGCGATCGACATTTCCGTCCGTATAACGCTTCGAACGGTACTACATGAATGCTAGTGCGGTAACTATTGTTATAAGAAAACTCTTCCAGAGGTAAGTGTTGCTCCCAACCGTTACCAAAGTCGATGACACATGCTCTCAGCATGTCTTCAAGAGTTTGGATGGTACGTTCAGTTTGACCATCTGTCTGCGGGTGATAAGCGATGCTCAGGTCTAAACATGAGCCGAAGGATTTGTGCATAGCCTTCGACAAATCGGATGCAAAACGTGAGTTACGATTAGAGATAATAGAAGTTGGCACCCCATGCCTAACAACTACTTCTTTCAAGTAGATGCTTGCAAGTTTCGAAAACTTATCATTTTCTTTGATCGCAAGGAAGTGTGCAGACTTGGTTAAAAGTCTACGTTCACCCAAATGGTATCGTTTCCACTTTAGGATCAAGGCAAGCCGGTAACGAAGTCCATAGCAATTTGTTCCCATTTCCATGTTGGTATTTTTGGTTGTTGCAGTAGCCCTGGCGGCTTTTGGTATTCGATCTTGACCCAAGCACAGGCCAAGCATTTGCTGACGTATCTTGCTATGATCGCTTTCATGTTAGGCCACCAGTACAAGGCCTTGAGGTTGTGATACATATTGTTGGAACCAGGATGTATCGAGTAGTGAGACTTGTGCGCTTCGTCCATCATAAGCTCTCGGAGGTTTCCGTAGGATGGAACCCGGATACGCTCCATGAAATAATAGATGTCGTCGTCCTTGAGTTCGAGTTGCTTTTCCATTCCCTGCATGGACTCATCTAGAAGATTTTCCTCTTTCAACGCCTCAACCTGAGCATTTCAAATTTGGTTAGGGAGATTTGAATGAATGGCAAGCTGAAGAGCACGAACACGCTTAGGTTTGGTTTCCTTCCAGCTGAGGGCATCAGCCACAACGTTTGCCTTGCCCGAATGGTATTTGATTGCGCACTGATAATCGTTTAGGAGTTTGACCCATCGGCGTTGCCGCATGTTTAACTCCTTTTGATCAAGTATGTGCTGGAGACTCTTGTGATCCGTGTAAATCGTGCACTTGGTACCGTACAAGTAATGTCTCCATATCTTGAGTGCGAAGACAACAACTCCCAGCTCTAAGTCGTGCGTAGTATAGTTTTTCTCGTGAACTTTGAGTTGTTGAGAGACGTAAGCAATAACTTTCTTGCGTTGCATCAACACGCAACCGAGTCCTTAGATTGACGCATCACAATAGACAATAAAATCGTCGGATCCTTCAGGTAATGAAAGGATAGGTGCGCCGTAAATTTTTTATTTAGTCGCTGGAATGTGGACTCCTGAGCATCACCCCACTTGTAGGTGACTCCCTTTTGGGTTAGAGTTGTGAGGGGTTGAGCAATTTTCAAGAAACCGTCAATGAATCTTCGATAGTAACCCGCCAACCCAAGAATTGGCGGATTTTAATTGGAGTTTTTGGTGTAGGCCAGTTCTTCATAGAGTCAATCTTAGCTGGATCAACGTGAATCCCAGCTTCATTGACCACGTGTCCAAGGAAATGGTCTTCACAAAGCCAAAAGTCGCACTTTGAGAATTTGGCATAGAGTCGTTCGTTGCGTAGGAGTTCTAGAATAAGACGTAAGTGTTGCTCGTGTTCTTCTCGATTCTTCGAGTAGATCAGGATGTCATCGATGAATACGATTACGAATTTTTCAAGGTAAGGATTACATACTCAGTTCATGAGATCCATGAAAACGACAGGTGCGTTTGTCATTCCAAACGACGTATCAAGGAATTCGTAATGGTCGTAACGGGTTCTGAATACGGTTTTTGAGATGTCCTCGTCTCGGACTCTCAACTGGTGATAACCCGATCTCAGATCGATCTTGGAATAGAAACTCGACCCTTGCAGCTGGTCGAATAGGTCGTCGATGCGTGGGAGTGGGTAACGGTTCTTGATGGTCACTTTGTTCAGTTCGCCGTAATCGATGCACATACGGAATGTACCATCTTTCTTCTTGACAAAGAGTACAGGGGCTCCCCACGGGGACGATCTAGGACGGATAAAACCCTTTTCTAATAGTTCCTACAACTGCGTAGATAATTCTTCCAATTCGGCTTGGGCCAATCTGTTAGGTGCACGAGTTATAGGTACCGCTCCAGGAGTTAGCTCGATCTGAAATTCAACTTGACGGTGAGGTGGGAGACCATGTAACTCATCGGGAAATACTTCAGGAAAATCGCGTACGATAGGAATATCTTCAATCTTCCTTTCCTTCTCTTGAGTGTCGGTGACGAGAGCTAGAATAGCAGTATGCCTTTTTCATAAACACTTCTGGCTTTTAAGAATGATATGATGCCTACAACAACACCACTCTTGTCGCCTAGGATAACATGAAGTTCGCCGGTCGAACGGGGAATGCAGACCATTTTCTCTTGACAGAGTATTTCCGCTCGATGTTGGGATAACCAATCCATTCCGATGACAACGTCAAAGCTTCCAAGAATGATAGGAAAGAGATTGATGACGAAGGTTTGACCGGATAGCATGAGTTTACAATAATTGATAACGTGAGTGTCCTCGATGTTTCTACCATTGGCTAACTCGACGACGTGTTTAGAGTTTAAAGGATTTGGTGTAGACTTAAACATCTTACTTACACGTATGGATACATTGTTGGGTTTTTCACATGTTTATCAAAGTAATTTTATCCAAATAAAATAAAAACGCAAGCTTGTATACCCCAAACCTCAAGCTTGTATACCCCAAGCCTTCCAACAAACACCTTGATTTTGCTAGGATTTGAACACTTGAAATCAAACTTGAAAAACTCTTGGACAAAACCTATGTTGGCCGATTTTGAGAGCAAAAATATCAAGTCTTTTCTTTCATTTTTGTCATGTAAAAATGTTATAAAACCATGAGAGAAATTGCCTCCTTCAACAACCAATCACAAGTTCTCTAACTATGCAAATTTCATGTCTTCTTATTGGACCAAAATGGTCTTGGGAAGACCATGGGGAGGGGGGCCCACTTGGGTTTTTATAAAAAAAAAACAAAATTTCTTTTTTAAATAATTTAAGTCTTATTTAATTTTATAACTTTTATAAAATTATAATATTACATGTTATAAGACTTATGCAACCTTTTAAAATGTTATTTAACCCATTAAATAACAAAATAAAATATTCTCATAAAATAAATTAACCATATAATTTATTAGTTTCTCAAGTGCAATTATTTAGAAAACCAATTTCTAAATATTATAAGTGTTAATATTTATTTGTTTGATCATGTCATAAATAAATATTATAAGTGTTTGTCTAGCTTGTTATTGGGTATGACTCGACTTGGATCATAACGTACAAGCCATATCAATTTAATATGTGTCTTGGGCATATAGAATCCAACAATCTCCCACTTGCACAAGATACATAGAAGATTGATGCAAGCAGTAAATGACGCCTGGCAACAGTTTACTACCCCTAATACGTATGACTATATGTGCCATTCAATAGCATCATCCCCTTCAAGTCCCTTACTTGAATATGATTTAGGTGAATCTGTCATTTATCCTTTCGTTATAGATGTCATGTTAAATCCAGAGACATAGAGTGATCACTCTCTGTTGATTTAACTTTAGCAGGCCTTTGACATCTTACTCTCAACGAATAAGAAGAACAAATCCCTTCTTGACTACATACGTCTCTCACAATTACCTTGTACCACACCTGAGCTTAGCCTTATGTACTGTCATATTACTGACAGTGAATAAATAAGTCAAGGCATAATATTTGGTGAACATCAAGACCCAATATGTGTCTCAGGTCAGAGGATTCTATGATATTCTCCTTTACACAAATTTACTTATGATCAATCACAAATGATTCCACGCGGTAACATTTGAGAGCGAGTAAGTCTAATATTTGTATCCCACAAATATCTATGAACCTTGGTAGTAACACTTTGCTCTATATTCATATCTAATGAATATCTACCAATCCAAGTTCATAACAGTCTTACATTCATATTTGTTCCCACAAGTATGATTGATTATGGAAATTTAGAATAAGTAACTTATTCATGGATTTAAACATGCTAAAATGGAACATAACTCAAAATACCATAAAAGAGTTAAAATAACAATTGTTCCAATATTCAAATACAAAATAGATCAAATCCAATCACTAGAATATCGAAGTCCTAAGGCACATGTATGACCCTCATGTTTTGCCCGTTCAAAGAGCTTCGTGAATGGATCCGCAATGTTTTGATCGGTGTGAACTTGGCGGATACATATCTTTCCTTTTTCAACTTCATCCCTTATGTAATTGAATCTCCGCTCAATATGTCTAGTCTTTTGGTACGCACGAGGTTCCTTGATTTGAGCAATCGCACCCTCGTTATCACAAAAGATCTCTAGGGGGTCTTGAACGGTAGGGACCACCCCTAGGTCGGTGATATGCACAAAATGCAACATATAAATTATATCAATTGTGGCATAAAACTAACCCTTTTTTAGTACTAATGTTGGAAAAAGTGTGCTTTTGTCTTCCTTTTGTATTTTCAGGATTAAATGAGCTCAAATTAACAAAAGAAGCAAAAAGACAGCAAAATCTAACATAAATACAAGAAAACGAACAAAAGTGGAATGCCCGACCCCTCGACAGCATCTTCCCAAGCAAAACTAAGAAAACAGAAGACTGAACACGCCCCGTGCTCAGCGAGCACGGGGCCGTGCCCAAGTAGCAGCAGAAAAGACAAACCTTTAGAAGCTTCTACTGCCCACCACGGGGCCGTGCCCAGCGGACACGGGGCGTGGTCAACTTCCTGCAGGCGCATTTGTTGTAAATGCGAATTACAATTAATGAAGAGAGAGACGAGGATGGACACGGGGCCGTGCCCAGCGGGCAAGGGGCCGTACCCGAGCTTCTGTTCAGCCTATAAATAGGAGTGTTTGGAGCCATTTCAACTCATCCCTTAGCACACCACCTCTCTCACACTTCACCCACCACCACCATAACACCATCATCCACCACCATCATCCATTGTCCATCATAGAGTGTGTGAGTCGTCTCGGGATCTAAGATTGATCGTAAGAGTTCTTGACAATCAAAGGCCATGTTTGCCTAAGTCTCTTACATCACTTGGTGAAGACAAGTGTTTAGTGTAATACTATTAATTTTTAATCTTTTGCACTTTTTAATTGGTTTTGTATTAATGACTTTAATTACTAGTTTCTTATGTTGAAGGTGATTCTTCCTTATCGTTTGTCCGTGGTGTCTTGCATTATTTTACTGTCTCTATAAAATAAAAGATTTTCACCATTCATATCTCCACGGTCTATATGGTGGTATGTTGGCTACCTGGTCGGGAGTTAAGGGAACGGTTTGGTAAGAGTCTTGCCATTGTTCAGTGTATAGATCCTGCAAAGGACCTGGGTCAAATTTAGTAGGACCTCCTTCAATACCCAAAGGTATTGGATGGCGGGGGTCCAAACTCTTTGATCCCCTCATAAGTTAAACTACTATTAAAACTTTAACCCAGCTACTTAGGACTGTATCCCTGCTGACTCAGACTACTTAGCTGAGGGTAACGTCGCCTTCAAAAGAGGGGCCTACCACATTATGCATTAATAACTTAATTATTTATCTTTCAATAATCCGACCCTTTAGGATTGTATCCTTGCTGACTCAAACTACTGGGTTGAGGGTAACGTCGCCTTCAAAAGAGGGGCCTACTACAATAACTAAGATAATCTCTTAAACAAGTGCAAAAGTGCGAACATAATCAAAGGTTACACTAACACACGAGTCGGATCCAAGTGATTCATCTTGTCTATCTGTTTTTTTTTTAATTTTATTTTCAGCATTTTAGTTAGTTTTATTTTCTTAGTTTAAAAATATTTTCTAACATTTTGATTTGATTAGACGTTGAGGATAAACCGGTACTAAAAGCTCTTGTGTCCTTGGACGACCTCGGTATCTTACCAACACTATACTACGTCCACGATGGGTGCACTTGCCCATATGTGTGTTTAGTGTAAAAGGGCTTAAAATACATACCTAAAACATATACACACTGACACGCATCAAGTTTTTGGCGCCGTTGCCGGGGACACAAGGATTTTAAGAAAGTTAGGAATCAACGGCCTAATCATTTTTTTATTTTCTTTTTATTTTTTAGGATTTTCTTAATTTTTAAGCTTCTGCAGAGCTCAGCACGGGCCGTGCCTGGTCGGACACGGGCCGTGCCCAGCAGTGTTACTGGCAGTTTTTAATTTTCCGAGTTACAGAAGGCTGAGCACGGGGCCGTGTCGGTGCAACACGGGGCCGTGTCCAACTTTCCAGTAACAGGGATCCGGAAAACAATCACTGTAACTCCGACCACGGGCCGTGTTCATTGAGCACGAGGCCGTGGAGAACTTTCTGACCAACATTTTTTTTTGTTTTTGTTGCAGGACTTGGAACCAGACGCCACCTCTACGTAGTGTATGAGCTCCAGTTCTAATAAAGACATAAAAGAACCTCTAGAAGAACCCGAACGCTTTCTCAGAAAAAGACTAAAATCTAAAAACCAAGAGAAGGTTTCGGGGGACCCACTTCCAATGGCGGACCAACGTACCCTCATGGATTACCTACGACCCACCGTAGGTAATCTCGGCGCCGCTATCAATGCACCGAATGTCGAAGCCAACAACTTCGAACTTCGGCCACATTTGATACAAATGCTTCAAAACTCTACAACCTTTCATGGGTTTGCGGACGAGGATCCCCATCTACATATTACTAATTTCTTAGAAATATGTGATACCTTTCGGATCAATGGAGCATCAAATGACGCCATCCGCCTTCGAATGTTTCCATTTTCACTAAAAGACCGAGCAAAAGCTTGGCTTCACGCCCTCCCAGTTGGTTCGGTAAACACCTGGGATGAACTAGCCCAAAAATTTCTATATAAGTATTTCCCTCTCGCTAAAACGGCTAAATTAATGACTGAAATTAATACATACTCGCAAGAGGAGCGGGAATCCTTATATGAAACTTGGGAAAGGTTCAAGGAGCTATTACGAAAGTGTCCCCATCACGGTCTTGCGGTGTGGCAACAAGTATCCACTTTCTATAATGGAATGTCGCCACATACTAGACAAACACTTGACTCTAGCTCCGGGGGACTTTTAGGTAATCGCCGCCCGCATGAAATATATAATCAAATTGAGGAAATTGCTCAAACCAATTTTCAATGGCACACTCCCTGAGGCAATAAATCTATTGCCCCGGGCGCCCATAAGGTTGATGAAAGCACTTCTTTACAAGCCTAAATCGAGGCCCTTTCTTCTAAAATTAAAAAGTTAGAGATGACAAAAACAGTCTCGGTTATGGCTTGTGAAGGGTGTGGTGGGCCACATGAAAATTGGAGTTGTATGAAAGAAACAGATGATCAACCAGAATCGGTAAACTACATTGATAATAGACCTAGGCCGCCGGGTCCTCCAACGGGCACCTACAACCAAGGATGGCGTAACCACCCTAACCTTGGTTGGAGAGAACCCGACAATAGTAGTAACCAACAGAGCCTAAATCAACGAACAAACTTTCAACAACCAAGAAATGAGTCACAAAATTTCCCTCAACAACAAGGTGGACGATTAAGGCTTGAAGATACTATATCTCGCCTCATCTCCGACACTGAAAAGAAAAACTCGGATAGGTTTCTACAATTAGAATCAAATTTTAGAAATCAACAAGCTAGTATACAAAACATCGAAAAAAAATAAGTCAACTAGCCCAAAATTTCTCCGAGAGACCGCAAGGCGCGTTACCAAGTAATACCGAAACAAACCCAAAAGCACAAGTTCATCTCATAACGTTACGAAACCGTACCGTGGGTCCCGCGGAAGGCCCACCGCCCACTGAGGAGATCGCAACACCGCCCCAACAAGAGAAGGTTTCTCTTCCATCACCAGAGCCCACCAAGGCTCCTCCGGTTTCGTACCCCGGTAGGTTAATCGGTCAAAAGACCAATGAGCAATTCGCAAAATTCAAAAGTCTACTAAAACAATTGAATGTCAACATTCCTTTCATTGACGTCCTAACCCAAATGCCTAAATACTCAAAATTCATGAGGGACTTCGTCACTCATAAAAGGAAAATTGAATCATTGCAATTAGTTAACTTAGGCGAAGAATGCTTTGCCCTCGTACTCAACAAACTCCCCCAAAAGAAGATTGATCCCGGAAGCTTCACAATTCCTTGCTCGATTGGGGACTCCCCCATTCGTAATGCACTAGCTGACCTTGGGGCTAGCATTAACCTCATGCCCGCATCAATGTTCAAATGACTCGGCTTAGGAAAAACAAGCCCTACTAAGATGAGTATACAGCTTGCCGATAGGTCCGTCAAATACCCACAAGGTGTCGCTGAAAATCTATTGGTCAAAGTCGACAATTTCGTCTACCCGGCCGACTTTGTCATACTAGATATGGAAGAAGACACCGAAGTTCCCCTCATACTAGGAAGGCCATTTCTAGCTACCGCACAAGCAGTGGTAGATATGAATGACGGAACACTCACTTTGAAGTATGGGGATCAGGAAGTGAAGTTTGGAGTTGGGAAGAGAGTAGAGGACGATGATCCGGTCAATTACATGAAGGTTATTGATTCGAGTTTGGATGATGCTCTCCGACGGTGCAACATGGGATGCAAAGCATCCGGCTCGGAAAACATATAACCTCACTTTGGGTCTAGCCAAGGACCCTTATAAACGTGGCGCACCACGGAGGCATTCCGCGGAACTATCCTTAGTTTAGTTTAATCTTTTAGTTTAATTTTAATTTGCAGAAATAAAACACACTCTGGATGGTGAAGGATAACAAGGGAAACGAGAAACATCGCCCCATGCACTAAAACAAGGCAATCCGACAACGATCCCTCCATTACAGTAGGCTCAGCACGGGCCGTGTTCACCCAACACGGCCCCGTGCTGCACAGTCTGCAGCAATTCGCCCAGTTCAGGTAACTGGACACGGGCCGTATTCACTGAACACGCCCCCGTGCCCAGGCTTCTGTTCTTTTTCTTAAATTTTCGTTATTGGCACCTAAACACGGGGCCGTGCCCGGTCCCCATGGGGTCGTGTCCAGACTGCCAGTAACATAAAATTTTGCTTTTAACACCATTTTACACATTCAATCAACCTTAAAACTTATTTTTGGGACACATTGAGGACAATGTGTAATTTAAGTGTGGGGGGGATGCTAAAACCTTGAATTTTGCAAGTCCTAATAACAAGTCTTACACAAAACTCTCTTGGAACCGCTAATCACCCCAAATTTTTCCAAAAATTTTCATTTTTTTACTTGTCTAAGTTTAAGTTGGGAATTCAAGTCTTAACCAGGTTATATTTTTACAAGTTTACAACCAATAGCGTCGTGATAAAAAGAACCAACATAAGAAAATTATGAAAAGGCATGACAAACTTAGTTAAAATTTAATTATATATACTTGATCACATAAAAAAACCCTTTTCCCACAAAAGTGATTTTTGAGCCTTTAACGAGCATACAAATATATATCTTTACACTAAATGCTCATTTTTCGTTTCTTGTGTGAATAGCCGCTTGGTTCGTACGACTCTAGAACTTGCCACAACAATACATTCTCGGTCCTTACCAACTTAAACCCGAGTAAGTAAATGATGGAGGCATTAGGACTAACCTTTTTTTTTCATTCTACACCATTATTTTTCATATTTTTTACCACCTACCCAAAATCCCCCTAGTTAACCCCTTTGAGCCTAAACCTTTTCATTTCTTAACCCAAAACAACCCTTTTTACCCACCTAAACTTTTTTATTCTTAACCTTTTTTTAGTAACAATGTTCGGTTCTCTTATGACTTCTCCAAAAATAAAAAATAATAAAAATAATTAAAAAAATTATATATATATATTTTTATATATTTTGATGAAACCAAACAAGCAAACAAGGTTTATCAAAAATAACTTTGTTTGAACAATTCATCAAAATAAAATAAAAATATGAAAAATAAAAGTCTTTCAAACCGACGTTTGTTACACCTTTCGCCCTTTTTACTAACCACTAACCCAACCACCCACCTTTAGCCCAAGCCTAACCCTTCACCCAGAAAGTCCTCTTGATATTTACAAAGGTATATAGTTAAAAAGGAGGAGGATTGATTGCTTGGCAAGCTTATGGTAGGAGTAAGTTCCATGCCGCTCTCGAGTGATTCACTAAAAATACACCTTCGGCCAAGCGTTGAGTGATCCCCCGTGAGGTATGTGAACTTGTATATAAATGAGATTTTAAAAAGGTATGTTATGCCCTAATAAGTAATTTATCTTAAGAAACGTTCTTAATAAATCATGCCGAATAGGATTGTAAATAAATAAAAATAAAACCTCAATAAAGAATCTTGGAAATCCCGACACTCTATGACAAGCCCAAAAACCTTCTCTTCTACCCATTCCATTTGGGAGTGAATAAAGCCACATTATAAAGAGTTTTGCTTAGGACAAGCAAAGATTCAAGTGTGGGGGTATTTGATATGCACAAAATGCAACATATAAATTATATCAATTGTGGCATAAAAGTAACTCTTTTTTAGTACTAATGTTGGAAAAAGTGTGCTTTTGTCTTCCTTTTGTATTTTCAGGATTAAATGAACTCAAATTAACAAAAGAAGCAAAAAGACAGCAAAATCTAACATAAATACAAGAAAAGGAACAAAAGTGGAATGCCCGACCCCTCGACAGCATCTTCCCAAGCAAAACTAAGAAAACAGAAGACTAAACACGCCCCGTGCTTAGCGAGCACGGGGCCGTGCCCAAGTAGCAGCAGAAAAGACAAACCTTTAGAAGCTTCTACTGCCCACCACGGGGTCGTGCCTAGCGGACACGGGGGCGTGGTCCACTTCCTGCAGGCGCATTTATTGTAATTGCGAATTACAATTAATGAAGAGAGAGACGAGGATGGACACGGGGCCGTACCCGAGCTTCTGTTCAGCCTATAAACAGGAGTGTTTGTAGCCATTTCAACTCATCCCTTGGCACACCACCTCTCTCACACTTCACCCACCACCACCATAACACCATCATCCACCACCATCATCCATTGTCCATCATAGAGTGTGTGAGTCGTCTCGGGATCCAAGATTGATCGTAAGAGTTCTTGACAATCAAAGGCCATGTTTGCCTAAGTCTCTTACATCACTTGATGAAGACAAGTGTTTAGTGTAATACTTTTTATTTCTAATCTTTTGCACTTTTTAATTGATGTTGTATTAATGACTTTAATTACTAGTTTCTTATGTTGAAAGTGATTCTTCCTTATCGTTTGTCCGTGGTGTCTTGGCATTATTTTACTGTCTATATAAAATAAAAAATTTCACCATTCATATCTCCACGGTCTATATGGAGGTATGTTGGCTACCTGGTAGGGGGTTAAGGGAACGGTTTGGTAAGAGTCTTGCCATTGTTCAGTGTATAGATCCTGCAAAGGACCTGGGTCAAATTTAGTAGGACCTCCTTCAATACCCAAAGGTATTGGATGGCGGGGGTCCAAACTCTTTGATCCCCTCATAAGTTAAACTACTATTAAAACTTTAACCCAGCTACTTAGGACTGTATCCCTGTTGACTCAGACTACTTAGCTGAGGGTAACATCGCCTTCAAAAGAGGGGCCTACCACATTATGCATTAATAACTTAATTAATTATCTTTCAATAATCCGACACCTTAGGATTGTATCCTTGCTGACTCAAACTACTGGGTTGAGGGTAACGTCGCCTTCAAAAGAGGGGCCTACTACAATAACTAAGATAATCTCTTAAACAAGTGCAAAAGTGCGAAAATAATCAAACGTTACACTAACACATGAGTCGGATCTAAGTGATTCATCTTGTCTATCTGTTTTTATTTTTATTTTATTTTCAGCATTTTAGTTAGTTTTATTTTCTTAGTTTAAAAATATTTTCTAACATTTTGATTTGATTAGACGTTTAGGATAAACCGGTACTAAAAGCTCTTGTGTCCTTGGACGACCTCGGTATCTTACCAACACTATACTACGTCCACGATGGGTGCACTTGCCCATATGTGTGTATAGTGTTAGTAAATATCGTGTTTTATAAATTTAAAACTTTGCTAAAAAAGTGTAAAAGGGCTTAAAATACATACCTAAAACATATACACACTGACACGCATCAGTCCGCAATGAATTTCTTCAACCATGCAGCTTCTTGGGCTGCCAATGAAGCGGCGATGTATTCTGATTCTGTAGTGGACAATGCTACCACATCTTGTTTTGAGCTCTTCCAAAAGACTACTCATCCATTTAGAAAGAATGAAGACATACCCCGATTGCGATCGGGAATCATGTCGATCGGTTTGGAAACTCACGTCCGTGTAACCCTTTACAACGAGTTCCTCCTCACCAGATCCATATATTAAAAACATATCCTTAGTCCTTCTAAGGTATTTTAATATGCTTTTAACAGTCATCCAATGACTATTAACTAGATTTTGCTTGTATCTACTCGTCATGCTCAAGGCGCATGACACGTCTGGTCTAGTGCATATCATTGCATACATGATGGATCCTATAGCAGACGCATATGGGAGTCCTTTCATTTGCTCTTGCTTATCCTTTGAGCTTGGACATTGAGATGTATTCAATATTGTCCCCTTTTGAATAGGTACAAAAACTCTTTTAGATTTCTCCAGTTGGAACCTATTCAAGACTTTGTCAATGTATGCACTTTGGTTTAAACCTATTAAGCGCCTTGATCTATCCCTATAGATCTTTATTCCCAAAATGTAGGCGACTTCACCAAGATCCTTAATGGAAAAACAACTTCCAAGCCAGGTTTTTACACCTTCCATGGTTGGAATGTCATTTCCAAATGGTAGAATATCATCGACATACAGTACAAAGAAAGTGATGATGCTCCCACTAGCCTTCTTATACACACAAGCTTCATCGTCGTTCTTGATGAATCCAAAATTCTTAATTTCTTCATCAAAATGGTGATTCCAACTTCTAGATACTTGTGTCAATCCATATGTCACACCCCGACCACGTAGAACATACAAAACGTGGCGGAAACGTCGGGGAGTGTTGTAACAGAATCAGTTGTTTCAAATCCATGGTAAATGAAGTTTCGTTTTATTAATCAAACATGAAAGTTTACATTGCTTTAAACAAGAACCAAAGAATACATAACATAAATTAACTAGTTCTTGTCTCGTTTTAAGTCACTAAGGCACAGATCCGCCTAAGTATGTCTTGATAAGTCCTATGCATCATTTCCTGAAAAACACATGTGAAAATAGGTACGTCAGCATAAAAATGCCTGTGAGATACATTGGTTTTTGTGAAAACGGAATTCATGACTTATGTTTGAGAAAATGTTTAGTCATGAACCTTGTAATTTGCTTTGTCTTGTAAATCATTTGAGAAATGATAAGATCAGATGATATGTATAAATAAGAGAACACTGTATGGTTAAACGGATAACCATGTAAAATGTGTTTGTATAAGATAAGTCGTTTGTAAAACAATGTCTCGTGAAAAGTGTGTTATTTGTATAAAATGTCATATGTCTCAAATTGAAATGATTCAAATAACGCTACGATATGTAATACCATACAAACATTTATATATAGGAAGTACCAGCGGCGTATCCACCATGCTTGTATCATATTACACACGCCTCGTTACTTAATCACTTACTCAAACCAAACCATCAAGATGAAATGTTTAACAACGGTAGAAATGTTTATGTATAGTCAAATGTCTATTGTCAAATGTAAATCATGTCAACAGATACAACTGGTTCACACGGTTCAAATGGTTACAAACGGCTCATATAATCAAAGGGTTAAGACGGTTCACATAGTCAAATGGTTACAACGGTTCGAAATGTAGTATAATGTGTTCATATGCTGGATGAGCACATGCAACAGAAATGCAATGTACTAAGTACGCACACAATGGGCATACATAGCATGTAATGTAATGTAAAACCATGTACTAAGTACGCACACAATGGGCATACATAGCATGAAATGTAATGTAAAACAATGTACTAAGTACGCACACAATGGGCATACATAGCATGAAATGTAATGTAAAATAATGTACTAAGTACGCACACAATGGGCATACATAGCATGAAATGTATTGTAGAGTGATGTACTAAGTATGCACACAATAGGC
Organism: Helianthus annuus; assembly: GCF_002127325.2. Taxonomy (NCBI): domain Eukaryota; kingdom Viridiplantae; phylum Streptophyta; class Magnoliopsida; order Asterales; family Asteraceae; genus Helianthus; species Helianthus annuus. The sequence continues at coordinate 99,150,276 of NC_035437.2, forward strand.
GTACATAGCATGAAATGTATTGTAAATCGACTGTACTAAGTATGCACACAATGGACATACATAGCATAAACACAATGAAATCATGTACTATATATGTACTAACGAACATAACAAGTATATGATGTGAAAACAAGAAAGCATGAAAGTAACAAGTAGGCACATGTGTTTCACCCCAAAACAGTTTGGAAAACAGTAAAAGAGGGGTTCAATGTACTCACCTGAGATTGCTTTGAAGTTCTTGTACAATAACCAAATAATGCTAGAGATCACGGAATATCAAATGGCACCTAATAGGTTGCTATGTTAATATACCGGACCTAAATCGGAGGATCGGATAGTACGCGGGTTCGTAAACCAAACGAGTATGGAGACTCGTGTAATATGGTTTAACAAAGCCTACACACTAAAATGAAACCTAACCTAAGTGCTTACGGCCCATTACGACCCGTTTAGGTAGCTTATGCTACCTTAACGCGTCGTTCGCGTAGAACGCGTTTGGAACGCCTAACATCGTGACCACAAGGTATAACCCCGGAAGGTTACGGCTATGGTCACCTAATGTGTTTGGTCGGATCCTAATGATCGACCAAATGGGTCAGGTTCGAAAGTATAAGCGATGGTTTAGATCGCTTACCTTACGACCCTATATAAGCACTATACTAAGAGTGACGAGCTAAGCATGTTAGAACTTGCTTAACTAAGTTTAGAAAACAGGTTTGGCATCAAAACAAACGGCTTTGATTCTCACGAGTAGTTTGGTTACAAAATACGCAAGAATGCGCATTTTGGCCGAAACTACGACTCGTCACTGAGCCTAGATAACGTGGTAATCAGTAGGTATAGTCACTACGGACTATAACCTTCGTGATCACGCTCACGTTATGAACTTTGTGTTGACCATAGGCTGGTCACATAGAAAGTCAAACAAAACTTTGACTTTCAGACTCGAAAAGCGAATAAAAGAACGAAAGAACACTTACGAAGGGTCCCCGAATGCTAATCTAGATCAAAATGCCTCAGGTATGAAACAATGGCATCAACTTAGAGCATTTTGATCAGATTGTGTGGGTTTTACTCAAAAGGGGGGGGGTATTTATAGGAAAAGTAAAGCCGTTAGGATCGTTTCTCGAATATCGTGCCACGATCCAAGCCTTACACTTGTCACAAAGTTTTGGTTACTGAAAAATGGCCCTAATCCTTCAGTTTGTGAAAGGGCATTGCCCCTTTTGGGTGTTTGAAAGGCCAAGGCAAGTGGATTAAAATTGAATCTGGTCTGTTATGTCTGACGCGCCCCGCGTAAGGATTTGGGCAATCCTTACGCGCCCCGCCTGAGGGTCACAGATCAGAATTTTCAGTTTTAGTCCCTGCACTTCAGAAACATGCAATTTGGCCCATTTTTGGCACGTTTAAGCCCCGTTAACCTCATTTCAAGGCTCTAAGATGAAGTTAAAGTGTAGGGGACTTAAAATATGCTCAAAAATATTCCGGATGTCGGTTCGTTTGGTCGTACGATCGTGATGTTCGCTTAATTACGACGGAATGCACATAAGCGCGAAAGACGATCCAAATGCCGCGACGAATGGTTTTTCTTATTCCAAACACTAAGGCATAATATAAGGATGCTTACATAAATTTTTGGATGTCCGGATGTATTCAGAACGTAAGTTATGCGGAAAAGTGCAAACTTGTGCACTTTTTGACACTTTTAGCCCCTGAATGATCCAAAAGTTTATTTTAGCATACCAAACCCCTCAAAGCCTATTTCTAAGCTATGCAAAGGATATTTATGGTATGTTTAACTTATGGACATGTTCCGGAATGTTCGTTACAGTTCAAATTGGCATACTTTCGCAGTTTGTCAAGTTTAGTCCCTGTAAGCGAATTAACTTGTTTTTGCCATACCAAAAGCCTTCAAAACTTATTTCTAAGTTATGTAAAGGTTATTTAAGGTATGTTGAGTATATGTTGATGTTCCGGAGTATTTGTCGCATTAAACTGAGTACGTTTACGCACCAGTTTGCGTATAATTCCCTAGAAAGCGATGTAGAGTTTGAAATTGAACAAGAATTGATATGTGCAAAAGACACACATATTTATACCAGATCCCAAGTATAAAATACAATATTTCATCGGCTTGGTATTTGTTTGATGGTCTCGGTGACACAGGTGTCACAGTCTCCCCTACTTTAGGAAATTTCGTCCCGAAATTTATTCGTAGGAGTCTATTTGTGACTCTGCCAAATAACCATCAGCGATATGCAAGGCAATATCATGTCATTTCCTTAACGGTCATTCTTCGGAAATGAAAATGAACAGACGGAGTCATTTTCCTCAACGAGTATTCTTCAGAAATGGAAATGACGGAATAAGCAAACGGATGTTCATTTCCTTAACGGACAGATCCTTAGAAACGAAAAATGAACAGACGGAGTCATTTTCAATGGTTGCTTCATCAGAAATGGAAATGGAGGATTACACAATGGATATTCATTTCCTTAACGGACAGATCCTTAGAAACGAAAAATGAACAGACGGGGTCATTTTCAATGGTTGCTTCATCAGAAATGGAAATGAAGGATTACACAACGGATATTCATTTCCTCAACGGGTAAATCTTCAGAAATGAAAATGAACTAACGGAGTCATTTTCAACGGTTGCTTCATCAGAAATGGAAATGAAGGATTACACAACGGATATTCATTTCCTCAACGGGTAAATCTTCAGAAATGAAAATGAACTAACGGAGTCATTTTCAACGGTTGCTTCATCAGAAATGGAAATGAAGGATTACACAACGGATATTCATTTCCCCAACGGATAAATCGTCAGAAACGAAAATGAACTAACGGAGTCATTTTCAACGGTTGCTTCATCAGAAATGGAAATGAAGGATTACACAACGGATATTCATTTCCTCAACGGGTAAGTCTTCAGAAACGAAAATGAACTTAATGGAGTCATCTTCAACGGTTGCTTCCTCAGAGTTGGAAATGAAGGATTACACAACGGATATTCATTTCCTCAACGGGTAAGTCTTCAGAAACGAAAATAAACTAACGGAGTCATCTTCAACGGTTGCTTCCTCAGAGTTGGAAATGAAGGATTACACAACGGATATTCATTTCCTCAACGGGTAAGTCTTCAGAAACGAAAATGAACTAACGGAGTCATTTTCAACGGTTGCTTCATTAGAAATGGAAATGAATAGGGTTAACTCTAGACACATGACAGAACTTGCTGTGATTTCTGTGCACTAACTTCCATAATTATGTATGCATCCATAATTATGTAATCCCTTGCACAGTCCGCACAGTTTGTTTTGTAATGTTTTGGGGAAGGATATCAAACTTGTGATGAGGGTGACTAGACTTCCATCGGGTCCTTTTAATTAGATCGACAGGGTATCTTCTTAGTTAGGCCACCAAGGAGTCCTTCCAGCTATATCATCACATGATATCCCTAACCAGATTTTTGGATCAATTTGTTTAACTAGACCACACAAGGGGTCTAATTATGAAGTAGTACTTTATAATCCAAGGGACTTAACTGTAACGTAGAAGTCCATTAAGGATTTTAAGTAATACCTTTGGGTATCCTACGATGAATCTCTTGTACAAGGATGTAGGATTCTATGAGAATTTGGATAACATAATTTGGATCACACAACAACACATAAGGGAACACATAAGCACAAAGTCACATAATTGTTTAACTTGATTATAATTTGTTATTAAATTGTTTATCGATTGAATACGGATATGGAAACCTGTCGACGGGCCTCAATGCCCACTGGGATTTATCTGAGAAGATAGGAAGATCTCCCAAAATTCGATTTTTGATTACAAGGAATCACCATATTCGAATTAAGGTATACAACAATTAAAGACTTACGGGAAATCCTTAGGTACCCTATTAAGGATTTATAGTGGTACTTTGGGTATTCGTCTTGTGTTGTAACCTGCGTCTTGTACTTCGTTTCCTTAGAATAAACGGGTACTTAGGAATTTCGTGGAAGACGCAAGCGTTTATAGAATGGGAGAATTTTGGGGGTAGTTTGTTCTTCAAGGAATACGGTTCCTTGATTGTCGGTATTGTAAGGGATATGTCGTTTATACATGCAACCACAGAAATACATTGCAATGCAAATAAAAGATTTATTTATAAACAACGATAACAACTGTTTCTTGGGCCTTGACAACAAAAGAAAATAATACATAAGACGTGATTATTTCTAAACGATGTTGTCTTCTAGTCAGTCAGGTGCTCATCCTTGTGCTGGATTTGCATAGCAAGCTTTGGGCAATTTCTTCGGAAATGACCCATCTCGCCACAGTTGAAACAAGAACCTGGTAGAAAACGACCTTGAGCAGGATTGTTGCCAGCTTGGTTTGGTGCAGCTGCAGCTGGGCAGACTCTTGCTGTGTGGCCTATAAGTCCACAAGTTTGGCATTTGCGGCACTGTACATTGGCGTGATGATGGAGGCTACATTGGTTGCACAATGGTGCAGTTCCATTGTATGGTTTTCTAGCAGGGGGTTGAGCTGGTTGGTTGGGGACGGCTTGACCATTGTGAACGACCACGACGAAGTTCTGAGAAGCGTTTCGCTTCTTTGACTTCTTAGAGGATTCAGTCTGTTCATCCATGATCTTTGATTCCTCGATTGGGTTCGATTCCCCGACCGGTTTCTTGTCACCTTTTCGGAAAAGTTTACCTTTCCTGATCTTTGATTCAGTCAAGGTTGCAGATAGCTCAATGGCCTGTCTAACTGTAGTAGGGTTGCTACCAGTCACAATGTCTTGTATTGAGTCAGGGAGGCCATCAATGTACTTTTCGATTGCCTTATCCAAAGGTGTAACCATATCCGGGCATAACAAACTTAACTCCTCATAACGTTCCGTGTAGGCTCGATGCTCACCGCTAACTTGCTTAAGATCGTCGAACTCCGTTACCAAAGCCCTGATCTCGTGACGAGGACAAAATTCCTTCATCATCAGAGTTCGAAGCTCTTGCCATGTTTGAGTCAGTGCCACATCGGCACCCCTATCTCTCATCACACCATTCCACCATGTCAAAGCTCGTTTCTCAAAGACGCTAGATGCGAATTCTACCTTTCGCTCGTTTGGACATTGAACATGTCTGAAGGTGTTCTATAAACTCTCGAACCATTGTAGAAGTGCAGTCGCTCCTTGAGACCCAGAAAACTTTGATGGCTTAGCTGAGTTGAACGTCTTGAAGTTGCAGAGGGCATGATTGTTGTTTGGTGGCTTGGTTCCATTGAGCAAAGAGGTTTGGGAATTGAGCAGCCATTTGTTGCGCAATGATCTCTACCAGTTCGGCAGTTGCTATCTGGTTTTCGCGTCGAGGAGGCATTCTAAAAGAGAAACAAGAAAGAAAACAGATGAAATGGCATTGGGTAAGAATAGGATGTTACAATTACCGGCCATAATCATGGTTGCTGGTCATTTGTTTGAATCCACGAAGCAAACAAACAACACCAAGGCTGAATCAAGGCAAATAGATCCTCATAGTGTATCGCGAAGACATGCTCGCCTATAAGTGGACACTCACCCCAAGAGTTCCCAGGTAAGAGTGACTGGTCCGATTATGTGGATTTGTACGAACACTCTAACCTTAGACAGAAAACCCAGGGTACAGGCATTCACTCTTCCAGTTTGCATGTGTTCACACTATTTAGGACCCAAAACTTTGACGAGAGTTTTGAAAATTCAAAGGGGTTCAAAACCTTACAATAGAGGGTTCAAAACCTAGTAACCAATCATCCTAGAACAGATGATTAGTTTTCAAAGCGGTTTTGAAATTTATGTTCTTGTTGTGGTCGTCGCCTAAGGATAGGTGACGGTATTGTTTTATGACTAAACGCAAGTGAACTCGCGTTAGGGTCCTAAGAAGGTTATAGACTAGGTCAAAGTATTACTAATAACCTAATTCCCTATAACCATTGGCTCTGATACCAACTTTTCTGTCACACCCCGACCACGTAGAACATACAAAACGTGGCGGAAACGTCGGGGAGTGTTGTAACAGAATCAATTGTTTCAAATCCATGGTAAATGAAGTTTCGTTTTATTAATCAAACATGAAAGTTTACATTGCTTTAAACAAGAACCAAAGAATACATAACATAAATTAACTAGTTCTTGTCTCGTTTTAAGTCACTAAGGCACAGGTCCGCCTAAGTATGTCTTGATAAGTCCTATGCATCATTTCCTGAAAACACATATGAAAATAGGTACGTCAGCATAAAAATGCCTGTGAGATACATTGGTTTTTGTGAAAACGGAATTCATGACTTATGTTTGACAAAATGTTTTGTCATGAACCTTGTAATTTGCTTTGTCTTGTAAATCATTTGAGAAATGATAAGATCAGATGATATGTATAAATAAGAGAACACTGTATGGTTAAACGGATAACCATGTAAAATGTGTTTGTATAAGATAAGTCGTTTGTAAAACAATGTCTCGTGAAAAGTGTGTTATTTGTATAAAATGTCATATGTCTCAAATTGAAATGATTCAAATAACGCTACGATATGTAATACCATACAAACATTTATATATAGGAAGTACCAGCGGCGTATCCACCATGCTTGTATCATATTACACACGCCTCGTTACTTAATCACTTACTCAAACCAAACCATCAAGATGAAATGTTTAACAACGGTAGAAATGTTTATGTATAGTCAAATGTCTATTGTCAAATGTAAATCATGTCAACAGATACAACTGGTTCACACGGTTCAAATGGTTACAAACGGCTCATATAATCAAAGGGTTAAGACGGTTCACATAGTCAAATGGTTACAACGGTTCGAAATGTAGTATAATGTGTTCATATGCTGGATGAGCACATGCAACAGAAATGCAATGTACTAAGTACGCACACAATGGGCATACATAGCATGTAATGTAATGTAAAACCATGTACTAAGTACGCACACAATGGGCATACATAGCATCAAATGTAATGTAAAACAATGTACTAAGTACGCACACAATGGGCATACATAGCATGAAATGTAATGTAAAATAATGTACTAAGTACGCACACAATGGGCATACATAGCATGAAATGTATTGTAGAGTGATGTACTAAGTATGCACACAATAGGCGTACATAGCATGAAATGTATTGTAAATCGACTGTACTAAGTATGCACACAATGGACATACATAGCATAAACACAATGAAATCATGTACTATATATGTACTAACGAACATAACAAGTATATGATGTGAAAACAGGAAAGCATGAAAGTAACAAGTAGGCACATGTGTTTCACCCCAAAACAGTTTGGAAAACAGTAAAAGAGGGGTTCAATGTACTCACCTGAGATTGCTTTGAAGTTCTTGTACAATAAGCAAATAATTCTAGAGATCACGGAATATCAAACGGCACCTAATAGGTTGCTATGTTAATATACCGGACCTAAATCGGAGGATCGGATAGTATGCGGGTTCGTAAACCAAACGAGTATGGAGACTCATGTAATATGGTTTAACAAAGCCTACACACTAAAATGAAACCTAACGTAAGTGCTTACGGCCCATTACGACCCGTTTAGGTAGCTTATGCTACCTTAACGCGTCGTTCGCATAGAACGCGTTTGGAACGCCTAACATCGTGACCACAAGGTATAACCCCGGAAGGTTACGGCTATGGTCACCTAATGTGTTTGGTCGGATCCTAATGATCGACCAAATGGGTCGGGTTCGAAAGTATTAGCGATGGTTTAGATCGCTTACCTTACGACCCTATATAAGCACTATACTAAGAGTGACGAGCTAAGCATGTTAGAACATGCTTAACTAAGTTTAGAAAACAGGTTTGGCATCAAAACAAACGGCTTTGATGCTCACGAGGAGTTTGGTTACAAAATACGCAAGAATGCGCATTTTGGCCGAAACTACGACTCGTCACTGAGCCTAGATAACGTGGTAATCAGTAGGTATAGTCACTACGGACTATAACCTTCGTGATCACGCTCACGTTATGAACTTTGTGTTGACCATAGGCTGGTCACACAGAAAGTCAAACAAAACTTTGACTTTCGGACTCGAAAAGCGAATAAAAGAACGAAAGAACACTTATGAAGGGTCCCCGAATGCTAATCTAGATCAAAATGGCTCAGGTATGAAACAATGGCATCAACTTAGAGCATTTTGATCAGATTGTGTGGGTTTTACTCAAAAAGGGGAGGTATTTATAGGAAAAGTAAAGCCGTTAGGATCGTTTCTCGAATATCGTGCCACGATCCAAGCCTTACACTTGTCACAAAGTTGTGGTTACTGAAAAATGGCCTTAATCCTTCAGTTTGTGAAAGGGCATTGCCCCTTTTGGGTGTTTGAAAGGCCAAGGCAAGTGGATTAAATATTGAATCTGGTCTGTTATGTCTGACGCGCCCCGCGTAAGGATTTGGGCAATCCTTACGCGCCCCGCCTGAGGGTCACAGATCAGAATTTTCAGTTTTAGTCCCTGTACTTCAGAAACATGCAATTTGGCCCATTTTTGGCACGTTTAAGCCCCTTTAACCTCATTTCAAGGCTCTAAGATGAAGTTAAAGTGTAGGGGACTTAAAATATGCTCAAAAATATTCCGGATGTCGGTTCGTTTGGTCGTACGATCGCGATGTTCGCTTAATTACGACGGAATGCGCATAAGCGCGAAAGACGATCCAAATGCCGCGAAGAATGGATTTTTCTTATGCCAAACACTAAGGCATAATATAAGGATGCTTACTTAAACTTTTTGGATGTCCGGATGTATTCAGAACGTAAGTTATGCGGAAAAGTGCAAACTTGTGCACTTTTTGACACTTTTAGCCCCTGAATGATCCAAAAGTTTATTTTTGCGTACCAAACCCCTCAAAGCCTATTTCTAAGCTATGTAAAGGATATTTATGGTATGTTTAACTTATGGACATGTTCCGGAATGTTCGTTACAGTTCAAAATGGCATACTTTCGCAGTTTGTCAAGTTTAGTCCCTGTAAGCGAATTAACTTGTTTTTGCCATACCAAAAGCCTTCAAAACTTATTTCTAAGTTATTAAAGGTTATTTAAGGTATGTTGAGTATATGTTGATGTTCCGAAGTATTTGTCGCATTAAACTGAGTACATTTACGCACCAGTTTGCGTATAATTCCCAAGAAAGCGATGTAGAGTTTGAAATTAAACAAGAATTGATATGTGCAAAAGACACACATATTTATACCAGATCCCAAGTATAAAATACAATATTTCATCGGCTTGGTATTTGTTTGATGGTCGCGGTGACACAGGTGTCACACCATAGATTGATTTCTTTAACTTGCATACTTTGTCAGGATATTTTGGATCGACAAAACCTTCAGGCTGAACCATATAGACATCTTCATCAAGATATCCATTAAGGAAAGCCGTTTTGACATCCAATTGCCAGATCTCATAGTCATAATATGCAGCTATGGAAAATAATATCCTGATTGACTTTAGCATCGCCATGGGCGAGAAGGTCTCATCATAATCAATCCCTTGAGTTTGATTGAAACCTTTTGCTACAAGTCTTACTTTATAAGTATCCAAGTTACCATGCATATCGGTTTTCTTCTTGAAACCCCACTTACTTCCAACTACTTTGTAGTTAAGAGGTGGCACAACCAATTCCCATACTTGGTTGTCATACATGGATTGCATCTCTACGTTTATGGCTTCAAGCCATTTGTCACAATCGGATTTTGACATTGCATCATGGTATGTGGTTGGTTCATCTGAATCTACCACGTAGCATTCATCCATTAAAATCCATATCTTTCAGGTGGACTACTAATTCTACCAGATCTGCGAACATTTTGTGTGTACTGATCAACCTCTTGATCGTTTTCAACAACCTCTTATTGAGCGCTAGTATCAACCAAACGTGTATCGTCTTGTGGTTCTTGATCCTCCTCAAGTTCCACTGTTCTATCACTAGTTCCATCCATAAGGAACTTAGCTTCTAAGATCTTACCTTTTCGAGTAACAAAAACCTTTTGCTCGGTTGGATCGTAGAAATAATATCCTATATCATCTTTAGGATATCCTACAAATACACTTAGTGGATCGGACTTCGAATTTATTTGGGGTGTATTGCTTAACATAAGCTTCACAACCCCACACCCTTAAGAATGATAATGATGGAGGCTTTCCATACCAAATTTCAAAAGGTGTCTTTTCCACTTTCTTGGTTAGGGCCATATTTAGTATACGAACTGCGGAGAGCAAAGCGTAACCCCATGTTGTCTATCATATTAGGTTCAAATCACGGGTTTATATATATATTCTTAAACCCGTTTTTACTTAGATGCTTATTTTGACCCGTTAAGGGTATTTAAGCACTTTTCCGCATAATTCACACTCATTTATTTCTAGCATCTTATTTCCACATTATTTATCAAATGATCTTCCACCACAACTATAATTGTGGTGGATTTAATGTGGTATATTATTTATTTCGAGTTCTATCCCTCGGTTTTTCCTTTTACGGCAAAGACGCATTTTAAGGCATTTGTCTCACAAGGATCATGCCTTTCACTTTTACACATATCCTAATGATTTCCTTGATCAAATTGCTTATTTCTAACCAACCCCTAGGGGTCGTTTGCTTGATTTATCGATCAATGACGTTTTGGTCCATTTTAGCCTTTCATTTACGACGAAGGACTTTTAAAGGTATATTTGACCCAAAATCTCACTTTTTAACTATGATCTTGTTTAAATAATCATTATGTTTTCAAAACAAAATTACTATATATAAATCATTCGGTTTACTTTAAAAGATAACCAAATGTCCATTTTTTACCTTGTCTAACACTTATAGAACCTCAAGTTCTAAATGATGAGTTGAACCATTATACATACCTTACTTTAATAATCGCTAATTAATAGCGATGCAATTATCCTTCCTTTTTTTCACTCCTGTGAACATAAGACTCGACAATATTCATTAGTCGATATTTTCAAATGGTGATATCTTCACCATTTGATTTTCAAATATCCCTTTAGCTTTATTCTTTTGTTCATTCTGTTTTGGTCAAAAATTACCGAAGCAATTAAGTGATCAAATTAGTTAAGTGAGGTAGTGTGCTAAAAAGTGTATTGGAAATATGCTTGTTATGTTGTTTGTAAAAACAGTTTTCAGGATACGGCTCAGGATATTGAGATGTGTCTACGATCAAACTATGAGCAAAAAGTAAAGGAAATGACACGAGATGTACGAGGAAAGCCCTTGATCAATCTAGATCGCCGGCATAAAACCTCGGGAGCTGACAATCGCAGCTGCCTAGTTCTTCTTATTGCTTCAAACTTCAGGATACAGTGCAGGATATTGACCAGATCGCTAAGTGTTACAACGCTTTGTGTGAAAGTAAAAAATTGCGAGAGAACAAGTGTGAGAGTGTAGTGAGTGTAGCTGTGATGTCCTATTCGATCTGATATACCTACCTATTTATAGTAACGAAATACAAACTAAAATTCCTATAAATATGGGATGCTTCTGAATATTCCATTGTTAACGTTGTAAACCGAGTAATGCGGCTTCAACGTCTTCATTTGAACGACTTGGACCGAGTCTCCCGGAGAAAGGGTCTTCATGAACGTTGGGCACCTGGACGCGTACTCCTACACACAACCCGTTAGTAATCCTGAGGATACCATTCAGGATGTTACCAATATCCTGAATGAGCATCCCGGATATGAGCAGATATCATATAATCAAGATATAACTCAAGATATTTCCCAGGATATGGGCTCAGAATTTTACCCATAACAATTGTCCCCAAAAAATGTTACCGTTTAGTATCCTGGCACTAACGGTTATATTTTTACAGAGAACAAGGCAATTTAAGAGATTAGACCCATGATGTGACCGTTTGCAACTGCTCAGCCTATATTTACTCATCACCACTGTTAGGGCTGGATTTTTATTATAGGTGATCCTTACACATGATCCTAACCAGTGATCCTTGTTTCTTTGGCAGACAGTGATCCTCCGCAGAACTTCAAGATCAGGATCATGGGGAATTATGGTGATCCTCATACTAACGGCCACTTCCACTCAATACAATATTGTTTTGCAGGAACATCTAGCAGGATATGCTCTAGACATCATGATCCAGGAACGCGTCTTCACAAATATGGCAAGAGCTTAATCGAAGAAAGACGTTGCACAGGATATGGAAACTAGGCTTGATTTATGGGCAGCAATTTAGGCTAGATTGTCTTTATTTCTAAAGGGGTAATGAGCTGATAATTAGTCATTTTACCTAAAATAGGTCACCTACACACATATAAGTACCACCCTTCTTCATTCGGAAGAACACACACGACATACGACACAACTCTCAAACACTTAGACACTCAGTGATCCTTGTACTCAGCTCATTATCATCCAAAGTTGTAATCATATTTTTGTTATATTGAAGTTGGTGATCGGTAGTTGCCATCACCCGAGGTTTTTTATGCCGGAGATCATTCATTGATCAAGGGCTTTTTCCTCGTATAAATCATTGTGTCTTTGCATCTTTATCGTGAAAGTGATCCTTTACTTTCATAGTTAACCAAGCATCATACCCCGTTTTCATAAAGTTTGGTTACATTATCCTTGTGTGATTTTTGACCAAAACAGTTTGGCGCCCACCGTGGGGCAATTGGTGCTTCATTCATAAGAAATTCTTTTGTTCGAAATCATTTCAAAGAGTTACATGGCTTCATCATTGAAGAACACGTCCACGGCGATGTCTGCAGTCACCTCATCACAGATCACCTTGCCTCCTCTACCGGCAGGATCTTAGAAAAATACTGAGAAGAGATCAACTCCCACTTTCTCTAAACCTCTATCTTCTTCTGCTATGAATTCTTCTATTCCCAGTACTAGTGATGTATTTGCTTTAATTTTGCAGATGAAGGATCGTATGCAGCGGCAAGATGAAACTAACGAAAGGATCCTCAGGGAAATTGGAGATCTCAAAAGACAAAAGAAAGCGGCAGAGGATCATTCTCCACTGATGCCCAAATCCTTGAGCTTCGATACTCCAATAATCACTTCCCAGCCATCAGGGATCCCGGACGTGCAAATCATAGGGGAGTCAAGAGGATCACATCTTAACTCGGCAGCAATGACTCAGACATCAGACTCACATTTTCAGCCTGTAGGATCCTATCCTCAATACATGGGATCCTTCATAAATCCGGAAGCCTATCCGGGGGCACAGCAGTTTCGAGGATCCTACTTTGTTCCAGGATCATTTCAGGGCCAAGGATCCTCCTTTGTTCCAGGATCATCCCAGGTTCACGGATCCTCCTTCGTTCCAGGATCATCCCAGATACCAGGATCCTTACAGATGCCAGGATCCCTAAAAAGTTTGCAAACAGGAAGTCTAGATGTCCATCAAGGGGACTTCATTCCAATGCAGACCATTGCTTCCACTGGTCCCTCCGTTAGTCCAGAAACCCAGCAATATGGACTCCCTAACGTGAACCCAATGGGAGGTAACACTTTAAATAATTATCCTACCACTAACCATGGATTCATGCAGGATACAGGTACCAATCATGCTATGGCCAGGGAATTACAGAAACTAAAGGACATGATCTCAAGTGTTCCAGGGGTAGTCAAGCCTGTCCCAGAGATTGCAGATGGAAGCCACAAGGTATCTCGCTTTGCACCACCAATTTGTGATGCAGAGGTACCCAAAAGGTTCCATATCCCTACCATGAAGCTGTATGATGGCACAACAGATCCAGAGGAGCATATAGCACAATACAGGGAAAGGATGGAAATCAATCCTATCCCAGAAAAGTTGAAGGAAGCATGCCTATGTAAAGGATTTGGATCCACTCTAACTGGATCAGCTCTTAAGTGGCTGCTAAGTCTTCCCCCTTACTCTATTACTTCATTTGCCAATTTAGTTAATTTATTCAATAACCAATTCTCTTGTAGTAGAAAATTTGAAAAATTAACTAGTGATTTGTACAGGATAACTCAAAATTATAATGAATCATTAAGGGATTATATAACTAAATTTAGTAAAGAATCCTTGGACATTCCCAACTTGGATATGGCTACGGCTGTTGAAGCCTTCAAAATGGGACTGCTTAAGGATTCATTATTCTATGATGATCTTGTTATGACACCATGCAGGAATTTAGATGAAGTAAGAACTCGAGCACTCAGGTTTATCCGGCTAGAGGATGACAAGAGGATCCAGGAAAGACAAGTAGGATCCTCAAAACAAGATAAGCAAGGATCCTCCTTCAAAAGCAACAAGTTCAAATCCTACCATAGAAACGAGAACAAGAATGTGCATGCTGTAGACCAGGAAGAGGATGATGAAGATTATCCTCCAATCTCAGAATATTGTTTCTCCGTTGATAATCATGAACTGATCCTTGCAATGCAGAATCTAGGTGAAAAAGCCAGATGGCCCAGGAAGAATGATAAACCATCCGGGACTAAAGATAAGTCCAAATGGTGTGCATACCATGAGGATTTCGGGCATCTGACTGAAGATTGCATAGCCTTAAGAAAAGAAATTGGATACCTGCTAAGCAAGGGGCATCTAAAAGAATTGTTGGGGAGAAAAAAGCAAAGGACCCAGGATCCTGAAAGGATCCCTGAAAAGGCTCCAGCACCTCCGGCAAACGCACAAGTGATTAACTTTATATCCGGAGGATCAGACATCTGTGGTACATCCTTTTCAGCGGCCAAAAGACATGCAAAAGAATCAAAAATGGATAATGGAGAAAGGCCTATTAGAACCTCAAGTATCTCAAAAGGGAAGATGATAACATTTGATGAGGATGATCGCATTAACATTCAGGATCCTCACCATGATAGTTTAGTTATCACTCTCTTTATCTCTAACCATTTTGTCCGCAGGATCCTTATTGACGGAGGGAGCTCAGTGAACATTATCCAGCTTGATGTCTTGAAGAAGATGGGAATCCCAGAATCAGACATCACACCAAGATCCTCCGTGCTTGTAGGATTCAGTGGGGAAACGAAGAAAACTCTGGGGGACATCAAACTCCCAATCTACGTGGAAGGATTACATAATTACCAAAAATTTTGTGTTATTGACTGTTTATCTTGTTGCAACGTTATTCTTGGCAGGCCTTGGATACATGACATGAAAGCAGTTCCATCTACCTACCATCAATGTGTGAAGCTCCCTAGCCCATGGGGGATAATCAAGATCGACAGTGATCAGCAAGAGGCTAAGGATTGTTATACCTCATCTATGAAGCCAACCTCGAAGCCAAGGGAACAATAGCAATTACAGTATCCTCCAAGGAATGTCTTGGAGGCAAGGGAACAAGATGTAGATGAAATCCTCTTGGATCCTAGTGATCCTGAATCAAAAATCTATATCGGATCAGGGATCCTTGGCAAGATGAAAGAAGACATAATATCCTTCCTCAAAAGAAGAAAATCTACCTTTGCTTGGAAACATGAAGATATGACAGGTATATCTAAGGATATTATTACTCACAAACTTGGCATTGACAGGTCTATCAAACCAATCCATCAAAAAAGGAGGAAGTTTGCACCAGAAAGGAATGCCATTATCCAAGAAGAAGTAGAGAGACTACTTCGAGCAGGTATGATCAGAGAGGTAAAGTATCCAAAATGGTTAGCCAATGTGGTTGTTGTCCAAAAGAAAAACCGAAAGTGGAGGGTATGTGTCGATTTCACTGATTTGAATAAGGCATGTCCCAAGGATCCTTTCCCATTACCCCACATTGACTCCATGGTGGATGCAACGGCGGGGCATGAACTGCTGACCTTTATGGATGCATCATCTGGATTCCAACAAATTCAGATGGAACCATCTGACCAAGAGGATACAGCCTTTATGACCCCAACCGGTTTATATTGTTATATTGCCATGCCTTTTGGACTAAGAAATGCAGGTGCAACATATCAAAGGCTGGTAAATATGATGTTCAAGGATCAAATTGGAAAAACTATGGAGGTGTACATAGATGATATGGTGGTCAAATCAAAGAAAGCTAAGGATCACCTAAGGGACTTGGAAGAAGCATTCGATATCCTTGATAATTACAACATGAAGCTTAATCCTTCAAAATGCCATTTTGGTGTTAAGGCAGGAAAGTTCTTAGGATACATGGTAACCCAGAGGGGCATTGAAGCAAGCCCGGAACAAATCAAAGCATTGATAAATATTAAATCTCCTGCCAATGCCAAGGATGTTCAAAGACTGACAGGCAGGATAGCAGCCTTAAACAGGTTCATATCGAAATCCTCAGAAAAATGCAAAGAATTCTACGATATCCTAAGGAAGAATAAGAAGTTTGAGTGGACTGAGAAACATGAGAACGCTTTACAAGCCCTTAAAGAATATATGTCCTCAGCACCAGCATTAGCAAAACCGGAAAAAGGAGATGTGTTATCCTTATACCTGGCGGTATCCTCAACCGCCGTAAGTGCTGTCCTTGTCAAGGATCACGAAGGTACACAATATCCTATCTACTATGTAAGTAAAAGTCTACTTGATGCCGAATCCAGGTACTCACACCTCGAAAAACTTATCCTTGCATTAATCATGGCATCGACTAAGTTAAGACATTATTTTGAAACCCATACTATTGTCGTTAGAACTAATTTTCCAATTAAGAATGTCCTCAGGAAACCAGATATGTCAGGGAGAATGGCTAAGTGGGCAGTAAAGCTTAGTGCCCATGATATAAGATACGAACCAAGAACAGCCATTAAATCTCAAGCATTAGCTGACTTTGTGGCTGATTTCAGTAGTGATCTACAAAAGGAAGCAGAATTGGAGGTCCAACAGCTAGATGAGACCAAGGATCCTTGGATCCTACACACTGACGGATCCTCAAATATCAAAGGCACAGGGCTAGGGATCCTACTAAAATCGCCACAGGGGGACATAATACCCCACTCCATAGCCTGTGAGTTCCAAGCAACTAACAATGAGGCTGAATATGAAGCCTTAATTGCTGGCTTACAGATTGCTAAGGATATGGGGGTAAGATATCTCGAAGTATATGTAGATTCATTATTGATCACCGATCACTTTAATGGATCCTATGTTGTTAAAGGAGAAAAACTAACCAAATATTTAGAGATAGTCAAAGAATTGGCACTCTCTTTTGTTTCTTTTAGCTTAACACAGGTACCAAGGGAGGATAACACGGAAGCTGATGCATTGGCCAACCTAGGATCATCCTTAAAAATTCCAGAAGATATAAGTATCCCTATCATCCATATCCTGGCTCCTGCTATTGAAAATCAAGTAGCCATGGAAATAGAAGAGGATACTGCAGTAATCCCTAGTGAAGAAGCTCGATCTTATTCAGGATCATGGATCCCACCAATCATGAAATACTTGCAAAACGGAGAGATCCCAGTGGGAGAAAATCCTAGAGCTTTCAGGATCAAGGTATCTCAATTTACAATCTTAAATAATATGCTATATAAACGATCCCTTGCAGGACCATATTTAAGATGTATTAAGGATCCTGAAATTGAAGAAGTATTGAGAGACTTCCATGAAGGAGATTGTGGAAACCACACTGGGGGCAGGGCATTATTCTCAAGGATCCTTAGAACAGGATACTACTGGCCAACCATGAAAAGGGATGCTGTAGAGTATGCTAAGAAATGTGATCCTTGCCAAAGACATAGCAATATCCTTCACCAACCAGCTGAATTACTACACCCCATACCATCCTCTTGGCCATTCATGAGATGGGGAATGGATATAGTTGGCAAGCTCCCTAAAGCACCTGGTGGAAAAGTATTTATGCTTGCCATGACTGACTATTTTTCCAAGTGGATAGAAGCTGAAGCCTTCGCTCAAGTCAGAGAAAAGGAAGTCATATCCTTCATTAAAAGAAACATTATAACTAGATTTGGCATTCCCTCTGAAATTGTATGTGATAATGGTTCCCAATTCATTGGAAGCAGAACCACTAACTTTTGTAACAGTTGGGGAATCAAGATGATCACATCAACACCAGTTCACCCACAAGCCAATGGTCAAGCAGAATCATCCAACAAGATCATCATCAACAATCTGAAGAAGAGGCTAGGATCCAAGAAAGGGAAATGGGCAGAAGAGTTACCTTATGTGCTATGGGCTGATAGGACAACTCCCAAGAATGCCACCGGTCAAACACCCTTCTCTTTAGTATTTGGGGCAGAAGCAGTGATCCCAACAGAGATGGTGATCCCAACTGCTAGAACAAGTGCTCGTGATCCTGAAGAAAATACTACAATCCTAACTCAGGATTTGGATACTATTGAGGAAAACAGGGATCTAGCTAGGATAAGGATGGCAAGCTACCAACAAAGGATGGCTGGTGCCTACAACAAGAATGTCAGGATAAGGAAGTTTCAAGTCGGAGATATGGTGTTAAGAAAAGCATTTCAAAATACTATCAATCCTGCTGACGAGAAGCTAGCACCAAAATGGGAAGGTCCCTACTTGATTGAAGCTAAAGCAGGAAAGGGGGCATACAGGTTGCTAACCATGGAAGGAAACTTGTTACCAAGAGCCTGGAATGCTATTCACTTAAAGAAATATTTCATGTGAACATGATCCTTCCTGCATGTGATCCTTACATTGAAGAATCCTTGAAGGATCCTGGAGACATCGGTGATCCTTACTCTGGTAATATGCTTATCTTAAAACTATTGCATTTTCTTACTTTTTGCCTAAGGATAAGGATCATGTATCCTTCATCCTCTACTCACAAACCATTTGAGTTATGATAGTTCAGGTATCTTCAGCAAATCGTCAAAGATCTCCAAAAGCACCACAGATCCTTGGGTACAACCCCAGTTATCCTTGGGATTATCCCCAGTTTCCGCCAGCAGCGCACGATGATCCTGGTATAGTTCACGTCTTTGGGACCAGTACCCACTTTCGGGGCTGACAACCTCATCGTACTGGCTATATTTAGGATCCTACGTATAATGGTGGACGCACCATACATCCGTTCCTAAGGTTTCTAACGTTTTCACGTTAGCTAAGGTTTTGACATTTTCATGTCACTAAGTTTGGATAGTTGCCAGAAAGGGCCATACTCCAGTTTACATACGATCCTTTGGGCTTGTCCCCAGTTATCCTATGGGCTTGTCCCCAGTGATCCCCTGGGATCATTCTCAGTTATACTTTGGGCATGTCCCCAGTTACTAATTTATCTTTTACATTGGCTTAGTCCCAAGTTATATCTCACTTTTCAGGTTTTGGAAGTCTAAACATATAAGGGTCCTTAATCCTTATTAACTATCAAAGTCTTATCTATGATTGTCTTGATTGAAGGTTAGGATCCTAACGTGGATCCTCAGGTATGATCCTTGACTATTTTTGATTATACTCTAACCAACCCTGATACTTTGACAACCGAACCTATGATCCTTGAACTAAAACACTTTGAGAATTTTCAATATGAGGATATTTGATCCAGGATCATATCCTAAGTTTATTAAACACTTTGTCAACCCCTGTTATTTTAACAAATATAGCAATTGAGAAATAAGAGGATTATTGAAGGATAACAACGCAAGATAAGCCAGAAAAGTTAAGTTATATTATTAAACAAAAGGATCATTAACCCTTTCAAAAAGTTGTCAAAATTGCCAACCCACATTTCTACCAGCAAAACGTGGCCCGTCCACATGGGTTGGCAAAGGGTGTCCATTGTCTATGCGGTCTTAGCATTTTGCAGGAAATAAAGGCGGCAGGATCACAAAGGCTTCATCCCCCAAACAGAGGATCCCTCCACCTTTTGTAATCCTACCTATTGTTCAAAGGATCCAGGATCCTTAACCCTAAGAAACTATTGTTCAAAGATTACAGACCATAATTGTTTCAAACATCAACAACCTCAAAAAACCACTACCAATCCTAAAAAATTGGGCTCCGGCCTAGTCTCGAAATATCCATCATCGCCCAATCATGCAGCCTACACCTTCGCTGCTTCATCACCACCAGCATCTCCACCTTGATCCTTCTCAGCATCACCACCTTCCAGCATGGGGATCTCCTCAGCCTCATCCTCGTCCTCCAGGTCTGCCAGCCTTGCCTTCCAACCTTCAACATCCCACGAGCTTTTGTCAAAGGTAGGATCCTGAGCCTCCTCGGCCATCTGAAGTTGTATCTTATACATAGCAATTGCCGCGGAGACCTTAGCATCTTGGGTGATCTCCTGCTTCTCGTTATCCATATCAATCAACCTCTGAGCAGCCTCAGCCTTCATGACCAGGAGTTCCTTCTCAAGATCTCCTATCTTGAGATCCTTAAGCACGCTCATTTGTTGAAGGTCAGCAATCTGGCTCTCTTGGTCCTCAACATGGCCAAGATAGGTCTCGATCTCGGCAAGTTTCTGCAACAGGAGAAGAAAAAGATAAGCATAAGATCATATGATCCTCAAGAAAAGCAGGATATGCTAGGCGGATAACCTACAGGGGCAGTGATCCTTACCTCATTCACATAGTCTAGGAATTGCTGACGGAGGAGGGGAAATCCTTGTAGATCTTCAGTAGTCTTCCTCTTCTTCCCCTTGCCCCGGATAGACGCTTTGGGAGCTGATGCTGAAGGACTGGCAGCAGGAGCCTTCTTCTTTGAAGACGTAACATTGGCAAGATCACTTAACCCAAATTTAGAAGCTGATTTGACAGACCTGGCAGACTTTCCGGCACCTACACAATCAAAAAACAAGATAAGTTGCTTTATTAATCAAACAATCCTACATATAATTTATTTTCTGTAAGGATACTTACTTGACATAGTGGCAGATGCAGAGGATACTTCCTGAGAATCTTGGACGGTGACCTGGAAACTTCTGACTTCAGGATTAAGCTTTTTAAAAGCTAGAACTCTCTCTTTTGCAGCAGGACTTAATTTCAGATGAGCAATGGATATAGCTGCACAAGGAATAAAAAGAGATATTAGTGATCCTCATCATATGGGACAAGGCTGACAATGATCCTTAGAGGATCCTCTATCCTACCATGAGTGGCCCATTCTTTGGGCAGATCCTTCCCATCCGGGATGGAATCCCTTCTAACAAAGAAAAAACGACGCTTCCAGTTAGGATCATTCTTGGTGACCTTGAAGACAGGGTGATCCTCCCCGGCTTTCCGTTTCAGCAGATACCGGTAAGAACCAAAGGTGGTAAGATCGTAAAACTCGGCCAACTCCGTCATCCCCAGATCAATCCCTCTCTGCTCAATGATCCTTTCGAAGGTATACAGAACCCTCCAGATCATCGGCATAGCTTGGATATAAGAGATGCCGGTTAAAGAAAAGAAGGATTGGGTGAAGGATGGAAAAGGATATGAATACCCTATGGTGAATGGAGTAGCAGGAAAGGCCACCCAGGTATCCGAAACAGAATCACTCAGAGCGGTAGGTGTGAAGGACTTGAAAACCGCATTCGCCGGAAAACAATGACGAATTCTGTCTATGAGAACATCAGTAAAACAACACCTCTCCGTAGGAGAATCCTTGATAATCCCCTGGCTTTTTAAAGGACTATCCTTCTTAGAGTCCTTGTGTGGAGAATTCCGGAGCAGCATGTTTATGACAAGACGGAAACAGAATAGAAGCAAAAAACAGAGCAAAGGGAAGGAAGAAGGGAAAGAGAGAAGAAGAGGATACCTGATCAAGTCTTCGGTTGTGATTATAAAGGGAAGATACCTCGAATTTAAATACCGAATGATCCTAACCCTATCTCCTATTTATAATGATGATTTGCAGGGATTGTCACATCTGTGACGTAATTATCACAACGGCTAGTCCATGTGTAACGGCTAGTTATCCGGAATCGCCCGTTAGAGATAAGATCAAAACAAAATATAACTCGTCTATTTACAATTAACTCCTTATATTTTGGGGGCAATTGTTAGGGCTGGATTTTTATTATAGGTGATCCTTACACATGATCCTAACCAGTGATCCTTGTTTCTTTGGCAGACAGTGATCCTCCGCAGAACTTCAAGATCAGGATCATGGGGAATTATGGTGATCCTCATACTAACGGCCACTTCCACTCAATACAATATTGTTTTGCAGGAACATCTAGCAGGATATGCTCTAGACATCATGATCCAGGAACGCGTCTTCACAAATATGGCAAGAGCTTAATCGAAGAAAGACGTTGCACAGGATATGGAAACTAGGCTTGATTTATGGGCAGCAATTTAGGCTAGATTGTCTTTATTTCTAAAGGGGTAATGAGCTGATAATTAGTCATTTTACCTAAAATAGGTCACCTACACACATATAAGTACCACCCTTCTTCATTCGGAAGAACACACACGACATACGACACAACTCTCAAACACTTAGACACTCAGTGATCCTTGTACTCAGCTCATTATCATCCAAAGTTGTAATCATATTTTTGTTATATTGAAGTTGGTGATCGGTAGTTGCCATCACCCGAGGTTTTTTATGCCGGAGATCATTCATTGATCAAGGGCTTTTTCCTCGTATAAATCATTGTGTCTTTGCATCTTTATCGTGAAAGTGATCCTTTACTTTCATAGTTAACCAAGCATCATACCCCGTTTTCATAAAGTTTGGTTACATTATCCTTGTGTGATTTTTGACCAAAACAACCACCCTATAACTTCTCATCCTTATCCCATTTATTCTTTACCGAAGTGAAAAAAGGTAAAAACCTCTCTCCCTTTTCCATCTTCTTCTCCCTTTCTGTTCAGCATTCCGGCGAGAATATGACAAGGCAAACAAGATCGAGTTCCGGCAACTCCGCCCCCACATTTATACAACAGAATCTTCTCCAGGATCCGGAGAAAAAAATATGTACCTTTGACAGCGCCCATTTGTCGGCCCTCAAATCCTCTGGTATCTTCCCAGAAGGGACGGTATTCCGGCCGTTCGATCGGGAAATCCGGTCGGACATGGTTTCCGACGAATGGTTGTGCTTTAGTGCCTTTCCTTTCGCCTTAGGGTTACGGTTCCCCTTTCCAGACTTTATCACCGAGTTTTTCAACATTACAATAATCTCTTTCAGCCAAACAATGCCGATGCTTTGGCGTGTCTTGTCCATTCTTGACCAGATCAAGAAGAACCACATTCCTGATCTTTCTGTTCATGACCTCCCCCTAGCTTACCGGCTTAGATGCCATGGATCCTGTAGATTTTTGTTTTACTCCACCTCCGGCGAGCCGTTGATACTTCGTACCACCAGGAACGAGGAGAAATGGCAATCCAAGTTCTTCTTTGTAAAAAGAGACTCAATCCCGGGTGGAACGAAATATCCGGTGAAGTGGTTGAAGAAAGGTAGGATTTAGGGTTTAAGGATGATCCTGCCTCTTATCCTGTTCCATATCCTGAACTGATCAACTTTCTTTTTACTGTTTTGTATGCAGCTGGTTTTAGGAAGCTTGCACCTCCCCTAGCAGATTCACAGAAGAGGATTGACGCTATCAGACTCCTTCCCGAGGCTGAAAGAAGTTTTAACCCGTCTCCACCATCCTGCATACATATTTACATTTGATTCACTTAGGAGAAATTTTTACTCCCTGTATGCAGATTCCAGCAAAGTTCCAATCTTCCTTGATCTCGATGAGCTTGACAGTTACCCTACTCCAGTCATGGTCAAGAAAGAGACCCCTGCTGCCACCAGCTCTAAGCCGCTCCCGACTCCCAAGGCTAATTCGAGGACTCGTGCTTCCACCGCAAAGAAGAGGAAAGGCTCTGAAGTCAGTGCCCCAGGTCCTGAGGGGTTCTCGTATGAGGATCTCAGCTTTTCTGATTCCTTGGAGCCGATGACATCCTTCCTCAACAAGGTAATACCCTGTGACTATATCCTGCATATATATCCTGCACATATATCCTGATAGGACATCCTGACAGGATGTCCTAATTAACATATATTGACTCATACCTGAAATTTGATGTGCAGGGCCTCCAGCATCTGCTCCACCTTTACAACGATGCCTGTGGTACTGCTGCACTATACGAAGCCAGGATTAAACAGCTTGAAACTACTGTTGCCGACCAAGGTGCCCTTGCTGAAGCGAAGACCCGGCATTATGAGGACAAGCTGAAGAAGGTCACCCAGGATGTCGAGGTCAAACTTGCCACTGTTCAAATGGATCATAAACAAGCCATGGTCTCTTTCCGGGAAGGAATCAAGGCTTCTGCTATAGTCTCTCTGCTGCAGGCCCGTATCAAGAGGGCTTATGAGGCCAAGGAGACAGGCCTTGTGTGCCCATCTTGGCCAGTTGACTCTTGGGTGGCAAAGCTGAAGGAGCTTGGAGGCAAGGCTGTGACACTTCCTGCTGAAGCTGGTGAATCCTCTAAGTCAGCAGAGGTGGTGGACCAGGCTGGAGACAAGAAGGATGCTGGAGCGGATGCTGGGACGGATGCTGGTGAGGATGATGCTCAGGATGCTGGTGCTGAGAAGTCGGAGAAGGTTGGAGAAGATGTCGCTGTGTGAGGGCAATCAGGTGGGCGATGATGGATATACGTGCCAAGGCCGGAGCCCACTTTTTAAATTTGGTAGTTTGTGGTTGTTTGAACAATTTCCCTTTCTTGTCTGTTAAAAATTTTTAATTTCTAGCATGTAGACAATATGATGGCCAAAGGTGGAGGGATCCTGAGTTTCAGGACGAAGCCCTTGGTCATCAGTTAGTATGGTTTATTTTGAATACTTTTAACAATTGAAGGTGGAGGTATCTTGGTGTCCAATACGAAGCCTTCAATTGTTAAGTAAATATGGTAGAGAACTAATCATGCTTTTGCTGGATGGGTCTTGGTTTGAGACAAAGCCAAAAGCACAATCTTTTGTTATGTTAATAATATAACCCTTTTTTGGCTTTATTTATGTTGTTATATGAGATTTACTTGTAAAAATAATTTTGTCTGAACATTCTTGGGAACACATTGTAAATGTATCCTGAAAGATATCCTGATCAGGATACCGACATACAATCTGCAAGTTATCGAAATAAAAAGGAGAGATCATACCAGGAATTCCCTAAGGAATCAATTCCAATTTTCCACCATATAAATGTCCCCAGTGCACACTTACAAACTTGGGTCCATCCTTTAAATTGTATGATACATGTCCCCTGTGTTTAACATAGGAATGTAAATGTAGTCATACTTTAGCTCTACTAGATAAACCATGAATATCCAGGAATCAATCCTTGATATCCTGGGATAAACCCTTAATATCCTGGGGATAAACCCTTAATATCCTGGGGATAAACCCTTATATCCTGGGATAAACCCTTAATATCCTGGGGATAAGCCCTTATATCCTGGGGACAAACCCTGATATCCTGGGGATAAACCCTGATTTTCATGCGCTACAGGCGAGAGTGTATAAACTCTAAGCCTTAGAAAGGTGAAAACCTTTAAACCTTAGAGAGTATGAAAATACCCTTTCGCGAGAGAGGGTGATCAATCCTCATATACCTTAAGGATCCAGGGTATAGCCAACAGTAACGAAATTGTCAGCCACTTTTACATTAACTGGTCCCGCCACCTTGAACTATCCCCGGATAACTTGCACTCCAGGCGGGGTGTTTAAACCCAATTCGTGAGAAAGGTGAATACCTTTAAACCTGTGAAGGAATCAGGATCCCTTAAACGTGAGAGAGGGGGCCAATCCTCTAATCTTTCGAAATATCCTGAGCGTATATCCTGGAGCTATATCCTGACACATATTCTGCAAAACAACCTTAAACTAAGGTGGGTGTTAGCTTGGCTAACACCCCTCCGATGCCTAAGTCAGTATTGGGTTCAAGATAATAAACGAATTCAAATATATTTAAGAGAGATAGAACACATACCATTCTGAGATAGAAATTAAATTCTATTCTTACTTGAAATAGAGCTTTAAGTGTATAGCATTCCAGGATCTTGGTAGCATTTCTCCTTCCATGCTCCTGAGTCGGTATGCTCCTTTTCCTGATTCTGATTCAACCTCATATGGTCCTTCCCATTTTGGAGCCAGTTTTCCATCAGCAGGATTAGTGGTATTTTGAAAATCCTTTCTTAACACGCAATCCCCAACTTTGAATCTTCTAGTCCTTATATTCTTGTTGTATGCTCTGGATATCCTTTGTTGATATGCTGCCATCCTTAGTCTTGATGCATCTCTTGTCTCGTCTGTGGTGTCCAAATTCTGGCACAAAGCTTCAGGATTCTGCTCAGGATCCTGGAGGATAGATCTCGCAGTAGGTATCACCATATCTGTTGGGATCACTGCTTCTGCTCCGAATACCAAGGAAAATGGTGTCTGGCTAGTTGCATTCTTTACCGTTGTTCTATCGGCCCACAAAACAAAGGGTAGTTCTTCTGCCCATCTTCCTTTCTTGGCTCCTAATCTCTTCTTCAAGTTGCTGACAATTATCTTGTTAGAGGATTCAGCTTGTCCATTTGCTTGAGGATGTACCGGGGTAGATGTGATCATTTTGATTCCCCAACTTTTGCAAAAGTCAGTAGTTCTCTTGCTTATAAACTGAGATCCATTGTCACAAATGCTTTCAGCTGGTACTCCAAACCTAGTCAGGATATTCCTCTTTATGAAGGATACTACTTCTTGATCTCTGACTTGAACAAATGCTTCAGCCTCCACCCACTTAGAGAAATAATCAGTCATTGCCAACAAAAAGACTTTTCCTCCTGGAGCTTTTGGCAATTTCCCTACTATGTCCATTCCCCATTTCATGAATGGCCAAGGGGAAGCTATAGGATATAGTGGTTCAGCTGGTTGATGTAGTATGTTACTGTGCCTTTGACATGCATCACATCTTCGAGCATATTCTGTAGCATATTTCCTCATCGTTGGCCAATAGTATCCTGTTCTCAACACCTTTGAGAATAATGACCTGCCCCCAGTATGGTTACCACAATCCCCATCATGTATATCCTGAATTACTTTTTTAGCTTCGGGATCCTCCAAGCACCTTAGATACGGTCCTACAAGAGATTTCTTATACAAGACATTATTTATAATGGTGAATCGTGATACCTTCATCCTAAATGCCTTATGATTTTCGTCTTTAGGGATGTGTCCTTCCTTGAGATATCTTATGATTGGAGCCGTCCAGGATTTAGGATCCTCCTTAGGATATTCAGCAACAGGATCCTGGATACTTATTACTTCTTTATCCTGAGGATTCGTTGCAGGATACAAGATATGTAGTATTGGTATTTGGGTTCCTTCCGGTATCTTGACCGATGATCCCAGGTTTGCTAAGGCATCTGCTTCAGCATTATCTTCCCTTGGTACCTTTTCACGTGTAAAAACATCGAAATATCCTGCTAATTTTTTGAGAATATCGAGGTATTCGATTAATTTCTCACCCTTAACTACATAGGATCTGTTAGGGGTGGATTCACCTATGATCAGTGATCCTCATTTACTGATTGGATCTGGTGATCCTTGTTTCTGCTTCAGATAGTGATCCTCAGGAGGGTTGCAGGATCAGGATCATGGATCATGGTAAGGATCCTTATACTAACGATTGTCTACTTTGAATATGTTATTGTTTTGCAGGAGCATGAGCTTGGACTTGGTCTTGGCGAGATTCCTGGGGCATATTCGTTATTTCTTCCACACGTGCTTGACCAATATGGACGTTATGGAGTTCGTGGGGAACTTGCATGAAATGCGGATAGTTTGTTAGCTTAGATATTTTCCATTTTTAAGGGGATAGCGAGCTAAATTTAGAACACTTGGCTATTTTTAGCTTAACACACACACTCTTAACTGCTCTTGACAATTCACTTGGCAATTACAGATTTCTGTGCACTTTACACTGTAGTGATCCTTGTAATTAGCTCGCTATGATCCAAAGTTGTAACAGATTTATTGTTTAATTTGAGTTGGTGATCGGTAGTTTCCATCACCCGAGGTTTTTTATGCCGGAGATCTTCTAAAGATCAAGGGCTTTTTCCTCGTATAAATCTCTGTGTCATTTGTTCATTACAACATAAAGTGATCCTTCATATCATTCAATAATTCAAGCATCATTCCCCGTAACAAAGAGTTTGGTTGCATTATCCTTGTCTGATTTTTGACCAAAACAGTTTGGCGCCCACCGTGGGGCAATTGGTGCTTCATTCCTAAGAAACTCTTGTTTTTGTGATCATTTTTGGTTCATTGCATCCAAGCAAATGGCTTCATCATCAAAGAACACTTCCAGTGCGATGTCTGTAGTCAATTCATCCCAGGGCATTCCACCTTTGCCTCCACCACCTTCTGGATCTCAGAAAAATGCCGAGAAGAAACCGACTCCCATTTTCTCAAAACCTCCAACTTCTTTTGCTTCTTATACTCCTACTACTAGTGACTTATTTACTTTAATTTTGCAGATGAAGGAACACATACAGCAGCAGGACAAGACCAATGAAAGGATTCTTAGAGAAATTGGAGACATCAAGAAACAGAAGAGATCGGCAGAGGATCATTCCCCATTGATGCCCAGATCTTTGAATTTCGATACTCCGGTCATGACCTCTCAGCCTTCAGTAGTTCCAGATGTTCAATATGTGGGAGGACCAAAAGGAGTGCACTACGGATCATCAGCAATGACTCAGGCCTCAGCATCATACTTTTAACCAGCAGGATCTCTCCCTCAGCATGTAGGATCCTTCACTAGCTCAGGAGGATACTTGGGGGTGCATCAGATTCAAGGATTCTGGCCATTTCAAGGATCCTCGCAGGTTCAAGGATCCTCCCCGTTTCAAGGATCCTCTCAGGTTCAAGGATCCTCGCAGGTTCAAGGATCCTCGCAGGTTCAAGGATCCTCTCAGGTTCAAGGATCCTCTCTGGTTCAAAGATCCTCTCAGGTCCATGGATCCTCTCATGTTCAAGGATCCTCTCAGCTTCATGGATCCTTCCAGATTCCAGGATCCTTAAGGAGTTTGCAATCAGGGAACTCAGATATCCATCAAGGAGATTTCATTCCAATGCAGACCATTGCTTCAACCGGTCCTTCAATCGTTCCAGAATCTCAGCAATATGGATTCACATCCGTGGTTCCAAATTTGAACCCAATGGTAGGAAACACTTTCAATAATTCTTATACCACTAACCATGGCCTTATGCAGGATACAGGTATCAATCATGCTATGGCTAGGGAATTGCAAAAGCTAAAGGATATGATATCAAGTGTTCCAGGAGTAGTCAAGCCTATCCCGGAGATTGCGGATGGGAGCCATAAGATATCTCGTTTTGCACCACCCATCTGTGATGCTGAGATACCCAAAAGGTTCCATGTGCCAACAATGAAGTTATATGATGGCTCAACGGATCCTGAAGAGCACATAGCACAATACAGGGAAAGGATGGAGATCAATCCCATCCCAGAAAGGTTAAAGGAAGCATGTCTGTGCAAGGGATTTGGGTCCACTCTTACTGGATCGGCTCTTAAATGGCTGCTAGTCTTCCCCCTTATTCTATTACCTCGTTTGCTAATCTAGTTAACCTATTCAATAACCAGTTCTCTTGTAGTTGAAAATTTGAGCGATTAACTAGTGATTTATATAGGATAACCCAAGGTCATAATGAATCATTGAGAGATTATATCACTAAGTTTAGTAAAGAATCATTGGATATCCCTAACCTGGATATAGCAACGGCTGTAGAAGCCTTTAAAATGGGATTGCTTAGGGATTCTTTATTCTATGATGATCTTGTTATGACACCTTGCAGGAATCTAGATGAGGTAAGAACCCAGGCCCTTAGGTTCATCCGGCTAGAGGATGACAAAAGGATCCAGGAAAGATTAGCAGGATCCTCAAAACAAGAGAAGCAAGGATCCTCATTTAGGAACAATAAGTTCAGATCCTACAACAAATCTGATAACCAGAATGTGCATGCTGTAGAACAGGAAGAGGATGATGAGGATTATCCTCCAATTTCTGAATACTGTTTTTGTGTTGATAACAATGAACTAATTCTTGCGATGCAGAATATGGGTGATAAAGCCATGTGGCCGAGAAAAAATGACAAACCAGCTGCAACTAAAGATAAATCAAAATGCTGTGCATACCACGAAGATTTTGGGCATCTCACAGAAGAATGCATCACATTGAGAAAAGAAATTGGATACTTGTTGAGCAAGGGGCACTTGAAAGAATTACTGGGAAGAAAGAAGTCAAGAACTCGGGATCCTGAAAGGATCCCAGAGAAAGCTCCAGCCCCTCCAGCAGACGCACAAGTTATAAACTTTATATCTGGAGGATCAGACATTTGTGGAACATCCTTTTCTGCAGCTAAAAGACATGCAAAGGAAACCAAGATGGATAATGGAGATAGACCCATTCAAACATCCAGTGTCACTAAAGGAAAAATCATAACCTTTGATGAGGACGATCGTGTTGACATTCAGGATCCTCATCATGATGTTTTGGTTATTACTCTTTTTATTTCTAACCATTTTGTTCGCAGGATCCTTATAGACGGTGGGAGCTCTGTGAATATCATCCAGCTTGATGTTCTTAAGAAAATGAATATTCCTGAATCCAATATCATACAAAGATCCTCAGTGCTTGTGGGATTCAGTGGCGAGACTAAGAATACTCTGGGGGACATTAAACTCCCAATCTATATTGAAGGGCTACATTCTTACCAAAAATTTTGTGTTATTGATTGTTTATCTTGTTGTAACGTTATCCTTGGCAGGCCTTGGATACACGACATGAAGGCGGTCCCATCCACTTATCATCAGTGTGTGAAGCTTCCTAGCCCATGAGGGATAGTGAAAATTGATAGTGATCAGCAGGAGGCTAAGAACTGCTACACTTCATCAATGAAACCAGCCTCAAATTCAAGGGAGCAATAGCAATCAAAGCAACCTCCAAGAGATGTCTTGGAGGCAAGAGAGCAGGATGTAGTAGAAATCCTTATGGATCCTCATGATCCTGAGTCTAAAATTTACATAGGATCAGGGATCCTTGGCGAAATGAAAGAAGACCTGATATCCTTCCTCAAAAGGAGAAAAACTACCTTTGCATGGAAACATGAAGACATGACAGGTATATCTAAAGATGTAATCACTCACAAACTTGGCATTGGCAGATCGTTCAAACCAATCCATCAAAAGAGGAGGAAGTTTGCACCAGAAAGAAATGCCATTATACATGAAGAGGTAGAAAAGTTGCTCCGAGCAGGTATGATTAGGGAGGTCAAGTATCCAAGATGGTTAGCCAATGTGGTTGTAGTTCAAAAGAAAAACGGAAAGTGGAGGGTATGTGTCGATTTTACCGATTTAAATAAGGCATGTCCCAAGGATCCTTTCCCATTACCCCACATTGACTCCATGGTGGATGCAACTGCGGGTCATGAATTGTTAACTTTTATGGATGCTTCATCTGGATTTCAGCAAATTCAGATGGAACCATCAGACCAAGAGGATACAGCCTTTATGACTCCAACTGGTATATACTGTTATATTGCTATGCCTTTTGAACTAAGAAATGCAGGTGCAACTTATCAAAGGCTAGTAAATATGATGTTCAAGGATCAGATTGGACACACTATGGAAGTTTATATAGACGACATGGTGGTTAAATCTAAAAAGGCTGAGGATCACCTGAGAGACTTGGAGGAAGCATTCAATATCCTTGACAAATATAATATGAAACTTAATCCTTCCAAGTGTCACTTTGGTGTTAAAGCAGGTAAATTCTTAGGGTATATGGTGACAAAGAGGGGCATTGAAGCCAGTCCAGAGCAAATTAAAGCTATAGTGAACATCAAGTCCCCTGCCAACGCTAAGGATGTTCAAAGATTAATGGGCAGGATTGCAGCTTTAAACAGATTCATATCAAAATCCTCAGAGAAATGTAAAGAATTCTATGATATTTTGAGGAAGAATAAAAAGTTTGATTGGACTGAAAAGCATGAAAACGCTCTCAAAGCTCTCAAGGATTACCTGTCCTCGGCCCCTGCTTTAATGAAGCCAGAAAAAGGAGATGTGTTATCCTTATATCTCGTGGTATCCTCAAAAGCAGTAAGTGATGTCCTTGTTAAGGATCACGTACACAACATCCTGTTTACTATGTAAGTAAGAGTTTGCTTGATGCTGAATCCAGGTATTCTCACTTGGAAAAACTTATTCTTGCTTTAATCATGGCATCCACTAAATTAAGACATTATTTTGAAACTCATGCCATTATTGTTAAAACTAATTTTCCAATTAAGAATGTTCTCAGGAAACCTGAAATGTCAGGAAGGATGGCTAAGTGGGCAGTGAAGCTCAGTGCTTATGATATAAGATATGAGCCTAGGACAGCCATTAAATCCCAAGCCTTAGCTGACTTTGTGGCAGATTTCAGTAGTGACTTGCAAAGGGAAGGTGAGTTAGAAGTCCAACAGCTAGAGGAAACTAAGGATCATTGGATACTCTATACTGATGGATCCTCTAATGTCAAAGGAACAGAGCTTGGAATACTACTAAAATCGCCACAGGGAGACATAATACCCCACTCTATAGCTTGTGAGTTCCAAACTACTAACAATGAGGCTGAATATGAAGCCTTGATAGCTGGTTTGCAAATTGCTAAGCATATGAGGATCAGGTATCTTGAGGTACACGTAGATTCATTATTAATCACTAATCACTTTAATGGATCATATGCTGTTAAAGGTGAAAAGCTAACCAAATATTTGGAGGTAGTCAAAGAATTAGCACTCTCTTTTGTTTCCTTTAGTTTGACAGAGATACCAAGGGAGGAAAATACAGAAGCTGATGCATTGGCTAATCTAGGATCATCTTTGAAGATCCCGGAGGACATAAGTATTCCCATTATCCACATTCTGACCCCTGCTATCGAGGATCATGTGGCTATGGAGATAGGAGAGGATTCGGCAATCATCCTTAGTGATGACACTCAATCTCATTCAGGATCATGGATCCTCCCAATCATGAGATACATACAACATGGAGAGATTCCTACAGGAGAAAACCCTAGGGCTTTCAAAATTAAGGTATCCCAATTCACAATATTAAATAATATGTTGTATAAACGATCTCTTGCAGGACCATACTTAAGATGCATTGAGGATCCTGAAATCCAAGAAGTGTTAAAAGACTTCCATGAAGGAGATTGTGGAAATCACACTGGGGGCAGGACATTATTCTCAAGGATCCTGAGGACAGGGTACTATTGGCCAACTATGAAGAGAGATGCTGTGGAGTATGCCAAGAAATGTGATCCTTGTCAGAGACACAGTAATATCCTTCATCAACCGGCTGAATTCTTGCATCCTATATCCTCCTCTTGGCCATTTATGAGATGGGGAATGGATATAGTTGGTAAGCTCCCTAAGGCACCTGGTGGAAAAGTGTTCATGCTTGCTATGTGTTAGGGCAGGATTTTTAATGACCTGTGATCCTTACATGATATCCTAACAGTGATCCTTGTTTCTATGGCAGATAGTGATCCTCAGAAGAGCTCTAGGGTCAGGATCATGGATCATCCCAAGGATCCTCATACTAACGATTGTTCTCTTTGAATTTCATGTTGTTTTGCAGGAACTACGAGTTGGACCTGGTCTTGGCAACGTTATTAAGGAATCTCCCACGCTAATTTCGCACATGCATAACCGGAAATAGACGTTGTGGAGAATATGGAAACTTAGCACAAATTACGGATAGTTTGTTAGGCTAAATTTACTTCTATTTCTAAAAGGGGTAACGAGCTAGTAGTTAGGAGACTTGCCTAATTTCAGCTACACACACTTATATAAGTGCACTCTCGAGCATTTGGCAGGGGACGACACATTTCTTACACGCTCTAGCATACTACACCATAGCGATCCTTGTACCTAGCTCGTTACTATCCGAAGTTGTAAACGTTATTTATTATATTTGAACTTGGTGATCGGTAGTTTCCATCACCCGAGGTTTTTTATGCCGGAGATCATTCATTGATCAAGGGCTTTTTCCTCGTATAAATCCTTGTGTCACTTGTGCAATTTACATTTAAGTGATCCTTATCTTTATTCATCATTTCAAGCATCATTCCCCGTTACAGAGAGTTTGGTTGCATTATCCTTGTGTGATTTTTGACCAAAACAGTTTGGCGCCCACCGTGGGGCAATTGGTGCTTCATTCATAAGAAAGTTTTCTGTTGGTGATCATTCCGGATCGTTGCATACGAATACATGGCTTCATCGGTGAAGAATACCTCTACTGCGATGTCTGCGGTCAATTCATCTCAGGGCATTCCACCTTTGCCTCCACCCCCAGCTGGATCTCAGAAAAATGCTGAGAAGAAACCAACTCCTATTTTCTCTAAACCTCCAACTTCTTCTGCTTCCTACACTCCCACTACTAGTGACATATTTACTTTGATTTTGCAGATGAGAGATCATATACAGCAACAGGACAAGACCAATGACAGGATCCTCAAAGAAATCGGAGATCTCAAGAAACAAAAGAAAGCGACAGAGGATCATTCTCCACTGGTGCCCAAATCTTTGAATTTTGATACTCCGGTGATTACTTCTCTGCCATCAGAGGTTCCAGATATTCAACATGTGGGTGGACCAAGAGGAGTGCACTTCGGTTCAGTAATAGTGACTCAGGCATCAGGAGCACAGCAGGTTCAAGGATCCTCCTTTGTTCCAGGATCATCCCAGGTTCAAGGATCCTCCTTTGTTCCAGGATCATCCCAGGTTCAAGGATATTCCTTTGTTCCAGGATCATCCCAGGTTCAAGGATCCTCCTTTGTTCCAGGATCATCCCAGGTTCAAGGACCCTCCTTTGTTCCAGGATCATCCCAGTTTCAGGGATCCTTCCAGATGCCAGGATCCTTGAAGAGTTTGCAAACAGGAAGTTCGGATGTCCATCAAGGAGATTTATTCCAATGCAGACCATTGCTTCCACTGGTCCCTCCATCATCCCAGAGTCCCAGCAATATGGATTCACATCCAGTGTTCCTAACTTGAACCCAATGGGAGGTAACACTTTTAATAATTCTCTTACCACTAACCATGGATTCATGCAGGATGCAGGTATCAACCATGCTATGGCCAAAGAGCTGCAAAAACTGAAGGATATGATATCAAGTGTTCCAGGGGTGGTCAAACTTATCCCGGAGATTGCAGATGGAAGCCATAAGATATCTCGTTTTGCACCACCAATTTTTGATGCTGAGATACCCAAAAGATTCCATATTCCAACTATGAAGCTGTATGATGGTTCAACGGATCCTGAGGAACACATAGCCCAATACAGGGAGAGGATGGAAATCAATCCGATTCCAGAAAGGTTAAAGGAAGCATGCCTATGCAAGGGATTTGGATCCACTCTTACTGGATCAGCTCTCAAATGGCTGCTAAGTCTTCCCCCTTACTCTATTACTTCATTTGCTAATCTGGTTAACTTATTTAATAATCAGTTTTCTTGTAGTAGAAAATTTGAACGATTGACTAGTGATTTATATAGGATAACTCAGGGTCATAATGAATCATTAAGGGATTACATAACCAAATTTAGTAAAGAATCCTTGGACATTCCCAACTTGGATATAGCCACGGCTGTTGAGGCCTTCAAAATGGGATTGCTTAGGGATCCATTGTTCTATGATGATCTTGTTATGACACCATGCAGGAACCTAGATGAAGTAAGGACTCGGGCACTCAGGTTCATCCGGCTAGAGGATGACAAGAGGATCCAGGAGAGACTAGCAGGATCCTCAAAACATGAAAAGCAAGGATCCTCGTTCAAGAACAACAAATTCAAATCCTATAACAGAACTGACACCCAGAACGTGCATGCTGTTGACCAAGAAGAGGATGATGAGGATTATCCTCCAATTTCTAAATATTGTTTTTTCGTTGATAACCATGAACTAATCCTTGCGATGCAGAATCTAGGAGAAAAAGCCAGATGGCCCAGAAAAAATGACAAACCGGCCGTAATTAAAGACAAATCAAAGTGGTGTGCATACCATGAGGATTTTGGGCATTTAACAGAGGAATGCATCGCATTGAGAAAGGAAATTGGATATTTGTTGAGCAAGGGGCATTTAAAAGAGTTGCTGGGAAGAAAAAAGCCAAGGACTCAGGATCCTGAAAGGATCCCTGAAAAAGCTCCAGCCCCTCCGGCAGATGCACAAGTGATAAACTTTATTTCTGGAGGATCAGACATCTGTGGTACATCCTTCTCAGCAGCTAAAAGGCATGCCAAGGAAGCTAAAATGGATAATGGAGAAAGACCTATTCGAACATCGAGTGTCTCGGAAGGAAAAGTCATAACCTTTGATGAGGATGATCGCGTTGACATCCAGGATCCTCATCATGATAGTTTAGTTATTACTCTTTTCATTTCTAACCATTTTGTCCACAGGATCCTTATTGACGGAGGAAGCTCAGTAAACATTATCCAGCTAGATGTTCTGAAGAAAATGGGTATCCCTGAATCAGATATCACACCAAGATCCTCCGTGCTTGTGGGATTTAGTGGCGAAACTAAGAGAACCCTGGGGGACATCAAACTCCCAATTTATGTGGAAGGATTACATAATTATCAAAAATTTTGTGTTATTGACTGTTTATCTTGTTGTAATGTTATCCTTGGCAGACCCTGGATACACGATATGAAGGCAGTCCCATCCACCTACCATCAATGTGTGAAGCTCCCTAGCCCTTGGGGAATAGTCAAGATCAATGAAACCAGCATCGAAATCAAGGGAGCAATAGCAATTAAAGTATCCTCCAAGGGATGTCTTGGAGGCAAGAGAGCAGGATGTGGTCGAAATCCTCATGGATCCTGATGATCCTGAATCCAAAATCTATATCGGGTCAGGGATCCTTGGCAAGATGAAAGAAGACCTTGTATCCTTCCTCAAAAGAAGAAAGTCTACCTTTGCATGGAAACCTGAGGATATGACAGGTATATCTAAGGATATTTTCACTCATAAACTTGGCATTGACAGGTCATTTAAACCAATCCATCAAAAAAGGAGGAAGTTTGCACCAGAAAGAAATGCCATTATCTAGGAAGAGGTAGAGAGATTGCTACGAGCAGGTATGATTAGAGAAGTAAAGTACCCAAGATGGCTGGCCAATGTGGTTGTTGTTCAAAAGAAAAATGGAAAGTGGAGGGTATGTGTCGATTTCACTGATTTAAATAAGGCATGTCCCAAGGATCCTTTCCCATTACCCCACATTGACTCCATGGTGGATGAAACAGCGGGTCATGAACTGTTAACTTTTATGGATGCTTCATCTGGATTCCAACAAATTCAG
The DNA here is from genome assembly GCF_002127325.2 of Helianthus annuus. Lineage (NCBI taxonomy): Eukaryota > Viridiplantae > Streptophyta > Magnoliopsida > Asterales > Asteraceae > Helianthus > Helianthus annuus. Next base: position 99,187,557 of record NC_035437.2, read on the forward strand.
ATGGAACCATCTGACCAAGAGGATACGGCTTTTATGACCCCAACCGGTTTATATTGTTATATTGCTATGCCGTTTGGATTAAGGAATGCAGGTGCAACATATCAAAGGCTGGTGAATATGATGTTCAAGGATCAGATTGGACAGACTATGGAAGTGTACATAGATGATATGGTGGTGAAATCCATAAAAGCTGAGGATCACCTAAGAGACTTGGAGGAAGCATTTGATATCCTTGACAGATATAACATGAAGCTTAATCCTTCAAAATGTCACTTTGGTGTTAAAGCAGGTAAATTCTTAGGATATATGGTAACCAAGAGGGGCATTGAAGCAAGCCCGGAACAAATCAAAGCATTGGTGAATATCAAGTCTCCTGCCAACGCTAAGGATGTGCAAAGGCTAACAGGCAGGATAGCAACTTTAAACAGATTTATATCCAAATCCTCAGAGAAGTGTAAAGATTTCTATGATATCCTAAGGAAGAACAAGAAATTTGAGTGGACTGAGAAGCATGAGAGTGCTTTACAAGCCCTCAAAGAATACATATCCTCAGCTCCAGCGTTGATGAAACCAGAAAAAGGAGATGTGTTATCCTTATATCTTGCGGTATCCTCAAAAGCAGTAAGTGCAGTCCTTGTTAAGGATCATGAAGGTACACAATATCTTGTCTATTATGTAAGTAAGAGTTTACTTGATGCTGAATCCAGGTATTCACACCTTGAAAAACTTATTCTTGCATTAATTATGGCATCTACTAAGTTAAGACATTATTTTGAAACTCATGTTATTGTTGTTAGAACTAATTTTCCAATTAAGAATGTCCTCAGAAAACCAGAAATGTTCGGAAGGATGGCTAAGTGGGCAGTAAAGCTTAGTGCCTATGATATAAGATATGAGCCTAGAACAGCCATCAAATCCGAAGCATTAGCAGACTTTGTGGCTGATTTCAGTAGTGATTTACAAAAGGAAGCCGAATTGGAAGTCCAGCAGCTGGAGGAGACCAAGGATCCTTGGCTACTACATACTGATGGATCCTCAAATGTCAAAGGCACGGGGCTTGGTATACTACTAAAATCGCCACAGGGGGACATAATACCCCACTCCATAGCTTGTGAGTTCCAAGCCACTAACAATGAGGCTGAATATGAAGCCTTAATTGCTGGTTTGCAAATTGCTAAGCATATGGGGATCAGGTATCTTGAGGTATACGTGGATTCATTGTTAATCACTAATCACTTTAATGGATCCTATGCTGTTAAAGGTGAAAAACTAACTAAATATTTAGAGATAGTCAAAGAATTGGCACTCTCCTTTGTTTACTTTAGTTTGACACAGGTACCAAGGGAAGAAAATACAGAAGCTGATGCATTGGCTAATCTAGGATCATCTTTGAAGATCCCAGAGGATATAAGTATCCCCATCATCCATATCCTGGCTCCTGCTATTGAAAATCAAGTGGCCATGGAAATAGAAGAGGATTCTGCAATGATCCCTAGTGAGGATACTCAATCTTGTTCAGGATCATGGATCTCACCAATCATGAGATACTTACAACACGGAGAGATTCCTATGGGAGAAAACCCTAGGGCTTTCAGAATTAAGGTATCTCAATTCACAATCTTAAATAATATGTTGTATAAGCGATCTCTTGCAGGACCATATTTAAGATGTATCGAGGATCCTGAAGTTCAAGAAGTTTTAAAAGACTTCCATGAAGGAGATTGTGGAAACCACACTGGGGGCAGGGCATTGTTCTCAAGGATCTTAAGGACAGGATACTACTGGCCAACTATGAAAAGGGATGCTGTGGAGTATGCTAAGAAGTGTGATCCTTGTCAAAGACACAGCAATATCCTTCATCAGCCGGCTGAATTTCTACATCCTATATCCTCCTCTTGGCCATTTATGAGATGAGGGATGGATATAGTTGGCAAGCTCCCTAAGGCACCTGGTGGAAAAGTGTTCATGCTTGCTATGACTGATTACTTCTCCAAGTGGATAGAGGCTGAAGCTTTTGCCCAAGTCAGAGAGAAGGAAGTTATATCCTTTATTAAGAGAAATATCATAACTAGATTTGGCATTCCTTCTGAAATTATATGTGATAATGGTTCCCAATTTATTGGGGGCAGAACTACTAACTTTTGTGACAGCTGGGGGATTAAGATGATAACATCAACACCAGTCCACCCACAAGCTAATGGTCAAGCAGAATCATCCAACAAGATCATCATCAACAATTTGAAGAAGAAACTTGGATCCAAGAAAGGGAAATGGGCAGAAGAATTACCTTATGTGCTTTGGGCTGATAGGACAACCCCCAAGAATGCTACTGGTCAAACACCATTCTCTTTGGTGTTTGGGGCAGAATCGGTGATCCGAACAGAAATGGTGGTTCCAACTGCTAGAACAAGTACCCGTGATCCTGAGGAAAATAATGAAAACCTGGCTCAAGACTTGGATACTATTGAGGAAATCAGGGATTTGGCTAGGATAAGGATGGCTAGCTACCAACAAAGAATGGCTGGTGCTTACAACAAAAATGTCAGGATAAGGAAATTCCAAGTTGGGGATATGGTATTGAGAAAAGCATTCCAGAATACCACCAATCCTGCTGATGGAAAATTGGCACCAAAATGGGAAGGCCCTTATTTGATTGAAGATGAAGCAGGAAAAGGGGCATATAGATTGCTAACCATGGAAGGTGATTTGCTACCAAGAGCCTGGAATGCTGTCCACTTGAAGAAATATTTCATGTGAGCAGGATCCTCCTGGCACATATGATCCTTACATTAGAGGTATCCTTGAAGGATCCTTAAGGTGTCAATGATCCTTACTCTGGTAATATCCTAATCTTGAACTATTTCATTTTCTTATTTTCTTATTTAAGGATAAGGATCATGTATCCTTTATCCTTCTCTCACAAGATTTTGAGTTTTGATAGTCCAGGTATCCTTAGCATATTGTTGATTATCTTCAGAAGCAATCCAGATCCTTGGGTTTAACCCCAGTTGTTTGGGCTTGTCCCCAGTTATCCTTGATCTTGTCCCCAGTTTCGCCTGTAGCGCACGATGATCCTGGTATAGTTCAACTCTTTGGGACCAGTACTCGCTTTAGGGGCTGATAATTCCATTGTACTGGCTATACCTAGGATCCTACGTATAATGGTAGACGTACCATACATCCGTTCCTAAGGTTTCTAACGTTTTCACGTTAGCTAAGGTTTTGGCATTATCATGTCACTACGTTTGGATAGTCGCCAGTAAGGGCCATACTCCAGTTTACATACGATCCTTGGGCTTGTCCCCAGTTATCCTTGGGCTTGTCCCCAGTTACTAACTCTTATCTTATATTGGCTTAGCCCCAAGTTATGCTCTATTTCAGGTCCTTGAAGTTAAACAACTAAGGATCCCTGATCCTTATTTCTCTCTAAGGTTTATCTTATAGTTATCCTGATTATGGTTAGGATCCTAACTTGGATCCTCAGGTATGATCCTTAACTATTTTTATCTTATTCATTGTTTGTTTGAATAACCCTTATACTTTGACAACTGAACTTATGATCCTTAAAACATATACTACTTTTTGGGATTTTTCAACTATAGGATATTTGATCATGGATCATATCCTAAATGTTTCCAATATGAGTTAACTCAAAGTAACTTATTTAATAAGTATACATCAAGACAATTAAAAATTAAAAGAACTTAAAGGATAACAACACAGGATAAGCAACAAAAGTTAAGATTTTATTTATTAAGCATAAAGACTAACCCTTCATAGGTTGTCAAAATTACCTACCCCAAGCATCTACCAGCAATACGTGGCCCGTCCGCTGGGGTAGGTAAAGGGTGTCCATGATAATAGTTTTCAAGTTGTGCAGGAAAATAAAGGCGGCAGGATCACAATGGTTTCATCCCCCAAACAGAGGATCCCTCCACCATATGCAATCCTACCTATCGTCTGAAGGATCCTTGATCCTTAACCCTAAAACTATTGTTCATAAGTACAGACCATAAATTGTTCAAACAACCACCAAACAAACAAACAAAAAATTGGGCTCCGGCTATGTCTAGAAATTTCCTTCATCGCCCAATCCTGCAACTTAATCCTTCGCTGCATCATCACCACCAGCTCCACTTGCCTCACCACCCTGATCCTTGCCAGTGCCTCCAGCCTCAAGTGTCAGGATCTCCTCCGCCTCTTCTTCATCATCCAGCTCTGCCAGCCTCACCTTCCAGCCCTCCACGTCCCATGTGCTCCTGTCAAAGACAGGATCCTGAGCTCCCATGGCCATTTGCAGCTGAGTCTTATACATTGCTATGGCAGCAGAAACCTTGGCATCCTCGGTGATCTCGTGCCTCTCATAGTCAAAGTTGATCAGCATTTTGGCAGCCTCATTCCTGGCGTTCTAGAGATCCTTCTCAAGATCAGCTATCTTGAGATCCTTCAACACAGCAACCTGTTGAAGATCAGCAATCTGGCGATCCTGATCCTCAACATGGCCAACATATGTCTCTATCTCAGCAAATTTCTGCAAGGAAAACAAGGGATAACATCAGAACCAAGTGATCCTCAAAACGAGTAGGATATATAAGCTGGGACAGTGATCCTTACCTCATTAAAGCACTCCAGGAACTGTTGGCGGATCAAGGGAAGGCCTTGCAGATCCTCAGCCTCGGAGGTCTTTCTCTTCTTGCCTCCCTTTCCTCTGAGGGGTGCTTTAGGGACTGAAGCCGTTGGGCTAACAGCAGGAGTCTTCTTCTTAGAGGATCTGACATTGGTGAGATCGGTGATGCTGAACTTCGAGGCAGATTTGGTGGATTTTCCAGCACCTACACAACCAAAACAAGATAAGTATTTTAACTTAATTTGAATTTCAGTATATAATTACTCTTTAAATAAGGATACTTACTTGACATTGTGACAGAAGCAGAGGATACTTCCTGAGAATCCTGGGTGGTAATCTTGAAAGTTCTTATTTCAGGATCAAGCCTCTTGAAGGCCAAGAGTCTCTCTTTTGCAGCAGGAGTCAACCTAAGATGTGAAACAGAGATAGCTGCACAACAAGAAAACAAAAGAATGTCAGTGATCCTTATACTAAAGGATAAGTTCTACGGTGATCCTTCCCAGGATCCTCTATCCTACCATGGGTAGCCCACTTCTTGGGTAAATCCTTCCCATCAGGGATAGTATCTCTCCTCACAAAAAAGAACTGCCGCTTCCAATTAGTATCATTCTTGGTAGCCTTGAAGATCGGATGCTCCTCCCCAGGTCTACGTTTGAACAGATAACGATGGGAACCAAAGGTGGTCAGATCATACAGCTCACCTAACTCGGCCATGCCTAAGTCTATCCCCTCTTGCTCGATGATCCTCTCAAGGGTATACAAAACCCTCCAGATCATCGGCATGGCCTGAATGTAAGATATGCCGGTCAAGGAGAAGAAGGATTGGGTGAAAGCTGGAAAGGGATACATGTAACCTATGGCAAACGGGGTCACAGGGAAAGCAACCCATGAATCAGAAGTGTGATCGCTCAGGGCAGAAGGATCATGGGGTTTGAACACAGTATTTGCAGGAAAACAGCACCGAATCCTGTCAATTTGAGGATCAGTGAAGATACAACGTTCTTTAGCAGAGTCTGTAATGATCCCTTGACTCTTGAAGGGGCTTTCCTTCTGAAGACCCTCGGGAGGGGAATTCCGGAGCAACATTTTGAACGAAATAGATACGAGAAGAAAAACAGAGCAAGCAAGAAAGAAGATGAAGGGGAGAATACCTGTTCAAATCCTCTGAATGCGGTTATAAAGGGAGAAGTTCTTGATTTAAATGCAAACAATCCTATCCCTATCTCTATTTATAATCATGATTTGTGCAGGGCTGTCACCTCCGTGATGTCAGGATTGCAACGGATAGTTCGTTTACAACGGCTATATATCCGTTGAGTTAGTTACAGATAAGATCAGCAAAATATAACTCGTCAACGTTTCACAATTACTCCTTATATTTTGGGGGCAATTGTTAGGGCAGGATTTTATATGACCTGTGATCCTTACATGATATCCTAACAGTGATCCTTGTTTCTATGGCAGATAGTGATCCTCAGAAGAGCTCTAGGGTCAGGATCATGGATCATCCCAAGGATCCTCATACTAACGATTGTTCTCTTTGAATTTCATGTTGTTTTGCAGGAATTACGAGTTGGACCCGGTCTTGGCAACGTTATTAAGGAATCTCCCACGCTAATTTCGCACATGCATAACCGGAAATAGACGTTGTGGAGAATATGGAAACTTACCACAAATTACGGATAGTTTGTTAGGCTAAATTTACTTCTATTTCTAAAAGGGGTAACGAGCTAGTAATTAGGAGACTTGCCTAATTTCAGCTACACACACATATATAAGTGCACTCTCGAGCATTTGGCAGGGGACGACACATTTCTTACACGCTCTAGCATACTACACCATAGCGATCCTTGTACCTAGCTCGTTACTATCCGAAGTTGTAAACGTTATTTATTATATTTGAACTTGGTGATCGGTAGTTTCCATCACCCGAGGTTTTTTATGCCGGAGATCATTCATTGATCAAGGGCTTTTTCCTCGTATAAATCCTTGTGTCACTTGTGCAATTTACATTTAAGTGATCCTTATCTTTATTCATCATTTCAAGCATCATTCCCCGTTACAGAGAGTTTGGTTGCATTATCCTTGTGTGATTTTTGACCAAAACGCTATGACTGATTACTTCTCCAAGTGGATAGAGGCTGAAGCCTTTGCCCAAGTCAGAGAAAAGGAAGTTATATCCTTCATTAAAAGAAACATTATTACTAGATTTGGTATTCCTTCTGAAATTATATGTGATAATGGTTCCCAATTTATTGGGAGTAGAACTACCAACTTTTGCGACAGCTGGGGGATTAAGATGATAACATCAACACTAGTCCACCCACAAGCTAATGGTCAGGCAGAATCATCTAACAAGATCATCATCAACAACTTGAAAAAGAAGCTTGGGTCCAAGAAAGGAAAATGGGCAGAAGAACTACCTTATGTGCTTTGGGCTGATAGGACAACCCCCAAAAATGCTACTGGTCAAACTCCGTTTTCTTTGGTATTTGGGGCAGAATCAGTGATCCCTACAGAAATGGTGGTTCCAACTGCAAGAACAAGCATTCGTGATCCTGAAGAAAATGATGAGAACTTGGTTCAAGACCTGGATACTATAGAAGAAATCAGGGATTTGGCTAGGATAAGGATGGCCAGTTATCAGCAGAGGATGGCTGGAGCCTACAACAAAAATGTCAGGATCAGGAAATTCCAAGTTGGTGATATGGTACTAAGGAAAGCATTTCAGAATACCACTAATCCTGCTGATGGAAAGTTGGCTCCAAAGTGGGAAGGCCCTTATTTGATTGAAGCTGAGGTAGGAAAGGGGGCATATCGATTGCTAACAATGGAAGGTGATTTGCTACCAAGATCCTGGAATGCTGTCCACTTGAAGAAATATTTTATGTGATTAGGATCCTCACAGAACAGATGATCCTCACATAAAAAGTATCCTTGAAGGATCCTCACAGAACAGATGATCCTCATCTTGGTAATACCCTAATCTCAAACTATTTCATTATTTTATTCTCTTATATAAGGATAAGGATCCTGCATCCTTTATCCTCCTTTCACTTTATTCTGAGTTTTGAAGGTTCAGGTATCCTTAACAAAGGATTGATTATCCATAGAAGTATCCAGTCGTTTGGGCTTGACCCCAGTTATTTGGGCTTGACCCCAGTATCGCCAGTAGCGCACGATGATCCTGGTATAGTTCATAGCAATGGGACCAGTACTCGCTTTAGGGGCTGACAATTTCATTGTACTGGCTATGCCCAGGATCCTACGTATAATGGTAGACGTACCATATATCCGTTCCTAAGGTTTCTAACATTTTCACATTAGCTAAGGTTTTGGCATTTTCATGTCACTAAGTTTGGATAGTCGCCAGTAAGGGCCATACTCCAGTTTACACACGATCCTTGGGCTTGTCCCAAGTATCCTTGGGCTTGTCGCTAGTATCCTTGGGCTTGTCCCCAGTTATCCTTTGGGCTTGTCCCCAGTCACTAACTTGTCTTATATGTTGGTTTAGTCCCAAGTTATGTTCTATTACAGGTTTTCGAAGTTAAACAACTAAGGATCCTTGGTCCTTACCTCCTACTAAGGTTTGTCTTATGATTATTCTGATTATAAAACTAAAGATTAGGATCCTAACTTGGATTCTCAGGTATGATCCTTAACTATTTTGATTTTATTCATTATTCATTTGCATAATCCTTACGTTTTGGCAACTGAACTTATGATCCTTAAAATGTACCACTTTTTGGAAATTTTTAACTATAGGATATTTGATCCTGGATCATATCCTAAATTTTTTTTTAAATTCAATTTGTTTGACTTTTCTTATTCAGACAAGTGTATAGTAAAACAATTGAAAATTTAAAGGATTTACAAGGATAACATAACAGGATAAGTCAAAAAGTTAAAGTTTTATTTATTCACAAAAGATTTAACCCTTTTAAGGTTGTCTAAATTGCCAACCCACATTTCTACCAGCAAAATGTGGCCCGTCCACATGGGTTGGCAAAGGGTGTCCATTGTTCATGCGGTTATAGCAGTGCAGGAAATTAAAGGCGGCAGGATAACAAGTGGCTTCATCCCCCAAACAGAGGATCCCTCCACCACCTATTATCCTACCTATTGTTCAAAGGATCATAGATCCTTAATCCTAAAAACTATTGTTCAAAGTACAGACCAACCATTGTTTAACGAAAACATCACAACCAAAAACCACTACCAAACTTAAAAAATGGGCTCCGGCTATGTCTAGAAGTGTCCATCATCGACCATTGCTGCAGCCTACACTTTCGCTGCATCATCCTCAGCTGCTCCACTAGCTTCTCCACCATGATCCTTTCCACTGCCTCCAGCCTCGATTGCTAAAACCTCTTCAGCCTCATCTTCGTCCTCTAGCTCAGCTAGCCTCGCCTTCCAGCCCTCAACATCCCAGCTGCTTCTGTAGAAGTCAGGATCCTGAGCTTCCAGGGCCATCTTCAGTTTTGTCTTGTACATAGTTGTTAGGGCTGGATTTTTATTATAGGTGATCCTTACACGTGATCCTAACCAGTGATCCTTGTTTCTTTGGCAGACAGCGATCCTCAGGAGGACTTCAGGATCAGGATCATGGGACATTATAGGATCCTCATACTAACGATCATCTTCGCTTAATGCAATGTTATTTTTGCAGGAATATCTAGCAGGATATGCTCTAGGCATCATGATCCAGGGACGCGTCTTCACAATTATGGCAAGAGCTTAATTGAAGAAAGACGTTGCACAGGATATGGAAACATGGCTTGATTCATGGGCAGCAATTTAGGCTAGATTGTCTTTATTTCTAAAGGGGTAATGAGCTGATAATTAGTCATTTTACCTAAAATAAGTCACCTACACTTGTATAAATACCCCTCTTCCTCATTCGGAAGAACACACACGACATACGACACAACTCTCACACACTTAGACACTCGAAACAATAGTGATCCTTGTACTCAGCTCATTATCATCCGAAGTTGTAACCATTTTGTTCTTATATTGAAGTTTGGTGATCGGTAGTTGCCATCACCCGAGGTTTTTTATGCCGGAGATCATACATTGATCAAGGGCTTTTTCCTCGTATAAATCATTGTGTCTTTGCATCTTTTATCACAGAAGTGATCCTTTACTTTCATAATTAACCAAGCATCATACCCCGTTTACATAAAGTTTGGTTACATTATCCTTGTGTGATTTTTGACCAAAACAGTTTGGCGCCCACCGTGGGGCAATTGGTGCTTCATTCATAAGAAAATCTTTTGTTCGAAATCATTTGAAAGAGTTACATGGCTTCGTCATTGAAGAACACGTCCACGGCGATGTCTGCAGTCACCTCATCAGAGATCACCTTGCCTCCTCCACCGGCAGGATCTCAGAAAAATACTGAGAAGAGATCAACTCCCACTTTCTCTAAACCTCTATCTTCTTCTGCTATGAATTCTTCTATTCCCAGTACTAGTGATGTATTTGCTTTAATTTTACAGATGAAGGATCGTATGCAGCGGCAAGATGAAACTAACGAAAGGATCCTCAGGGAAATTGGAGATCTCAAAAGACAAAAGAAAGCGGCAGAGGATCATTCTCCACTGATGCCCAAATCCTTGAGTTTTGATACTCCAATGATCACTTCCCAACCATCAGGGATCCCGGACGTGCAAATCATAGGGGAGTCAAGAGGATCACATCTCAACTCGGCAGCAATGACTCAGACGTCAGGCTCACATTTTCAGCCTGTAGGATCCTATCCTCAGTACATGGGATCCTTCAGGAATTTGGGAGCCTATCCGGAGACACAGCAGTTTCAAGGATCCTGCTTTGTTCCAGGATCATCCCAGGTTCAAGGATCCTCCTTTGTTCCAGGATCATCCCAGGTTCAAGGATCCTCCTTCGTTCCAGGATCCTTCCAGACACCAGGATTCCTAAAAAGTCTGCAAACAGGAAGTCTAGATGTCCATCAAGGAGACTTCATTCCAATGCAGACCATTGCTTCCACTAGTCCCTCCGTTGTTCCAGAACCCCAGCAATATGGATTCCCTAACTTGAACCCAATGGGAGGTAACACTTTAAACAATTATCCTACCACTAACCATGGATTCATGCAGGATACAGGTACCAATCATGCTATGGCCAGGGAGTTGCAGAAGCTAAAAGATATGATCTCAAGTGTTCCAAGGGTAGTCAAGCCTATCCCAGAGATTGCGGATGGAAGCCACAAGGTATCCCGTTTTGCACCACCAATTTGTGATGCAGAGGTACCCAAAAGGTTCCATATCCCTACCATGAAGTTGTATGATGGCACAACGGATCCAGAGGAGCATATAGCACAATACAGGGAGAGGATGGAGATCAATCCTATCCCAGAAAAATTGAAGGAAGCATGCCTATGTAAAGGATTTGGATCCACTCTTACTGGATCAGCTCTTAAGTGGCTGCTAAGTCTTCCCCCTTACTCTATTACTTCATTTGCCAATTTGGTTAATTTATTCAATAACCAATTCTCTTGTAGCAGAAAATTTGAAAAATTAACTAGTGATTTGTACAGGATAACTCAAAATCATAATGAATCATTAAGGGATTATATAACTAAATTTAGTAAAGAATCCTTGGACATTCCCAACTTGGATATGGCTACGGCTGTTGAAGCCTTCAAAATGGGACTGCTTAAGGATTCATTATTCTATGATGATCTTGTTATGACACCATGCAGGAATTTAGATGAAGTAAGAACTCGAGTACTCAGGTTTATCCGGCTAGAGGATGATAAGAGGATCCAGGAGAGACAAGTAGGATCCTCAAAACAAGATAAGCAAGGATCCTCCTTCAAGAGCAACAAGTTCAAATCCTACCATAGAAATGAGAACAAGAATGTGCATGCTGTTGACCAAGAAGAGGATGATGAAGGATATCCTCCAATCTCAGAATATTGTTTTTCCGTTGATAATCATGAACTAATCCTTGCAATGCAGAATCTAGGTGAAAAAGCTAGGTGGCCCAGGAAGAATGATAAACCATCCGGGACTAAAGACAAGTCAAAATGGTGTGCATACCATGAGGATTTCGGGCATCTAACTGAAGATTGCATAGCCTTAAGAAAAGAAATCGGATACCTGCTAAGCAAGGGGCATCTAAAAGAGTTATTGGGGAGAAAAAAGCAAAGGACCCAGGATCCTGAAAGGATCCCCGAAAAAGCTCCAGCACCTCCGGCAAATGCACAAGTGATCAACTTTATATCCGGAGGATCAGACATCTGTGGTACATCCTTCTCGGCGGCCAAAAGACATGCAAAAGAATCAAAAATGGATAATGGAGAAAGGCCTATTAGAACATCAAGTGTCTCAGAAGGGAAGATGATAACATTTGACGAGGATGATCGCATCAACATTCAGGATCCTCACCATGATAGTTTAGTTATCACTCTCTTTATCTCTAACCATTTTGTCCGCAGGATCCTTATTGATGGAGGGAGCTCAGTGAACATTATCCAGCTTGATGTCCTGAAAAAGATGGGAATCCCAGAATCAGACATCACACCAAGATCCTCCGTGCTTGTAGGATTCAGTGGGGAGACGAAGAAAACTCTGGGGGACATCAAACTCCCGATCTACGTGGAAGGATTACATAATTACCAAAAATTTTGTGTTATTGACTGTTTATCTTGTTGCAACGTTATCCTTGGCAGGCCTTGGATACATGATATGAAAGCAGTCCCATCTACCTACCATCAATGTGTGAAGCTCCCTAGCCCATGGGGAATAATCAAGATCGATAGTGACCAGCAGGAGGCTAAGGATTGTTATACCTCATCTATGAAGCCAACCTCGAAGCCAAGGGAGCAATAGCAATTACAGTATCCTCCAAGGAATGTCTTGGAGGCAAGGGAACAAGATGTAGATGAAATCCTCTTGGATCCTAGTGATCCTGAATCAAAAATCTATATCGGATCAGGGATCCTTGGCAAGATGAAAGAAGACATGATATCCTTCCTCAAAAGAAGAAAATCTACCTTTGCTTGGAAACATGAAGATATGACAGGTATATCTAAGGATATTATTACTCACAAACTTGGCATTGACAGGTCTATCAAACCAATCCATCAAAAAAGGAGGAAGTTTGCACCAGAAAGGAATGCCATTATCCAAGAAGAAGTAGAGAGACTACTTCGAGCAGGTATGATCAGAGAGGTAAAGTATCCAAAATGGTTAGCCAATGTGGTTGTTGTCCAAAAGAAAAACGGAAAGTGGAGGGTATGTGTCGACTTCACTGATCTGAACAAGGCATGTCCCAAGGATCCTTTCCCATTACCCCACATTGACTCCATGGTGGATGCAACAGCGGGGCATGAACTGTTGACCTTTATGGATGCATCATCTGGGTTCCAACAAACCCAGATGGAACCATCTGACCAAGAGGATACAGCCTTTATGACCCCAACCGGTTTATATTGTTATATTGCCATGCCTTTTGGACTAAGAAATGCAGGTGCAACATATCAAAGGTTGGTAAATATGATGTTCAAAGATCAAATTGGAAAAACTATGGAGGTGTACATAGATGATATGGTGGTCAAGTCAAAGAAAGCTGAGGATCACCTAAGGGACTTAGAAGAAGCATTCGATATCCTTGATAATTACAACATGAAACTTAATCCTTCAAAATGCCATTTTGGTGTTAAGGCAGGAAAGTTCTTAGGATACATGGTAACCCAGAGGGGCATTGAAGCAAGCCCGGAACAAATCAAAGCATTAATAAATATCAAATCTCCTGCCAATGCCAAGGATGTTCAAAGACTGACAGGCAGGATAGCAGCTTTGAGCAGGTTCATATCGAAATCCTCAGAGAAATGCAGAGAATTTTACGATATCCTAAGGAAGAATAAGAAGTTCGAATGGACTGAGAAGCATGAGAATGCTTTACAAGCCCTAAAAGAGTATATGTCCTCAGCACCAGCATTAGCAAAACCAGAAAAAGGAGATGTGTTATCCTTATATCTGGCGGTATCCTCAACCGCTGTAAGTGCTGTCCTTGTTAAGGATCACGAAGGTACACAATATCCTATCTACTATGTAAGTAAAAGTCTACTTGATGCCGAATCCAGGTACTCACACCTCGAAAAACTTATCCTTGCATTAATCATGGCATCGACTAAGTTAAGACATTATTTTGAAACCCATACTATTGTTGTTAGAACTAATTTTCCAATTAAGAATGTCCTCAGGAAACCAGATATGTCAGGGAGAATGGCTAAGTGGGCAGTAAAGCTTAGTGCCCATGATATAAGATACGAACCAAGAACAGCTATTAAATCTCAAGCACTAGCTGACTTTGTGGCTGATTTCAGTAGTGATCTACAAAAAGAAGCAGAATTGGAGGTCCAGCAGCTGGATGAGACCAAGGATCCTTGGATACTACACACTGACGGATCCTCAAATATCAAAGGCACAGGGCTAGGGATCCTACTAAAATCGCCACAGGGGGACATACTACCCCACTCCATAGCCTGTGAGTTCCAAGCAACTAACAATGAGGCTGAATATGAAGCCTTAATTGCTGGCTTACAAATTGCTAAGGATATGGGGGTAAAGTATCTTAAAGTATATGTAGACTCATTATTGATCACTAATCACTTTAACGGATCCTATGCTGTTAAAGGTGAAAAACTAACCAAATATTTAGAGATAGTCAAAGAATTGGCACTCTCTTTTGTTTCTTTCAGCTTGACACAGGTACCAAGGGAGGAGAACACAGGGGCTGATGCATTGGCCAACCTAGGATCATCCTTGAAGATTCCAGAAGATATAAGTATCCCTATCATCCATATCCTGGCTCCTGCTATTGAAAATCAGGTGGCCATGGAAATAGAAGAGGATACTGCAATGATCCCTAGTGAAGAAGCCCAATCTTATTCAGGATCATGGATCTCACCAATCATGAGATACTTGCAACATGGGGAGATTCCGACGGGAGAAAATCCTAGAGCTTTCAGGATTAAGGTATCTCAATTTACAACTTTGAATAATGCATTATATAAGCGATCTCTTGCAGGACCATATTTGAGATGTATCGAGGATCCTGAAATCGAGGAAGTGTTGAAAGATTTCCATGAAGGAGATTGCGGAAACCACACTGGGGGCAGGGCATTATTCTCAAGGATCCTTAGAACAGGATACTACTGGCCAACCATGAAAAGGGATGCTGTAGAGTATGCTAAGAAATGTGATCCTTGCCAAAGGCATAGCAATATCCTCCATCAGCCAGCTGAATTTTTACACCCAATACCATCCTCTTGGCCATTCATGAGATGGGGAATGGATATAGTTGGCAAGCTCCCTAAAGCACCTGGTGGAAAAGTATTTATGCTTGCCATGACTGACTATTTTTCCAAGTGGATAGAAGCTGAAGCCTTCGCTCAAGTCAGAGAAAAGGAAGTCATATCCTTCATTAAAAGAAACATTATAACTAGATTTGGCATTCCCTCTGAAATTGTATGTGATAATGGCTCCCAATTCATTGGAAGCAGAACCACTAACTTTTGTGACAGTTGGGGAATCAAGATGATAACATCAACACCAGTTCATCCACAAGCCAATGGTCAAGCAGAATCATCCAACAAGATCATCATCAACAATCTGAAGAAGAAGCTAGGATCCAAGAAGGGGAAATGGGCAGAGGAGTTACCTTATGTGCTATGGGCTGATAGAACAACTCCCAAGAGTGCCACTGGTCAAACACCTTTCTCTTTAGTATTTGGGGCAGAAGCAGTGATCCCAACAGAGATGGTGATCCCAACTGCTAGAACAATTGCTCGTGATCCTGAAGAAAATGCTGCAATCCTAGCTCAGGATTTGGATACTATTGAGGAAATCAGGGATCTAGCTAGAATAAGGATGGCAAGCTACCAACAAAGAATGGCTGGTACCTACAACAAAAATGTCAGGATAAGGAAGTTCCAAGTCGGGGATATGGTGTTGAGAAAAGCATTTCAAAATACTATCAATCCTGCTGACGGGAAGCTAGCACCAAAATGGGAAGGTCCCTACTTGATTGAAGCTGAAGCAGGAAAGGGGGCATACAGGTTGCTAACCATGGAAGGAAACTTGTTACCAAGAGCCTGGAATGCTGTTCACTTAAAGAAATATTTCATGTGAACATGATCCTTCATGCATGTGATCCTTACATTGAAGTATCCTTGAAGGATCCCGGAGATATCAGTGATCCTTACTCTGGTAATATGCTTATCCTAAAACTATTGCACTTTCTTACTTTTTACCTAAGGATAAGGATCATGTATCCTTCATCCTCTACTCACAAACCATTTGAGTTATGATAGTTCAGGTATCTTCAGCAAATCGTCAAAGATCTCCAAAAGCACCACAGATCCTTGGGTCCAACCCCAGTTATCCTTGGGATTATCCCCAGTTTCCGCCAGCAGCGCACGATGATCCTGGTATAGTTCACGTCTTTGGGACCAGTACCCACTTTCGGGGCTGACAACCTCATCGTACTGGCTATATTTAGGATCCTACGTATAATGGTAGACGTACCATACATCCGTTCCTAAGGTTTCTAACGTTTTCACGTTAGCTAAGGTTTTGACATTTTCATGTCACTAAGCTTGGATAGTCGCCAATAAGGGCCATACTCCAGTTTACATACGATCCTTTGGGCTTGTCCCCAGTTATCCTTTGGGCTTGTCCCCAGTTATCCTATGGGCTTGTCCCCAGTGATCCTCTGGGGTCATTCTCAGTTATCCTTTGGGCATAACCCCAGTTACTAATTTATCTTTTACATTGGCTTAGTCCCAAGTTATATCTCACTTTTCAGCTTTTGGATGTCTAAAACATATAAGGATCCTTAATCCTTATTAACTATCAAAGTCTTATCTATGATTGTCTTGATTGAAGGTAAGGATCCTAACTTGGATCCTCAGGTATGATCCTTGACTATTTTGATTATATTCATTATCCTAACCGACCCTTATACTTTGACAACCAAACCTATGATCCCTGAACTAAAGTACTTTGAAAACTTTCAATATCAGGATATTTGATCTAGGATCATATCCTAAATTTGGATAACATATTTTCAACTCTTGCTACTTTAACAAATATACTACAAAAACAACTGAGAAACAAGAAGATAAGGATAACAACACGAGATAAGCCAGAAAAGTTAAGTTATATTATTAAATAAAAGGATCTTTAACCCTTGCAAAAAGTTGTCAAAATTGCCAACCCACGTTTCTACCAGCAAAACGTGGCCCGTCCACATGGGTTGGCAAAGGGTGTCCATTGTCTATGCGGTCTTAGCAGGTACAGGAAAGTAAAAGCGGCAGGATCACAAAGGCTTCATCCCCCAAACAGAGGATCCCTCCACCTTTTGTAATCCTACCTATTGTTCAAAGGATCCAGGATCCTTTACCCTAAAAACTATTGTTCGAAGATTACAGACCATAATTGTTCACAAACACCACTACCACAAAAAACCACTACCAATCCTAAAAAATTGGGCTCCGGCCTAGTCTCGAAATATCCATCATCGCCCAATCATGCAGCCTACACCTTCGCTGCTTCGTCACCACCAGCATTGCCACCTTGATCCTTCTCAGCATCACCGCCTTCCAGCATGGGGATCTCCTCAGCCTCATCCTCGTCTTCCAGGTCCGCCAGCCTTGCCTTCCAACCTTCAACGTCCCACGAGCTTTTGTCAAAGGTAGGATCCTGAGCCTCCTCAGCCATCTGAAGTTGTATCTTGTACATAGCAATTGCCGCGGAGACCTTGGCGTCTTGGGTGATCTCCTGCTTCTCGTTATCCATATCAATCAACCTCTGAGCAGCCTCAGCCTTCATGGCCCGGAGTTCCTTCTCAAGATCTGCTATCTTGAGATCCTTAAGCACGCCCATTTGTTGAAGGTCAGCAATCTGGCTCTCTTGATCCTCAACATGGCCAAGATAGGTCTCGATCTCGGCAAGTTTCTGCAAAGAGGGAAATAAGATAAGTTCAGAACCGGATGATCCTCGAAGAAACAGGATATTCGAAACGGATGACCAACAGGGGCAGTGATCCTTACCTCATTCACGTAGTCAAGGAATTGCTGACGGAGGAGGGGAAATCCTTGGAGATCTTCAGAGGTTTTCCTCTTTTTTCCCTTGCCCCGGATAGACGCTTTGGGAGCTGATGCTGAAGGACTGGCAGCAGGAGCCTTCTTCTTTGAAGACGTGACATTGGCAAGATCACTTAACCCAAATTTAGAGGCAGATTTGACAGACCTGGCAGACTTTCCGGCACCTACACAATCAAAAAACAAGATAAGTTGCTTTATTAATCAAACAATCCTACATATAATTTATTTTCTGTAAGGATACTTACTTGACATAGTGGCAGATGCAGAGGATACTTCTTGAGAATCTTGGACGGTGACCTGGAAACTTCTGACTTCAGGATTAAGCTTTTTAAAAGCTAGAACTCTCTCTTTTGCAGCAGGGCTTAACTTGAGATGAGCGATGGAAATAGCTGCAAAGGAAAAAAGACATTAGTGATCTTCATCAAATGAGACAGGACTGATAGTGATCCTTCGAGGATCCTCTACCCTACCATGAGTGGCCCATTCTTTGGGCAGATCCTTCCCATCCGGGATGGAATCCCTTCTAACAAAGAAAAAATGACGCTTCCAGTTTGTATCATTCTTGGTGACCTTGAAGACAGGGTGATCCTCCCCGGCTTTCCGTTTCAGCAGATACCGGTAAGAGCCAAAAGTGGTAAGATCGTAAAACTCGGCCAACTCCGTCATCCCCAGATCAATCCCTCTCTGCTCAATGATCCTTTCGAAGGTATACAGAACCCTCCAGATCATCGGCATAGCTTGGATATAAGAGATGCCGGTTAAAGAAAAGAAGGATTGGGTGAAGGATGGAAAAGGATATGAATACCCTATGGTGAATGGAGTAGCAGGAAAAGCCACCCAGGTATCCGAAACAGAATCACTCAGAGCGGTAGGTGTGAAGGACTTGAAAACCGCATTCGCCGGAAAACAATGACGAATTCTGTCTATGTGAACATCAGTAAAGCAACACCTCTCCGTAGGAGAATCTTTGATAATCCCCTGGCTTTTTAAGGGACTATCCTTCTTAGAATCCTTGTGTGGAGAATTCCGGAGCAACATGTTTATGACGAGACGGAAACAGAGTAGAAGCAAAAAACAGAGCAAAGAGAAGGAAGAAGGGAAAGAGAGAAGAAGAGGATACCTGATCAAGTCTTCCGTAGTGATTATAAAGGGAAGATACCTCGAATTTAAATACAGAACGATCCTAACCCTATCTCCTATTTATAATGATGATTTGCAGGGATTGTCACATCTGTGACGTAATTATCACAACGGCTAGTCCATGTGTAACGGCTAGTTATTCGGAATCGCCCGTTAGAGATAAGATCAAAACAAAATATAACTCGTCTATTTACAATTAACTCCTTATATTTTGGGGGCAATTGTTAGGGCTGGATTTTTATTATAGGTGATCCTTACACGTGATCCTAACCAGTGATCCTTGTTTCTTTGGCAGACAGCGATCCTCAGGAAGACTTCAGGATCAGGATCATGGGACATTATAGGATCCTCATACTAACGATCATCTTCGCTTAATGCAATGTTATTTTTGCAGGAATATCTAGCAGGATATGCTCTAGGCATCATGATCCAGGGACGCGTCTTCACAATTATGGCAAGAGCTTAATTGAAGAAAGACGTTGCACAGGATATGGAAACATGGCTTGATTCATGGGCAGCAATTTAGGCTAGATTGTCTTTATTTCTAAAGGGGTAATGAGCTGATAATTAGTCATTTTACCTAAAATAAGTCACCTACACTTGTATAAATACCCCTCTTCCTCATTCGGAAGAACACACACGACATACGACACAACTCTCACACACTTAGACACTCGAAACAATAGTGATCCTTGTACTCAGCTCATTATCATCCGAAGTTGTAACCATTTTGTTCTTATATTGAAGTTTGGTGATCGGTAGTTGCCATCACCCGAGGTTTTTTATGCCGGAGATCATACATTGATCAAGGGCTTTTTCCTCGTATAAATCATTGTGTCTTTGCATCTTTTATCACAGAAGTGATCCTTTACTTTCATAATTAACCAAGCATCATACCCCGTTTACATAAAGTTTGGTTACATTATCCTTGTGTGATTTTTGACCAAAACAATAGTAATGGCAACGGAGACCTTTGCACCTTCCATGAGCTCATGCTTCTCGTAGTCAGTGTTGATCAGGACATTAGCCGTCTCGGTCTTGGCGTCTTGAAGGGCTTTTTGGAGGTCAGCAATCTTGTGATCCTTGAGCACCGCAACTTGTTGAAGGTCTGCATACTTCTTGTCCAGCTCTTCAACGCTCCCAACATAGTCTTCGATCTCAGCAAATTTCTGCAAAAAAGATAGAGCACAGTTCAAGATCACGTGATCCTTAAGTGAGCAGGCTACCTAGGCAGAGTCAGTGATCCTTACATCATTGAAGTATTCAAGGAACT
This sequence comes from Helianthus annuus, assembly GCF_002127325.2. Taxonomy (NCBI): domain Eukaryota; kingdom Viridiplantae; phylum Streptophyta; class Magnoliopsida; order Asterales; family Asteraceae; genus Helianthus; species Helianthus annuus. The sequence continues at coordinate 99,207,735 of NC_035437.2, forward strand.
AGTGGCGGATCAGTGGCAGGCCTTGCAGATCCTCAGCCTCAGAGGTTTTCCTTTTCTTGCCACCCCTTCCTTTAGTGGGTGCCTTGGGGATCGAAACAGTAGGGCTTGCAGTGGCCTTCTTCTTGGAGGATCGTACAATGTCAAGATCGGAAATGCTGAACTTGGAGGCAGATTTAGAAGATTTTCCGGCACCTACACATTCAAAACAGATAAGTATCCTTATTTTATTTTATTTTATTTTATTTTTATCATTTAATCATACATAGACACAGATACTTACTTGACATGGTGGCTGAGCCTGAGGATACCTCTTGTGAATCCTGGGTGCTTGTTTTGAATGATCTTACTGCAGGGTTGAGTCTTCGGAAAGCAAGAAGCCTCTCTCTTGTTGCAGGTGTCTTGAACAGGTGTGAGACAGAAATAGCTGCACAAAAGAAATGGAAATATGTTAGTGATCTTGGTTAGATGCATGCTTATCTGGTGATCCTTCTAAGGATCCTCTATCCTACCATGGGTGGTCCACTTTCTAGGCAGATCCTTTCCATCAGGGATGGAAGCCCGTCTGACGAAGAAGAATCGTCGTTTCCAATTGGTGTCGTTTTTGGTAGCTTTAAAGATGGGATGTTCTTCACCCGGCTTGCGTTTAAGAAGATATCGGTGAGATCCATGGCTGACAAGGTCATACATTTCCGAAAGCTTCGACATTCCCAAATCAATACCATGTTGCTCAATGATCCTTTCAAGGGTGATCAAAACCCTCCAGACCATGGGCATCGCTTGGATGAAAGAAATGCCAGTAAGGGAGAAAAAGGATTGGGTAATGTTTTGGTCAAAAATCACACAAGGATAATGTAACCAAACTTTATGTAAACGGGGTATGATGCTTGGTTAGCTATGAAAGTAAAGGATCACTTCTGTGATAAAGATACAAAGACACAATGATTTATACGAGGAAAAAGCCCTTGATCAATGTATGATCTCCGGCATAAAAAACCTCGGGTGATGGCAACTACCGATCACCAACTTCAATATAATAAAAATGTAGTTACAACTTCGGATAGTAATGAGCTGAGTACAAGGATCACTGAGTGTCTAAGTGTTTGAGAGTTGTGTCGTATGTTGTGTGTTTTTTTCCGAATGAGGAAGACGGGTACTTATACATGTGTGGGTGACTTATTTTAGGTAAAATGACTAAATATCAGCTCATTACCCCTTTAGAAATTAAGATAATCTAGCCTAAATTGCTGCCCATTAATCAAGCTAAGTTTCCATATCCGGTACAACGTCTATCTCCAATTTAGCTCTTGCCATATTTGTGAAAACGCGTCCCTGGATCATGATGTGTAGGGCATATCCTGCTAGGTGTTCCTGCAAAACAATTTTGTAACAAGTGGAAGTGACCGTTAGTGTAAGGATCACCATATCGTCCCATGATCCTGATCCTGAAGTCTGGCTGAGGATCACTATCTGCCAAAGAAACAAGGATCACTGGTCAGGATCACGTATAAGGATCATTTATAGTAAAATCCAGCCCCAACAATTGCCCCCAAAATATAAGGAGTTAAATGTAAATAGATGAGTTATATTTTGCTTTGAGCTTATCTCTAACGGACGATTCCGATTTACTAGCCGTTGCATATGGACTAGCCGTTATGATATTTACGAATTTAAATACAAAATGATCCTAACCCTATCTCCTATTTATAATCGTCACCGAAGGCTTGATCAGGTATCATCTTCTTCTTTCTCTTCTTTGCTCTGTTCTTTCGTGCTTTTACTCTGTTTTTTGTTCATAATATGCTGCTCCGTAATTCTCCGCACAAGAGTCCCAAGAAGGATAGTCCCTTAAAGAGCCAGGGAATTATCAAGGATTCTCACGTGGAGAGATGCTGCTTTACTGATGTCCACATAGACAAGATTCGCCATTGTTTCCCAGCGAATGTTGTTTTTAAACCCTTTGATCCTACTGCTTTGAGCGATCTTGTCTCAGATGTCTGGGTGGCTTTTCCTGCTACTCCCTTCCTCATTGGGTATTCATATCCTTTTCCGATGTTTACCCAATCTTTCTTTTCTCTTACCGGCATCTCATATATCCAAGCTATGCCGATGATCTGGAGGGTTCTATATACCTTCGAGAGGATCATCGAGCAAGAAGGGATTGATCTGGGGATGGCAGAGCTGGCCGAGCTCTATGATCTTACTACGTTTGGTTCCCACCGGTATCTGCTGAAACGGAAAGCTGGGGAGGATCACCCTATTTTCAAAGTGACCAAGAATGATACCAACTGGAAACGTCGATTCTTCTTTGTTAAGAGGGATTCCATCCCGGATGGGAAGGATCTGCCCAAGGAATGGGCCACTCATGGTAGGATAGAGGATCCTCGAAGGATCACTATCAGTTCTGTCTCATATGATGAGGATCACTGATGTCTTTTCTTTTTTGTCTTTTTATGCAGCTATCTCCGTTGCTCACTTAAGGTTGACCCCTGCTGCCAAAGAGAGAGTGTTAGCTTTCAAGAAGCTTGATCCTGAAGTTCGAAGCTTCCAGATTATTATCCAAGATTCTCAAGAGATATCCTCTGCGTCTGTCACAATGTCAAGTAAGTATCCTCATAAAAATAAGTTTTATGTGAAAGTATTTAATTTAACAAGGAGACTTATCTTGTTTTTTTGAATTGTGTAGGTGCTGGAAAATCTGCCAGGTCCGTTAAATCTGCCTCCAAGTTTGGGATTAGTGACCTTGCCAATGTCACCTCCTCAAAGAAGAAAGCTTCTGCTGCCAGCCCTTCAGTCTCAGCTCCTAAAGCGTCCATTCGGGGTAAGGGAAAAAAGAGGAAAGCCTCTGATGAACTCCAAGGATTCCCTCTCCTTCGTCAGCAATTTCTTGACTATGTGAACGAGGTGAGGATCACTGCCCCTGTTGGTTATCTAGTATCTTTCGATGATCACCTGATTCCGAGCTTGTCTTTATTTCTTTTGTTTGCAGAAACTTGCTGAGATTGAAACTTATCTTGGCAATGTTGAGGACCAGGAGAGCCAGATTGCCGATCTTCAGCAAATGGGTGTGTTGAAGGATCTCAAGATAGCGGATCTTGAGAAGGAACTCCAGGCTACCAAGGATGAAGCTGCTCAGAGGCTGATTGACATGGATAATGAGAAGCAGGAGATCATCCAGGATGCCAAGGTCTCTGCCGCAACTGCTATGTACAAGATACAACTACAAATGGCCGCGGAGGCTCAGGATCCTGCCTTTGACAAGAGCTCATGGGACGTGGAGGGTTGGAAGGCAAGGTTGGCGGACCTGGAGGATGAGGATGAGACTGAGGAGATCCCCATGCTGGAAGGCGGTGATGCTGATAAGGATCAGGGTGGAGAAGCTGGTGGTGATGGAGCAGTGAAGAAGTAAGCTGCATGATTGGGCGATGATGGATATTGTTGACTAGGCCGGAGCCCAATTTTTTAGGATTGGTAGTGGTCTTTTGTGGTTGTTGATGTTTGAAACAATTATGGTTTGTAATCTCTGGACAATAGTTTCTTAGGGTTAAGGATCCTGTATCCTTTGAACAATAGGTAGGATTACACATGGTGGAGGGATCCTCTGTTTGGGGGATGAAGCCGTTGTGATCCTGCCGCCTTCTAATTTCCCTGCAATACTTTTGAACCTATTATCATGGACACCCTTTACCTACCCCAGCGGACGGGCCACGTATTGCTGGTAGAAGCTTTGGGTAGGTAATTTTGACAACTTTTTGAAAGGGTTAAAGATCCTTTTGTTTAATAAATAAAATCTTAAACTTTTGTCGCTTATCTTGTGTTATTATCCTTTTTGATTTTCAATTGTTTTGACACATGTTTGTTTGAAAAGTTGAGCAAATTATGTTTAAGAAATTTAGGATATGATCCTGGATCAAATATCCTACAATCGAAAGTTTTCAAGATAGTTTATTTTAAGGATCATAGGTTCAGTTGCCAAGGTCTAAAGGTTATTCAAATGAATAATGAAATTAAAAGTAGTTAAGGATCATACCTGAGGATCCAAGTTAGGATCCTAACCTTTAATCGGAATTACCATAGGTAAAACTTTAATGGATAATAAGGATTAAGGATCCTTAATTGTTTAACTTCGAAAACCTGAAAAAATGGAATACAACTTGGGACTAAGCCAATATAAAGGATAAGTTAGTAACTGGGGACAAGCTCAAAGGATAACTGAGAATGATCCCAGAGGATCACTGGGGACGAGCCCAAAGGATAACTGGGGATGATCCCGGAGGATCACTGGGGACAAGCCCATAGGACAACTGAGGATGATCCCGGAGGATCACTGGGGACAAGCCCATAGGATAACTGAGGATGATCCCGGAGGATCACTAGGGACAAGCCCATAGGATAACTGGGGACAAGCCCAAAGGATCGTATGTAAACTGGAGTATGGCCCTTTCTGGCAACTATCCAAACTTAGTGACATGAAAATGTCAAAACCTTAGCTAACGTGAAAACGTTAGAAACCTTAGGAACGGATGTATGGTGCGTCCACCATTATACGTAGGATCCTGGGTATAGCCAGTACGATGAGGTCGCCAGCCCCGAAAGTGGGTACTGATCCCAAGGACGTGAACTATATCAGGATCATCGTGCGCTGCTGGCGGAAACTGGGGATAATCCCAAGGATAACTGGGGTTGGACCCAAGGATCTGTGGTGCTTTTGAAGATCTTTGATGATATGCTGAAGATACCTGAACTTATCATAACTCAAATGGTTTGTGAGTAGGGGATGAAGGATACATGATCCTTATCCTTAAAAAATAAGAAAATGCAATAGTTTTAGGATAAGCATATTACCTGAGTAAGGATCACCGATATCTCCAGGATCCTTCAAGGATACTTCAATGTAAGGATCACATGCAGGAAGGATCATGTTCACATGAAATATTTCTTTAAGTGAACAGCATTCCAGGCTCTTGGTAACAAGTTTCCTTCCATGGTTAGCAACCTGTATGCCCCCTTTCCTGCTTCAGCTTCAATCAAGTAGGGACCTTCCCATTTTGGTGCTAGCTTCCCGTCAGCAGGATTGATGGTATTTTGAAATGCTTTTCTCAACACCATATCTCCGACTTGGAACTTCCTTATCCTGACATTCTTGTTGTAGGCACCAGCCATCCTTTGTTGGTAGCTTGCCATCCTTATCCTAGCTAGATCCCTGATTTCCTCAATAGTATCCAAATCCTGAGCTAGGATCGTAGCATTTTCTTCAGGATCACGAGCACTTGTTCTAGCAGTTGGGATCACCATCTCTGTTGGGATCACTGCTTCTGCCCCAAATACTAAAGAGAAGGGTGTCTGACCGGTGGCATTTTTGGGAGTTGTCCTATCAGCCCATAGCACATAAGGTAACTCTTCTGCCCATTTCCCTTTCTTGGATCCTAGCTTCTTCTTCAGATTGTTGATGATGATCTTGTTGGATGATTCTGCTTGACCATTGGCTTGTGGGTGAACTGGTGTTGATGTGATCATCTTGATTCCCCAACTGTCACAAAAGTTAGTGGTTCTCCTTCCAATGAATTGAGAACCATTATCACATACAATTTCAGAGGGAATGCCAAATCTGGTTATAATGTTTCTTTTGATAAAGGATATAACTTCCTTCTCTCTGACTTGAGCAAAGGCTTCAGCTTCTATCCACTTGGAGAAATAGTCAGTCATGGCGAGCATAAATACTTTTCCACCAGGTGCTTTAGGAAGCTTGCCAACTATATCCATTCCCCATCTCATGAATGGCCAAGAGGATGGTATTGGGTGTAAGAATTCAGCTGGTTGATGGAGGATATTGCTATGTCTTTGGCAAGGATCACACTTTTTAGCATATTCTACAGCATCCCTTTTCATGGTTGGCCAGTAGTATCCTGTTCTAAGGATCCTTGAGAATAATGCCCTGCCCCCAGTGTGGTTTCCACAATCTCCTTCGTGGAAGTCTCTCAATACTTCTTCTATTTCAGGATCTTCAATACATCTTAAATATGGTCCTGCAAGGGATCGTTTATATAGCACATTATTTAAGATTGCAAATTGAGATACCTTAATCCTGAAGGCTCTAGGATTTTCTCCCGTTGGAATCTCTCCGTTTTGCAAGTATTTCATGATTGGTGGGATCCATGATCCTGAATAAGATCGAGCTTCTTCATTAGGGATTACTGCAGTATCCTCTTCTATTTCCATGGCTACTTGATTTTCAATAGCAGGAGCCAGGATATGGATGATAGGGATACTTATATCTTCTGGAATTTTTAAGGATGATCCTAGGTTGGCCAATGCATCAGCTTCCGTGTTATCCTCCCTTGGTACCTGTGTTAAGTTAAAAGAAACAAAAGAGAGTGCCAATTCTTTGACTATCTCTAAATATTTGGTTAGTTTTTCACCTTTAACAGCATAGGATCCGTTAAAGTGATTAGTGATCAATAATGAATCTACATATACGTTAAGATACTTTACCCCCATATCCTTAGCGATTTGTAAGCCAGCAATTAGGGCTTCATACTCAGCCTCATTGTTAGTTGCTTGGAACTCACAGGCTATGGAGTGGGGTATTATGTCCCCCTGTGGCGATTTTAGGAGGATCCCTAGCCCTGTGCCTTTGATGTTGAGGATCCGTCAGTGTGTAGGATCCAAGGATCCTTGGTCTCATCCAGCTGCTGGACCTCCAATTCTGCTTCCTTTTGTAGATCACTACTGAAATCAGCCACAAAGTCAGCTAGTGCTTGAGATTTAATGGCTGTTCTTGGTTCGTATCTTATATCATGGGCACTAAGCTTCACTGCCCACTTAGCCATTCTCCCTGACATATCCGGTTTCCTGAGGACATTCTTAATTGGAAAATTAGTTTTATCAATAATAGTATGGGTTTCAAAATAATGCCTTAACTTCGTGGATGCCATGATTAATGCAAGGATGAGTTTTTCGAGGTGTGAGTACCTGGATTCGGCATCAAGTAGACTTTTACTTACATAGTAGATAGGATTATTGTGTACCTTCGTGATCCTTAACAAGGACAGCACTTACAGCGGTTGAGGATACCGCCAGATATAAGGATAACACATCTCCTTTTTCCGGTTTTGCTAATGCTGGTGCTGAGGACATATATTCTTTAAGGGCTTGTAAAGCATTCTCATGCTTCTCAGTCCATTCGAACTTCTTATTCTTCCTTAGGATATCGTAGAATTCTTTGCACTTTTCTGAGGATTTCGATATGAACCTGTTCAAAGCTGCTATCCTGCCTGTTAGTCTTTGAACATCGTTGGCATTGGCAGGAGATTTGATATTTATTAATGCTTTGATTTGTTCCGGGCTTGCTTCAATGCCCCTCTGGGTTACCATGTATCCTAAGAACTTTCCTGCCTTAACACCAAAATGGCATTTTGAAGGATTAAGTTTCATGTTGTAACTATCAAGGATATCGAATGCTTCTTCCAAGTCCCTTAGGTGATCCTCAGCTTTCTTTGACTTGACCACCATATCATCTATGTACACCTCCATAGTTTTTCCAATTTGATCTTTGAACATCATATTTACCAGCCTTTGATATGTTGCACCTGCATTTCTTAGTCCAAAAGGCATGGCAATATAACAATATAAACCGGTTGGGGTCATAAAGGCTGTATCCTCTTGGTCAGATGGTTCCATCTGGATTTGTTGGAATCCAGATGATGCATCCATAAAAGTTAACAGTTCATGCCCCGCTGTTGCATCCACCATGGAGTCAATGTGGGGTAATGGGAAAGGATCCTTGGGACATGCCTTATTCAAATCAGTGAAATCGACACATACCCTCCACTTTCCGTTTTTCTTTTGGACAACAACCACATTGGCTAACCATTTAGGATACTTTGCCTCTCTGATCATACCTGCTCGGAGTAGTCTCTCTACTTCTTCTTGGATAATGGCATTCCTTTCTGGTGCAAACTTCCTCCTTTTTTGATGGATTGGCTTGATAGACCTGTCAATGCCAAGTTTGTGAGTAATAATATCCTTAGATATACCTGTCATATCTTCATGTTTCCAAGCAAAGGTAGATTTTCTTCTTTTGAGGAAGGATATCATGTCTTCTTTCATCTTGCCAAGGATCCCTGATCCGATATAGATTTTCGATTCAGGATCACTAGGATCCAAGAGGATTTCATCTACATCTTGTTCCCTTGCCTCCAAGACGTTCCTCGGAGGATACTGTAATTGCTATTGCTCCCTTGGTCTCAAGGTTGGCTTCATGGATGAGGTATAGCAATCCTTAGCTTCTTGCTGGTCACTGTCGATCTTGATTATCCCCCATGGGCTAGGGAGCTTCACACATTGATGGTAGGTAGATGGAACTGCTTTCATGTCATGTATCCAAGGCCTGCCAAGGATAACGTTGCAACAAGATAAACAGTCAATAACACAAAATTTTTGGTAATTATGTAATCCTTCCACGTAGATTGGGAGTTTGATGTCCCCCAGAGTTTTCTTCGTTTCTCCACTGAATCCCACAAGCACGGAGGATCTTGGGGTGATGTCTGATTCTGGGATTCCCATCTTCTTCAAGACATCAAGCTGGATAATGTTCACTGAGCTCCCTCCGTCAATAAGGATCCTGCGGACAAAATGGTTAGAGATAAAGAGAGTGATAACTAAGCTATCATGGTGAGGATCCTGAACATTAATGCGATCATCCTCATCAAATGTTATCATCTTTCCTTCTGAGACGCTTGAGGTTCTAATAGGCCTATCTCCATTATCCATTTTTGATTCTTTTGCATGTCTTTTAGCCGCTGAGAAGGATGTTCCACAAATGTCTGATCCTCCGGATATGAAGTTAATCACTTGTGCGTTTGCCGGAGGTGCTGGAGCCTTTTCAGGGATCCTTTCAGGATCCTGGGTCCTTTGCTTTTTTCTCCCCAATAATTCTTTTAGATGCCCCTTGCTTAGCAGGTATCCAATTTCTTTTCTTAAGGCTATGCAATCTTCAGTCAGATGGCCGAAATCCTCATGGTATGCACACCATTTGGACTTGTCTTTAGTCCCGGATGGTTTATCATTCTTCCTGGGCCACCTAGCCTTTTCACCTAGATTCTGCATTGCAAGGATTAGTTCATGATTATCAACGGAAAAACAATATTCCGAGATTGGAGGATATTCTTCATCATCCTCTTCTTGGTCGACAGCATGCACATTCTTGTTCTCGTTTCTATGGTAGGATTTGAACTTGTTGTTTTTGAAGGAGGATCCTTGCTTATCTTGTTTTGAGGATCCTACTTGTCTCTCCTGGATCCTCTTGTCATCCTCTAGCCGGATAAACCTGAGTGCTCGAGTTCTTACTTCATCTAAGTTCCTGCAAGGTGTCATAACAAGATCATCATAGAATAATGAATCCTTAAGAAGTCCCATTTTGAAGGCTTCAACAGCCGTAGCCATATCCAAGTTGGGAATATCCAAGGATTCTTTACTAAATTTGGTTATATAATCTCTTAATGATTCGTTATGATTTTGAGTTATCCTGTACAAATCACTAGTTAATTTTTCGAATTTTCTACTACAAGAGAATTGGTTATTGAATAAATTAACTAAATTAGCAAATGAAGTAATAGAGTAAGGGGGAAGACTTAGCAGCCATTTAAGGGCTGATCCAGTAAGAGTAGATCCAAATCCTTTACATAGGCATGCTTCCTTCAATTTTTCTGGGATAGGATTGATCTCCATCCTTTCCCTGTATTGTGCTATATGCTCCTCTGGATCCGTTGTGCCGTCATACAACTTCATGGTAGGGATATGGAACCTTTTGGGTACCTCTGCATCACAGATTGGTGGTGCAAAGCGAGATACCTTGTGGCTCCCATCTGCAATCTCTGGGATAGGCTTGACTACCCCTGGAACACTTGAGATCATGTCCTTTAGTTTCTGTAGTTCCCTGGCCATAACATGATTGGTACCTGTATCCTGCATGAACCCAAGGTTAGTAGTAGGATAATTATTTAAAGTGTTACCTCCCATTGGGTTCAAGTTAGGGAATCCATATTGCTGGGATTCTGGAACAACGGAGGGACCAGTGGAAGCAATGGTCTGCATTGGAATGAAGTCCCCTTGATGGACATCTAGACTCCCTGTTTGCAAATTTTTTAAGGATCCTGGCATCTGTAAGGATCCTGGTGTCTGGGATGATCCTGGAACGAAGGAGGATCCTTGAACCTGGGATGATCCTGGAATAAAGGAGGATCCTTGGCCCTGGAATGATCCTGGGATAAAGTAGGATCCTTGAAACTGCTGTGACCCCGGATAGGCTCCCGGATTCATGAAGGATCCCATATACTGAGGATAGGATCCTGCTGGCTGAAAATACGAGCCCGATGTCTGAGTCATTGCTGCTGACTTGAGATGTAATCCTCTCGTCTCCCCTGTGATCTGTACGTCTGGGATCCCTGATGGCTGAGAGGTGACCATTGGAGTCTCAAAACTCAAGGATTTTGGCATCAGTGGGGAATGATCCTCTGCCGCTTTCTTTTGTCTTTTGAGATCTCCAATCTCCCTGAGGATCCTGTCATTAGTTTCATCCTGCCGCTGCATACGATCCTTCATCTGCAAAATTAAAGCAAACACATCACTAGTACTGGGAATAGAAGAATTCATAGCAGAAGAAGATGGAGGTTTAGAGAAAGAAGGGGTTGGTCTCTTCTCAGCATTTTTCTGGGATCCTGCCGGTGGAGGAGGTAGAGTGGTTTGTGCTGAGGTGACTGCAGACATCGCCGTGGAGGTGTTCTTCAATGATGAAGCCATGTAACTCTTTGAAATGATTTCGAACAAAAGATTTTCTTTATGAATGAAGCACCAATTGCCCCACGGTGGGCGCCAAACTGTTTTGGTCAAAAATCACACAAGGATAATGTAACCAAACTTTATGTAAACGGGGTATGATGCTTGGTTAGCTATGAAAGTAAAGGATCACTTCTGTGATAAAGATACAAAGACACAATGATTTATACGAGGAAAAAGCCCTTGATCAATGTATGATCTCCGGCATAAAAAACCTCGGGTGATGGCAACTACCGATCACCAACTTCAATATAATAAAAATGTAGTTACAACTTCGGATAGTAATGAGCTGAGTACAAGGATCACTGAGTGTCTAAGTGTTTGAGAGTTGTGTCGTATGTTGTGTGTTTTTTTCCGAATGAGGAAGACGGGTACTTATACATGTGTGGGTGACTTATTTTAGGTAAAATGACTAAATATCAGCTCATTACCCCTTTAGAAATTAAGATAATCTAGCCTAAATTGCTGCCCATTAATCAAGCTAAGTTTCCATATCCGGTACAACGTCTATCTCCAATTTAGCTCTTGCCATATTTGTGAAAACGCGTCCCTGGATCATGATGTGTAGGGCATATCCTGCTAGGTGTTCCTGCAAAACAATTTTGTAACAAGTGGAAGTGACCGTTAGTGTAAGGATCACCATATCGTCCCATGATCCTGATCCTGAAGTCTGGCTGAGGATCACTATCTGCCAAAGAAACAAGGATCACTGGTCAGGATCACGTATAAGGATCATTTATAGTAAAATCCAGCCCCAACAGGTAAAAGCTGGAAAAGGATAAGTATATCCTATGGTGAAGGGGGTGACTGGAAAGGCTATCCAGGTTTCAGAGGCATGATCGCTTAAATTAGTGGGATCGAACGGTTTGAAAACGGCATTCGCCGGAAAGCAATGGCGAATTCTATCAATTTGTGGATCGGTGAAACAGCAGCATTCTTTTGCGGAATCTTTGATGATCCCTTGGCTCTTCAAGGGGCTGTTCTTCTTGTGATCCTTGCCCAGTGAGGATTGGAGCATCATTTTTGCTGTGATGATGGTAAAGAAAGAAAAACAGAGCAAGAAGATGAAGAGAGAAAGGAGAGAGGAGTACCTGAATAAGTCTTCGAATGAGGATTTAAAAGAAACGCTTGAATTTAAATGCCCTCTAGCCCTTATCTCTAACTGCCATTTATAATGATGATTTTGCAGGATAGTCACCTCAGTGACGTCAGGATTTCAACGGCTAGTCCGCTTATAACGGCTAGTTTGATGGATGATCCGTTGCGGATAAGGACGACAAAATATAACTCATTATTTACAATATTGCTCCTTATATTTTGGGGGCAATTGTTAGGGGTGGATTCACCTATGATCAGTGATCCTCATTTACTGATTGGATCTGGTGATCCTTGTTTCTGCTTCAGATAGTGATCCTCAGGAGGGTTGCAGGATCAGGATCATGGATCATGGTAAGGATCCTTATATTAACGATTGTCTACTTTGAATATGTTATTGTTTTGCAGGAGCATGAGCTTGGACTTGGTCTTGGCGAGATTCCTGGGGTATATTCGTTATTTCTTCCACACGTGCTTGACCAATATGGACGTTATGGAGTTCGTGGGGAACTTGCATGAAATGCGGATAGTTTGTTAGCTTAGATATTTTCCATTTTTAAGGGGATAGCGAGCTAAATTTAGAACACTTGGCTATTTTTAGCTTAACACACACACTCGTAACTTCTCTTGACAATTCACTTGGCGATTACAGATTTCTGTGCACTTTACACTGTAGTAACCCTTGTAATTAGCTCGCTATCATCCAAAGTTATAACAGATTTATTGTTTAATTTGAGTTGGTGATCGGTAGTTTCCATCACCCGAGGTTTTTTATGTCGGAGATCTTCTAAAGATCAAGGGCTTTTTCCTCGTATAAATCTCTGTGTCATTTGTTCATTACGACATAAAGTGATCCTTCATATCATTCAATAATTCAAGCATCATTCTCCGTAACAAAGAGTTTGGTTGCATTATCCTTGTCTGATTTTTGACCAAAACAGGATCCATTAAAATGATTAGTAATTAACAAGGAGTCAACATATACTTGCAAATTCTTAATATTCATATTTTTAGCTAGTTCTAATCCTGCAATTAAAGCCTCATATTCTGCTTCGTTATTGGTAGCAGGAAATTCACACCTAATAGCCTGGGGTAATATGTCCCCCTGTGGCGATTTTAGTAGTATTCCCAGTCCTACTCCTCTAACATTACATGCTCCATCAGTGTACAATGTCCAGGATCCTGAGGATTCTCCTAATTGTTGGACTTCTAGGTCTACCTCATCCTGAATGTCACTACTGAAATCAGCCACAAAGTCGGCTAGAGCCTGCGATTTTATGGCATTCCTAGGTTCATATACTAGGTCATAAGCACTGAACTTCACTGACCACTTAGCCATCCTACCGGACATCTCTGGTTTCCTAAGCACATTTTTTACAGGATAATTAGTTTTAACATGAATCCTATGTGTCTCGAAGTAATGTCTAAGCTTCATTGATGCCATAACTAGAGCCAATATTAACTTTTCTAAATGAGAATATCTAGTTTCAGCATCTAATAAACTTTTGCTAACATAATAAACAGGATACTGCTGACCTTCATGATCCTTTACTAGGACAGCACTTATGCATTCCCTGATACTGCAAGATACAGGGATAATGGTTCACCATCCTCAGGCTTCATTAGTAGAGGTGCAGTTGAGAGGTATTGCTTCAAATCCTGCAAGGCTGCTTCATGCTTCTCCCCCCATTCGAACTTCTTATTTTTCTTCAGGATATCATAAAACTCCTTTCATTTTTCTGAGGATCTTGAGATAAATATATTTAGCGCTGCTACTCGTCCTGTCAGCCTTTGAACATCCTTCATGTTAGAAGGTGATTTGATATCTAGGATGGCTTTGATCTGTTCCGAGCTCGCTTCTATCCCCCTCTTAGTTACCATATATCCTAGAAACTTTCCTGCCCCCACTCCAAAATGGCACTTGGCAGGATTTAACTTCATGTTATATTGATCTAGGATATCAAATGCTCCCTTAATATCCTGGAGGTGATCCTCAGCCTTTTTAGATTTCACCACCATATCGTCGATGTATACCTCCATTGTGTCCCCCAGCTTATCTTTGAACATCATGTTCACCAATCTCTGGTATGTTGCACCTGCATTTTTCAAACCGAAAGGCATAGCAGTATAACAATAAATACCTGTTGGTGTCATGAAGGCAGTATCCTCTTGGTCCGAAGGCTCCATTTGAATCTTCTGAAATCCTGAGGATGCATCCATGAAGGTTAACATCTCGTGCCCAGTGGTAACATCCACCATTGCATCAATATGAGGAAGAGGAAATGGGTCTTTGGGACAAGCCTTATTCAAGTCTGTGTAATCTACACAAACTCTCCATTTCCCATTCTTCTTCTGAACCACTACCACATTTTCTAGCCATTTGGGAAATTTGACTTCTCTGATCATCTTGGACTTCAATAGACTTTCAACCTCTTCTTGAATAATTATGTTTCGTTCTGGAGCAAACTTCCTTCTCTTTTGCTGGACAGGCTTGAAAGACCTGTCAATTCCAAGCTTGTGAGTGATAATATCTTTGGATATACCTGTCATATCCTCATGCTTCAATGCAAATGTTGACATCCGACATTTCAAAAAGTTAGTAAGCTGATCCTCAATATCTTGAGGGATATTGGTTCCTACGAGCACCGAGATATCCGGATTATCCTGGTCCAGGATAATTTTCTTAACATCCTGTTCTGAAGCCTCCGCGATATCCTGGGCTCGTATCTTTAATTGCTATGATGCATTGGGCTTGGTTGAGGATTTCATCGAGGACGAATAACATTCCTTTGCCTCTTGTTGATCACTTTCCACCTTGACAGCCCCCCAAGGAGTAGGGATCTTGATACACTGATGATAGGTTGATGGGACGACCTTCATGTCATGGATCCATGGCCTGCCCAGTATGATGTTATAGCAGGATAGGGAGTCCATCACACAGAAACGTTGTATCGAGTTGACCCCTTCAACATATACTGGTAACTTTATCTCTCCCACGGTATTCCTAGCTTCTCCACTGAAACCAACGAGCACAATGGACTTCGAAGTAATGTCCATCGGAGATACATTCATCCTCTTCAATGTTTCCAGCTGAATTATATTGACAGAGCTACCGTTGTCCACCAATATCCTGCGTACAAAATGGTTAGCAACATACAATGTTATTACGAGAGCATCATGGTGAGGATCCTGCACAGTATCCCGGTCACCACTATCGAAAGTGATCACTTTGTCAGTTGTAAGGATTGTCATCCTGGCTGGTTTATCTCCCCTTTCAGTCTTAGCCTCCTTTGCATGCCTCTTGGCCGCAGAATACGAAGTCCCACACATGTCGGATCCTCCCGAGACAAAGTTGATTATCTTGGCATCCGCAGGAGGTGATGCCACTCGTTCAGGATCCTACTCCGTATCCTGACCCTTATTCTTCTTTCTTCCTAGGAGATCCTTCAGATACCCCTTGCTCAGAAGATAACTTATTTCTTTTCTTAGAGCAATGAAATCCTCAGTCACATGACCAAAATCTTCATGGAAGGCACCCCATGTGGATTTATCCTTCCAATCAGCTTTTTGTTGGTTCTTTCGAGGCCACCTAGCTTTGTCTCCTAAACCCTGCATAGCATACATTAATTCAGGAATGTTAACAGAAAAGCAATATTCAGATAATTTAGGATATTCTTCAGGATCCTCATCTTCGACAGCATTCACTTTCTTGTTGTCATTTCTACCATATGGCTTAGAGCGATATGGTTTAAATGAGGATTCTGACTTCCTATTGGTTGACTCGTAGGTAGTGGATGAGTTCATCCTTTCTTGCATTTTCTTATCATCCTCCAGCCTGATATATCTCAAGGCCCTGTTTCGAGCCTCATCCAAATTCTTGCAAGGATTCATCATAATTGTTTTGGTCAAAAATCACACAAGCATAATGCAACCAAACTCTCTGTAACGGGGAATGATGCTTGAAATGATGAATAAAGATAAGGATCACTTAAATGTAAATTACACAAGTGACACAAGGATTTATACGAGGAAAAAGCCCTTGATCAATGAATGATCTCCGACATAAAAAACCTCGGGTGACGGAAACTACCGATCACCAAGTTCAAATATAATAAATAACGTTTACAACTTCGGATAGTAACGAGCTAGGTACAAGGATCGCTATGGTGTAGTATGCTAGAGCGTGCAAGAAATGTGTCGTCCCCTGCCAAATGCTCGAGAGTGCACTTATATAAGTGTGTGTAGCTGAAATTAGGCAAGTCTCCTAACTACTAGCTCGTTACCCCTTTTAGAAATAGAAGTAAATTTAGCCTAACAAACTATCCGTAATTTGTGATAAGTTTCCATATTCTCCACAACGTCTATTTCCGGTTATGCATGTGCGAAATTAGCGTGGGAGATTCCTTAATAACGTTGCCAAGACCGGGTCCAACTTGTAATACCTGCAAAACAACATGAAATTCAAAGAGAACAATCGTTAGTATGAGGATCCTTGGGATGATCCATGATCCTGACCCTAGAGCTCTTCTGAGGATCACTATCTGCCATAAAAACAAGGATCACTGTTAGGATATCATGTAAGGATCACAGGTCATTAAAAATCCTGCCCTAACAATTGCCCCCAAAATATAAGGAGTAATTGTGAAACGTTGACGAATTATATTTTGCTGATCTTATCTGTAACTAACTCAACGGATATATAGTCGTTGTAAACGAACTATCCGTTGCAATCCTGACGTCACGGAGGTGACAGCCCTGCACAAATCATGATTATAAATAGAGATAGGGATAGGATCGTTTGCATTTAAAATCAAGAACTTCTCCCTTTATAACCGCATTCAGAGGATTTGAACAGGTATTCTCCCCTTCATCTTCTTTCTTGCTTGCTCTGTTTTTCTTCTCGTATCTATTTCGTTCAAAATGTTGCTCCGGAATTCCTCTGCCAAGGGTCTTCAGAAGGAAAGCCCCTTCAAGAGTCAAGGGATCATTACAAACTCTGCTAAAGAACGCTGTATCTTCACTGATCCTCAAATCGACAGGATTCGGTGCTGTTTTCCTGCAAATACTGTGTTCAAACCCAATGATCCTTCTGCCCTGAGCGATCACACTTCTAATTCATGGGTTGCTTTCCCTGTGACCCCGTTTGCCATAGGTTACACGTATCCCTTTCCAGCTTTCACCCAATCCTTCTTCTCCTTGACCGACATATCTTACATTCAGGCCATGCCGATGATCTGGAGGGTTTTGTATACCCTTGAGAGGATCATCGAGCAAGAAGGGATAGACTTAGGCATGGCCGAGTTAGGTGAGCTGTATGATCTGACCACCTTTGGTTCCCATCGTTATCTGTTCAAACGTAGACCTGGGGAGGAGCATCCGATCTTCAAGGCTACCAAGAATGATACTAACTGGAAGCGGCGGTTCTTTTTTGTGAGGAGAGATACTATCCCTGATGGGAAGGATTTACCCAAGAAGTGGGCTACCCATGGTAGGATAGAGGATCCTGGGAAGGATCAACGTAGAACTTATCCTTTAGTATAAGGATCACTGACATTCTTTTGTTTTCTGGTTGTGCAGCTATCTCCGTTTCACATCTTAGGTTGACTCCTGCTGTAAAAGAGAGACTCTTGGCCTTCAAGAGGCTTGATCCTGAAATAAGAACTTTCAAGATTACCACCCAGGATTCTCAGGAAGTATCCTCTGCTTCTGTCACAATGTCAAGTAAGTATCCTTATTTAAAGAGTAATTATATACTGAAATTCAAATTAAGTTAAAATACTTATCTTGTTTTGGTTGTGTAGGTGCTGGAAAATCCACCAAATCTGCCTCGAAGTTCAGCATCACCGATCTCACCAACGTCAGATCCTCTAAGAAGAAGACTCCTGCTGCTAGCCCAACGGCTTCAGTCCCTAAAGCACCCCTCAGAGGAAAGGGAGGCAAGAAGAGAAAGACCTCCGAGGCTGAGGATCTGCAAGGCCTTCCCTTGATCCGCCAACAGTTCCTGGAGTACTATAATGAGGTAAGGATCACTGTCCCAGCTTATATATCCTACTCGTTTTGAGGATCACTTGGTTCTGATGTTATCCCTTGTTTTCCTTGCAGAAATTTGCTGAGATAGAGACATATGTTGGCCACGTTGAGGATCAGGATCGCCAGATTGCTGATCTTCAACAGGTTGCTGTGTTGAAGGATCTCAAGATAGCTGATCTTGAGAAGGATCTCCAGAACGCCAGGAATGAGGCTGCCAAAATGCTGATCAACTTTGACTATGAGAGGCACGAGATCACCGAGGATGCCAAGGTTTCTGCCGCCATAGCAATGTATAAGACTCAGCTGCAAATGGCCATGGAAGCTCAGGATCCTGCCTTTGACAGGAGCACATGGGACGTGGAGGGCTGGAAGGCGAGGCTGGCAGAGCTGGATGATGAAGAAGAGGCTGAGGAGATCCTGACACTTGAGGCTGGAGGCACTGGCAAGGATCAGGGTGGTGAGGCAAGTGGAGCTGGTGGTGATGATGCAGCGAAGGATTAAGCTGCAGGATTGGGCGATGAAGGAAATTTCTAGACATAGCCGGAGCCCAATTTTTTGTTTGTTTGTTTGGTGGTTGTTTGAACAATTTATGGTCTGTACTTATGAACAATAGTTTTAGGGTTAAGGATCAAGGATCCTTCAGACGATAGGTAGGATTGCATATGGTGGAGGGATCCTCTGTTTGGGGGATGAAACCATTGTGATCCTGCCGCCTTTATTTTCCTGCACAACTTGAAAACTATTATCATGGATGTTAGGGCTGGATTTTTATAACACATGATCCTTACATGTGATCCTAACCAGTGATCCTTGTTTCTTTGGCAGATAGTGATCCTCAGCAGAGTTCCAGGATCAGGATCACAGACCATCATAGGGATCCTCATGCTAACAGTTGTTTTCATTGAATTTAATGTTATCTTGCAGGAATGTCTAGCAGGATCCGCTCTTAGCATCGCAAACAAGGGACGCGTCTTTACAACTTTGGCATATGCTTAATCAGAGATGAACGTTGTAGAGGATATGGAAACTCGGCATGATTTAAGGGCGATAATTTAGGCTAGATTTACTTTTATTTCTAAAGGGGTAATGAGCTGATTGTTAGTCTATTTACCTAAAATAGGTCACTCACACTTGTATATATAACACTCTTCCCCATTCGGAAGACACACAACACATTTCTCACACGCTTAGATACTCGATACTATAGTGATCCTTGTACTCAGCTCATTATCATCCGAAGTTGTAACCATTTTTTGTTATATTGAAGTTTGGTGATCGGTAGTTGCCATCACCCGAGGTTTTTTATGCCGGAGATCATTCATTGATCAAGGGCTTTTTCCTCGTATAAATCCTTGTGTCGCTTGCATATTTCTCACTAAAGTGATCCTTTACTTTTTCAACAAACCAAGCATCATTCCCCGTTTACCTAGAGTTTGGTTGCATTATCCTTGTGTGATTTTTGACCAAAACAGTTTGGCGCCCACCGTGGGGCAATTGGTGCTTCATTCATAAGAAAACTTTCTGTTGGAAATCATTTCAAAGAGTTACATGGCTTCATCATTGAAGAATACATCCACGGCGATGTCTGCAGTCACCTCGTCTCAGAACACTCTGCCTTTGCCTCCACCACCGGCAGGATCTCAAAAAAATGCTGAGAAGAGACCAACTCCTACTTTCTCCAAACCTTCATCTTCTTCTGCTATGAATTCTTCTGCTCCCAGTACTAGTGATGTATTTACTTTGATTTTGCAGATGAAGGATCGTATGCAGCGGCAGGATGAAACTAATGACAAGATCCTCAGGGAAATCGGAGATCTCAAAAGACAAAAGAAAGCGGCAGAGGATCATTCCCCACTGATGCCCAAATCTTTAAGTTTTGATACTCCGATGATCACTTCTCAGCCATCAGGAGTCCCAGACGTTCAAATTGTGGGAGGATCAAAAGGATTGCACCTCGGATCGGCAATAATGACTCAGGCATCGGGCTCACATTTTCAGCCGGCAGGATCCTATCCTCAGCATATGGGATCCTTCGTGAATTCAGGAGCCTATCCAGGAGCACAGCAGTTTCAAGGATCCTACTTTGTTCCAGGATCATCCCAGGTTCAAGGATCCTCCTTTGTTCCAGGATCATCCCAGGTTCAAGGATCCTTCTTTGTTCCAGGATCATCCCAGGTTCAAGGATCCTCCTTTGTTCCGGGATCGTCTCAGATACCAGGATCCTCCCAGATGCCAGGATCCCTAAAGAGTTTGCAAACAGGAAATCTAGATGTCCATCAAGGGGATTTCATTCCAATGCAGACCATTGCCTCCACTGGTCCCTCCATCATCCCAGAATCCCAGCCATATGGATTCACACCCAGTATTCCTAACCTGAACCCAATGGGAGGTAACACCTTAAATAATTATCTTACCACTAACCATGGATTCGTGCAGGATACAGGTATCAATCATGCTATGGCCAGGGAGTTGCAGAAGCTGAAGGATATGATCTCAAGCGTTCCAGGGGTAGTCAAGCCTATCCCGGAGATTGCAGATGGAAGCCATAAGGTATCTCGTTTTGCACCACCAATTTGTGATGCAGAGGTACCCAAAAGATTCCATATCCCTACTATGAAGCTGTATGATGGTACAACGGATCCTGAGGAGCACATAGCACAATACAGGGAGAGGATGGAGATCAATCCAATCCCAGAAAAGTTAAAGGAAGCATGCCTATGTAAAGGATTTGGATCCACTCTTACTGGATCAGCTCTTAAATGGCTGCTAAGTCTTCCCCCTTACTCTATCACCTCATTTGCTAATTTAGTTAATTTATTCAATAATCAATTCTCTTGTAGTAGAAAATTTGAAAGATTAACTAGTGATTTATACAGGGTAACTCAAAGTCATAATGAATCATTAAGAGATTATATAACTAAATTCAGTAAAGAATCCTTGGACATTCCTAACTTGGATATGGCCACGGCTGTTGAGGCCTTCAAAATGGGACTGCTTAAGGATTCATTGTTCTATGATGATCTTGTTATGACACCGTGCAGGAACCTAGATGAAGTAAGAACTCGGGCACTCAGGTTCATCCGGCTAGAGGATGACAAGAGGATCCAGGAGAGACAAGTAGGATCCTCAAAACAGGAGAAGCAAGGATCCTCCTTCAAGAGCAATAAATTCAAATCCTACCATAGAAATGACAACCAGAACGTGCATGCTGTTGACCAAGAAGAAGATGATGAGGATTATCCTCCGATTTCTGAATATTGTTTTTCTGTTGACAATCATGAACTAATCCTTGCAATGCAGAATCTAGGAGAAAAAGCCAGGTGGCCCAGAAAGAATGATAAACCATCCGGGACTAAAGACAAGTCAAAGTGGTGTGCATACCACGAGGATTTCGGGCATCTAACTGAAGAGTGCATCGCATTAAGAAAGGAAATTGGATATCTGCTAAGCAAGGGGTATCTAAAAGAGTTGTTGGGAAGAAAAAAGCAAAGGACTCAGGATCCTGAAAGGATCCCTGAAAAGGCTCCAGCCCCTCCGGCGAATGCACAAGTGATCAACTTTATTTCCGGAGGATCAGACATCTGTGGTACATCCTTCTCAGCGGCTAAAAGGCATGCAAAGGAAGAAAAAATGGATAATGGAGAAAAACCTATCCGAACATCAAGTATCTCGGAAGGAAATACGATAACATTTGATGAGGATGACCGCATTAACGTCCAGGATACTCATCATGATAGTTTAGTTATTACTCTATTTATTTCTAACCATTTTGTCCGCAGGATCCTTATTGACGGAGGAAGCTCAGTAAACATTATCCAGCTTGATGTTCTAAAGAAGATGGGTATCCCAGAATCAGACATCACACCAAGATCCTCCGTACTTGTGGGATTCAGTGGAGAAACTAAGAAAACTCTGGGGGACATCAAACTCCCAATCTACGTGGAAGGATTACATAATTATCAAAAATTTTGTGTTATTGACTGTTTATCTTGTTGTAATGTTATCCTTGGCAGGCCCTGGATACATGATATGAAAGCAGTCCCATCCACCTACCATCAATGTGTGAAACTCCCTAGCCCATGGGGGATAATCAAGATCGACAGTGATCAGCAGGAGGCCAAGGATTGTTATACCTCATCCATGAAACCAACCTCGAAGCCAAGGGAGCAATAGCAATTACAGTATCCTCCAAGGAATGTCTTGGAGGCAAGGGAACAGGATGTGGACGAAATCCTTCTGGATCCTAATGATCCTGAATCAAAAATCTATATCGGATCAGGGATCCTTGGCAAGATGAAAGAAGACATAATATCCTTCCTCAAAAGAAGAAAATCTACCTTTGCATGGAAACATGAAGATATGACAGGTATATCTAAGGATATTATCACTCATAAACTTGGCATTGACAGGTCGATCAAACCAATCCACCAAAAAAGGAGGAAGTTTGCACCAGAAAGGAATGCCATTATCCAGGAAGAAGTAGAAAGACTACTTCGAGCAGGTATGATCAGAGAGGTAAAATATCCAAAATGGTTAGCCAATGTGGTTGTTGTCCAAAAGAAAAACGGAAAGTGGAGGGTATGTGTCGATTTCACTGATCTGAATAATGCATGCCCCAAGGATCCTTTCCCATTACCCCACATTGACTCCATGGTGGATGCAACGGCGGGGCATGAACTGTTAACCTTTATGGATGCATCATCTGGATTCCAACAAATTCAGATGGAGCCATCTGACCAAGAGGATACGGCCTTTATGACCCCAACCGGTTTATATTGCTATATTGCTATGCCTTTTGGACTAAGAAATGCAGGTGCAACATATCAAAGGCTGGTGAATATGATGTTCAAAGATCAAATTGGACAGACTATGGAAGTGTACATAGACGATACGGTAGTAAAATCAAAGAAAGCTAAGGATCACCTAAGGGACTTGGAGGAAGCATTTGATATCCTTGATAATTATAACATGAAGCTTAATCCTTTGAAATGTCACTTTGTTGTTAAAGCAGGTAAATTTCTAGGATATATGGTAACTCAGAGGGGCATTGAAGCAAGCCCGGAACAAATTAAAGCATTGGTGAATATCAAATCCCCTGCCAATGCTAAGGATGTGCAAAGGCTAACAGGCAGGATAGCAGCTCTAAACAGGTTCATATCAAAATCCTCAGAAAGATGTAAAGAATTTTATGATATCCTAAGGAAAAACAAGAGATTTGAATGGACTGAAAAGCACGAGAATGCTTTGAAAGCCCTCAAAGAATATATGTCCTCAGCTCCAGCATTAATGAAACCCGGAAAAGGAGATGTGTTATCCTTATATCTGGCGGTATCCTCAACCGCTGTAAGTGCAGTCCTTGTTAAGGATCACGAAGGTACACAACATCCTATCTACTATGTAAGTAAAAGTTTACTTGATGCCGAATCCAGGTACTCACACCTTGAAAAACTTATTCTTGCATTAATTATGGCATCTACTAAGCTAAGACATTATTTTGAAACCCATACTATTGTTGTTAGAACTAATTTTCCAATCAAGAATGTCCTCAGGAAACCAGAGATGTCCAGAAGGATGGCTAAGTGGGCAGTAAAGCTTAGTGCCCATGATATAAGATATGAGCCTAGAACAGCCATTAAATCCCAAGCACTAGCAGACTTTGTGGCTGATTTCAGTAGTAATCTACAAAAGGAAGCAGAATTGGAGGTCCAGCAGCTAGATGAAACCAAGGATCCTTGGATACTACACACTGATGGATCCTCAAATGCTAAAGCCACAAGGCTCGGCATACTACTAAAATCGCCACAGGGGGACATAATACCCCACTCCATAGCTTGTGAGTTCCAAGCAACTAACAATGAGGCTGAATATGAAGCCTTAATTGCTGGCTTGCAAATTGCTAAGGATATGGGGATCAGATATCTTAAAGTATACGTAGACTCATTACTGATCACTAATCACTTTAATGGATCCTATGCTGTTAAAGGTGAAAAACTAACCAAATATTTAGAGATAGTCAAAGAATTGGCACTCTCCTTTGTTTCTTTCAGTTTAACACAGGTACCAAGGGAGGAAAATACAGAAGCTGATGCATTGGCCAATCTAGGATCATCCTTGAAGATCCCAGAGGATATAAGTATCCCCATCATCCATATCCTGGCTCCTGCTATTGAAAATCAGGTGGCCATGGAAATAGAAGAGGATACTGCAGTGATTCCTAGTGAGGAAACTCAATCTCACTCAGGATCATGGATCTCACCAATCATGAGATACTTACAACACGGGGAGATTCCTATGGGAGAAAATCCTAGAGCTTTCAGGATTAAGGTATCTCAATTCACAATCTTAAATAATGTATTATATAAGCGATCTCTTGCAGGACCATATTTAAGATGTATCGAGGATCCCGAAATTCAAGAAGTATTGAGAGACTTCCATGAAGGAGATTGTGGAAACCACACTGGGGGCAGGGCATTGTTCTCAAGGATCCTTAGAACAGGATACTACTGGCCAACTATGAAAAGGGATGCTGTAGAATATGCTAAGAAGTGTGATCCTTGTCAAAGACACAACAATATCCTTCATCAGCCAGCTGAATTTCTACATCCTATACCATCCTCTTGGCCATTCATGAGATGGGGGATGGATATAGTTGGCAAGCTCCCTAAAGCACCTGGTGGAAAAGTATTTATGCTTGCCATGACCGACTACTTCTCCAAGTGGATAGAAGCTGAAGCTTTTGCTCAAGTCAGAGAAAAGGAAGTTATATCCTTTATTAAGAGAAACATTATAACCAGATTTGGCATTCCCTCTGAAATTGTATGTGATAATGGTTCCCAATTCATTGGGAGCAGAACCACTAACTTTTGTGACAGTTGGGGAATTAAGATGATAACATCAACACCAGTCCATCCACAAGCCAATGGTCAAGCAGAATCATCCAACAAGATCATCATCAACAACCTGAAGAAGAAATTAGGATCCAAGAAGGGGAAATGGGCAGAGGAATTGCCTTATGTGCTGTGGGATGATAGGACAACTCCCAAGAATGCCACTGGTCAAACACCCTTCTCTTTAGTATTTGGGGCAGAAGCAGTGATCCCAACAGAAATGGTGGTTCCAACTGCTAGAACAAGTACTCGTGATCCTGAAGAGAATGCTGCAAAACTAGCTCAAGACTTGGATACTATTGAGGAAATCAGGGATCTGGCTAGGATAAGGATGGCAAGCTACCAACAAAGAATGGTTGGTGCCTACAACAAAAATGTCAGGATAAGGAAGTTCCAAGTCGGGGATATGGTGTTGAGAAAAGCATTCCAAAATACCATCAATCCTGCTGATGGAAAATTGGCACCAAAATGGGAAGGCCCTTACTTGATTGAAGCCGAAGCAGGAAAGGGGGCATACAGATTGCTAACCACGGAAGGAAATTTGTTACCAAGAGCCTGGAATGCTATTCACTTAAAGAAATATTTCATGTGAACAGGATCCTTCAAGCATATGATCCTTACAATGAAAGCATCCTCGAAGGATCCCGGCGATATCAGTGATCCTTACTCTGGTAAAGTCCTTATCTCAAAACTTTTCCATTTTCTTATTTTTACCTAAGGATAAGGATCACGTATCCTTCATCCTCCTCTCACGAGAATTTGAGTTCTGATAGTACAGGTATCCTCAGCATGTTATTGATAGTCTTCAAAAGCACCTCAGATCCTTGGGTTCAACCCCAGTTATCCTTGGGCTTGTCCCCAGTTTTCGCCTGTAGCGCACGATGATCCTGGTATAGTTCACGTCTTTGGGACCAGTACCCACTTTAGGGGCTGACAACCTCATCGTACTAGCTATATCTAGGATCCTACGTATAATGGTAGACGTACCATACATCCGTTCCTAAGGTTTCTAACGTTTTCACGTTAGCTAAGGTTTTGACATTTTCATGTCACCAAGTTTGGATAGTCGCCAGTAAGGGCCATACTCCAGTTTGCATACGATCCTTGGGCTTGTCCCCAGTTATCCTTTGGGCTTGTCCCCAGTGATCCTTTGGGCTTGTCCCCAGTTATCCTTTGGGCACGTCCCCAGTTACTAACTTATCTTTTATATTGGCTTAGTCCCAAGTTATATTCCATTTTTTCAGGTTTTCGAAGTTAAACAATTAAGGATCCTTAATCCTTATTATCCATTAAAGTTTTACTTATGGTTATCCTGATTAAAGGTTAGGACCCTAACTTGGATCCTCAGGTATGATCCTTAACTATTTTTAATTTCACTCATTATTCATTTGAATAACCCTTAGACTTTGACAACTAAACCTATGATCCTCGATCATAAACTATTTTTGAAAATTTTTCGATTACAGGATATTTGATCCAGGATCATATCCTAAAATGATTGAACATGATTTGCTTAACAATTGGAAAATAAAAGGATAAACAAAGGATAACAACACGAGATAAGCCAGAAAGATTAGAGTTATTTTATTAACAAAGGATTTTAAACCCTTTCAAAAGTTGTCAAAATTGCCAACCCACGTTTCTACCAGCAAAACGTGGCCCGTCCACATGGGTTGGCAAAGGGTGTCCATTGTTTGTGCGGTCATAGCATGCAGGGAAATTAAAAGCGGCAGGATCACAAAGGCTTCATCCCCCAAACAGAGGATCCCTCCACCCTTTGCGATCCTACCTATTGTCCAAAGGATCCAGGATCCTTAACCCTAAAAACTATTGTTTAAGTTACAGACCATAAATTGTTTCAAAACATCAACAACCACAAAAACCACTACCAAATTCAAAAAATTGGGCTCCGGCCAAGTCTCGAAATTTCCATCATCGCCCAATCCTGCAGCTCAAACCTTCGCTGCTCCATCACCACCAGCTCCACTTGCTTCCCCCTGATCCTTGCCAGCATCACCACCTTCAAGCAATGGGATCTCCTCGGCTTCATCATCATCCTCCAACTCTGCTAACCTTGCCTTCCAGCCCTCCACATCCCATGTGCTCTTGTCAAAGGCAGGATCCTGAGCCTCCGCAGCCATCTGCAATTGGATCTTATACATAGCTATTGCGGCAGAGACCTTGGCATCCTGGGTGATCTCCTGCTTCTCACAATCCATGTTGATCAGCATTTGAGCAGCTTCATCCTTGGTAGCCCGGAGTTCCTTCTCAAGATCAGCTATCTTGAGATCCTTCAGCACGCCCATTTGTTGGAGGTCGGCGATTTGGCGGTCCTGATCCTCAACATGGCCAAGGTAGGTTTCTATTTCAGCAAGTTTCTGCAGAAAGGGAAAAAGGTAAGTTCAGGACCAGGTGATCCTCAAACAAGCAGGATATACGAGCAGAATACACAAGCAAGAGCAATGATCCTTACTTCATTAACATAATCAAGAAACTGTTGGCGGAGCAGGGGAAATCCTTGAAGATCCTCAGAAGCCTTTCTCTTCTTTCCCTTACCCCTGACAGGTGCTTTAGGGGCTGAAGCAGATGGACTAGCAGCAGGGTTCTTCTTCCTTGTAGACTTGACATTAGCAAGATCATCAATACCAAACTTGGAGGCAGACTTGACAGATTTCCCAGCGCCTACACAATCAAAATAAGATAAGTACTCTAACTAATTTAAAAATCTTACATAGAACTACTTTTTAAATGAGGATACTTACTTGACATTGTGGCAGATGCGGAAGATACTTCCTGTGAATCTTGAATGGCAACTTGAAAACTTCTGGTCTCAGGATCAAGCTTTTTGAAGGCTAGAACTCTCTCTCTTGCAGCAGGAGTCAACTTGAGATGAGCAACAGATATGGCTGCACAAAAAAGAAAATATTAGTGATCCTCATCCTAAGGAGCAAACCTTATGGTGATCCTTCCAGGATCCTCTATCCTACCATGAGTAGCCCACTCCTTGGGCAGATCCTTCCCATTAGGGATGGTATCCCTCCTAACGAAGAAAAATCGTCGCTTCCAATTCGTGTCATTCTTGGTGACCTTAAGAACAGGGTGATCCTCCCCAGCTTTCCGTTTGAACAAATATCGGCAGGATCCAAACGTTGTGAGATCATACATCTCAGACAGCTCCGCCATTCCTAGGTCGATCCCTTCTTGCTCAATGATCCTTTCAAGGGTATACAAAACCCTCCAGATCATCGGCATGGCTTGGATGTAAGATATGCCGGTTAGGGAAAAGAAAGATTGGGTGAAAGCTGGAAAGGGATACGTATAGCCTATGGTGAACGGAGTAACAGGAAAAGCTACCCAAGTATCGGAGACAAAGTCACTTAAAGCAGTGGGAGTGAAAGATTTAAAGATAGCATTCGCCGGAAAACAATGACGAATTCTATCAATATGAACATCGGTGAAACAACACCTCTCATGGGGAGAATCCTTGATGATCCCTTGACCCTTCAAGGGACTGTTCTTTTTAGGATCCTTATGAGGGGAGTTGCGTAGCAGCATGCTTGCAGAATGTTGAAGAAAAACAAAGAAGCAGAAAAACAGAGTAAGAGAAGGAAGAAGGAAGAAGAGAGATACCTGATTGATCTTCGGACGAGATTATAAAGGGAGTTTCTTTGATTTTAAATGTGAATTGATCCTATCTCTATCTCCTATTTATAATGATGATCTGCAGGGCTGTCACTTCTGTGACGTAAGAATCACAACGGCTAGTCCGACTCCAACGGCTAGTTATTCGATTAGCTCGTTGCAGATAAGATCAAGCAAAATATAACTCATTTATTTACAATATCACTCCTTATATTTTGGGGGCAATTGTTAGGGCTGGATTTTTATAACACATGATCCTTACATGTGATCCTAACCAGTGATCCTTGTTTCTTTGGCAGATAGTGATCCTCAGCAGAGTTCCAGGATCAGGATCACGGACCATCATAGGGATCCTCATGCTAACAGTTGTTTTCATTGAATTTAATGTTATCTTGCAGGAATGTCTAGCAGGATCCGCTCTTAGCATCGCAAACAAGGGACGCGTCTTTACAACTTTGGCATATGCTTAATCAGAGATGAACGTTGTAGAGGATATGGAAACTCGGCATGATTTAAGGGCGATAATTTAGGCTAGATTTACTTTTATTTCTAAAGGGGTAATGAGCTGATTGTTAGTCTATTTACCTAAAATAGGTCACTCACACTTGTATATATAACACTCTTCCCCATTCGGAAGACACACAACACATTTTTCACACGCTTAGATACTCGATACTATAGTGATCCTTGTACTCAGCTCATTATCATCCGAAGTTGTAACCATTTTTTGTTATATTGAAGTTTGGTGATCGGTAGTTGCCATCACCCGAGGTTTTTTATGCCGGAGATCATTCATTGATCAAGGGCTTTTTCCTCGTATAAATCCTTGTGTCGCTTGCATATTTCTCACTAAAGTGATCCTTTACTTTTTCAACAAACCAAGCATCATTCCCCGTTTACCTAGAGTTTGGTTGCATTATCCTTGTGTGATTTTTGACCAAAACAATGGACACCCTTTACCTACCCCAGCGGACGGGCCACGTATTACTGGTAGATGCTTGGGGTAGGTAATTTTGACAACCTATGAAGGGTTGGTCTTTATGCTTAATAAATAAAATCTTAACTTTTGTCGCTTATCCTGTGTTGTTATCCTTTAAGTTCTTTTAATTTTTAATTGTCTTGATGTATACTTATTAAATAAGTTACTTTGAATTAACTCATATTGGAAACATTTAGGATATGATCCACGATCAAATATCCTATAGTTGAAAAATCCCAAAAAGTAGTATATGTTTTAAGGATCATAAGTTCAATTGTCAAAGTATAAGGGTTATTCAAACAAACAATGAATTAGATAAAAATAGTTAAGGATCATACCTGAGGATCCAAGTTAGGATCCTAACCATAATCAGGATAACTATAAGATAAACCTTAGAGAGAAATAAGGATCAGGGATCCTTAGTTGTTTAACTTCAAGGACCTGAAATAGAGCATAACTTGGGGCTAAGCCAATATAAGATAAGAGTTAGTAATTGGGGACAAGCCCAAGGATAACTCGGGACAAGCCCAAGGATGACTGGGGACAAGCCCAAGGATAACTGGGGACAAGCCCAAGGATAACTGGGGACAAGCCCAAGGATCGTATGTAAACTGGAGTATGGCCCTTACTGGCGACTATCCAAACTTAGTGACATGATAATGCCAAAACCTTAGCTAACGTGAAAACGTTAGAAATCTTAGGAACGGATGTATGGTACGTCTACCATTATACGTAGGATCCTAGGTATAGCCAGTACAATGGAATTATCAGCCCCTAAAGCGAGTACTGGTCCCAAAGACTTGAACTATACCAGGATCATCGTGCGCTACAGGCGAAACTGGGGACAAGCCCAAGGATAACTGGGGACAAGCCCAAACAACTGGGGTTAAACCTGTCACACCCCGACCACGTAGAACATACAAAACGTGGCGGAAACGTCGGGGAGTGTTGTAACAGAATCAATTGTTTCAAATCCATGGCAAATGAAGTTTCGTTTTATAAATCAAACATGAAAGTTTACATTGTCTAAACAAGAATCAAAGTGTACATAACATAAATTAACTAGTTCTTGTCTCGTTTTTAAGTCACTAAGGCACAGGTCCGCCTAAGTATGTCTTGATAAGTCCTATGCATCATCTCCTGAAAACACATGTGAAAATAGGTACGTCAGCATAAAAATGCCTGTGAGATACATTGGTTTTGTGAAAACGGAATTCATGACTTGAGTTTGAGAAAATGTTTAGTCATGAACCTCGTATTTTGCTTTTGTCTTGTAAATCATTTGAAAAACGGTAAGATCAAATGATATGTATAAATAAGAGAACAATGCATGGTTAATTGAATAACCATGTAAAAAGAGTTTGTATAAGATTTGTTGTTTGAAAATCAATGTCTTGTGAAAAGCGTGTTATTTGTATAAAATGTTCTATGTCTCAAATTGAAATGATTCAAATAACGCTACGATATGTAATACCACACAAACACTTATATATAGGAAGTACCAGCGGCGTATCCACCATGCTTGTATCATATTACACATGCCTCGTTACTTAAATTACTTACTCAAACCAAACCATCAAGATGAAATGTTTAACAACGGTAGAAATGTTCATGTATAGTCAAATGTCTATTGTCAAATGTAATCCATGTCAACGGATACAACTGGTTTACACGGTTCAATGGTTACAGACGGTTCATGAAATCAAAGGGGTAAGACGGTTCACATAGTCAAATGGTTACAACGGTTCAAAATGTAGTGTAATGTGTTCATATGCTGGATGAGCATATGCAACAGAAATGCAATGTGAAACAATGTACTACGTATGCACACAATGGGCGTACGTAGCATGAAATGTATTGTAGAGTACAACGGTTCAAAATGTAGTATACTGTGTTCATATGCTGGATGAGCATATGCAACAGATATGCAATGTGAAACAATGTACTACGTATGCACACAATGGGCGTACGTAGCATGAAATGTATTGTAGAGTACAACGGTTCAAAATGTAGAATAATGTGTTCATATGCTGGATGAGCATATGCAACAGATATGCAATGTGAAACAATGTACTACGTATGCACACAATGGGCGTACGTAGCATGAAATGTGATGTAAAGCAATGTACTAAGTACGCACACAATGGGCATACATAGCATAAACACAATGAAATCATGTACTATATATGTACTATCGAACATAGCAGTATATGATGTGAAAACCGGAAAGCATGAAAGTAGCAAGTAGCCACATGTGTTTCACCCCAAAACAGTTTGGAAAAACAGTAAAAGAGGGGTTCAATGTACTCACATTGACTCCTCGAAAACATGTAAAAGATGGGGTTCAATGTACTCACCTGAGATTGCTTTGGAGTTCTTGTATAATAACCAGATAATGCTAAATATCACGGGATATCAAACGGCACCTAATAGGTAGCTATGTTAATATACCGGACCAAATCGGAAGGATCGGATAGTACGCGGGTTCGTAAACCAAACGAGTATGGAGACTCGTGTAATATGGTTTAACAAAGCCTACATACTAAAATGAAACTTAACCTAAATGCTTACGGTCCATCAGGACCCGTTTAGGTAGCTTATGCTACCCTAACGCGTCGTTCGCGTAGAACGCGTCTGGAATGCCTAACATCGTGACTACAAGGTATAACCTCAGAAGGTTATAGCTATGGTCACCTAATGTGTTTGGTCGGATCAAAATGATCGACCAAATGGGTCGGGTTCGAAAGTATAAGCGATGGTTTAGATCGCTTACCTTACGACCCTATATAAGCACTATACTAAAAGTGACGAGCTAAGCATGTTAGAACATGCTTAACTAAGTTTAGAAAACAGGTTTGGCATCAAAACAAACGGCTTTGATGCTCACGAGTAGTTTGGTTACAAAATACGCGAGAATGCGCATTTTGGCCGAAACTACGACTCGTCACTGAGCCTAGATAACGTGGTGATCAGTAGGTATAGTCACTACGGACTATAACCATCGTGATCACGCTCACGTTATGAAGTTCCATGAACATCGACCATAAGCTGGTCAATGCAGAAAGTCAACAAAACGTTGACTTTCGGACTCGAAAAGCGAATAAAAGAGCGAAAGAAGACTTACGGAGGGTCCCCGAGTGCTAATCTAGATCAAATAGCTCAGGTATGAAACAATGGTTCCAACTTAGAGCTTTAGATCTGATTCTTGTGGGTTTTTACACAAAAGGGGGGGGGTATTTATAGGAAAAGTGGAACCGTTAGGATCGTTTATCGAATATCGTGCCGCGATCTCGAGCGTACACTTGTCAAATTCTTGTGGTAAGTCAGAAATTGCCCCTTGGCTCTTGATTAGGTGAAAGGGCATTGCCTCTTGATCGAACGAAAGGCCAACTGCATTAAATAGATACATTGAATCTGTCTGACAGTCTCACGCGCCTCGCGTAAGGATTTGGTAAATCCTTACGCGCCCCGCCTAAGGTTCCCAGATCAGAATTTACAATTTTGGTCCCTGCACTTCAGAAACACGTATTTTGGCCCATTTTTGGCACGTTTAAGCCCCGTTAACCTCATTTCAAGGCTCTAAGATGAAGTTAAAGTGTAGGGGACATGAAATATGCTCAAAAATATTCCGGATGTCGGTTCGTTTGGCCGTACGATTGCGATGTTCGCTTAATTACGACGGAATGCGCATAAGCGCGAAAGACGATCCAAATGACGCGACGAATGGATTTTTCTCATGCCAAACACTAAGGCATAATATTAGGATGCTTACATAAATTTTGGATGTCCGGATGTATTCAGAACGTAAGTTATGCGCGAAAGTGCAAACTTGTGCACTTTTTGACACTTTTAGTCCCTGAATGATCCAAAAGTTTGTTTTAGCATACCAAACCCCTCAAAGCCTATTTCTAAGCTATGTAAAGGATATTTATGGTATGTGTAACTTATGGACATGTTCCAGAATGTTCGTTACAGTTCAAATTGGCATACTTTCGCAGTTTGTCAAGTTTAGTCCCTGTAAGCGAATTAACTTGTTTTTGCTATACCAAAGCCTTCAAAACTTATTTCTAAGTTATGTAAAGGTTATTTAAGGTATGTTGAGTATGTGTTGATGTTCCGGAGTATTTTTCGCATTAAACTGAGTACATTTACGCACCAGTTTGCGTATAATGCTCTAGAAAGCAATGTAGAGTTTGAAATTGAACAATAATTGATATGTGCAAAACATACACATATTTATACAAGATCCCCAAGTATGAAATACAATATTTCATCGGCTTGGTATTTGTTTGATGGTCGCGGTGACACAGGTGTCACAGTCTCCCCTACTTTAGGAAATTTCGTCCCGAAATTTATTCGTAGGAGTCTATTTGTGACTCTGCCAAATAACCATCAGCGATATGCAAAGTAATGTCCTGTTATTTCCTTAACGGTCATTCTTCAGAAACGAAATGAACAGACGGGGTCATTTTCAATGGTTGCTTCATCAGAAGTGGACATGAAGGATTATACAACGGATATTCATTTCCCCAACGGA
Organism: Helianthus annuus; assembly: GCF_002127325.2. Classification (NCBI taxonomy): domain Eukaryota; kingdom Viridiplantae; phylum Streptophyta; class Magnoliopsida; order Asterales; family Asteraceae; genus Helianthus; species Helianthus annuus. Next base: position 99,241,738 of record NC_035437.2, read on the forward strand.
TAAATCTTTAAAAACGAAAATGAACTAACGGAGTCATTTTCAACGGTTGCTTCATCAGAATTGGAAATGAAGGATTACACAACGGATATTCATTTCCCCAACGGGTAAATCTTCAGAAACGAAAATGAACTAACGGAGTCATTTTCAACGGTTGCTTCATCAGAGTTGGAAATGAAGGATTTCACAACGGATATTCATTTCCCCAACGGATAAATCGTCAGAAACGAAAATGAACTAACGGAGTCATTTTCAACGGTTGCTTCATCAGAGTTGGAAATGAAGGATTACACAACGGATATTCATCTCCTCAACGGATAAATCTTCAGAAACGAAAATGAACTAAACGGAATCATTTTCAACGGTTGCTTCATCAGAGTTGGAAATGAATAGAGTTAACTCTAGACACATGACAGAACTTGCTGTGGTTTATGTGCACTAAATTCCATAATTATGTATGCATCCATAATTACGTAATCCCTTGCACAGTCCGCACAGTTTGTTTCGTAATGTTTTGGGGAAGGATATCAAACTTGTGACGAGGGTGACTAGACTTCCATCGGTTCCTTTTAATTAGATCGACAGGGGATCTTCTTAGTTAGGCCACCAAAGAGTCCTTTCAGCTATATCATCACATGATATCCTTATCCAGATTTTTGGATGAATCTGCTTAACTAGACCACTCAAGGGTCTAATTATGAAGTAGGACTTTATAATCCGAGGGACTTAACTATAACATAGAAGTCCATTGAGGATTTTAAGTAATACCTTTGGGTATCCTACTATGAATCTCTTGTACAAGGATATGTAAGATTCTACGAGGATTTGGATAACATAATTTGGATCTCACAATAACACATAAGGGAACACATAAGCACAAAGTCACATAATTGTTTAACTTGATTATAATTTGTTATTAACTTGTTATTGATTGAATACGGATATGGAAACCAATCGACGGGTCTCAATGTTCACTGGGATCTATCTGAGAAGATAGAAAGATCTCCCAAAATTTGATTTTTGATTACAAGGAATCACCACATTCGAATTAAGGTATACAACAATTAAAGACTTACGGGAAATCCTTAGGTACCCTATTAAGGATTTATAGTGGTACTTTGGGTATTCGTCTCATGTTGTAACTTGCGCTTTGTTCTTCTTTTCCTTTAGAATAAACGGGTACTAAGGAATTTTGTGGAAGACGCAAGAGGTCATAGAATGGGAGAATTTTGGGGGTAGTTTGTTCTTCAAGGAATACGGTTTTCCTGATTGTCGGTATTGTAAGGGATATGTCGTTTATATATGTAACCACACAATTACCTCGTAATGTAAATGAAAGATTTATTTATAAACAATGATATCAACTGTTCCTTGGGTCTTGACAACAAAAGAAACTAATACATAAGACATGATTATTTCTAAACGATGTTGTCTTCTAGTTAGTCAGACGCTCATCCCTGTGCTGGATTTGCATTAGCAAGCTTTGGGCAATTTCTTCGGAAATGACCCATCTCGCCACAGTTGAAACAAGAGCCTGGTAGAAGACGGCCTTGAGCAGGATTGTTGCCAGCTTGGTTTGGCGCAGCTGCAGTTGGGCAGACTCTTGCTGTGTGGCCTATAAGCCCACAAGTTTGGCATTTGCGGCACTGTACATTGGCGTGATGATGGAGACCACATTGGTTGCACAAAGGTGCAGTTCCATTGTATGGTTTTCTAGCAGGGGATTGAGCTGGTTGGTTGGGGACGGCTTGACCATTGTGAGCGACCACGGCGAAGTTCTGAGAAGCCTTTCGCTTCTTTGACTTCTTAGGAGATTCAGTCTGTTCATCCATGGTCTTTGATTTCTCGATTGGCTTCTTGTCACCCTTTCGAAAAAGTTTATGCTTTCTGATCTGCGATTCAGTCAAGGTTGCAGATAGCTCAATGGCCTGACGGAGTGTGGTAGGGTTGCTACCAGTGACAATGTCTTGTATCGAGTCAGGCAGGCCGTCGATGTACCTTTCGATAGCCTTGTCGAGTGGGGCGACCATAGTCGGGCAAAGTAGACTCAACTCCTCAAACCTATCAGTATATGCCCTGTGTTCGCCACTATCTTGTTTCAAATCATCAAACTCCTTCTCCAACGCTCGTTGTTCATAACGAGGACAAAACTCTCTCATCATAAGAGCTCTCAGTTCAGCCCATGTCTGTGCTAGGGCAACATCTGCACCACGGTCTCTCATTACCCCGTTCCACCATGTAAGAGCCCTCTTCTGAAGCACACTCGAAGAAAACTCGACCTTGCGATTATCCGGACACTGCACGTGGCGAAAAGTATTCTCGATGCTCTCGAACCATTGAAGAAGCCCAGTTGCTCCCTCAGAACCACTAAACTTGAGTGGTTTAGCCGAGTTAAAGTTCTTGAAATTGCATGTACCATTGTTGTTGTTAGCTTGGTTCCATTGAGCAAAGAGATTTGGGAATTGAGCAGCCATCTGCTGCGCAATAATTTCTGCCAGCTCGGCAGTTGCTATCTGGTGTTCGCGTCGAGGAGGCATTCTAAAAGAGGAAAACATGAAACGAAACAAATAAAATGGTATTGGATAAGAATAGGATGTTACAATCACTGACCATAATCACGGTTGATGGTCATTTGTTTGAATCATGAAGCAAACAAACAACACCAAGGCTGAATCAAAGCAAATAGATCCTCATAGTGTATCGCGAAGACATGCTCGCCTATAAGTGGACACTCACCCCAAGAGTTCCCAGGTAAGAGTGACTGGTCCGATTATGTGGATTTGTACGAACACTCTAACCTTAGACAGAAAACCCAGGGTACAGGCATTCACTCTTCCAGTTTGCGCGTGTTCACACTATTTAGGACCCAAAACTTTGACGGGAGTTTTGAAAATTCAAAGGGGTTCAAAACCTTATAACAGAGGGTTCAAAACCTAGTAATCAATCATCCTAGAACAGATGATTAGTTTTCAAGGCGGTTTTGAAATTCATGTTCTTGTTGTGGTCGTCGCCTAAGGATAGGTGACGGTATTGTTTTATGACTAAACGCAAGTAAACTCGCGTTAGGGTCCTAGGAAGGTTATAGACTAGGTCAAAGCATTACTAATAACCTAATTCCCTATAACCATTGGCTCTGATACCATCTTTTCTGTCACACCCCGACCACGTAGAACATACAAAACGTGGCGGAAACGTCGGGGAGTGTTGTAACAGAATCAATTGTTTCAAATCCATGGCAAATGAAGTTTTGTTTTATAAATCAAACATGAAAGTTTACATTGTCTAAACAAGAATCAAAGTGTACATAACATAAATTAACTAGTTCTTGTCTCGTTTTTAAGTCACTAAGGCACAGGTCCGCCTAAGTATGTCTTGATAAGTCCTATGCATCATCTCCTGAAAACACATGTGAAAATAGGTACGTCAGCATAAAAATGCCTGTGAGATACATTGGTTTTGTGAAAACGGAATTCATGACTTGAGTTTGAGAAAATGTTTAGTCATGAACCTCGTATTTTGCTTTTGTCTTGTAAATCATTTGAAAAACGGTAAGATCAAATGATATGTATAAATAAGAGAACAATGCATGGTTAACTGAATAACCATGTAAAAAGAGTTTGTATAAGATTTGTTGTTTGAAAATCAATGTCTTGTGAAAAGCGTGTTATTTGTATAAAATGTTCTATGTCTCAAATTGAAATGATTTAAATAACGCTACGATATGTAATACCACACAAACACTTATATATAGGAAGTACCAGCGGCGTATCCACCATGCTTGTATCATATTACACATGCCTCGTTACTTAAATTACTTACTCAAACCAAACCATCAAGATGAAATGTTTAACAACGGTAGAAATGTTCATGTATAGTCAAATGTCTATTGTCAAATGTAATCCATGTCAACGGATACAACTGGTTTACACGGTTCAATGGTTACAGACGGTTCATGAAATCAAAGGGGTAAGACGGTTCACATAGTCAAATGGTTACAACGGTTCAAAATGTAGTGTAATGTGTTCATATGCTGGATGAGCATATGCAACAGAAATGCAATGTGAAACAATGTACTACGTATGCACACAATGGGCGTACGTAGCATGAAATGTATTGTAGAGTACAACGGTTCAAAATGTAGAATAATGTGTTCATATGCTGGATGAGCATATGCAACAGATATGCAATGTGAAACAATGTACTACGTATGCACACAATGGGCGTACGTAGCATGAAATGTGATGTAAAGCAATGTACTAAGTACGCACACAATGGGCATACATAGCATAAACACAATGAAATCATGTACTATATATGTACTATCGAACATAGCAGTATATGATGTGAAAACCGGAAAGCATGAAAGTAGCAAGTAGCCACATGTGTTTCACCCCAAAACAGTTTGGAAAAACAGTAAAAGAGGGGTTCAATGTACTCACATTGACTCCTCGAAAACATGTAAAAGATGGGGTTCAATGTACTCACCTGAGATTGCTTTGGAGTTCTTGTATAATAACCAGATAATGCTAAATATCACGGGATATCAAACGGCACCTAATAGGTAGCTATGTTAATATACCGGACCAAATCGGAAGGATCGGATAGTACGCGGGTTCGTAAACCAAACGAGTATGGAGACTCGTGTAATATGGTTTAACAAAGCCTACATACTAAAATGAAACTTAACCTAAATGCTTACGGTCCATCAGGACCCGTTTAGGTAGCTTATGCTACCCTAACGCGTCGTTCGCGTAGAACGCGTCTGGAATGCCTAACATCGTGACTACAAGGTATAACCTCAGAAGGTTATAGCTATGGTCACCTAATGTGTTTGGTCGGATCAAAATGATCGACCAAATGGGTCGGGTTTGAAAGTATAAGCGATGGTTTAGATCGCTTACCTTACGACCCTATATAAGCACTATACTAAAAGTGACGAGCTAAGCATGTTAGAACATGCTTAACTAAGTTTAGAAAACAGGTTTGGCATCAAAACAAACGGCTTTGATGCTCACGAGTAGTTTGGTTACAAAATACGCGAGAATGCGCATTTTGGCCGAAACTACGACTCGTCACTGAGCCTAGATAACGTGGTGATCAGTAGGTATAGTCACTACGGACTATAACCATCGTGATCACGCTCACGTTATGAAGTTCCATGAACATCGACCATAAGCTGGTCAATGCAGAAAGTCAACAAAACGTTGACTTTCGGACTCGAAAAGCGAATAAAAGAGCGAAAGAAGACTTACGGAGGGTCCCCGAGTGCTAATCTAGATCAAATAGCTCAGGTATGAAACAATGGTTCCAACTTAGAGCTTTAGATCTGATTCTTGTGGGTTTTTACACAAAAGGGGGGGTATTTATAGGAAAAGTGGAACCGTTAGGATCGTTTATCGAATATCGTGCCGCGATCTCGAGCGTACACTTGTCAAATTCTTGTGGTAAGTCAGAAATTGCCCCTTGGCTCTTGATTAGGTGAAAGGGCATTGCCTCTTGATCGAACGAAAGGCCAACTGCATTAAATAGATACATTGAATCTGTCTGACAGTCTCACGCGCCCCGCGTAAGGATTTGGTAAATCCTTACGCGCCCCGCCTAAGGTTCCCAGATCAGAATTTACAATTTTGGTCCCTGCACTTCAGAAACACGTATTTTGGCCCATTTTTGGCACGTTTAAGCCCCGTTAACCTCATTTCAAGGCTCTAAGATGAAGTTAAAGTGTAGGGGACATGAAATATGCTCAAAAATATTCCGGATGTCGGTTCGTTTGGCCGTACGATTGCGATGTTCGCTTAATTACGACGGAATGCGCATAAGCGCGAAAGACGATCCAAATGACGCGACGAATGGATTTTTCTCATGCCAAACACTAAGGCATAATATTAGGATGCTTACATAAATTTTGGATGTCCGGATGTATTCAGAACGTAAGTTATGCGCGAAAGTGCAAACTTGTGCACTTTTTGACACTTTTAGCCCCTGAATGATCCAAAAGTTTGTTTTAGCATACCAAACCCCTTAAAGCCTATTTCTAAGCTATGTAAAGGATATTTATGGTATGTGTAACTTATGGACATGTTCCAGAATGTTCGTTACAGTTCAAATTGGCATACTTTCGCAGTTTGTCAAGTTTAGTCCCTGTAAGCGAATTAACTTGTTTTTGCTATACCAAAGCCTTCAAAACTTATTTCTAAGTTATGTAAAGGTTATTTAAGGTATGTTGAGTATGTGTTGATGTTCTGGAGTATTTGTCGCATTAAACTGAGTACGTTTACGCACCAGTTTGCGTATAATGCTCTAGAAAGCAATGTAGAGTTTGAAATTGAACAATAATTGATATGTGCAAAACATACACATATTTATACAAGATCCCAAGTATGAAATACAATATTTCATCGGCTTGGTATTTGTTTGATGGTCGCGGTGACACAGGTGTCACAAAACCCAAGGATCTGGATTGCTTCTGAAGATAATCAACAATATGCTAAGGATACCTGGACTATCAAAACTCAAAATCTTGTGAGAGAAGGATAAAGGATACATGATCCTTATCCTTAAATAAGAAAATAAGAAAATGAAATAGTTCAAGATTAGGATATTACCAGAGTAAGGATCATTGACACCTTAAGGATCCTTCAAGGATACCTCTAATGTAAGGATCATATGTGCCAGGAGGATCCTGCTAACATGAAATATTTCTTCAAGTGGACAGCATTCCAGGCTCTTGGTAGCAAATCACCTTCCATAGTTAGCAATCTATATGCCCCCTTTCTTGCTTCAGCTTCAATCAAATAAGGGCCTTCCCATTTTGGTGCCAATTTTCCATCAGCAGGATTGGTGGTATTCTGGAATGCTTTTCTCAATACTATATCCCCAACTTGGAATTTCCTTATCCTGACATTTTTTTTGTAAGCACCAGCCATTCTTTGTTGGTAGCTAGCCATCCTTATCCTAGCCAAATCCCTGATTTCCTCAATAGTATCCAAGTCTTGAGCCAGGTTTTCATTATTTTCCTCAGGATCACGGGTACTTGTTCTAGCAGTTGGAACCACCATTTCTGTTCGGATCACCGATTCTGCCCCAAACACCAAAGAGAATGGTGTTTGACCAGTAGCATTCTTGGGGGTTGTCCTATCAGCCCAAAGCACATAAGGTAATTCTTCTGCCCATTTCCCTTTCTTGGATCCAAGTTTCTTCATCAAATTGTTGATGATGATCTTGTTGGATGATTCTGCTTGACCATTAGCTTGTGGGTGGACTGGTGTTGATGTTATCATCTTAATCCCCCAGCTGTCACAAAAGTTAGTAGTTCTGCCCCCAATAAATTGGGAACCATTATCACATATAATTTCAGAAGGAATGCCAAATCTAGTTATGATATTTCTCTTAATAAAGGATATAACTTCCTTCTCTCTGACTTGGGCAAAAGCTTCAGCCTCTATCCACTTGGAGAAGTAATCAGTCATAGCAAGCATGAACACTTTTCCACCAGGTGCCTTAGGGAGCTTGCCAACTATATCCATCCCCCATCTCATAAATGGCCAAGAGGAGGATATAGGATGTAGAAATTCAGCCGGCTGATGAAGGATATTGTTGTGTCTTTGACAAGGATCACACTTCTTAGCATACTCCACAGCATCCCTTTTAATAGTTGGCCAGTAGTATCCTGTCCTTAAGATCCTTGAGAACAATGCCCTGCCCCCAGTGAAGTTTCCACAATCTCCTTCATGGAAGTCTTTTAAAACTTCTTGAACTTCAGGATCCTCGATACATCTTAAATATGGTCCTGCAAGAGATCGCTTATACAACATATTATTTAAGATTGTGAATTGAGATACCTTAATTCTGAAAGCCCTAGGGTTTTCTCCCATAGGAATCTCTCCGTGTTGTAAGTATCTCATGATTGGTGAGATCCATGATCCTGAACAAGATTGAGTATCCTCATTAGGGATCATTGCAGAATCCTCTTCTATTTCCATGGCCACTTGATTTTCAATAGCAGGAGCCAGGATATGGATGATGGGGATACTTATATCCTCTGGGATCTTCAAAGATGATCCTAGATTAGCCAATGCATCAGCTTCTGTATTTTCTTCCCTTGGTACCTGTGTCAAACTAAAGAAAACAAAGGAGAGTGCCAATTCTTTGACTATCTCTAAATATTTAGTTAGTTTTTCACCTTTAACAGCATAGGATCCATTAAAGTGATTAGTGATTAACAATGAATCCACGTATACCTCAAGATACATGATCCCCATATGCTTAGCAATTTGCAAACCAGCAATTAAGGCTTCATATTCAGCCTCATTGTTAGTGGCTTGGAACTCACAAGCTATGGAGTGGGGTATTATGTCCCCCTGTGGCGATTTTAGTAGTATACCAAGCCCCGTGCCTTTGACATTTGAGGATCCATCAGTATGTAGTATCCAAGGATCCTTGGTCTCCTCCAGCTGCTGGACTTCCAATTCGGCTTCCTTTTGTAAATCACTACTGAAATCAGCCACAAAGTCTGCTAATGCTTGGGATTTGATGGCTGTTCTAGGCTCATATCTTATATCATAGGCACTAAGCTTTACTGCCCACTTAGCCATCCTTCCGGACATTTCTGGTTTCCTGAGGACATTCTTAATTGGAAAATTAGTTCTAACAACAATAACATGAGTTTCAAAATAATGTCTTAACTTAGTAGATGCCATAATTAATGCAAGAATAAGTTTTTCAAGGTGTGAATACCTGGATTCAGCATCAAGTAAACTCTTACTTACATAATAGACAGGATATTGTGTACCTTCATGATCCTTAACAAGGACTGCACTTACTGCTTTTGAGGATACCGCAAGATATAAGGATAACACATCTCCTTTTTCTGGTTTCATCAACGCTGGAGCTGAGGATAGGTATTCTTTGAGGGCTTGTAAAGCACTCTCATGCTTCTCAGTCCACTCAAATTTCTTGTTCTTCCTTAGGATATCATAGAAATCTTTACACTTCTCTGAGGATTTGGATATAAATCTGTTTAAAGCTGCTATCCTGCCTGTTAGCCTTTGCACATCCTTAGCGTTGGCAGGAGACTTGATATTCACCAATGCTTTGATTTGTTCCGGGCTTGCTTCAATGCCCCTCTTGGTTACCATATATCCTAAGAATTTACCTGCTTTAACACCAAAGTGACATTTTGAAGGATTAAGCTTCATGTTATATCTGTCAAGGATATCAAATGCTTCCTCCAAGTCTCTTAGGTGATCCTCAGCTTTTATGGATTTCACCACCATATCATCTATGTACACTTCCATAGTCTGTCCAATCTGATCCTTGAACATCATATTCACCAGCCTTTGATATGTTGCACCTGCATTCCTTAATCCAAACGGCATAGCAATATAACAATATAAACCGGTTGGGGTCATAAAAGCCGTATCCTCTTGGTTAGATGGTTCCATCTGAATTTGTTGGAATCCAGATGAAGCATCCATAAAAGTTAACAGTTCATGACCCGCCGTTGCATCCACCATGGAGTCAATGTGGGGTAATGGGAAAGGATCCTTGGGACATGCCTTATTTAAATCAGTGAAATCGACACATACCCTCCACTTTCCATTTTTCTTTTGAACAACAACCACATTGGCCAGCCATCTTGGATACTTTACTTCTCTAATCATACGTGCTCGTAGCAATCTCTCTACCTCTTCCTGGATAATGGCATTTCTTTCTAGTGCAAACTTCCTCCTTTTTTGATGGATTGGTTTAAATGACCTGTCAATGCCAAGTTTATGAGTGATAATATCCTTAGATATACCTGTCATATCCTCATGTTTCCATGCAAAGGTAGACTTTCTTCTTTTGAGGAAGGATACAAGGTCTTCTTTCATCTTGCCAAGGATCCCTGACCCGATATAGATTTTGGATTCAGGATCATCAGGATCCATGAGGATTTCGACCACATCCTGCTCTCTTGCCTCCAAGACATCCCTTGGAGGATACTTTAATTGCTATTGCTCCCTTGATTTCGAGGTTGGTTTCATTGATGAAGTATAACAATCCTTAGCCTCCTGCTGATCACTATCGATCTTGACTATTCCCCAAGGGCTAGGGAGCTTCACACATTGATGGTAGGTGGATGGGACTGCCTTCATATCGTGTATCCAGGGTCTGCCAAGGATAACATTACAACAAGATAAACAGTCAATAACACAAAATTTTTGATAATTATGTAATCCTTCCACATAAATTGGGAGTTTGATGTCCCCCAGGGTTCTCTTAGTTTCGCCACTAAATCCCACAAGCACGGAGGATCTTGGTGTGATATCTGATTCAGGGATACCCATTTTCTTCAGAACATCAAGCTGGATAATGTTTACTGAGCTTCCTCCGTCAATAAGGATCTTGCGGACAAAATGGTTAGAAATGAAAAGAGTAATAACTAAACTATCATGATGAGGATCCTGGATGTCAACGCGGTCATCCTCATCAAAGGTTATGACTTTTCCTTCCGAGACACTGGATGTTCGAATAGGTCTTTCTCCATTATCCATTTTAGCTTCCTTGGCATGCCTTTTAGCTGCTGAGAAGGATGTACCACAGATGTCTGATCCTCCAGAAATAAAGTTTATCACTTGTGCATCTGCCGGAGGGACTGGAGCTTTTTCAGGGATCCTTTCAGGATCCTGAGTCCTTGGCTTTTTTCTTCCCAGCAACTCTTTTAAATGCCCCTTGCTCAACAAATATCCAATTTCCTTTCTCAATGCGATGCATTCCTCTGTTAAATGCCCAAAATCCTCATGGTATGCACACCACTTTGATTTGTCTTTAATTGCGGCCAGTTTGTCATTTTTTCTGGGCCATCTGGCTTTTTCTCCTAGATTCTGCATCACAAGGATTAGTTCATGGTTATCAACGGAAAAACAATATTCAGAAATTGGAGGATAATCCTCATCATCCTCTTCTTGGTCAACAGCATGCACGTTTTGGTTGTCAGTTCTGTTATAGGATTTGAATTTGTTGTTCTTGAACGAGGATCCTTGCTTTTCTTGTTTTGAGGATCCTGCTAGTCTCTCCTGGATCCTCTTGTCATCCTCTAGCCGGAAGAACCTGAGTGCCCGAGTCCTTACTTCATCTAGGTTCCTGCATGGTGTCATAACAAGATCATCATAGAACAATGAATCCCTAAGCAATCCCATTTTGAAGGCCTCAACAGCCGTGGCTATATCCAAGTTGGGAATGTCCAAGGATTCTTTACTAAATTTGGTTATGTAATCCCTTAATGATTCATTATAACCCTGAGTTATCCTATATAAATCACTAGTCAATCGTTCAAATTTTCTACTACAAGAAAACTGATTATTGAATAAGTTAACCAGATTAGCAAATGAAGTAATAGAGTAAGGGGGAAGACTTAGCAGCCATTTGAGAGCTGATCCAGTAAGAGTGGATCCAAATCCCTTGCATAGGCATGCTTCCTTTAACCTTTCTGGAATCGGATTGGTCTCCATCCTCTCCCTGTATTAGGCTATGTGTTCCTCAGGATCCGTTGAACCATCATACAGCTTCATAGTTGGAATATGGAATCTTTTGGGTATCTCAGCATCACAAATTGGTGGTGCAAAACGAGATATCTTATGGCTTCCATCTGCAATCTCCAGGATAGGTTTGACCACCCCTGGAACACTTGATATCATATCCTTCAGTTTTTGCAGCTCTTTGGCCATAGCATGGTTGATACCTGCATCCTGCATGAATCCATGGTTAGTGGTAAGAGAATTATTAAAAGTGTTACCTCCCATTGGGTTCAAGTTAGGAACACTGGATGTGAATCCATATTGCTGGGACTCTGGGATGATGGAGGGACCAGTGGAAGCAATGGTCTGCATTGGAATAAAATCTCCCTGATGGACATCCGAACTTCCTGTTTGTAAACTCTTCAAGGATCCTGGCATCTGGAAGGATCCCTGAAACTGGGATGATCCTGGAACAAAGGAGGATCCTTGAACCTGGGATGATCCTGGAACAAAGGAGGATCCTTGAACCTGGGATGATCCTGGAACAAAGGAGGATCCTTGAACCTGGGATGATCCTGGAACAAAGGAGGATCCTTGAACCTGGGATGATCCTGGAACAAAGGAGGATCCTTGAACCTGCTGTGCTCCTGAGTAGGCTCCTGAATTCATGAAGGATCCCATATGCTGAGGATCGGATCCTGCTGGCTGGAAATATGAACCTGATGCCTGAGTCACTATTGCTGAACCGAAGTGCACTCCTCTTGGTCCACCCACATGTTGAATATCTGGAACCTCTGATGGCTGAGAAGTAATCACCGGAGTATCAAAATTCAAAGATTTGGGCACCAGTGGAGAATGATCCTCTGCCGCTTTCTTTTGTTTCTTGAGATCTCCGATTTCTTTGAGGATCCTGTCATTGGTCTTGTCCTGTTGCTGTATATGATCTCTCATCTGCAAAATCAAAGTAAATATGTCACTAGTAGTGGGAGTGTTGGAAGCAGAAGAAGTTGGAGGTTTAGAGAAAATAGGAGTTGGTTTCTTCTCAGCATTTTTCTGAGATCCAGCTGGTGGTGGAGGCAAAGGTGGAATGCCCTGAGATGAATTGACCGCAGACATCGCAGTAGAGGTATTCTTCACCGATGAAGCCATGTATTCGTATGCAACGATCCGGAATGATCACCAACAGAAAACTTTCTTATGAATGAAGCACCAATTGCCCCACGGTGGGCGCCAAACTGTTTTGGTCAAAAATCACACAAGGATAATGCAACCAAACTCTCTGTAACGGGGAATGATGCTTGAAATGATGAATAAAGATAAGGATCACTTAAATGTAAATTGCACAAGTGACACAAGGATTTATACGAGGAAAAAGCCCTTGATCAATGAATGATCTCCGGCATAAAAAACCTCGGGTGATGGAAACTACCGATCACCAAGTTCAAATATAATAAATAACGTTTACAACTTCGGATAGTAATGAGCTAGGTACAAGGATCGCTATGGTGTAGTATGCTAGAGCGTGTAAGAAATGTGTCGTCCCCTGCCAAATGCTCGAGAGTGCACTTATATAAGTGTGTGTAGCTGAAATTAGGCAAGTCTCCTAACTACTAGCTCGTTACCCCTTTTAGAAATAGAAGTAAATTTAGCCTAACAAACTATCCGTAATTTGTGCTAAGTTTCCATATTCTCCACAACGTCTATTTCCGGTTATGCATGTGCGAAATTAGCGTGGGAGATTCCTTAATAACGTTGCCAAGACCGGGTCCAACTCGTAATTCCTGCAAAACAACATGAAATTCAAAGAGAACAATCGTTAGTATGAGGATCCTTGGGATGATCCATGATCCTGACCCTAGAGCTCTTCTGAGGATCACTATCTGCCATAGAAACAAGGATCACTGTTAGGATATCATGTAAGGATGACAGGTCATTAAAAATCCTGCCCTAACAATAATATCCTGATAAAATTGGGAATCCTTTTGTAGTCCCATCTTGAATGCTTGGACCGATGTGGCAACATCAAGGTGTGGGATATCCAAGGATTCCCTGCAGAATTTGTTCACATAATCCCTTAGGGATTCCTGAGGTCCTTGAGTTATCCTGTAGAGATCACTTGTTAGTTTTTCAAAACTCCGACTGCAAGAAAATTGACTATTAAATAAATTCACTAAGTGAGCAAAAGATGTAATCGAATGTGGAGGAACATTTAAGAGCCATTTCAAGGCTGATCCTGTTAAAGTAGAACCAAAGCCTTTGCATAGGCATGCTTCCTTAAGCTCCAGAGGGATAGGATTAATCTCCATTCTTTCCCTATACTGGGCAATATGCTCTTCAGGATCCGTAGTCCCATCATAGAGCTTCATGTTGGGGGTTTGAAATCTCTTCGGGATCTCAGCATCATAGATAGGATGTGCGAAACGAGATATCCTGTGGCTGTCTTGGGACAATTTCGGAATTGGCTGGACCACTCCAGGTACACTGGATATCATGTCCTTCAATTTCTGAAGCTCCCTAGTAAATGCTGATGTCAAACCTGCATCCTGCAAAGATCCACTATTGTTAGTAGTATGAATATTATTATTTGATACATTACCAGTCTGAGGTTTCTGGCCATATCCTAAAATATATCCTGAACTCCTCACAGTTGACATCCTGATCGATGAGGGTATTTCAGGAGTATGATTCTGGGAATGACTAGGCACAATATTCCCCCTATTATCCTCAGTATACACAGCCGAACTGAAGTTCAAAGTTCTGGGTTGTAAAGGAGTAACAATATCCTCAGCGGATCTGCTCGAGCCAGCTTTTAAGAGTTGTATTTCTCTTAACAGCATTTGGTTAGATTCCTGTTGCTGCCTCATTTGTTCCTGCACACTTCCAAATAAGGTTAGAATTGCATCATTAGAAGCTAAAACGGGAGCAGATCCCTGAACACTCCGGGTAGGGATAATATCCTGAGGTTGTGAAGAAGCTGGCATCCTTGGAGGAGGAGGTGGAAGCACCGAACCAGTAGTATCAGAAGTTGTAGCAGACACAGTGGAGGAGCTCATGCTTGATCTTGTGGCCATTACAAATAATGTGGCAAAAAGTTTTGAAAACAGAAAACCGATTAACGATTTTACAAAGATTTTTAGTAAAGGTAGCACCACTTGCCCCACGGTGGGCGCCAAATTGTTTTGGTCAAAAATTACCGAAGCAATTAAGTGATCAAATTAGTTAAGTGAGGTAGTGTGCTAAAAAGTGTATTGGAAATATGCTTGTTATGTTGTTTGTAAAAACAGTTTTCAGGATACGGCTCAGGATATTGAGCTATGTCTACGATCAAACTATGAGCAAAAAGTAAAGGAAATGACACGAGATGTACGAGGAAAGCCCTTGATCAATCTAGATCGTCGGCATAAAACCTCGGGAGCTGACAATCGCAGCTGCCTAGTTCTTCTTATTGCTTCAAACTTCAGGATACAGTGCAGGATATTGACCAGATCGCTAAGTGTTACAACGCTTTGTGTGAAAGTAAAAAATTGCGAGAGAACAAGTGTGAGAGTGTAGTGAGTGTAGCTGTGATGTCCTATTCGATCTGATATACCCACCTATTTATAGTAACGAAATACAAACTAAAATTCCTATAAATATGGGATGCTTCCGAATATTCCATTGTTAACGTTGTAAACCGAGTAATGCGGCTTCAACGTCTTCATTTGAACGACTTGGACCGAGTCTCCCGGAGAAAGGGTCTTCATGAACGTTGGGCACCTGGACGCGTACTCCTGCACACAACCCGTTAGTAATCCTGAGGATACCATTTAGGATGTTACCAATATCCTGAATGAGCATCCCGGATATGAGCAGATATCATATAATCAAGATATAACTCTAGATATTTCCCAGGATATGGGCTCAGAATTTTACCCATAACACATTCAACTATTATTATTATTATTATTATTATTATTATTATTATTATTATTATTATTATTATTATTATTATTATTATTATTATTATTATTATTATTATTATTTATTTATTTGTTTGTTTCTGTATTCTATTCTTTTAAATTTCTAGACTCTTTTTGATCCTAAAAGCCTAGTAATGCAATTATACATCTTTATTAATAATCTTATTTTTATCGTTGTTAGTTACTTTAATGGTTTATGATTTTCCTTGTTTCATTGCGATAGTTTTTTAAGCTATTGTTTATTTTTATTGATAGAGTTCGGGTGATAAACAAGTTAATAGTCTAGCATATAATAAACACTATTCATCATGCTTTTTAAATGGGAAATTCATCAATTTGTACATTGACTAAACACAAAGTCAAAATGAACATTAAAACCGTCTAATTGTTAGTGCAATATCTGTCTATCGCCTCCGTCAATCTATTCCGTAGCAGAAATCGAAGAAACCGAAGGATTTTAAGCATTTTAGGTTACAATTAGTTAAAAAGGGCAAGGTGGCAAACTTGTAAATAAGGAGAAATCCTTATAATCCTTGTGCCTATAAATAGCTCATTAAGTTGTAAAGATTAAGACTTTTGAAAGACTTGGAGCTCATTTGGAGAATTAGAGATCTAGTTGTAGAGAGAGAAAGTCTCTCTACGTGATTCACGGCATTGTACACGACGTCATATTAATCGAATCACGTTTTCTTGTACGTTATTGTGTGTTCGATCACATACGTTCACGGATTCCGCACGTCGAACGTACGTTACGCAATCGAACGGTATCGAAACCGATCCTACAAGTGGTATCAGAGCAAGGAGCTCGATTGCTTGATCAAACACATCGTTTTCGTACCAGATTTCAGCAGAATTTGATCCGATTTCATCTATTTCTTCATCTTCTACCTACCTTTCACGTTTTTCATCGTTTTTCGTCAAATTGAACAGGTAAATACGGTCCAAATCGTCTGATTTTTGGATATGTTGTGCGTATAGACCCGATCTACAACCCTACCAAGTTTCAGCTCGAAACTCCAAGCCGTTTTGGAGATATCGCGATTTTTCGGTCCGATTCGCGTCAAACGGGTTGGTCCGCTCGTAATGCAGTGTTTTGGATCGCTTATTTGATCAAAATTGAGGATCGCTTTTGTGAACAAACGTGTTGGATCGCTTATAGGGCAGTTGGTATGAACCGCTCTTAAGACAATTTATGGTCCGCTCATTGTGACACGTGTGGACCGCTCCAAAAGTATAAATTGTGGGTCGCTTTTCAGTCGGTTTGTGGTCCGCTCAAAAGGTTTGGGGGTCGCTCATTAGTCATCTTCTTCACGTGAGGTTCTGAAAAAAAAAAGAAGAGGTTGTCGGGATTAGTGACTTTGAGGCTCAATGACATTAATTTGAAAAACAAGTTGTCGGCCACACTATGTATTGAAGGTCCAATCGGTTGGTTGTTGTCGTCCCATGTGCATGTGGGTTTGAAATATTATAACAATCATCGATCCATGTGAACAATTTTAAAAAGTCAAAAACAGTGCACCAGCCACAAAAACAAATTCAAGTTGATTGAAGTGCACCGCCTCCAAATAGTTGTAGCTGTTCACCGCCCAAAATCACCCAATCACGTTTGGTGTGGCATGTGACTATTCAGTTTGAAGAGTATTGCGGCCCATGTGCACCACCGCCCAAGATCTACTTATTGAGGTCCAATCATAGTGTAGACATTGCCCATTAATTGAAGTGATAATTTGGCCCAATCCCAGCCCAACATCACCGTCCATTTTTATTACAAAGGCCCTATTCATTTGTCAGTTGATCAGTTTGAGAGTTTTATATTTTCAAACTAATTGTTTGATTGTGTGTTTGCAGGAAATTCGAAGTGTTTTTACAAGGGGCAAATCCCAAAAATTGAAATTGTGTGAGCTTTGAGCGAAAAACATTTTTTTTAATCAAGTCACTATTATTCAAAATTTGGCAAAAATGTTTGATGAACAAGAGAACAAGAATCTTGAAAACTTAAATAATTGGTCTTGTGAAGCTTGGAATGAAACGAGATATGATAAGAGGTTTATATAAAAAGATACGAAAATTTCTTGTGTATGAAGGATGAATCGATGGAGATGTTGAAAGAAAGATTTTGGGATTTAATTCTCAAATTAGAAAAACATAAGGTTTGGTACTCAAATGATGAAAGAAATCTAAAATTTGTTGAGGTGTTACCTTTGGAATGGGATAACTTCGTGAATGGATTGAAACGAGATTCTTGGTTATCATGTACTGATTTAAGAAGTCTGTTCAACACAGTTACAAATCAGAGTGGTTATGATTATCGAAGAAAAAGAGAATTATTGGATGAAATAAAAGAAGAATCAAAAAATATTGATTTGAATGTAATCATTGAAATGAGAAAACGAATCAATGTGTGTCTTGCAGCAAAAAATAATATGAGATACGATATTAAGAGGGGTTGTTATATTGATAAAAATTCGAATCCTCTTGATTTTGTTAAAATTTTTTGTGCAGGTACATACATGATGGAAACAAAGAAAGAAGCTGAAGGTAGTAAGATGAATGAAAATTGCTCGAAATGTGAAAAATCAGAAGCAGACAGTGTGAAACTCTTGAAGGATGTGGAGAGTTTGACATTGGAAAACAATACTCTGAAAAACGAGAAGAAAGCTGATGACGAACATATTCAGGGTTTACGTTTAAATTGCGAAAAATTGAGATCTGAAAATGACGAATTTTTAAAGATTGTTGAGAGTTTAACAACAGAAAACAAAATTTTGAAAGAAAATGAAAAAGATTTTGAAAGCAAAAGAAAATCTTCAGAAGATGAAGATCTCTGGATAAAATTGGAAAACAAAAATCTGAAAGAAAATGAAACAAGATTTCAAGAACAGTTAAAAGTCTTGGAAAATGAAAAATCTGTTCTTGAAAATCTTAAGATTGAAAATGAAAAATCAATTAAGTCTCATCTTGAGAGAATATCTCAGCTTGAAAATGAAGCTGAGAATTCAAGGATCAAAATTGAAGAACTTGAAAAGTAGTTGAGAGGTTTTGTGATTACATCTGATAGTTTGAATTTTCCATGTCCAAAACCGATCAATTCTGTTCCAATAAGTGACAAGGTCACAAATTTTGACAAAGTCAAAATTGAAGATTGTGATGATGTATCTGATGATGAAAAAGAAAAAGAAAAGAAAAGAAAAATATTTTTAGATTTAAAAGAAAAATTTAAAAATACTGTTTTGCAATCTACTGAAAAATGTGAATGCTCAAAGCAAAAACCTGTAAAGAAGATTGTGGAACAGAAACAAAAAGATAAAAATTTGAAAAACCCTAAAAAAAATAAAAGCTCATCAGATAAGTCATCCAATCATTTTCAAAAATCAGAAAAATTTAAAAATGAAAACTTACAAAGTGTTGGTAATAAGTGGTGCAGGTTTGACCACAGTTCTCAAAAGCCAAATCCAGCTTACAGGAGAAGATGGGATGAAGATTCTTCAAAGACGAATCATTACAATGATAGAAAACAGAGAAATGGTGATTACCACAAGGCAACTCAATGCTATGATTTAAGTGTGTGGTATGAAAATGGTATACGATATGAAAGAGAGAAGAGGTATGATAACAGAATGTGTTACTCTTGTGGCTATCAAGGACACATTGCTGTTAACTGCCAAAGTCAGAGATTTGAAACGAGAAGGTGTTATGAATGCCAAATTCAAGGTCACATTGCCAGAGATTGCCCGAGGAGATCAATGGGAAGATCGAGGGCTGAATTTCAAAGTAAGGCAAAGAAACCAGTCAAAGTCAAGCCCAAAGAACAGAAGGTTCAACAACCTAAAGTTGAGGAAACAAAAGTAAAACTTTCTCAGGGGCAGAAAAACAGACTGCGTAAGAAGAGGAAGAAGGCCAGAGAATATCTGGAAAGGATTTTGTCCTCGGGTTCTTCAGTTGATAAGAATAAAAGTACTGATGAATCGCTTCAATCGACTGCAAAGTCAAACAAGCCGAGTTCATCAGTTACAAATTTGAGGACAACAGAGAAAAAGGAGAAAAAGAAACGTGTCGGCGATGAATCTGACAGATCAAAGTCAGACAAGCCACACTCAGGCAATGATTCTGGTTCGACAAAACCAGAAGAGCCAGTTGTTGAGGTAAAAACTATCAAACCCAAGGCTGGTCAGGCTTGGGTGGATCTATTCAAGTGAAAAATCCTGACTTGCCGGAGTTCCCAGGTTGGTAAGCGTGGAACATGAATCGGCATATTTCTTGAGAAATTTCACTCTGGTGATTTTTCGTCTTACATGTGGTAAATCAGGGACATTAAGTTGTACTTGATTTCCTACAAGTGATAATTTGAAAAACAATGTGATGAAACCCCGAATTTGTGAAATGACACACAAAACTAATTTTTCGGAAAAACCATTTTGATTAAAACAAACTTAAGTGTTTTGAAATCATAATGGGAAAATAGTTTGTTGTGAGGGGGAGTTCTGATTGTTTACGCCAAGTGGATGGAGAATTGAAGTGATTCGATATCAGTTTGTCATTTTATTTGTACAGTTTTCAAATTTTCCTTGAAAATCAAAATTGAAACATATTTTTATTTTAGGGGGAGAAAAATTTAAAAAAATAGAAAATTTGAAAATGTCAAAAACATTGAAAAATTTAAAAAATGAGTTTTGTTGTGAAAAAGAGGAAATGATAGTAAATCAGTGGACTATCACAGCATGCTAAAGAAATGTAATGTCAAATGTAATAAACGGTCTCACTGATGATGTGACGATTTTCGTACATTTAGTAGATTTATTCGGGATATAAACCTAAAATTTCAAACTGGTGAAATTCATGGGGAACACTACTTGGATATATAGGTAACCCCTGAAATCTCGTTTGAAAGGTCTCGTATTCTGATATACTAGGTGTTTATACTCTATGATGTCTGGGGTATTATTCCGGGACTTCTGCTGAACGGTGGTTCTGACCTAGTCCTTGGATAATGCTTTGCCTGAAATGCTTGAAACATAGCATTATAGCCCTCAAATTGATTAGACAATAAAATTGATAATCATCTGTTGTAGCTAAAAGATCCTCTAAAGGGGACACACTGCTAAGTCGAAGCTGATATCTCTCTGCTGAACGGAAGTTCTGACCTGAGATCCCTCAGTTCTCGCATTTAACCCCTAATTTATGTACAGACATCATTGTAGTATTCTTTCCTGTAAGACTGAATATTGAGATTCTGGATACGGGAGTATATTCAAGAGGTGGGACACATGAATTGAGCTAAGTTCCTAAAACATCTAAATAGTATCCGGAATAGATTGAAAATTGTGTGAAAATTTAAGAGGACAACTATATCGTCAATCGAGGTGAATCGTTTAGAACTTAAAATGATTAAAGCTTAACGGTGCTAGTGATTTGTCTCAAGAACTGATATGATCCTCTTACACAAACTCACAAAAATATTATTTGTATATATTTGTTTACTGCTTTTCATTCAAAAACAAAAATCCAAAAAGATTTTCAGAGTGTTTTAGCATAAATTTTTGAAAAGTCAAAAAGATTTTCGACAACTGATTTTGAAGAGCTGATATTCAAAATTCGAGGGCTAATCATGATGAACAGGTTTGGAGAATATGTTGAAAACTTTAAATGACATATATAAATGGTTTGAAAGATTGTGTATATTGGTTAATCAAGGTCATTTATTTGAACTTGATGTAACTAATATGTTTGTTGAAAATGATTTCTACCGGTAAGTTTACGGGAATTAATTGGTTATAAATTTGTGAAACTTATGGTGAGGTAGAGGATATGCAGGTTAACCAGGTTTCAAGTCCTGAGCAGATGTAGAACAAAGCCAGGAATTGATCCTGAATTTGTGAAACGATGAAAGCCAGACTACGATCCCGACAGCTGAGTCTAAGGGGGAGTCTGAAGACGAGCTCAAGGAAAATGAAAGCGTACAAAGAGCCAGCTATCATTCCTGGAGGAGCTTGTATACGGAAATCCAGGTGCCGATCCCAAAAGCACGGAAGCTTGACGAAAGGGGGAGCCTGAAGACAGATCCATGGGGATTCTGTTCGAGAGAGAGAAAGAGAAGGCGCTACGAGATTGACTACGGCAATATCCAAGGGGGGTCTGTTAGTGCAATATCTGTCTATCGCCTCCGTCAATCTATTCCGTAGCAGAAATCGAAGAAACCGAAGGATTTTAAGCATTTTAGGTTACAATTAGTTAAAAAGGGCAAGGTGGCAAACTTGTAAATAAGGAGAAATCCTTATAATCCTTGTGCCTATACATAGCTCATTAAGTTGTAAAGATTAAGACTTTTGAAAGACTTGGAGCTCATTTGGAGAATTAGAGATCTAGTTGTAGAGAGAGAAAGTCTAGAGAGAGAAAGTCTCTCTACGTGATTCACAGCATTGTACACGACGTCATATTAATCGAATCACGTTTTCTTGTACGTTATTGTGTGTTCGATCACATACGTTCACGGATTCCGCACGTCGAACGTACGTTACGCAATCGAACGGTATCGAAACCGATCCTACACTAATCTTAGAAACTCTGAAAGCCAAGCCATATAACATCTAAAATTAGACGTTACAACCATGGATGCAAAATCGTTAAGCGCTTTCTTATCAGACTTGAGAGTACTTGGGTAGTATTTGACCAAGGAGGATAGTACTAGGGGGCTCGTACTTGACCTAAGCGGAGAGTATTCGGACCTCGGCATCCTACCTTGTAGCAATTACTTAGGAAGTACTCGTTCTCCGAGATTTTGTCTTACAAGATGGGTTATAACTATTCCAATTATCAGCCAATAGTATTTTGACACATGTGTGTAGAAGATGGATGTAGCGTCTAATCCAGGGATGACTTCACTAAAAACCAAGTCTTGTAACTTCTAAACTTAGACACTACATAATCCTAAGGACTTCAATAAAAACCAAACTGAAGAAACACTAGATAAATGGTCGGAACCGAGATATCTAGGGGGTTTGAATCCGCATAAAAAGGTTAGTTCCCACTCGATTGATTTAGATCTTAACAGACCTTCTTCTCCGGTAATTCTGCAAAAAAGAAGCACCGTTAGCCTCGCCAAGGGGAGAAGAGGGTTCTCTCCTTGACCCGACTCCGGTGTGAGAATAAGTATTGGGAATGAAGAAGAAGATGTATTTAAGAAGTGAGTGTAACTTGAATTTCATACCTGAATAGTTCTCTTATTTATAACCGGGAATCTTTGGGCGGGAAAACCCGTTAGTGAAAAGAAAACGGAAAATGCTAACCCCGTAAGCGGTTATGTTTCCTTCTGTTAATACTCTTGATCCGACGTGATAGCACACGGATCGTGGTTTTGATCAAAGGCTAGGGATCAGCCACGTGTAAAGTGGCTAAGTGGAGATTACCCTTCATTTGCATGCATTCGTTGTGATTTTAAGGACGACTGATGTAGTGACACGTGTCCAGACGGTTGTAACCGTCTTGGTGGTGCACGATTGTATTATTTCTAGAAGACTACTGCTGTAATCTGGTGTGACACCTTATCGTGTGGAAGCAGGTGAATAAATCCCATGTCTGGGCAAATAATATCCAAGTCTGGATATTAAGCGGAAATATCTAATTCTGGATTCTTGTCCTTTGCTTTGTGTAGGACAGGCGCAAGGTTTTATGACTCCCTTTGGGCGCAAGTTTTGACTGTTGTGGGCTTTTTAAACCTTTCTTTTGTGAGACCAGTGCGCGGCCGCGCAAGGTGCCAAGCTGAAAATTAAGGTTATGGTATGGTCCCGAGCACTTATTATGAGGTTTTTGGGACCTTACCCCTTCACAAACCATGAAACGTCTACACTTTGACGTTACATACGTCTCTTACATGTGTGTCAAAATACATTGACTGATATTTGGTATAGTTGTAACCTGACGCTACATGGCTTGGTTTTCAATGAAGTTATTAAGATTAGATGGTTTTCAGTGAAGTTCTTAAGATTAAACGCTTACTGAATTTTGAATTGCTTTTATTTTTTGTCGGAATATTGTAAGTGTTAAAAAGAAAGAGTTATATGTGTATTATACTATTAATTTGAACAATATTAAACTTATTATTAAAAAATACAAATTACAAAACTAAGAATATTATGGGAACTTTGGAAATTTTGCTTTCCTTATCTTTTCATAGAAAAAAATACGCGGTTGATTTTTCGCAATGTTAAGATATAAATATTATTAAAAACGGAATTGTATCCAACCTAAAAACATTTTTCATCAGGAACAAAACAAAGTATGTAGCTTCTTTATTTCATGTCGTATATGTGATAGTTTGGTATAGAAATACGTTCACCACATTTCTAATGAGATATTCCGCCGCGTAGTATGAGTGTCTCACCTAGTTAATAATAATGACTAAACAAAATTATAAAGTATAGGATTTAATTAAATTAAAGTGAAACCATTAGAGTTATATTGTAGCTTTAGTAGTACAGAGAAAGAAAACTCAAATACATAATATATAATAAAAGAATGTAAGTTGAACTTGTGGTATTATGGCATGTATAAGAACCAATTTTGAAAAATAATACTCGGTTAATTTCAGTCAAATTTGAACACACAAGTAGAATGCATAAAAACCAATAATGTGTGTGGCGGTGTGGGTTGATATGTTAACACGAGAGATGCATGATTTGTTTTATTAGTAACTAGTTTTATACCCCGCGCGCGTTGCGGCGCGCAACGGCTTGATAACACAGATGTTTGTCCTTGAATCACTTGTACATTTAATACAGAAAACACCATCTCAGGATAAAAGTAAATCATGATGGGTTTCAAAACAACATAAAAACAACCTGATTCTCTCGTCATTTTGGTTCCTCTTCATTTGTTCTTTTCATACATCTCTAACGTGGCTTTTATCTTGTAAAAAGAAAGATGGGAACTAATAGCACTTCATGTATTACGATTTTGCCACATGTGATGCACATACCCAAGAACCTAATTATTCCCACCAATATACTAACACGTCAATAAAATGCATAAATCATGAAGAGATGGAGTAGTATAAAGCTTCTAAATTATAAAAACAAACTCACCGTATATCTTTGAACCATAACGTGCGATCAAGAAATAAACGGTCTTTGTTCCAGATTAAAAAGAGGTGAAGATCGAAATTAGCATAAACACGTCATCTCAAAGAGCAAAACGCTTAGAACTTATGAAGTTCCCAATCCAAACAGGAAATAAGTTTTAAAATGAGCAAGCCAATCCTCATGCTGCATAAAGGTGAAAAGGCTTGATATAGACTGTGAAGAGTGCTACTATCAGATAGCATTCAATTGCATTTTGTATCGTGTGTCCATCGAATCCCGTCCCATATATTTCTTAAATTCCATTCAATTATTCATACCTGCTAACTATGTGTCCAACCAATCCCATCCCATATTTTCACTCAATTCAATTATTTATACCTATCAACTATCACACCCATCCTGTACTTTCCTTTCCTGCTTCTACTCTTCTTTCAATCATTCTTTTTTTTTTTTATTCGGCCAGCTAAGAGAACAACTTTATTACCATAGAAAACAACCATCCAGCCTTAGCAAGCTGCTAAGGGGAGAAGTACACCAAAACAATAAAAGACAGAGCCAAACTAAAAAACAGACCATAAAACAGAAAAAAAAAATAAAGAAACCCAAGCGCATTAGCCAAAGCCCAACCCTGTGAGGCGAATTTCATTCATAACGTTACCCAACCAAAAACACGGGTAGTGTTAGTGCATACATCTGTCGACTTCGTCTTGTATCGAGTCTTGTACTAGATATGTTAGATCAGGGCACGTTGTACGAGAAAATAGTAGATTTTAGGTTGAAATGGATGTGATTTCGCTTGAGGAAGTAATTCCGCTTGAAATGACTTTGGTCACTTTCAAGCGGAATCAGCTAACATCTTATTTCGCTTGAAGCTGATTCAAGCGAAATCTCCACTCTATAAATAGTGGTTGGAGCGAAATCATTGTAACAGTTCTTGATTCTCATACCGAGGTGCTGCCGGTGTGATTTCTGCATGTAACCAGTGTTAAAACAATCAGAAGAGTGTTTAAAGTGAATTACAAGTTGTGTCTAAGCGAAATCAACATATCTTATTTCGCTTGGATCTAGGTGATTCCGCTTGAATGTGTTTCAAGCGAAATCAACATATCTTATTTCGCTTGGAACTGTTTCAAGCGAGATCAGAACCTTATAAATAGATTTGGAGCGAAATCATTTGTAACGGTTCTTGATTCAGATACCGAAGTGCTGCCGGTTTATCCAGTGATTGTAAAAGTTGTTATATGAATCAGAAGAGAGTTTAAAGTGAATTACAAGCTGTGTCTAAGTCTGTTACTTATTTTCCGCATCTGAAACAGATCAAAACTTCTCTGAACGACTCGTTCGGGTCAACAATCGATCCTACAACTGGTATCAGAGCTCAGGAGGAGAAGTTCTACAGATTTCAACTTGATATCATTGTGTTTTTTTACTTCTACACCTTCTTTTTTTCAATTGAACAAGATTTAACGGATGAAATGGCCTAAATTTTTCACAACTTGTGTAAAATTGAGTTTTAACAAAGCCTTGAAAGAATCAGACTAAAATTCGAATTAAAAATGATAAAAATGGACCAAAGTTTTAATTCCGCTTGAACGAACAAAGTTGATTCTGCTCGAAAATCAAAGGCCATTTCAAGTAAAATATCTAATTTCGCTTGAAAATCGTTATTCCGCTTGAAAACTTTCAAGCGAAATCAGTTATTTCGCTTCAAAACATTATTTCGCTTGAAAATTCAAGCGAAATCAATGATTCCGTTTAAACTTCTGATTCCGCTTGAAACATTAATCTATTATTTCGCTTGAAGTGTTATTTTAGGTGATTCCGCTTAAAGATCTTATTTCGCGTGAAGCCTTATTCCGCTTGACAAGTGTTGTTTTGAAAAACGTGTTACCGAATCATGAGTGAAGAGTTTTACAACGCGTTTGTAACATCCCCGAATACTCCGGCTTCCATTGCTCAAAACATGAATTTGGAAAACGAAACTGGAACTTTACAAAAACCCCCGAAGCTAATGAGCATTGAGGAGTATTACGGATGGAAAGACAGATTTGAAAACTGGGTTCAAGCTAACCAGGGAGTGTATTTTGAAGAAATATGTTCTACCACGAACAGATCTGCAAGTTGAAAAAGAAATCTCAGAATTCAGTGACAAAGAACGAGATATGTACAAAGCTGAAAAGATGATGATTAGTCTACTTCAGCAAGCTATTAAAGAAGACATCTTTATATTGCTTCAACATGACAGAACTTCAAAATCAATTTGGGATGCTCTTAGAATCAAATTTGAGAGAAGTGAAAAGATGATTAAGAGCAAAAAGGCACTGCTTAAAAAGGAATTTGATCTTTTCAGTAGTTTGCCCGGGGAAGATAGAAATTAATTGAACGATATTGCCACTTAGTGCGATCTATGTCTATGTTAAGCATAACCAAAGATCGAGAGGAGTGGGTCGACAAGTTAGCTGACGCTTTACCTCAAAAGGAGTGGGGAACTTATTTGATGATCTTAAAGAATACTGGTGAATATGATGGTTTGACAATTTCGCAGTTCATCGAGAAGATTGAGGGTCAAGATCTGGAAAAGCAAAAGATTGCAAGGATGAACAATCCGAGTGGTCAACAAGACGTGAAAATGTATTACAAAGGTAGTGTTCCAGAGGTTGAGAGAAGCCCAAAGATTCAAACTGCATTTAGTGCTGAAAATTCATCTGAAAATGTTGATCAAGGATCAAACAAAAGCAGTGGTTTCTCTTCATATCCAAATGTGAATCCAAAGAGTTCAACATCAAGTTTTCACTCTCAAAGCTCAAAAACTGGAAATAGTTGTGTGATACAGTGCTGTTGATGCACGGAATGTCTGTTGACTGCGTCTACAAGAAGTCTAAAGTCAAGATTGGTCTATAGGGGGTCAAAGTGTAAATATTGTGTAAGATAGACTTAGGATCGCTTATGTGTCAATGATACATTGTGGACCACTTTTGTGTCATTGTGGACCGCTTATTAGTCAAGTAGTCTGGATCGCTTATTAGTCAAGTATCCTGGATCGCTTATATGGCATGTCATATAAGCGACCCGAGATCTCTATATATAGGGGTGAGCGATTCATTTGATGTAACGATGTATGTGTGTGCTACGGTGCTGAAACTCTGCTGAAATTTTATCAGAAAGCAATATAAACACAAGGAATTGAAAGGATTAGCTGTTGTTACTTTACTTACGTTGATTCCGCCTTCGTATGTAAAGATGAACTACTTCGACTGACTTTTCGGGTCATAGAACGGTCCAACAAGTGGTATCAGAGCTCAAGACGAGGAGTTCATACTACGACAGCATAGATCTGCAAAAATTTCTCTTTTCTACTCACTTTCTCTCATACTTTTTCGGTTTTCAGTGGTTCCAACGGTTGAAATTGTCTGAAATTCGAGTATAACATGTAAAACACACTTTTAACTAACCCTAGAAAGAATCAGGTGAAAATACGGACTAAAAATGGTAAAAACTGGTTAAAAACTGTAGATCGCGTTTTCGGACATTGGATCGCTTATCTGGACATAACCTGCTTGGATCGCTCCAAATTCACACTTGGGATCGCTTTTTCGGACAATTTAACTCTCTGGATCGCTCGAACGGACAACATTGTTGAACCGCTCGAACGATCACATTCGGACTGCTCATACGAACACTTCTGGATCGCTCCAACGAACAAGAGTTGGATCGCTTATTTGACAGTATTTGAACCGCTCGAACGATCATTCTCTGGATCGCTCGAATGTACATACTCTCGGTCGCTTATTTGACATATTGTGGATCGCTCGAGAGGACTTAGTCATTACTGTCTGGTCCGCGTTTACGAACATATACTGGACCGCTTTTCTGTCAGACTGTTTAGACAGGATCGCTGTTGTGATTCTGTTGTTTTTCAAAATCAAAAATTTTTCTAAGTGTTGTCTGATTTTGCAGGTACGTTCACAATGGATGATATGTTCTTGAATCCATTTAGCGACATGTACGCATTCACAGGAAGTTCAGGAAACAACGATTCGACATCGAACAATACGAACGAAAATCAACCAAAAGAGAAAAAGAAAGAAGCTTGGGAGTCCGAAAGTGCATTTGGAACATTTAACAAACCTCCTAAGTTGATGGCTATAGAAGATTACAGCAGGTGGGCAACAAAGTTTGAAGATTGGTTGATGGCATTCGCCTTTCCCAGTTGGAAGAGTATGAAAACTGGTTATGCTAATGGAAAGAAGAATGGCGAAGCATTGAGATCAGCTGAAGAAATTGATAATTTTGTGGCTGAACAAAAGTGTGTTGCTTTGCTGTTTCAATCGGTTCGGGAGGATATTATCTCTCTAATAGATTATACAAATGCTAAAGATTTATGGGATAAACTCAAGAAAAAGTGTATAGGGAGTACTGAGATTATAAAAAATAAGAAGAAACTGCTTAAAAAAGAGTTTGACATGTTTAGTTGTCTTAAGAATGAATCGGTGTGCAAAATGATTAAACGGTTCGGTCATCTGAAGCTGGAACTGGCACGACATGATATTGAGTATTCTCCGGAAGAACTTGTGGATAAACTGTTTGATTCATTACCAGACGAGATGGATTGGAGATATTATGCATTGATGTTGAAGAACACTATTGCTCCTGAAGATTTGAAACCAGATGTGGTGATTGAAAGACTTGAAAGCCATGAGTTAGAGTTGAAGAAAACATACAAAGTTAATCACTCATCCTATCAGCAGAATCTGGATCTGTATTATCCAAAAAGCTTGTTCCCGAAAGCTACTTCTCCGAAAACGGCATTTTCTGCTGAGAATGTTTCTTTAACAAACAAAGAAAGTCAAAGCAGTTCAAGCAGCGGAAGCCACAGTGGTTATCACAGTGGATCTACGTCTTCGGCAAATCGTTCTGATGCGAAGTTTTCTTGTAACATCGCGATAGATCTAAAGAACGCACAGAATTTTGATGAAGAGTCGGCCAAGCAACAAATGGTTTTTCTGGCATCTGTGCTAGAGTCCTATGAAGGTTTGGTGGCTGGAAAGATCGGGAATACAAATCTGACAAAAGAAGACTACGATCAGATAGACCCCGAAGAAATGGAGCTTATTGACATTCGTTGGGCGATGGCTAGTGCTGTTCGACGTGCGCAACGTTTCATGGAAATTACTGGGAGAAAAACGATTGGTGGTCCGTCCACAAAGTTGGGGTTCGACAAATCTAAGGTGACATGCTTCAAGTGTAAGCAGAAGGGTCACTTCAAACGGGAATGCAGAAATGCATATGCTGATGAGTCAGAGAATCCATTTCGAGATGACTACTACAAAAAGGCAATCTACCATCAGAATAAATCCGAGCCACCTAGATTGAAGCAGTCTGATGATAACAGAGATAAATCAAGGGCTTTGGCAGTGATTTATGATGACGAGGGGTACGATTGAAGTAAAGAAGTGTTACCGGAAGAAGATGCGGTTGGTTACGCATTCATGGCAAATGATGATGAACCGATTCCATGGAAGGATGATCGTACAGAGGAACAGAAGTACCAATACAGGAAGATGACTGCTGAAACAAAGATTATCAGACTTTCTGGTGTATACTTGGAAGCAAGAAGAGCAAATCGTTGGGATCCGGACAGAGAGTGCTATCTTGATCGGTATGGCAATGTGGCGATTAATGACAAAACGCTAGATATTGAAGCCATCATTCAGGAGTACAAAGAAGAGGATGAATACTGGCAGCATAAGTGGTGGGGAACACCAACTTCGAAGATGATTGAGGAGAAGAAAGAAAAAGAGAGAAAGGAAAAAGAAGAGAGAGAGAAGAAAGAAAACGCAGAGACTGAGAGATCGAAGATGGTTGATACGGGGTTGATCGATGTGACTCGGAAGTTGACAACTGAGAATTTAGAGAAAATGGCTGACAAAGTGCTAGCTGCGAAAGCACTTGAGGTAGATTCTAATTCTGTCTCTGAGTCAAAAGGGAAGGTCAGTCAAAGTGAGTCAACATCCAGGTCAGGTAATAAAGTCGATGGAAATGTTGACTGCAAAAATTGCACCAAACAATGCAATTTTTGTAGTACTGTCACGTATTTGAATGATGAGAAATTCAAAAATCTGAAATCAAAAGTTAAAACTTTTGAAGATCAGATTCTCGATCGTGACACAGAGTTAAAAGTTTCAACTGAACGATTTAATGAATTAACAACTAAATGTGACAAAATTACAACTGACTATGAAAAGTTAATTCTGGAAAACCGTCAGATCTCCGAAAAATTTGAGAAACTTAGAAGTGTTGTGAAAGACAGTGATGATCGAAACGGCAAAACATTCAAAGAAAACGAACATCTAAGAGTTGTGTTGCAATTCAAAGAAAAATCAATTAATGAACAACTGGATGAGATTGCAAAATTAAAACTTAAGGTTAAAGAAATTGAGATTGAAAATGAAAGAATTCAGTTGAAATTAAACAGCTATAGCTCAGCTAGCTTTGTTTTGCAGCACATCGTTCCCAAACCTATAGGAAAAAACAAAGCTGGTGAGGATGTGTTTTCTGATGGAACGGGTGTAGGATTTCACAAAGTTCCACCGCCAATTTTAGACAACTACACGAAAAAGCAGTCTAATTTGGTGGAAATTGAGGAAGAAAGTGATGTTACACTTCCTGAGAACATTGATGTCACGTTCACGTCTTCCAATGAAGAGGGTGTCCAAAATGATGTGGTGAAAAGTGTGATAGACAAAGTGCTTAAGCCGGATTGTGACACTTCTGAGGAGGATGGGTGTTTTCTAGATAAATACATTCCGAAGCAAAAGTCCAAAAACAACTTATATGATGAATCTGATCTTGTCATGTACAAGATGTCGGGATCGGATAAGTTGTTTTTGGATTCTGAGTTTCCATTAGAGAATGTTAATCTGAACAAATTGACAAATGTTTTCAAACTGGTCGAAGTCGAGTTGTCAGCAGTGAACAATCTGAGTCGAAAGAAAGAGAGGGTTTACAACAAGAAAACTGTTTATCCACCACGTTTTTACAATAACAACAGAAACAATTGGCCGGGTGGTTATCAGGGGGTAAACCATTTCATAAAAGAAATGTTGCAAACAAGAGGTTTGTCGAAAAGAAAAAGTTTGTGAATAGTTCAAGTTCACTTGCTGATGAAGAAAAAGAAATTTTTACAAAATCAAACAAAGAATTTTTTGAGAAGAGAGCTTCACAGGCTCAGTCTGAAGGCACGAGTAGAGTAGCTGATACTCGCACATGTTTTAGATGTGAACAGGTTGGTCATATTGCACGAAAGTGTACATATGTGAAGCTTAAGACTGAAGCTGTGAAGGTTCAACAAAAGAAAGTTGATGTGAAGGGTAAAACACCGATGTATGTTGAGAAGAAAGTTGTTGGGAAGAAAAATGTTCAAATTGACAACTTGAAAGTAAAAACTGAACCCGTAAAGAAGTTGGTAAATCAAAATGATACATTTTATAAGAGGGTTGCAGTAGTTCAACAAGTGTGGAAACCTAAAATTGAACCTAAAGTTGAGAAGAAAGTTTCAACTTCTGAGGTGAAAAAGGCTGAAGAATCAATTACGGTTGATTATGATGCACAATTTCCACCTCTTAAGTCTAAGAATTTCAAAATTCAAATTGCCAAAGTCACAGTTACACCTAAGGCTGATAAGGCCTGGGTGGACACCATGTTTGACTAAACAATTTGAATTGCCGGAGCTTCCTGGATTGCGAAGCATGAATCGGCATCTTTCTTGAAGTTGTTTAAATGATGATCTGTTATGTGCAGGATCTTCCAAAACTTGTATCCAGGTGGATAATGGATAGTGGAGCGTCAAGGCATATGACAGGGAAGACCGCATTGCTGTATGATGTGAATGACATTAATGGTGGTTATGTGGGTTTTGCGGGTAATCAAGGAGGCAGGATCATAGGTGAAGGAACATTATCAAATGGCATTATCACGTTTGAGAGGGTTAATTACATCGCTGAGCTGGAGAACAACCTGCTGAGTATCTCCCAGATCTGTGACAGGATGTATACTACTCATTTCACTGACAAAGAATGTTTGATCTTGAAACCGGGATTTGTGATACCTGAAGAGTGGATCATCATGAGGGCACCAAGAGTCAACGATCTGTACGTGTTGGACATGAGCATTGCTACTACAACCACGGGTCAGGCTCATTGTTTTGTGTCCAGAGCAACGGAAAAAGAGTCAAGGTTATGGCACCGAAAGATGGGGCATATTCACCTAAGGAAAATGAATCACTTAGTGCATAACGACTTGGTCACTGGAGTGAATATTAAAGGTTTTCATCTGGAAGGGGAGTGCATAAGTTGTGTCAGAGGCAAACAGAAGAAAAAGTCACACCCTACAAAACAAGTCAATTCAGTTTCAAGACCTTTGGAAAGACTTCATATGGATTTATTTGGTCCAGTGAACGTCAAAAGTATAACAGGAGATTCCTATTGTCTGGTCGTGACTGATGACTACTCCAGATTTTCGTGGGTCATGTTTTTTAAAACGAAAGATGAAACCTTTGATAGTTTGATAGTATTGTTTAAGAAAATTGAGAATCTGTACCAGAGACCGATTTGTAGAATTCGAAGTGATAATGGTACTGAGTTCAAAAACAGTAAGATGGAGGAATACTGTGATGAAAGAGGTATACTGCATGAGTTTAGTGCTCCGTACACTCCTCAGCAAAATGGAGTTGCAGAACGCAAGAACCGGACGCTAATCGAGACAGCCAGAACGATGCTTGCAGATTCCAAGTTACCTATTAATTTCTGGGCTGAAGCTGTTTCTGCTGCATGCTATACTCTCAATAGAGTTCTTACTGTGAAGAAGTTCAACAAGACGTGTTTTGAGCTAATCAATAAACGCAAGCCGAATTTGAAGTATCTAGAACCGTTTGGGTCACCCTGTACGGTAATAGAGCCGAATGGCAAGTTTGGTTCAAAGAACTTTGAAGGAATATTTGTTGGATATTCAGGTCCTACACGGCGTGTCTTTGTTCCAAGTGAAAAGCGTATTATTGAAGCAGCAAATGTTGAATGTCAAGGTTATACTATGCCGCCTCAGAATCCTGGTGATTCATGGCGTTTTCATTATGACAAACTTTGGGAATCGTTTGACATGAGAGAAGAATCAGAGGAAGAGGAAGATTTTTTTGATAAGCTGGATATTTTATGAGAGTATGAATCGTCGCTCAGGTTTCCAGCAGAGTATTCTAGCAGACCTCAGGAGACTTCAAATGATGCTGAAGCAGGTCCTAGTAACGCTGGTGAACATGATGATGAAGTTGCTCCTGGTAATCAGTCGGAGGTGAATGATGATCAAGAAGCTGAACATATGCCAGTTTTTGACCATGGTGATTCAGATCTTGAGGGGGAGCAGATCCAGTTGTCAAGTCAAACAAACCAAGTTGGTGAACAAGATGCAGAGCAGAATGTTACTAATCTGGAAGGAAATGTAGATGTTCCAAGCGAAGTGATGCCGCGAACTCTTTCTTATCATCCAGAGGAGTTGATAATAGGAGAATTGCAATCGGGCGTTCGGACGAGACGTCAAATTGACCAGGGCTTAACATGTTTTTATTCTACAGTAGCACCTTTACAAACTGAATTTTCATTAAGTTGTTTTATCTCGCAGGTCGAACCGCGAACTTACAAAGAGGCGCTTACTGAAGACTCTTGGGTCATAGCGATGCAAGAAGAATTAAGTCAGTTTGAGAAGTTAGGTGTGTGGAAGTTGGTTGATTTACCGGATGGTCAAAGAAAAATCAATACAAAATGGGTTTTCAAATGTAAAAGGGACGACAGAGGAGTGGTTGTAAGGAACAAAGCTCGACTCGTTGTTCAGGGCTTTAGTCAACAGGAGGGGATTGATTTTACCGAAGTCTATGCTCCTGTCGCACGACTAGAGGCTATCAGAATTTTCCTAGCATTTGCGTCTTGGAAGAATTTCAAAGTATTTCAGTTAGATGTTAAATCAGCGTTTCTTTATGGGAAGGTCAAAGAGGAGGTTTATGTTGGTCAGCCGCCGGGCTTTACTGACCCAATCCACAAGAACAAAGTTTATCTGCTGGACAAAGCGTTGTATGGTCTACATCAGGCGCCAAGAGCCTGGTACGAGACTTTGTCTCAACACCTACTCGCTAACCAGTTCATACGTGGAAAAGTGGATGCCACTCTCTTCACTAAAGTCGTTGATGTTCATCTTCTGATAGTACAGATTTATGTAGATGATATAATTTTTGGGTCGACGAATGAGAAATTATGCAAAGATTTCGAACAGGTGATGAAGCAGAAATTTGAAATGTCTTCAATGGGGGAGATGAAATTCTTTCTGGGATTACAAGTTGAACAACTTCCTGAAGGGATTTTCATTCATCAAACGAAGTACGTGCATGATATTCTGGAAAAATTTGGAATGTCAAGTTCTACTCCAGCTGCTACCCCACTTGCAACTAATCATGGAATTCACCCAGATCTCACCGGTCAGGGTTGATGAGACACTTTATCGATCCATGATAGGTTCTTTGATGTACCTAACTGCTTCACGTCCTGACATCATGTACCCAACGTGCCTCGCAGCAAGATTTCAGTCTAACCCGAGAGAATCGCACATGATTATTGTGAAGAGGATTTTACGTTATTTGAAAGGCACACCCACATTGGGGTTGTGGTATCCTCGCAAAGGCGATTTTACACTCGAAGGATTTTCCGATTCGGATTTCGGATGCTGCAAAATTAACGCGAAATCAACAACTGCAGGATGCCAGTTCTTTGGTCCGAGATTGGTTACTTGGCAGTGTAAGAAACAAACATCTGTGGCGCTATCTACATGTGAAGCGGAGTATGTTTCTGCTAGCAGTTGCTGCTCTCAGATCCTGTGGATACAGCAACAGATGCGCGACTACGGTTTGCAGTTTCTTAACACACCTCTGTTTGTTGATAATGAGGCCGCAATTAATATAACTAAAAATCCAGTACATCATGCTAAAACTAAACATATCGAGATTCGTCATCACTTTATTCGCGATTGCTTCGAGAAAAAGTTGATACGAATTGAGAAAATCCACACTGACGAACAAAAAGCTGATTTGCATACCAAAGCTTTTGATAAAAATAGGTTTCAATATTTGTTAAAACTTAATGGTATGAAATTGCTTTCGGTGTCGGATGGAGTTGTGAGCGTTGATGAGGGTACTGTTGCGGATGAAGATGAGAAACAATCTGCGATGGTTTGTCAATTTTTTACGTGTTTTGGAATTTAGGGGGAGATAGATAGATAGTTGATAAAATACAAAAACAGTAAAAAATGCTAAAATACAAAAAAACTTGATAAAATTGAAAAAGAGCTTGTGTATATAGGGAAAATGATAGTACATCAGCTAGACAATTACAGTATGCTAAAGATTTGGAAAGACAAAATGAGTTAAACAGTCTCACTAATGATGTGTCGATAGGTTTTCGTACATTTAGTAGATTTATTCGGGATATAAACCTAAAAATTCAAACTTGTGAAATTCGTGGGGAACACTACTTGGATATATAGGTAACCCCTGAAATCTCGTTTGAAAGGTCTCGTATTCTGATATACTAGGTGTTTATACTCTATGATGTCTGGGGTATTATTCCGGGACTTCTGCTGAACGGTGGTTCTGACCTAGTCCCTGGCTAATACTTTCACCAAAATGCTTGAAATATAGCATAAAGCCCTCAGCTGATTAGACAATAAAATTGATAATCAGTTGTTGTAGCTGAAAAGATTCTCTAAAGGGAACACACTGCAAAGTCGAAGCTGATATCTCTCTGCTGAACGGAAGTTCTGACCTGAGATCCCTCAGTTCTCGCATACCCTAATTTATGTACAGACATCATTGTAGTATTTTTGCCTGTAAGACTGAATATTGGGATTCTGGATACGGGAGTATATTCAAGAGGTGGGACACATGGATTGATCTAAGTTCTTAAAACACTTAAACAGTATCCTGAATAGATTGAAGTTTGTATGAAAATTTAAGATGGATCAGTATATCGACAATCGAGGTGAATTGTTTAAATCTGAGTATGTAATGTAGCTTAACGGTACTTGTAATCTGTCTGAGAAGCTGATATGATTTCCTGACACGCTCGCCAAAAACAAACCTGTAAATAGTTTATTTTCTGCAATTTAAGTTTTCTGTTATTTCATTTCTTAGTTTAGATCATCTTAAAATCCAAAAAGAATTTATTTCTGCTTTATTTTAGACAAACCAGAGTGGAAAGTTGATTGTCGGATTCTGGAAAGATGAAGCAGATGCAGGAGATTCTGAGCTGAAGAATGAGGAGAGCTTACATTGGTGAAAAATGTTTGTTGTTCAAAGTCACAAACAAGTTCATTAAGTTGATACTTGGTATTTTCAGAAAGAAAATTGGAAAATAGTTTTACTAAATCAGTTTGATTCGTCAAAGATCAACAAGGGTCATTAATTTGAATTTGGTAGATTAATCAAGTATTCAGGGTCATTAACTTGAACTTGAAAACTTGAGTGGATTTTTATAACTGATTGAAGTTGTGTTTATTGTTTGAAAAGATAGATTGTAATGTTATTGGTTGAGTAACAGGTTTGGACGATATTTCCCAACGGAGGCAAAATGCAAAAGCTTGAACCAGATATCTCAAGATTTCAGCATAATGAGAGGGGGAGTCAGTGAGAGGGGGAGTCTGGATCAACTACTATTGGGAAGATGAAGTTAGAGCAAGGTGTTGCTGAAACCTGTGAAGAATGCTTATGAGAAGAAGACAGAGTTGGTAAAAAGACAAAGACTAAAGACTATGGATCTGAAGATGCAAAAAGACTACGTCAACATCCAAGGGGGAGTCTGTTGATGCACGGAATGTCTGTTGACTGCGTCTACAAGAAGTCTAAAGTCAAGATTGGTCTATAGGGGGTCAAAGTGTAAATATTGTGTAAGATAGACTTAGGATCGCTTATGTGTCAATGATACATTGTGGACCACTTTTGTGTCATTGTGGACCGCTTAATAGTCAAGTAGTCTGGATCGCTTATTAGTCAAGTATCCTGGATCGCTTATATGGCATGTCATATTAGCGACCCAAGATCTCTATATATAGGGGTGAGCGATTCATTTGATGTAACGATGTATGTGTGTGTAACACCCCGTGTTTTCCAAAAGTCAAAGTCAAGTGTTGACTGTTATTGGAATTAAAGATTAATAAAGATTAATTTCATTTTAGTTTCATTTTGATTTTCGTATTATTTGGAGTAAGTGTTGTATAATCAAACTAATCGGACGATAATCGAACTGTGAATCAACGACCGACTGTGAATGATAGGAAGTAACAACGCAATAAAGCTAGTCAATCAATAATCAAGCTAATCAAATCAATCATCAAACTCAAGTGTGGGGATTTTAGTACTTTTTATACGTGTGCGTGTGCCTTATGTGTTACTTGTGCATGTTTACTTTTATGTTAAAGTGTGTGGTGAATCAATCAAATCAATCAAGACTCAAAGGTGAATCAAACTCAATCGAAATCGAATCCAAATCGTGGTGTAAGGATGCTTGTATGTTAGGTATAGTAGTTGGAACTAAAAGTAATCTGATTAGGAATTCTATCATTCTCAAATCATCGTTCATCGAAGTCGAAATATCAAAAATCGTCGCGAAACACTCTAAACCAGGCAAGCCGATCGAACAGGGCAACCTGATCGAACAGGCAAGCCGACCGAACAGGGCAACCTGATCGAACAGGCTAGCCGATCGAACAGGCTGTTCGATCGGACAGCTGCTCGATCAGGAATGCTGTTCGATCAGCTGACCCTTTCCTCTTTTGGAAGCCTATAAATAGGGCTGTCTTTGTCAAACTTTCCACTTTTGGAAAAGCTCTGACCGACCAGCCTCTTCTTCTCACTAAATCTCAGATTTCTCTCAAACCGGTAAGTATTTCACTCTAATCCTTGTACGTTTTCGTTCATTAATCGATTCTCCATCTTTCTATCTTTCAAAATCTGAATTTCATCCATGAAATCACCAAGATCTAGATGTTCTTGAGTGATGTCATCATGGTGTTCTTGGTGTTCATCAAGAACTTCATGTTCTTGACTTCATTCAACCATGAATAAGCTAGATCTAACCGATTTCCACATCAATAACCTAAAATCTTCCAAAGATCTTAACATTTCACGGTGGAAAAGGATTGGAAGATGGGTTTTCATCTATCTTTCAACTCTTTTACACTCAAAAAGGTGAAAACGAGACTTGAACCGATTTACAATCGATCTAAACAAACACATGGTTCAAGATTCGGGTTCTACCGAGAGATATACCGATTTCGGTTTAAACGTTAAGCTTAGGTTCCAAACCGTCTCTGACCGAGTTTGGGTGATTCCTGCTCGAGTCAGTAGACTAAGTAGGGACTTCAGTTTTGTGGTTCAACTCGTAGTCAAAATATCTCTAAAACATCAACAATTAACGGGAATAACCAAGTGTTAGGTGAAAGGTTAACCGAATCGAGAAGCTGGCCGAACGGCTAGGCTGTTCGATCGAACAGCCCAACCGAACGACTATGCCAGCCGATCGGCTAGGCTAACCGATCGACTAGCACTTAGTCCCACAAACTCATGAAGTGTAGTATTGATGAGGTACTGTTCGATCGACTACGCCACTCGATTGTAATCATTACTGCTCGAATCATGAGATACTATACTTCAAAACACTTAGACTTTTCGAAACATTGGAATGTCACCCGATCGAGCATGCCAGCCGATCGAGTGACATATGTGAAAACAATGAAGTGCTAACCGATCGGTTGGGCTAACCGATCGAACAGCTGTTCGATCGGCCAACCTGAAAGGTAGTACAAACCATCATACACAAACACATCCTTCACATCAAAGGAAGAAACAATCCACTTGAAGGAACCAGCCGATCGAGCCAGCCGGCCGATCGAATGGATGTTCGAACGGACTTTCAAACCAAACGAACAGCCCACTCGATCGAACTGCTGTCCGATCGAATGGCCTACTCGATCCAAGTACATTGTTTACTTTCTCCGCGTTACTCATCGTTATGTTATCAAACTATTCAGGCTAACCTATCCTCAGTGCTCCCTTCAATCCACGATCAACCACTGTGAGTATACTCGATCCCTTTTTGCTTTCAGCACTTTTGGGTGTTACATACGTAATCTATCAAATTCACAAACAACACAAACTATTTGAACGCTAACCTACTTGCATGTATTACCTGTCTAAATGATTGCTGTTTATTATGTTTACACGTGGAGTGCTATCTGCCTGCTTTAGCAACGTAGTACTATAGTTTGGACTCAGCACCCGTTCACACGGGGGTTGCTAAGGACAATTACTTGCATGGATTACGGTGGTAATCATGTATTGCGAACTGTCTCGGACAGTCAACTTGAAGTCATTGGTATCGATGGTCCCATGTTGATAATTTACATGCATCGTTTGCCCTTGTGTACGTGCTTGGTTATGCGTAAACTATTCGAACTCTATATGCTATATCAAACTTGTGTACTCACCTTTACATTATATGTATTGACTTTATTTTAACGTATGTGACAGGTGTTTAAGCTACTAGCGTGCTAGGGAAGCGAGGCAATAATAAGCTTCTAGGAGCCTGTGACCTTAGGACAGTGTCCACGTACCTGTTCCAGGGCCATAATTATCTGTAGATCTTGTACTGGCACCTGTAGTCAGTAAGATTTACAGTTAGTCGTCTAGAAGTCTTAAGACAATATTTACTTTCGGTCTGTAATAATTAAGGATTTGAGTTGTCGGAACAGTTCCCATATTGTTTAGTTGATTTCTATGATAACTTGTTATTATTTGGGACACGGTATGGGACGTGTTATATAACTGAATTGTATGATAGTTGTTGTGGAAACTTCTGAACAATCTGTTTCGCTCAGTGCCGCGCCCCGATGATTCCGCCATCGGTTGGGGTGTGACAGATTGGTATCAGAGCCATAACTATAGGGAATTAGGTTAGACACGATCTAGTCCGGATCGCTGTCTTAGAGACCTAGACTATAGTTAGGAACCAAGAGACCAAGTTTATGTGCTTATTTTATGTTGTTTCTTTCTATCCTATCATTACATCCGAACTCCGAGCCAAATTTCGTAATTTGGACGGGATTAGGAGTGAAACCCACAAATTCCCGCCTAAATTACAAATTTTTGTCAATTATTTTGTGTGAATTTCTATCAACAAACAGGGGAGAATTATACCAAATCAGGGCTGAAACCCGAAATTTGATGAAACTTTTCCTCTAAAATTTTCCTAAAACAAGGAAGAAATTGCTAAGCTAGGGGTGAAACCCTAACCTTGGCAGTTTTTCCGACTTTATTTTATCTCGCCAAGGCAATTGACGGACTCCAACGACCTGAACTCACGAGTATGGCCTAGAATGCGCATGCATAATGCCCAAGAATCGAGGCAGAAACATGTCCCCTAGAGTCGAAAGTGACGACAAGTCAACTGTGAATAGTTAAATTGCCATGGTTAGTCAAAGTCTAGTAGCCGCAGACAATCCATTTTCCGATTTTGAGTGTTGCTTCGTTGATTTTATGTGATTTACCTGTTTACGTGTTTTAAGATTCGTTGGCTACTCCATTTGTTATCAATCTCCGTGACCTTTGTTGCTATCCTATCTCGATTCAAACCCCTGTTGATGTGATCTAAACGAAACCAGTGTGCTATGCTACGCTATACGATTAAGTTAGACGATACCATGTGATGCTACCCGATATGCAAAACGAACGACACTCGACTTGTGGTTATAGGTTTCTGTTTTCTGACATCCTCTGTGATAAAAGTGCGTACGTGTTTAGGAAATTAAGTGCTCTATTTGCTTAATTGCTTATGTGCTCTAATTGCTTCTGTGCTTATGTGTTTCTGTGGTTATATGCTTATGTGTTTATATGTGTTACGTGACGTGAGATGCGACGTGATTCTAAGCTTTAGTAAACTAAGACGTGCGAGATTCGTTGTGTTGAGCCCTATGGCGATGTCTATTGCAGACCATGTCGTCATCATCAAAGCCTCGCCAAACTCTCACCCGTCAGGAAAAGAGAGATCGACGTCTCGCCGCGATCATCTCAAGGTCTGTGGCAAAAGCCGTCAGTGATGTGTTCGAGAACGCAAGCAAGTCATCTGAGGAATCCCGAACCCTCACGCCCAAAGACTCCAACAAGGCTACTTTTAGCTTCAAACAATTCAAGGCATGTGGGCCAAAAGAGTTTACCGGTGAAGATGGCCCTACGGCTCTGTTTCATTGGTTTGACTCGGTAGAAGTCACCCTTCGTCAAAGCGGATGCCCAGATCACCTCCGTACTCTCAATGCTACCGGTGTCTTCCAGTCGCGAGCTTTGGACTGGTGGACCGCAGAAAGGAACAAGCGCGGGAACGACGCTGCATACGAGCTGACGTGGAAAGAATTGAAAGCGATCATGCTGGACGAGTTCTGTCCTCCCCACGAACGCCAAAAGTTGGAGGATGAGTTCTGGAGCATCAAGCAAAAGGAGGGAGACAATGCTGGTCTCACCGCCCGTTTCAAACAACTGAGCATTATCTGTCCAGATCAGGTCAAGACTCCTGAGATGACCATCAAGAAATACATCCGTGCTCTTCCGGATTGTATTGCAGATTATGTGTTCGCCGCCAAACCCGCATCAATCGAGGAAACCTACCTACTCGCTGCTGAGATTAACGACAAGCGAGTTAAGGCTGGTGTCTGGGATAAGCCATCCAAGTCGTTGCATCAAGTTACTACCGCATCAACCGACAACCCCACTGCTCAAGCCTCCAAGTCCTCGAGAAGAAGAAAGAAGAACAAGAATTGCGCTGCCGCAACCAATGCTGCTCCTCTTCAGTCAGTACCGCCACAACAGCAGCAACCACAGCGCACTGCGCCAGTGATCAATGCGCCGCCGGCGAAGCGTGCGTACACCGGCCCCCACCCACTCTGTGCTACATGTTCTTATCATCACCCGGTGGGTGTGGCCTGCCGTTTCTGTGCCCACTGCAACGTTTACGGGCATTTCACTGCGAATTGCCGCTATGGTCCCCGTCAAACGCAAGCTCAAGCCGCTGTTAACCAAGCCCTGCTACCTGCTCCTCAAGCTCCTCAAGCTGCACAGGCCCCAGCAAACAATGTTCGGACCTGCTTTGCATGTGGTGACCCTAACCACTTCGCGAACCGGTGCCCGAACAGGGTGGTGAAACAAGAAGCTCAACAACCCCAGCAACAACAACAACAGCCCCAACAACAAGCCGCTCACGCCAGAACTTTCAACATCAACGCACGCCAGGCTCAAGCTGATAACAACGTGGTCAATGGTACGTTCCTTGTGAATGGTATATATGCATCATGTTTGTTTGATACTGGAGCCGATAACTGCTTTGTGTCATTTGAATTTGAGAAGCTTCTTAGACGTAAGCGCTCTTATCTTTCGTCACCTTTCGAAGTAGAAATCGCTACCGGAAGAACCATTGCTGTCAATTCTGTGCTCCGTGATTGTACTCTCGAGCTCAACAATCATATATTCCCGATTAATCTCATTCCAATGCAGCTCGGAAGTTTCGATGTCATAGTAGGCATGGACTTTCTTCGTGAAAACCATGCTGAAGTTGTGTGTGCCGATAAGATGATTCGTTTTGTGCTAGCTAGTGGTGATATTCTATGTGTTTATGGTGAAACTACTGCGAAAGATCTCAAGCTCATGTCCTGTCTTCAAGCTCGCAAATATCTCCGCAAGGAATATCGAGCCTTCTTGGCCAACATTGTGGTAGCAGAGACGGACAAGAAAAAGAAAGTTGAAGTCAAGGATGTTCCTGTTGTCCGAGAATTTCCTCAGGTGTTCCCTGATGATCTTCCTGGATTACCTCCAAGTCGTGATATCGACTTTCGAATCGACCTTATTCCAGGAGCCAACCCAGTGGCCAAAGCTCCGTATCGACTCGCTCCATCTGAGATGCGAGAACTCTCAAACCAACTCCAAGAGTTACTTGAAAAAGGCTTCATTCGCCCGAGCACTTCTCCATGGGGCGCGCCAGTCCTTTTCGTCAAAAAGAAGGACGGGTCGTTCCGAATGTGCATCGATTACCGGGAATTGAACAAGCTGACCATCAAAAACCGATACCCCTTACCAAGAATCGATGATCTGTTTGACCAATTACAAGGTGCTCAGTGTTTCTCCAAGATTGATCTACGTTCAGGCTACCATCAGTTGCGGATTCAAGAGGACGACATACCCAAAACCGCTTTTCGAACCCGATACGGCCACTACGAATTTGTTGTCATGCCTTTTGGTTTGACCAACGCACCCGCGGTCTTTATGGATCTGATGAATCGCGTGTGTAAGCCGTTCTTAGACCGTTTTGTCATTGTATTCATCGACGATGTCCTGATCTATTCCAGATCGAGGGCCGAACATGCGCAGCATTTGCGATTGGTTCTCGAGTTGCTTCAGGGAAACCAACTCTACGCCAAGTTCTCCAAGTGTGAGTTCTGGTTGGAGGAGGTTCAATTTCTGGGTCACATTGTGAATAGTCGGGGTA
The DNA here is from genome assembly GCF_002127325.2 of Helianthus annuus. NCBI lineage: Eukaryota > Viridiplantae > Streptophyta > Magnoliopsida > Asterales > Asteraceae > Helianthus > Helianthus annuus. The sequence continues at coordinate 99,285,879 of NC_035437.2, forward strand.
TACACGTTGATCCTGCGAAGATTGAGGCAGTCAAGGGATGGGTTACGCCAAAGAATCCGTCAGAAGTTCGCTCTTTTCTCGGATTAGCCGGTTACTACCGGCGATTCATCGAAGGATTCTCAAGGATTGCTGTACCGCTTACCTCCCTTACTCATAAAGACAAGCCTTTTGTGTGGGGAACCGCGCAGGAGACTGCTTTCCAAACCCTCAAACACATGCTGTGCCATGCACCAGTTCTTACACTGCCGGACGGAAGCGATGACTTCGTTGTCTATTGTGATGCTTCAAACCTTGGACTTGGCTGTGTTGTCATGCAACGAGACAAGGTTATAGCTTACGCATCTCGACAGCTCAAAATCCACGAGAAGAACTATACAACCCATGACCTCGAGCTAGGCGCAGTTGTCTTTGCCTTAAAGATTTGGCGACACTACTTGTATGGTACAAAGTGTACGATCTTCACCGATCACAAGAGCTTACAACATATCTTTAACCAGAGAGAACTCAATATGCGTCAACGCCGATGGGTAGAACTCCTCAACGATTACGACTGTGAGATCCGTTATCACCCAGGCAAGGCAAATGTAGTTGCAGACGCCCTCAGCAGAAAGAATTACGTGATAGGTGTTCGAAACATCCAGGCTCAGTATAACCTCGAAGCTCTCATCCGCGAAGCACAACACGCTTGCTTTAACGAGCGTACGTTGAAGAAAGAACGAATCTATCACGATGGAACTCAGCTCGTGAGCAAAGCCAACGGGATATTCTATTATCTGGACCGAATCTGGGTTCCGAGGAGGACAGATTTGCGAAAGATCATCATGAACGAAGCCCACAAATCCCGATATTCCATTCATCCCGGTGCGGACAAAATGTACCAGGACCTTCGCTACAAGTACTGGTGGCCTGGGATGAAAAGAGATATTGCTCTATATGTTGGTAGCTGTTTAACTTGTGCAAGAGTCAAGGCTGAACACCAAAGACCGTCAGGCTTACTCGAACAACCGCCGATACCCGTATGGAAGTGGGAAAGCATAGCTATGGATTTCATAACTAAGCTTCCGACCACGCCATCAGGTCACGACAGTATTTGGGTTATAGTCGACCGTCTAACCAAATCAGCCCACTTTTTGCCAATACGAGAAGATTACAAGGTGGCCAAGCTAGCCCAAATCTACACCGACGAGATCATTAAGAATCATGGTACGCCTCGAGACATCATTTCGGATCGCGATGCTCGGTTTACATCGAGATTGTGGGAAACTTTTCAAGCAGCTCTGGGTACGACGCTGAATTTGAGTACCGCATTCCACCCGCAAACCGACGGGCAGACTGAAAGAACGATTCGTACTATTGAAGACATGCTCCGTGCGTGTGTTATCGATTTTGGTGGTAGTTGGAGCAAACACCTACCGTTAGTCGAATTTTCGTACAATAATAGCTATCACTCCAGCATCGAAATGGCACCTTTCGAAGCCTTGTATGGTAGGAGATGTCGCTCGCCTATTGTATGGCACGAGGTCGGTCATTCACAATTGACTGGGCCCGAGATTCTGCAAGAAACGACTGACAAGATCCACCAGATAAGGGAAAACTTGGTAAAGGCCCGGGATAGACAAAAGATGTACGCCGATAAACGACGCAGGCCCCGCGAATTTGCAGTTGGCGACTACGTGCTCCTAAAGGTATCACCTTGGAAGGGAGTAGTCCGATTCGGCAAAAGAGGGAAACTTGCGCCTCGATTTGTTGGACCTTTTAAGATTCTGGAAAGGATCGGTAAAGTTGCCTACAAACTCGAATTACCGGAGGAACTCAGCAATGTCCACCCGACTTTTCATATTTCAAACCTTCGAAAATGCGTAGCCGATCACGACGCAATAATACCACTCGACGATCTTCAGGTCAATGAGACGCTACATTTCGTGGAAAAGCCTGTCGAAATCATGGACCGACAGACCAAGCAACTCAGACGCTCTCGCATTCCTATTGTAAAAGTACGATGGGAAGGCAAACGAGGCGCGGAGTTCACTTGGGAACTGGAAAGTGATATGAAGGCCAAGTACCCGCAGTTGTTCAGATAGATCTGAAGCGTCAAATAGGTAAAATCACACGGCGATGTACGGTTCTCGGCCTAATTTCGGGACGAAATTCCCTAAAGGAGGGGAGACTGTAACACCCCGTGTTTTCCAAAAGTCAAAGTCAAAGTCAAGTGTTGACTGTTATTGGAATTAAAGATTAATAAAGATTAATTTCATTTTAGTTTCATTTTGATTTTCGTATTATTTGGAGTAAGTGTTGTATAATCAAACTAATCGGACGATAATCGAACTGTGAATCAACGACCGACTGTGAATGATAGGAAGTAACAACGCAATAAAGCTAGTCAATCAATAATCAAGCTAATCAAATCAATCATCAAACTCAAGTGTGGGGATTTTAGTACTTTTTATACGTGTGCGTGTGCCTTATGTGTTACTTGTGCATGTTTACTTTTATGTTAAAGTGTGTGGTGAATCAATCAAATCAATCAAGACTCAAAGGTGAATCAAACTCAATCGAAATCGAATCCAAATCGTGGTGTAAGGATGCTTGTATGTTAGGTATAGTAGTTGGAACTAAAAGTAATCTGATTAGGAATTCTATCATTCTCAAATCATCGTTCATCGAAGTCGAAATATCAAAAATCGTCGCGAAACACTCTAAACCAGGCAAGCCGATCGAACAGGGCAACCTGATCGAACAGGCAAGCCGATCGAACAGGGCAACCTGATCGAACAGGCTAGCCGATCGAACAGGCTGTTCGATCGGACAGCTGCTCGATCAGGAATGCTGTTCGATCAGCTGACCCTTTCCTCTTTTGGAAGCCTATAAATAGGGCTGTCTTTGTCAAACTTTCCACTTTTGGAAAAGCTCTGACCGACCAGCCTCTTCTTCTCACTAAATCTCAGATTTCTCTCAAACCGGTAAGTATTTCACTCTAATCCTTGTACGTTTTCGTTCATTAATCGATTCTCCATCTTTCTATCTTTCAAAATCTGAATTTCATCCATGAAATCACCAAGATCTAGATGTTCTTGAGTGATGTCATCATGGTGTTCTTGGTGTTCATCAAGAACTTCATGTTCTTGACTTCATTCAACCATGAATAAGCTAGATCTAACCGATTTCCACATCAATAACCTAAAATCTTCCAAAGATCTTAACATTTCACGGTGGAAAAGGATTGGAAGATGGGTTTTCATCTATCTTTCAACTCTTTTACACTCAAAAAGGTGAAAACGAGACTTGAACCGATTTACAATCGATCTAAACAAACACATGGTTCAAGATTCGGGTTCTACCGAGAGATATACCGATTTCGGGTTAAACGTTAAGCTTAGGTTCCAAACCGTCTCTGACCGAGTTTGGGTGATTCCTGCTCGAGTCAGTAGACTAAGTAGGGACTTCAGTTTTGTGGTTCAACTCGTAGTCAAAATATCTCTAAAACATCAACAATTAACGGGAATAACCAAGTGTTAGGTGAAAGGTTAACCGAATCGAGAAGCTGGCCGAACGGCTAGGCTGTTCGATCGAACAGCCCAACCGAACGACTATGCCAGCCGATCGGCTAGGCTAACCGATCGACTAGCACTTAGTCCCACAAACTCATGAAGTGTAGTATTGATGAGGTACTGTTCGATCGACTACGCCACTCGATTGTAATCATTACTGCTCGAATCATGAGATACTATACTTCAAAACACTTAGACTTTTCGAAACATTGGAATGTCACCCGATCGAGCATGCCAGCCGATCGAGTGACATATGTGAAAACAATGAAGTGCTAACCGATCGGTTGGGCTAACCGATCGAACAGCTGTTCGATCGGCCAACCTGAAAGGTAGTACAAACCATCATACACAAACACATCCTTCACATCAAAGGAAGAAACAATCCACTTGAAGGAACCAGCCGATCGAGCCAGCCGGCCGATCGAATGGATGTTCGAACGGACTTTCAAACCAAACGAACAGCCCACTCGATCGAACTGCTGTCCGATCGAATGGCCTACTCGATCCAAGTACATTGTTTACTTTCTCCGCGTTACTCATCGTTATGTTATCAAACTATTCAGGCTAACCTATCCTCAGTGCTCCCTTCAATCCACGATCAACCACTGTGAGTATACTCGATCCCTTTTTGCTTTCAGCACTTTTGGGTGTTACATACGTAATCTATCAAATTCACAAACAACACAAACTATTTGAACGCTAACCTACTTGCATGTATTACCTGTCTAAATGATTGCTGTTTATTATGCTTACACGTGGAGTGCTATCTGCCTGCTTTAGCAACGTAGTACTATAGTTTGGACTCAGCACCCGTTCACACGGGGGTTGCTAAGGACAATTACTTGCATGGATTACGGTGGTAATCATGTATTGCGAACTGTCTCAGACAGTCAACTTGAAGTCATTGGTATCGATGGTCCCATGTTGATAATTTACATGCATCGTTTGCCCTTGTGTACGTGCTTGGTTATGCGTAAACTATTCGAACTCTATATGCTATATCAAACTTGTGTACTCACCTTTACATTATATGTATTGACTTTATTTTAACGTATGTGACAGGTGTTTAAGCTACTAGCGTGCTAGGGAAGCGAGGCAATAATAAGCTTCTAGGAGCCTGTGACCTTAGGACAGTGTCCACGTACCTGTTCCAGGGCCATAATTATCTGTAGATCTTGTACTGGCACCTGTAGTCAGTAAGATTTACAGTTAGTCGTCTAGAAGTCTTAAGACAATATTTACTTTCGGTCTGTAATAATTAAGGATTTGAGTTGTCGGAACAGTTCCCATATTGTTTAGTTGATTTCTATGATAACTTGTTATTATTTGGGACACGGTATGGGACGTGTTATATAACTGAATTGTATGATAGTTGTTGTGGAAACTTCTGAACAATCTGTTTCGCTCAGTGCCGCGCCCCGATGATTCCGCCATCGGTTGGGGTGTGACATAATGGACATTAAATGGTGTCTAGCTAGTGTCCTAATAAGAGCGGAAAAGTTCAAATTGATTACTGGAAGAAATGATTTTCTTGATGCACATGTTTCTACTTTAGGTTTTGATAAATCTAAAGTTACTTGTTTCCGATGCAGGGAGAAAGGTCATTTCAAGAGGGAATGCAAGAATAGAGAAGCAAGTGATGCAAAGAATCCGTTTGGAAAAGATGATTACTACCGGAAAACCATATACCAACAAGTTGGTCAACAACAACAACAAGAACCACAAGTGGCTCATTGTAGAAAAGTGATCGAGGATTCAAAGAGAGCATGTTTAGTGAATCAAGGAAAAGAAAATTTCAGCTGGAACAAATACATTTCATCAGACAGCAAAAACATGCTTAATCAATCAGGATGATGAAAGATTACCTGAAGGATTTAGCTGGGACATGTTTATGGATGAAAGAGGAGAGTTTAAAGCTTTCATTGCTAAAATTGTGAAAGAACCAGATATGTTTACAGAGTGGATGAAGTCTATTGGTGTTAGTGTGAAGAATGAAGAAGAAAAGTCTGTTTCATCAGATGAATGCTCATAGAGTTCAGATGAAAGTTTACGAAATGATGAAAGTTCAGAAAAAGAAATTGTTTTTGATCAAACACCATCTGATTCTGAATTTTCGAATGATAGCTCTGAAAAATCAATAGAATTTGATCAATCACCAACTGATGACAGTAGTGATGATGAGGAAGAAAGACATATTAATGTTGCAAAATCTCATCTCTCTCCTAAAAGTTTTCATTTTTATTTTGCAGATCGTCTGGAGAAGCTGAAGGAAAGACGAGCAGCAAAAGAAGAAAAGCAAATGAAGCCTGAAAGTGCTGTTCAAAAAGAAGAAGTTAAAATTGTTGCTGAAAAGGTTTGTGAAACAGAAAAGGTAACTGAAGATGAAAAAGTTGTTGAATCTGAAAGGATTATTGAAGTAGAAAAGATTGTGGAAGTCATCAAGCCATGTTTAAAGTGTTCAGAACCATGTAAGCAGTGTGCAGAAAAAGATGAGAAGCTGGCTAAGCTTGAGAAGATGAAGGAACAATTATTGTTCAATCTCAACTATGTGAAGGAGTTTTATGATGTTTTGAACAGAACAGTAACTTGTCTTCAAAAGACAAATTCTGAAAGAGAACAAGCATTAACCATGATGAATGCGGTAATGATGACAAAACAGAAAGCTATAAATTTCTACATAGAAGAAAGTGCAAAGTGGAAGCAAGAGTTGGAGACCGAGAAAATTGAGAATGAGAAAATCAGACGATTATTACAGAGTTATTCTAGTTCTGATTATCTTATTGATCGAATTTATCCAACTGTTGCAGGTTTCGAAGCATTTCAGAATGAGAAGCCAAAGAAGAAGGATACTGGTAAGAAACCAAGTGTTAGCTATAACAAGTGTCCGCCTCCGATCTGGGAAGGTTATTCTCCCAGAAAACCAAATGAGGAGCAAGTCCAAAAAGCAGTCAATATAACCCTTAAATCCGATACAACTGATGAATTACCAGAAAACATTGACATCACTTTCAAATCGTCTAACACTGATCATGAGTCTGAGTTAATTAAAAAGGTGGTCGATCAGGTATTGGATACAGATGAGGAGTCTGAGTCTGGAGGTTCAAGTTCGTCAGTCAACAGTCCAAAGACATCGGTTAAACGGGCTTACAGTAAAGAGTTTTTATTATCAAAATCAAATTTGAATGATGAAACATTCAAAGTAGCATATACTTTGAATGATTCTGACAAATTATATTCTGATAAAGAGTTTCCAATAAGAAGTGTTAGATTTGAAATGATCAAAAAGGTTTTCAAAATGACAGAAATTAATATTTCTGAAATAAGAGATTTAAATCTTACTGGAAAACCTAAAAGATACACTTCAAGAGTTCAACAACGATTAAACAAGAAAAAGGGTTACAATTCTGGTTCTGGTTTTCAAAAGAAACCAAACCATAATGGTAATTTCAAAAAGAAAGGTCTTGGCTTTATTCCACCTGAAAATTATAAAAATGAGAAAAATTCTAAAACAAAAACAGAATTTGTTTCAGGAGGAAGTGCTGAGGAAGAACAGAAGAAACCTTTCTGGAGACAATCAAACCAGGAGTTTCTTGCTGAGAAGAAGAGAAAAGGAACTGGAGTTTTTCACAGAAAGGATACTCGAACTTGTTTTAAATGCAATGAGGCTGGTCACATTGCATGGAATTGTCCGACGAATACTAAGACAAAACAGGGAGTTTCTGAAAAACTTAAGGAAAAAGTTGTCGATATTGAACCACCAACTGAGAAATTCAAAATTTTTGAAAATTCAACTTATGAAGTTGGTGAATGTTCAAAGAAAAATTTTTACAAAAAGAGAGCAAAAGACAACCAAAAGTGGGTTGTTAAGAAGATTGATGAGAAAATCGGCGATGAACCTGATTCCATAAAATCAGAGGAGCCACAGATTGAGGTTAAAAAGGAAAACTCAGTACCTCCGATGGATAATGAGAACTTTCCACCATTGAGGTCTGAGAATTTTAAATCAAAAGTTGGTAAGGTTGAGATATCGAATCAATTCTATTCTGAAAATTAAGAATTTGATGTCGATAAAGCGTTTAATGGAAATGTGAAAAAGATTTTTGGAAAAATGGTTGATGGTAAGGTGAAAGGGGTAAAAGAGTTTTATGAAACAAAGAAAGCAACATATACCCTGACTGAAAGTGAACTTGATAATCTAATATCCAAGCTTGCTGAGGCTTGGATGTCTGTATTTAATATGTGAAAACCGGACTTGTCGGAGATCCCAAGTTTGTAATCGCGGATCAGGAATCGGCATCTTTCTTGATAAAAAATTGAGTTTGTGAATGAATTTTAAAAGTTGATAAATTTTTACAGATGATGGACTATGCCGGAGCTTCCAGGTTGGTAAGTGTGAAGCAGGAATCGGCATCTTTGTTGGTAAAATGAATTGGTGTAGATGTTTTATTCCTACACTTGGTTCAGGTGTTTTTGTTTTTACAAGTGGTACAGAGGATTGAGTGTGCATATTTGATAGTGGTAAATCAGGGACATTAAGTTGTACTTGATTTTTTACAAGTGATTAAAATTGAACAAGATGATGAACCCAACCCTACAAATGGTAAAATCAACTAAAACTTATTTTCCGGAAAAATCATTTTGATTAAAAAAAACTTAAGTGTTTTGAAATCTTAATGAGAAAATAGTTTGTTGAAAGGGGGAGTTCTGATTGTTTATTGCCAAGTGGATGGCGAAATGAGGCGATTTGATATTGGTTGTCAACTTTCTGTATAGTTTGTTTTCAAATTTCTTTAAATATGTTACATTTTAGGGGGAGTAAAAATTTCAGAAAAATCCAAAAACATTAGAAAATTTGAAAAAGCCAAAAACATGATAAAATTAAAAATGAGTTTTGTTGTAAAAAGAGGAAATGATAGTACATCAGTGGACTATCACAACATGCTAAATAAATGGAAAGATAAAATGTGATAAACAATCTCGCTGTGGATATGCCAGTAGGTTTTTCACATTTAATAGATTGTGACGAGATATAAACCTAAATTTCAAACTTGCTTATCGTGGGTAACACTTCTTGGATATATGGGTAACCCCTGAAATCTTGTTTGAAAGGTCCCTCTTTCTGAGATACTAGGTCTTTATACTCAGTGATATCTGGGGTATTATCCCGGGACTTTTGATTTTGCGAAAGCAATGGCCTAGTCCCCGTATAATACTTTCTGCAAAAGCTTGAAATATAGCACCGCCCTCAGTACAAAAAATGATGAAACATTGAAAAATGTTAATCATGTGCTGTTGAAGAAAAGATCCTCTAAAGGGGACACACCAAAAGTCGAACCATCATCTCTCTGCTGAACGGAAGTTCTGACCTGAGCTCTCACGGTTTCGCACCTAACCCCTTACAGATATCATCTAGGTATCCTCATCTGTAAGACTGAATATTGGGATCTGGATACGGGAGTATATTCAAGTGGTGGGACACACGGATAAGTTTAAGTATTTAAGACATTAATCTCGTATCTCGAAACAGTTGAACTTTGAGTGAAAATTTAAGAGGACCAATATACTGACAATCTAAGTGAATTGTTTAGAACTTAAAATGAAATGAAGCTTAACGGTGTTGGCGATCTGTCTTAAAAACTGATATGATCCTCTTACACAAACTCACAAAAATAGTGTCTGTAAATATTTTTTTTACTGCATTTCATTGAATTCAAAAATACAAAAAGTTTTTAGTGTGTTATAGCATAAATTTTGAGAAAATCCAAAAAGATTTTCGGCAACTGATGTTGAAGAGCTAATTTTCAAAATTCCAAGTGCTAGACATGATGAGCATGTGGTGAGGGGGAGCCTGTTGAATCTTAAAATGTTTGAATATTTTTTCTGCAAAGTGGTCACAGAAATTCTGGTTATGTCTGAAAATGAGAGTCTGAGTTAGTGCATACATCTTTATAGTAAATTGTTCAAATTGTGGAACTTATGTTGTGTGGAAGAGATTGTGCAGGTTTGAGTAAGAACTGGGTTAATCGATTCTGAGAAGCCTGAGCTGGATGAGAGCCAGGTCACGATCTTGGAACAACATCAAAGGGAGCACGTGAATTGAGAAGAGCCAGGTTTCCGATACCTGAGGACTCTGTGGATAAAATGTGAGCCAGGCAATGATCTTGAACCTGTGAAAGCCAGATTTTGATCCTGAGCAGGAATTGAGCCAGGTTACGATTCTGAAGCTGATGATGCTGATGAACTTAAGGAATGCCAGCACATCAAAAGAGAGAGTCTGAAGATATTCGAAAGAAGATTCAAAAGGATTATTGCCCAAAGATTGATAAAGACTAAAGATGAGAAGACTCGTCACTGAAGACTCGTCAACATCTGAGGGGGAGTCTGTTAGTGCATACATCTGTCGACTTCGTCTTGTATCGAGTCTTGTACTAGATATGTTAGATCAGGGCACGTTGTTCGAAAAAATAGTAGATTTTAGGTTGAAATGGATGTGATTTCGCTTGAGGAAGTAATTCCGCTTGAAATGACTTTGGTCACTTTCAAGCAGAATCAGCTAACATCTTATTTCGCTTGAAGCTGATTCAAGCGAAATCTCCACTCTATAAATAGTGGTTGGAGCGAAATCATTGAACAGTTCTTGATTCTCATACCGAGGTGTTGCCGGTGTGATTTCTACATGTAACCAGTGTTAAATCAATCAGAAGAGTGTTTAAAGTGAATTACAAGCTGTGTCTAAGTCTGTTACTTATTTTCCGCATCTGAAACAGATCAAAACTTCTCTGAACGACTTGTTCGGGTCAACAATCGATCCTACAGGCAGCCACTATAGTTGATTTAAGAAGAAAAAAAACATATGATTAAAATCATATAAGCAATTGCTTTAAAAAAACATATAATGGAAATCTTAAAGAATGTGAGCAATGGCAATACACAGCAAAGAGATATAATTGTCTAAAATCAAAATCTTAAAACATGTGGATTGATAGCATCCATGATTTTTTTAAATTATCCAAAGCAACCATATATCAAATTTTGACTCATATCATGAACCAACAGTAAAAACCAAAAATATACATACATGTCTTTGCATTTCATTAGTCAACAATTGATCATAGTCAAGCCTAGTTAGACCGCTTTTCAGACCTATTGTTTTGCCTTTTGCCTTTGTATAATATATAAATAAATCAAGTTCAATGAACCTTTGTATAATATATAAATAAATCAAGTTCAATGATCCTTTGTATAATATATAACTAAACCAGGTTTATTAAGACCCCCAATAAATCAATAATTAAATAAATATATATGTAGCCATAGTAAGAACATATTAGAACTACACAAACAGAAATAGCATTTTTCACAGCTAATGTATTACTTCGTCGCATTGTAAATTATTTAAAAAATTAAAACAAACCTGCTAGAATTCAAAAAACCAAAGAGGCTTGTTTTGTCTCCATGACCAAGCCTTCATGATTCTCCTCGACCCTAACTAAAACGTCTCCTTTACCTGCAACACATGCCAACCAAAATCAAAATCGAGAGACTCAGAAGAAATCATAAATATTGTACTACTTAGAAGAAAAACCCTATTCATGTTTTCTAACATGTAGCAACAACAAAATGATCAGAACGCTCCGAAGGCATCCTAATAGAAACACCATTAAAAAAATCTACTTTAATTGGAATGGAATCACCTTTGAACTCCTCTCTCTCCTTCTCTTGGAACTTCTCCCCTCCCCCTCCTCCTCCTCTCTCTCAATTTTCTTATTCCCTCTTTGACCTGAACATCTTGACATGAATATACGTGGATGATGAAATTGGATACGTGTCGTACAAAGCACATAACACCATTACTGGTCGTCGATCTAAAAAGAAACAGAGAAAAAAACACCTAAATCTGTTACCAAGTTTTCTTTTACATGTATAGTGGCAGGTACTTCACTTTATATAGACTCGAGAAAAACAAACTAAATAACAAATAAACAATGTGATTACCTTCAAAGATAGTGATGAATGTTTAGGGAGATACCAAATTTCAGCCTGAAGTAAATTCAATCAAACATCAGCAAAATCACAATCACAATTAACACAACTTCTCATATAATTAAAAGCATCAGTTCTATAATCTCAAACAATCAAACAAACTCAACGTACAACAGAAGATTAGTTGATTCACCTACTTTGCCATTCATCCTTGGTATTCAAACCCGGTTGGAGTCGGGAGACCTCCCAACAACATTCCTCCTTAATCGCTCTAAATATCAACTGCTGATTGTAAATCAAAATACACCAAATACATCAAATTACCTCGAATCAGTTGTTCATCGGGGTTTCAGAGCTTTTCAGCGGCGGTACAGAAAAGCAGCAATAAACCCTAATTTACAGGCAAATTAAAAAAATGTAAGCTTAACATACAATTAGTTATACAAGATATGACCAGTTTGGAAACATGCAAACCTTTGTTAGAGTTGCTGGAACCCTTGCCAGACAACCAAACCTTCCAGAAACCCTAGATCAGGTGGCCGATGTTCCTCTCGCTTGTAAACCATCACTGCTACCTCGAATCCTCCAGAAACCCTAGATCAGGTGGCCGATGTTCCTCTCGCTTGTAAACCATCACTGCTACCTCGAATCCACCATCATCGTCCTTATCAGCGCCCACCAGAGCTTGTTCATTCATGCTCTTTCTCCCGTATGCTCTGTCTCTCTCTCCCTGCGGTGGGTTTTTGAGCAATGGGGAAGGGCGGTGAGTTTTAAGCGAGCTTTTTATGTGTGGCAATACCTGGTTATGATGAAATTACCTGTAGGATTGTGGTTCGACCCGATTGAGTCGTTCAGAGGTGTTCAACTACGTTTCAGGTGCGGAATAACAAGAAACGGAGGTAGAAACAGCGGAATCTTCACTAAAACTGCTGATTGTATTGATTAACACTTGATTACACGCAGTTCTTCACACCGGCAGCACCTCGGCGTGGAATACAAGGAGATACTCATAGTTTCGCTCCAATGAACCACTATATATAGGCTTGGAGGTTTCGCTTATACGTACATGTCCATATGAGCGAAACCTCATATGTCCATATAAGCGAAACTACAATCTATGACCATATGAGCGAAACCTGTAACCTAAACACATACAATCTCATGTTTTCTCATAAAACGCGCTCTAATCTATACAATGCAATGAAAGACTCGATACAAGACAAAGTCAACAGATGTAGTGCACCAACAAACTCCCCCTCAGATGTTGACGGAGTCGTCCATCGAGTCACGACAATGCTGTGTCTTCACATCTTCAGTCTTGATCAGTCTCTGGGCTTTTCTCTCTTTCTAACTTCAGACTCCCCCTCTCGATTTGCTGGCATTCCTTTGTTCTTCAGCAACATTTGATACAGGATCGTTGTCTGCCTCTTCATGTTCCAAGATTGATACCTGTCTCAAGTTCTATCTGTAGAGTCTTTAATTTCCAGGATCGATCTGCCTGGCTCATCAGGAGTCAGAAACTTGGCTTTCTTCAAAAAGAGTCCTCAGGTATTGTGACCTGTCTCTTTGTCTTTATGTTCCAAGATCAAAACCTGACTATTCCTGCACATTCTTATCCCAGAAGTAAATTTTCTAAATTTAACAATTTATAGTGCACCAACTCCGACATAGTCAGATGACTCCCTCTCATAACATATTCACCAACAACTTTCTTTATGATGAACCACTTGTAGATTTTCAAAACACATTTAATGATCAAGATATACTCCCCCTCACTACAATGTCATCATGTTTAGCACTTGGAACTTTGAAAATCAGCTTTCCAACATCAGTTGTCAAAAATCTTTTTGACTTTTTCAAAAGTTTATGCTAAAACACACACAAAATCTTTTTGGATTTTTCTGAAAGAAAGTAAACACTTCTTGAAAAGACTAAGACTGACACCAATTGTAAAAACAACAAAATGCAGACATGAACTATTTACAGTCATATTTTTGTGAGTTTGCGTAAGAGGATCGTATCAGTTATGAAACTTGTCACTAACACCATTAAGCTGTATTACATTTTAAGTTCTAAACAATTCACTTAGATTGTCAGTATGTTTGTCCACTTAAATTTTCACACAAATTTCATCTGCTTCGAGATACGATGTTAATGTTTTAAGCAACTTAAACTTATTCGTGTGTCCTACTTCTTGAATATACTCCCGTATCCAGATCCCAATATTCAGTCTTACAGGTGAGTATACCACAGCTGATATCTGTTAGGGTTAGATTGCGAGGGCCGTGAGAGCTCAGGTCGATACTTCCGTATACGCAGAGAGATGACGGCTTCGACTTTTGGTGTGTCCCCTTTAGAGGATCTTTTGATTACAACAGCAGCGACTATCAATTTTATTGTTTCATCAGCTTGCTGAGGGCGATGCTATGTTTCAAGCATATGCAGAAAGCATTATCCAGGGACTAGGTCAGAACTTCCATTCAGCAGAAGTCCCGGGATAATACCCCAGATATCACTAAGCATAAAGACCTAGTATCTCAGAATAAGGGACCTTTCAAACAAGATTTCAGGGGTTACCTATATATCCAAGAAGTTGTTAACCCACAGAACAAGCAAGTTCGAAATTTAGATTTATATCTCGTCACAATTTACTAAATGTGCGAAAATCTACTGACACGTCCACAGTATTTTTCTTTACATTTCTTTAGCATGTTGTGACAGACTACTGATGTACTATCATTTCCTCTTTTCACAACAAAACTCGTTTTTGAATTTTATCATGTTTTTGGCTTTTTCAAATTTTCTAATGTTTTTGGATTTTCAGAAATTTTCTATACTCCACCTAAAATTCTAACACATTAAAGAAAAAAATTTGAAAACAAACTAAGCTCTAGACGCACTTGAACACACAACTAGACAAACTGTACAGAAACTTTGACAACTGACATTGAATCGCATCAATTCGCCATCCACTAAGGCATAAACAATCAGAACTCCCCCTTTCACAAACCATTTTCTCATTTAGATCTCAAAACACTTAAGTTTGTTTTAATCAAAATGATTTTTCCGGAAAATGAGTTTGTTTTACCACTTGTACTTGTAGGATTATCATAAGATTCGGGGTTATGGTTCATCATCTTGTTTATCAATCAGATATGTAGTAAATCAAGTACAACTTAATGTCCCTGATTTGCCATTTGCAATTAAGCAACCTCTATACCACTTGTAAAACTAACCACTTGTAAGATCATAATCAATACCACTTGTAGGTATGACTAACCAATACCACTTGTAGGAATAAGTCATCTACATTAACCTCTTTACCACTTGTAAGATTAGTCACAAAGATGCCGATTCATGCTTCGCACTTACCAACCTGGAAGCTCTGGCGTAGTCCTTTCACCTGTAAAATTTTAAACACTTTCAAAATCTTTCAAGCAAACTTTACAAACACTAGAATGATGCCGATCCCTGATCCACGATATAAACTTGGGATCTCCGGCATAGTCCTTTGACTATTATGGGAAACAGACTTCCATCCAAGTCTTCTCAGACTTGATGGCTTTCGGCTCTTGCGCAGTAGGGTTGTATGTTGCCTTTTTAGTTGCATAAAAATCCTTAACCCCCTTTGCTTTCCCATTTAGCATTTTTCCAAAAATCTTCTTAACACTTCCGTTGAATGTTTTCTCGACATCAAATTCATTTTTCTCTTTGTAAAACTGATTTGAGATTTCAATTTTACCAACTTTCTTTTTAACTTCTTCAAACTTCAGTGATGGAAACTCATCATCATTCACTGAAATTTTCATCTCACCTTGTGGCTCTTCTGGCTTTGTGGAACCAGATTCATCGCCGACATTCACATCAACTTTCTTAACAACCCACACTTGGTTGTCTTTTTCTTTCTTTTTATAAAAATTCTTCTTCGAACACTCACCAACCTCATAAGTTGAGTTTTCAAAAACTTTAAGTTTTTCGGTTGGTGGTTCAACATCAACAACCTTTTCTTTCAATTTCCTAGAAACTCCCTGTTTTGATTTGGCATTTTTTGAATAGTTCCATGCAAAGTGACCAGCTTCATTGCATCTGTAACAAGTACGAGTTTCCTTTGAATGACACACTTCAGTCCCATTCTTCTTCTTTTCAGCAAGAAACTCTTGATTTGACTGTCTCCAGAATGGTTTCTTCTGTTCCTCTTCTGAACTTCCACCTCACACAAATTCTGTTTTTGTTTTAGAATTTTTCTCATTTTTATGATTTTTTGGTGGAATAAAACCAAGACCTTTCTTTTTGTAGCTACGATTTTGGTTAGGTAGCTTTTGAAAACTAAAACTAGAATTATAACCCTTTTTCTTGTTTAGACGTTGTTGAACTCTTGAAGTGTATTTTTTAGGTTTTTCAGTAATATTTAAATCTTTTATTTCAGAAATATTAATTTCTGTCATTTTGAAAACCTTTTTCATTATATCAAAACAAACACTTCTTATTGGAAACTCTTTGTCAGAGTATAATTTGTCAGAATCATTTAAAGTGTATGCTACTTCAAATGTTTCATCATCCAAATTTGCTTTCGATAATAAAAACTCTTTACTGTAAGACCGTTTAACCGACGACTTTTGACCGTTGACTGACGAATTTGACCCTCCAGACTCTGACTTTGCCTCATCCTCATCAGTATCCAACACCTGATCGACCACCTTTTTTATTAACTCAGACTCATGATCAGTGTCAGACGAGGTAAACGTGACATCAATGTTTTCTGGTAATTCATCAGTTGTGTCGTTTTTAGCTTTATATTGACTGCTTTTTCAAGTTGCTTAGGAGAATAGCCTTCCCAAATTGGAGGCGGACACTTGTTATAGCTAACATTCGGTTTCTTACCACAATCTTTCTTCTTCTTTGGCTTCTCGTCTTGAAAAATTTCCATACCTGCAACAGTTGGGTAAATACGATCAATGAGATAATCAGAACTAGAATAACTTTGTAACAAACGTCTAATTCTCTCATTTTCAATCTCTTCTGTCTCCAACTCTTGCTTCCATTTAGCACTTTCTTCGATGTAAAAGTTTATGGCCTTCTGTTTTGTCATCATCACAGCATTCATCATCGTTAGTGCTTGTTCTCTTTCAGAATTTGTCTTTTGAAGGCCAGTTACTGTTTTGTTCAAGACATCATAAGATTCTTTCACATATGTCACACCCCCAAAATCCACATGCGGAACACCACCGCTTGGAGGCGTGACTGACCAGGATCCAGCCACTAATCATACTGAGCATTGATTTAATATTAGAAATATTTACTATCCAAGGTAGTTAGCAACATTGCAGTTTAAGTTTGATGATTAGTTTAACAAACATCGGAAGCATAAACCAAAGTAGTTTTAAAGATAGTTCTTAGTTCAAAATAATAAAACCCAACACACGGGTCTGACGAACACTACACATCCCCAAGCAGCAGCTCCTCAGTCACGGGTTACCTGCAAAGCATGCAGTAAGGGGTCAACAATAATGCTGAGTGAGTTTACTAGTTGTCCAGTTTTAGTTTACCAAAAACTTAAGTTGTTTAGATAAAGCATTTATAATCACGTTGTGGGGAGCTACCCCATCTGTAAGCTCACTAAACTGTAGATACCGAAACTGTTGACGGAAATATATATATTCGTGCCCCGAGTCAATGTCTATCGTCATTGACCATGTTGCAAGGTCTACTAGTTCACGCCCGATCTCCCCCGGTCACGGTGTGAGGTTGTCAAACCTAATAGCGCTATCAACTAATAACCCGTTCGCCCCCGGCGATTAATCGGTACTGTAAGCAGGGACTTAGAGTGATAGAGTTTCGTTTAGTATGGCTAGTTGTGATTTATAAATAATGTCCAAGCGTATCTCCCCTGGAGATAGTAGTTACCCATTCTATTTTCCCCCGGAGTAATGGGTCAAAAGTGTTTTTCCCAAAGTTGGTAGTTTGTTCGTGTCCCTCCGCGGGACGCATGCTTTTAGTGTGTGAACTCACCTTGGGTTGCTCGGCAGATTAGGTTACTTGTCAAACACGTTGGTCACCACGTCCTAACATGGTTACCGGTATAGGTCAGGTTTGGTGTACAAGCAATCACGTAAAATCTACGCCTAACTAACACGTATCATGCATAAATTAGACGGTGGGTTATTGGGCCGGCCCTAACAGTTACACAGTCAAACAGCAGCACATAGTCCAGTTAACAGGTAGCCCATAATACACATAATGGCCCAATAACCAAAGTGGACAGCCCAGTCGCAACCGGGTGGTCTCGAGTCGCAACCAGGAGGTCTCGGCTTGTCACGCTGTGGTTGTGAGTCGCAACCGTGTGGTCTCGAGTTGTCATGCTGTGGTTACGAGTCGCAACCGTCGTAGTCTCGATTCGCAACCGTTGCGGTTTCGAGTTGTCATGCTATGGTTGCGAGTCGCAACCGTGTGGTCTCGAGTTATCACGCTGTGGTTGCGAGTCGCAACAGTGTGGTTGCGAGTCGTAATGCTGTCCCTTTCTTGTTCACGTGCAGATGCAGAAACATCAGTCCAAGTTGTACTATGTAATCAGGCCCAAATCGGGAAACAGCCAATGAGGTTTAACTAACAACTTACCCAAACTATCTATTAATCAAAAATGGATCAAATCCTAAGGGTTTTCTCATATTCAACCATCATTCAACATGTTCATAACAAGTTCATCAATTTTTAGGGTTTTCATGTTAAACATAACCACACATTTTTAAACCGAAAATTACATATTTCATCAAGATCATAATGCAAGAACAAGAAAACATGCATTTTGTAGCCGAAATCTTATATTTAACAATATCATTTTGCAAGAAACAAAGAAGCATAGTTTGGTTGGCCATGAATACTCTTAAACTACCATTTTCTAGCCATTTTAAACATGTTATCAAGCTTTCATATATAGAGGTTTACACATATAGTCAAGCTTCACGAACCATCCTAAAAATCATGCATAATACTATTAACCAAGCATTTCTTAGTTCATTCAACACAACATAAATCCTATGCACATAATAATTAACACTAACCGGTTGTGAAGAAGAAGAAGGAGCCGAAACAAAGGAAAGGAACCGAGAAGATGGAGTGTCCGAGTGATGATCTTGACCGAGTTTCTTGTCCGAGATCCTTGAGCTTGAACCGAAAGTTGGAAGGGAAAGTGGTGTTGTTGAGGGTTTTCTAGTGAGAGAGAAATAGAAGGAGTGTGGATGTGTTGTGTAACAAATGAGGGAAATGGGGAAAGGTTTGGGATTTTATACAAGGTTCCAAAATAAGCTTAGGGGGTTTCGGCCCAAACCGGTTACGGCCCAAGAGGCCCACTCGAGACCGAGTGGCCCACTCGCAACCGAGTGGTTGCGAGTCATGGTCTCGACTCACATACATATATATATAATACATACATATCACACATATCACGTAAAAAGTCACGTTTCCATTTAATAATATATATACATATACACAAAAATATTACAAGGTGTTCGTTCGGAAAAACCTAGAGTGTCACATTATCCCCAAGTTTTAAGAACTTTCGTCCCGAAAGTTAAGGCAGCCACTGTCCAGCTAGAGTGTTTCAGCGGGGTGTCTCATCATCCCCCCGTTAGTTTGGAATTTCGTCCCGAAATTCGGTTGTAGCTTCAGTGCTGGGGGTTTCATCAGGGAACAACTGGGGATACTTGGACTTCATCTGGTCTTCCCGTTCCCAGGTAAACTCTGGGCCACGTCGTGAGTTCCAACGAACTCGCACGAGAGGTATCTGGCTACGTTTGAGGGTTTTGATCTCTCGATCCGTGATCTCAATCGGTTCCTCAGTAAAGTGTAGCTGTTCATCAATAGTGAGTTCCTTGAAAGGAATTGCGAGTGTTTCGTCCGACAGACACTTCTTCAGATTAGACACGTGAAAGACATTGTGCACTGCACTCAGCTCTGCAGGCAGGTTCAATCTATAAGCGACCTTACCGATTTTCTCGGTAATTTCGAATGGTCCAACATATCGCGGATTCAGCTTGCCTCGTTTACCAAAACGAACCACACCCTTCCACGGTGAGACTTTAAGTAGAACCCGGTCCCCGACCTGGAATTCTAACGGTTTCCTACGCTTATCAGCGTAGCTTTTCTGACGGTCACGAGCTGCCGCCATGCATTGTCTGATCTGGGAAATCTTTTCCGTTGTATCTACCACCAGTTCCGGGCCTGTGAGTTGACTATCACCTATTTCCGCCCAACAAAGAGGTGATCGGCATTTACGACCGTACAATGCCTCAAAAGGTGCCTCCTGAATACTAGTGTGGTAGCTGTTGTTGTAGGAGAATTCTACCAGCGGTAAATGCTTCTCCCAGTTCTTGCCAAAATCGATCACACATGCTCTAAGCATGTCTTCCAGGGTTTGGATGGTGCGTTCGGACTGCCCATCCGTTTGCGGGTGATAAGCGGTGCTCATGTCCAAACGTGAGCCAAAGGATTTGTGCATAGCTTGCCACAACTCGGAAGTAAAACGAGCGTCTCGATCGGAAATAATAGAAGTTGGCACCCCGTGCCTCGAAACTACTTCCTTTAAGTAAATTTCCGCCAAGGTAGAAAACTTGTCTGTTTCCTTAATGGCCAGAAAGTGTGCAGACTTAGTCAATCGATCTACTATCACCCAAATAGTGTCATTCCCGCGTTGGGATCTTGGCAGCCCTGTAACAAAATCCATGGAAATTTGTTCCCATTTCCACTTCGGGATTTCTGGTTGTTGGAGTAGGCCTGCTGGTTTCTGATACTCAGTCTTGACTCTTGCGCAGGTCAAACATTTGCTAACGTATGCTGCTATGTGGGCTTTCATGCCAGGCCACCAGTAAGTGGTCCTTAAGTCGTGGTACATCTTATCTGAACCAGGATGTACTGAATAACGGGACTTATGGGCTTCGTCCATCACAAGCTCTCGTAGATCTCCGTAAAGTGGGACCCAAATGCGCCCTGCCACATAGTAGGCGCCGTCTTCTTTTTGCTCTAGTCGTTGTCTCGATCCTCGCAGGGACTCAGCCCTGATGTTTTCCGGTTTCAGAGCTTCAATCTGAGCATTTCGAATCTGGGTAGGGAGGTTAGACTGGATGGTATGTTGTAACGCTCGCACGCGCTTGGGCGTAGTGTCTTTTCGGCTGAGGGCGTCTGCCACGACATTGGCCTTGCCCGGATGATACTTGATGGCGCATTCATAATCATTCAAGAGTTCGACCCATCGACGTTGTCGCATGTTTAACTCCTTTTGCCTAAAGATATGCTCGAGGCTCCTGTGATCGGTGTAAATAGTGCACTTGGTACCGTACAGGTAATGTCTCCATATCTTAAGAGCAAAGATCACTGCTCCCAGTTCCAAATCATGCGTTGTGTAGTTCCTTTCGTGTGTCTTGAGTTGTCGTGAGGCGTAAGCAATAACTTTGTCGCGTTGCATTAACACACAACCGAGTCCATGGATGGATGCATCGCAGTAAACCACAAAGTCGTCAGTGCCTTCAGGCAACGAGAGGATAGGAGCACTACAAAGGTTATCCTTTAGTTTCTGAAATGCGGTTTCCTGAGCTTCACCCCATTTGTAAACCATACCCTTCTGAGTAAGAGCCGTGAGAGGCTGAGCGATCTTTGAAAATCCCATGATAAATCTTCGATAGTATCCCGCTAGTCCTAAGAATTGGCGGACTTCGGTCGGAGTCTTAGGGGTAGGCCAATTCTTTATAGAGTCGATCTTTGCAGGGTCGACGTGGATTCCGTCCTTGTTGACCACGTGCCCAAGGAAATGGACTTCTCGAAGCCAGAAGTCGCATTTCGAGAACTTGGCATACAGTTGCTCATCGCGAAGGAGTTCGAGGATAAGGCGTAGGTGCTGTTCATGCTCTTCTTGACTTTTTGAGTAGATCAGGATGTCGTCGATAAACACGATCACGAATTTGTCGAGGTAGGGTTTGCACACTCGGTTCATGAGGTCCATGAATACCGCAGGCGCGTTGGTCATTCCAAAGGGCATAACGAGGAATTCATAATGACCATAACGAGTTCTGAATGCAGTTTTGGAGATGTCTTCATTACGGACCCTTAGCTGATGGTAGCCTGATCGCAGGTCAATCTTAGAGTAGTAGCTCGATCCTTGCAACTGATCGAATAGGTCGTCAATTCGCGGGAGAGGGTAACGATTCTTGATGGTAACCTTGTTCAGCTCACGATAGTCAATGCACATCCGGAACGTGCCATCCTTCTTTTTAACAAAGAGTACCGGTGCTCCCCAGGGTGATGAACTAGGGCGGATAATCCCTTTATCCAATAGTTCCTGTAGTTGTGTAGAGAGTTCCTTCAATTCTGCGGGGGCTAGTCGATAAGGTGCACGAGCTATTGGCGCTGCTCCGGGAGCTAGCTCGATTTGGAATTCAACCTGACGGTGGGGAGGGAGTCCAGGTAGTTCCTCAGGAAATACCTCGGGATAGTCACGTACTACTGGAAAATCTTCAATCCTCTTTCCCTTTTCCTGCGTGTTGGTGACAAGTGCTAACATAGCGGTGTGCCCTTTTCGTAAACACTTCTGGGCTTTCAAGAATGAGATAATGCCGGAGATTTCTCCGCCTTTGCCACCTTGTACAATGAGAGGTTTGCCAGAGCGGCGGGGAATACGGACTGCTTTCTCTTGACAGAGGATCTCAGCGCGATGCTTGGATAACCAATCCATACCGATGACGACGTCGAAGCTTCCAAGAGTAACAGGGAAAAGATCGATACTAAATGTCTGACCAGACAATTCTAGCTTGCAGCCTTCGATAACATGTGAGGCCTCGATGTTTCTACCATTAGCTAACTTGACGATATGATGAGAACTTAGTAACGAAAGCGGACGCTTAAGCTTCTTACTAATACGTAGAGACACATAACTAGCATCGGCTCCTGAATCAAATAATACAGAAACATAACGATCATCGAGTAGGAACTTACCCGCCACGACATTGGGGTCATTCCTTGCTTCTCCAGCTCCAATCACAAAAGCCCTTCCTCTAGCACCATTCCCAGCGTTGTTGTTCTGATCGTTGTTTCCAGTTCCCTGATTGTTGTTGCGGTTCTGGTTCAGTTCAGGGCAATTCTTCTTAAAGTGCCCCTCAGCTCCACATTGGAAACAACCCTTGGCATTCCCGTGATGTTGTTGCTGCTGGTTCTGCCCCACGGGACGTGGGCTTCTACAGTCCTTGGCCTCGTGCCCCATTTTGTTACATCGCTGACACTGACCTTTCCCACAAGGCCCACTGTGATGTCGATTGCACTTGTTGCACTTGGGGTGGTTACCGCGATAGCCACCCTGTTGTTGAGTGCCCTTGTTGTTTTCAGTTTTCCTTTGCTGTGCTGGGGCCTGAGTGGGGTTAGCATCCTTGCTTTGATTTCCTTCCCACTTACGCTTGTTGTCACTAGAACTCCCGACAGTAGCACTGATCCTTTTGGGCAACCTGCCCTCTTCTATGGCCTGATCAGTGAGTTTGTGAGCAAGTCGAACGATTGGCTGAATGGCAGTGAGGTTGGCTGAAGTTACATGGCTTCGAATTTCTGGAGCCAAACCCTTGACGTACAACTCGATTCTTCGATACATGGGTCGAGACATGTTTGGGCAAAGAGCAGCATAGTCATTGGACAGCTTGGTGTAGGTTTCAATCTCTGACCCAACCATCTTAAGCGCATAGTACTCGTTCTCAAGTTTGTGGATATCATCCCGGTGACAGTACTCCTCCTTAATCATGTCCTTGAAATCCTCCCATGCCGTAGCATTAGCAGTTTCCAATCCAAACATCTGAATTTGCGCCTTCCACCAGGAAAGCGCGTTTCCTTCAAGAGTAGCAGTAGCAAACTTCACCCAATTTGCAGGGGGACACTCACAAATAGCAAAGACAGCTTCAACTTTCTCAATCCAGTGTAGAAGACCTATGGCACCCTCAGTGCCGTTGAAAGGGAGAGGCTTGCAATCCATGAAAGTTTTGAAAGTACACACGGGTGGTTGCGCAGGTGCATGCTGACCTGTTCGTGTGAAGCGAAGCGTACAGATTTAGGGATAAAAGGCGATGTGGCGGTAGGATCTAAACATCCTAGGATATCGGGTTTACCTCCAGGGTGAGCTGCGAAAGCTGCAGCCACCGTGTTAAGCAGGTTAGTGAATTGAGCCTGAGTCATGTTGATGTTTCCCCTTCCGCGTCCACTCATTGTCTTCATAACCAGAAAACACAGTATGAGTGTGATGTTGTAATGTAGCGAGAATGAGATAGAAGAGAGAGGTGTATCTATCCAATTTAGGCACACTAGTACGTATAGCAAAACAGGAAACGTAAGGTAAGCAAACAAGTAAACACTAGTCCGAGCTATGAGGTCAAATGTGTCGAGTCTTGCACTTGGAGTGTAGTGTCGTCGCGAGTCACAGGTTATAGTCTGGTTTTTCCCAAAAAGATTTTCCCCTTTTTAAAACCAAGTTCACTATAACCAATGGCTCTGATACCAATCTGTCACACCCCCAAAATCCACATGCGGAACACCACCGCTTGGAGGCGTGACTGACCAGGATCCAGCCACTAATCATACTGAGCATTGATTTAATATTAGAAATATTTACTATCCAAGGTAGTTAGCAACATTGCAGTTTAAGTTTGATGATTAGTTTAACAAACAGCGGAAGCATAAACCAAAGTAGTTTTAAAGATAGTTCTTAGTTCAAAATAATAAAACCCAACACACGGGTCTGACGAACACTACACATCCCCAAGCAGCAGCTCCTCAGTCACGGGTTACCTGCAAAGCATGCAGTAAGGGGTCAACAATAATGCTGAGTGAGTTCACTAGTTGTCCAGTTTTAGTTTACCAAAAACTTAAGTTGTTTAGATAAAGCATTTATAATCACGTTGTGGGGAGCTACCCCATCTGTAAGCTCACTAAACTGTAGATACCGAAACTGTTGACGGAAATATATATATTCGTGCCCCGAGTCAATGTCTATCGTCATTGACCATGTTGCAAGGTCTACTAGTTCACGCCCGATCTCCCCCGGTCACGGTGTGAGGTTGTCAAACCTAATAGCGCTATCAACTAATAACCCGTTCGCCCCCGGCGATTAATCGGTACTGTAAGCAGGGACTTAGAGTGATAGAGTTTCGTTTAGTATGGCTAGTTGTGATTTATAAATAATGTCCAAGCGTATCTCCCCTGGAGATAGTAGTTACCCATTCTATTTTCCCCCGGAGTAATGGGTCAAAAGTGTTTTTCCCAAAGTTGGTAGTTTGTTCGTGTCCCTCCGCGGGACGCATGCTTTTAGTGTGTGAACTCACCTTGGGTTGCTCGGCAGATTAGGTTACTTGTCAAACACGTTGGTCACCACGTCCTAACATGGTTACCGGTATAGGTCAGGTTTGGTGTACAAGCAATCACGTAAAATCTACGCCTAACTAACACGTATCATGCATAAATTAGACGGTGGGTTATTGGGCCGGCCCTAACAGTTACACAGTCAAACAGCAGCACATAGTCCAGTTAACAGGTAGCCCATAATACACATAATGGCCCAATAACCAAAGTGGACAGCCCAGTCGCAACCGGGTGGTCTCGAGTCGCAACCAGGAGGTCTCGGCTTGTCACGCTGTGGTTGTGAGTCGCAACCGTGTGGTCTCGAGTTGTCATGCTGTGGTTACGAGTCGCAACCGTCGTAGTCTCGATTCGCAACCGTTGCGGTTTCGAGTTGTCATGCTATGGTTGCGAGTCGCAACCGTGTGGTCTCGAGTTATCACGCTGTGGTTGCGAGTCGCAACAGTGTGGTTGCGAGTCGTAATGCTGTCCCTTTCTTGTTCACGTGCAGATGCAGAAACATCAGTCCAAGTTGTACTATGTAATCAGGCCCAAATCGGGAAACAGCCAATGAGGTTTAACTAACAACTTACCCAAACTATCTATTAATCAAAAATGGATCAAATCCTAAGGGTTTTCTCATATTCAACCATCATTCAACATGTTCATAACAAGTTCATCAATTTTTAGGGTTTTCATGTTAAACATAACCACACATTTTTAAACCGAAAATTACATATTTCATCAAGATCATAATGCAAGAACAAGAAAACATGCATTTTGTAGCCGAAATCTTATATTTAACAATATCATTTTGCAAGAAACAAAGAAGCATAGTTTGGTTGGCCATGAATACTCTTAAACTACCATTTTCTAGCCATTTTAAACATGTTATCAAGCTTTCATATATAGAGGTTTACACATATAGTCAAGCTTCACGAACCATCCTAAAAATCATGCATAATACTATTAACCAAGCATTTCTTAGTTCATTCAACACAACATAAATCCTATGCACATAATAATTAACACTAACCGGTTGTGAAGAAGAAGAAGGAGCCGAAACAAAGGAAAGGAACCGAGAAGATGGAGTGTCCGAGTGATGATCTTGACCGAGTTTCTTGTCCGAGATCCTTGAGCTTGAACCGAAAGTTGGAAGGGAAAGTGGTGTTGTTGAGGGTTTTCTAGTGAGAGAGAAATAGAAGGAGTGTGGATGTGTTGTGTAACAAATGAGGGAAATGGGGAAAGGTTTGGGATTTTATACAAGGTTCCAAAATAAGCTTAGGGGGTTTCGGCCCAAACCGGTTACGGCCCAAGAGGCCCACTCGAGACCGAGTGGCCCACTCGCAACCGAGTGGTTGCGAGTCATGGTCTCGACTCACATACATATATATATAATACATACATATCACACATATCACGTAAAAAGTCACGTTTCCATTTAATAATATATATACATATACACAAAAATATTACAAGGTGTTCGTTCGGAAAAACCTAGAGTGTCACAACATAGTTTAGGTTGAACAATAACTGCTCCTTTTTCTTTTCATACTCAGCAATTATTTCGTCTTTCGCTGCACATCCCTTGCAAGCTTCCAAACACTTCTCGCAAGGCTTGACAACTTCAACAATCTTCTCAATCTCGATTGTCTTCACCACATCTACTACTTTTTCTTCTTCTTTCACTTTCTCAGCTTCAGTTACCTCCTCAGCAATACATTCAACGCTCTCATTCTGAACAATATCTTCAGATTTCTGTTGTTGTTGTTTTTTAGCAGCTCGCTTCTCTTTTAGCTTCTCCATGCGATCTGCAAAATAAAATGAAAACTTTCAGGAGAAAGATGAGATTTTACAATGTTAATATGCTTTTCCTCCTCATCATCACTACTGCTATCATCTGGAGGTGACTGATCAAACTGTGCAGATTTTTCAGAACTAATATCTGATACATCAGAATCTGACGGTGTTTGATCAAATATAACTTCCTTTTCTGAAGTAACATCATTTTGTACGCTCTCATCTGCACTTTGTGAACCTACATCAACACTTTCTGAACTTTCTTCAGATGTAACAGACTGTTCCTCCACACTTTTCACTGTCTCACCAATAGACTTCATCCATGTGGCGAACATGTCTGGTTCTCTAACAATTTTTGCAATGAAAGCTTTGAAATTACCCTTTTCATCAACAAACATATCCCAGCTGAATCCTTCAGGTAGTTGTTCATCATCTTGATCAACCAAACATGCTTTGCTATCAGGAGATATGTAGTTGCTCCAGGTGAAATCTACTAAACACGCTCTCTTAGAATCTTCAATTTTCCTACCATGAGCCGTCTGTGAATCTTGTTGACCAACCTGTTGATAAATGGCTTTCCGGTAGTAGTCATCTTTTCCGAATGGATTCTGAGCACCACTAGCTTCCCTGTTCTTGCATTCCCGTTTGAAATGGCCTTTCTCCCTGCATCGAAAACAACTAACTTTAGATTTATCAAAACCTAAAGTAGATACATGAGCATCAAGAAAGTCATTTCTCCCGGTAATCATTTTGAACTTTTCAGCACGTCTAAGAACACTAGCTAGACACCATTTGATATCCATTAATTCCATCTCTTCAGCGTCTATCTGATCGTAATCCTCCTTTGTAAGCATAGGATTTCTGATCCGACCGGCTACTAGACCCTCATAAGATAACAACATGGAACCAAGTAGAGCCATATGGTCTTTCGCAGTTTCCTCAGAAAAACTTTGACCTTCTGGAAGATTTAGAGCGATATTGCACTGAATCACGTAACCATTTCCTGTCTTTGTGCCTTGAGACTGAAAGCTTGTATTTGACTCTTTAGGATTGACACTCGGAAATGATGAGAATCCACTGCTTTTGTTTGAAGTCTGATCAACTTTTTCTGTTGAATCCCCAGAACTGAATGCAGTCTGGATTTTAGGACTTCTCTCAAATTCTGGAACCGGAATACTACCTTTATAGTACATCTTTACGTCCTGTTGACCACTCAGACTGTTCATCCTAGCGATCTTCTGCTGTTCCAGATCCTGACTCTCGATCTTTTCAATGAACTGAGAAATAGTCAACCCATCATAAACACCCGTGTTTTTTAGAATCATCAAATATGTTCCCTATTCTTTCTGTGGTAACGCATCAGCAAGTTTGTCTACCCACTCTTCACGGTCTTTAGTAATACTCAACATCGACATTGATCGCACTAAGTGGCAGTAACGTTCAATTAGCTTCTTTGTGTCTTCACCCGGTAGACTACTGAACAGATCAAACTCTTTCTTAAGCAGTGCCTTCTTGCTTTTTATCATGTTCTCGCTACCCTCAAATTTGACTTTAAGTGCATCCCAGATCGACTTTGCAGTTTTGTCGTGTTGTAGCAGAATGAATATGTCTTCTTTGATAGCTTGTTGAAGCAGACTGATCATCATCTTTTCTGCTTTGTACATAACCCGTTCCTGATCCGTGAACTCAGATAACTCCTTAAGAACCTGCAAATCTGTTCGAAGCAACACATATTTCTTTAAGATACATTCCCATGACCTAAGATGGTTTGCCTGAACCCAGTTCTCGAATCTATCTTTCCACCCATAGTATTCTTCGATATTCATCAATTTAGGGGGCTTTTGGGTGGTTCCCGTCTCGTTTCCTATGTTCATGGCTTGAACAATAGCAGATGGACCAGTCGGTGTTGCAAATGCGTTATAGAACTCGGTATCCATGACTTTTCAACACGTATTTCAAAATCTGTGACAAATAAGCAAAACCAGGTGATTGTACACAAGAGCGAAATCCCAGGAGTCCACAAAAGCGAAACTAGGGTTTTGTCCGTATGAGCGAAACTAGAATGATCACAAGAGCGAAACTGCTGTCTGTACAAATGAGCGAAACCTTGGACAAGTCCTTATGGGCGAAACCTTTGTGACACAAGAGCGAAACTACTTGATTTTTGGAGCGAAACCTCTGATCTTTGGACAACAAGAGCGAAACTAGGTGTTCAAATAAGCGAAACTACACAATGTCCGAAAGAGCGAAACCTAATCGGAGGTCATTTTGATCCATTTTTAGTCCGTATTTTGGTCCGAAACTTTCCAGGGTTTGTTAATGTCCAATAACACACAGTCTGTGAAATTTTGATCCAATTTTGACCGTTAAAACTTTCTGAATTTAAGAAAGAAGGTGTAGAAGCAAGAAATGATGATAAAATCCAGCTAATCTCTGCAGAACTCCTCCTCCTGAGCTCTGATACCACTTGTAGGATCGTGGTTCGACCCGATTGAGTCATTCAGAGGTGTTCAACTACGTTTCAGGTGCGGAATAACAAGAAACGGAGGTAGAAACAGCTGAATCTTCACTAAAACTGCTGATTGTATTGATTAACACTTGATTACACGCAGTTCTTCACACCGGCAGCACCTCGGTGTGGAATACAAGGAGATACTCATAGTTTCGCTCCAATGAACCACTATATATAGGCTTGGAGGTTTCGCTTATACGTACATGTCCATATGAGCGAAACCTCATATGTCCATATAAGCGAAACTACAAGCTATGACCATATGAGCGAAACCTGTAACCTAAACACATACAATCTCATGTTTTCTCGTAAAACGCGCTCTAATCTATACAATGCAATGAAAGACTCGATACAAGACGAAGTCGACAGATGTAGTGCACCAACATTACCCAAATGTCCTCCTTCACTGTTCATTGACTTTGCTTATTATCATATGTTAATTGCTTTTTATTCTTCTATAACTATTTAAATTACATATAATTTAACTAATTAAACAATTATTAATAAGTTTTAAAATTGATTTTTTTTTTGTAGTGGGTTTATTTTTATGAGCTTTTATACACTTCTTATTTTAAGAAACCTTTGTATTTGATCCTAATCCTACTAAATATATTTTGATGAGATTTTTAGGATTAAGTGGTTTGTTTAAGTTAAATTCCATTTGGCCGGCTCATAAATCTACAATCAAGAATTCATTTAGAAAAAACCTTTTGAAAGCGATGAATAATAAGAATGTTTCAAACTAACAGCATCTTGTTATGTTCCTAAGACCGGCCCACGATGACTTAGCCATAGCCTTGCACTTGTACATGGGCAATATGGTTATGGGTCTAAGGTTTGAATCAAGTGAAGCATGAAAGGCATGTTGCCATGCAAAGGAAATTATTAGTTGATTATTATTGGGTTTATTATGTTTGTTTTATTTATTTCATTTAGGAAGTAGTTTTCTTTCTATTTTTTAGGCTAATCGATTATCGGTTGGAACCATATCACATCTGAAGTGTGGTTGTAGATTGACTTGATCTCGTGCATTGAGGAATCGGATGCTACTAACCAACCCAATTTTACCAATTTAAATAGTGCTACTAACCAACTCAATTTTGTAAATAAGGCTGTGAATTCAAAAACTCGTCAACTTACACAAAAAACTTGCGTATGACCTTTTGACTTCATGTAATATTTGGCCAGATTTAAGTTTCGAGAGACCTCAAAACAAAACAAAATAAAACAAAACCAACACTACTACGTGAAACTAAGATTAAAATCTTTGTAAAAATAAGCCTTTTATTGCCCAACTTGAAAACATCTTTCGTTTGCGTGTGAATCCTATCATATCCACCTGTCAGCAAATCATAAAATCAGGATATCATCAAAAGCAGTATACCATTTAGTATGTATGTATATCTTTATGAAAGGAACATTTTCAACATATACAAACCACATGGTAGGGAATAGTATCACCTTGCCATTAGTTCAAATGGGCGTCCATCCCTCCCCCATTGGACCAACCAGTTTATTATTTTATACACACTTTAAAATTATGTTTTTGCCCTGAAATAGTGTTTCTCTGCCATTGGTTCAAATGGGCGGCTGTTAGTGTATACATCTGTCGTCTTCGTCTTGTATCGAGTCTTGTACTAGATATGTTAAATCAGGGCACGTTGTTCGAGAAAATAGGAGATTAGGTTGAAATAGTAGCTGATTTCGCTTGAACTAGGTGATTCCGCTTGAATGTGTTTCAAGCGAAATCAACATATCTTATTTCGCTTGGATCTGTTTCAAGCGAGATCAGAACCTTATAAATAGTTTTGGAGCGAAATCATTTGTAACAGTTCTTGATTCGGATACCGAAGTGCTGCCGGTTTATCCAGTGATTGTACAAGTTGTTATATGAATCAGAAGAGAGTTTAAAGTGAATTACAAGCTGTGTCTAAGTCTGTTTCTTATTTTCCGCATTTGAAACAGATCAAAACTTCTCTGAACGACTCGTTCGGGTCAACGCACGATCCTACCACTGGTATCAGAGCTCAGGAGGAGGAGTTCTGCAGATTTCAGCTTGATATCTTTGTGTTTTCTAACTTCTACACCTTCTTTCTTCAATTGAACAAGTTTTCACGGTTAAAATCGGCTAATTTTCTCATATATTGTGCAAAACTACATTTTAACAAAGCCTTGAAAGAATCAGACCAAAAATCAGTTTAAAAGTGACAAAAATGGACCTAAGAAGTGATTCCGCTTGAACGAACCACTTGTGATTCCGCTCGAGTTGTGTATTCCGCTTGACTGATTCCGCTCCAAAGTATCTGATTCAGCTTTAAAGTTGTAATTCTGCTTGAAAAGGTTCAAGAGAAATCAGTGATTTCGTTTTAATCAGATTCCGCTTGAAGGTTGCTGGTGGTTCCGCTCCAACTTGTTATCTCGCTTGAAATTGTTGTTTGAAGATTCCGCTTGAAATGGTATTTTGGTATTCCGCTTGAACTGGAATTGGGTTATTTCGCTTGAACTTGATTTCATCATGAGTGAAGAATTCTACAACGCGTTTGCCACATCCCCGACTACTCCAGCTTCCATTGCTCAGAACATAAATTTGGAAAACAAAACTGGAACATTACAAAAACCCCTGAAGCTAATGAGCATTGAGGAGTATTACGGATGGAAAGATAGGTTTGAAAATTGGGTTCAAGCTAATCATCTAAGATCATGGGAGTGTATTTTGAAGAAATATGTTCTACCACGTACTAATTTGCAAGTTGAAAAAGAAATCTCGGAATTCAGTGATAAAGAGCGTGATATGTACAAAGCTGAAAAGATGATGATCAGTTTACTTCAGCAAGCCATTAAAGAAGACATCTTTATATTGCTTCAACATGACAAAACTTCAAAATCTATTTGGGATGCTCTTAGAATCAAATTTGAGGGTAGTGAGAAGATGATTAAGAGTAAAAAGGCACTACTTAAAAAAGAATTTGATCTTTTCAGTAGTCTGCCCGGGGAAGATACAAAGAAGTTAATTGAAAGATATTGCCACTTAGTGAGACCTATGTCTATGTTAAGCATAACCAAAGATCGAGAGGAATGGGTCGACAAGTTAGCTGATGCTTTATCTCAAAAGGAGTGGGGAACTTATTTGATGATCTTAAAGAATACTGGTGAATATGATGGTTTGACGATTTCTCAATTCATTGAGAAGATTGAGGGCCAAGATCTTGAACAGCAAAAGATTGCGAGGATGAATAATCCGAGTGGTCAACAAGACGTGAAGACGTATTATAAAAGTAGTGTTCAAGAGGTTGAAAGAAGCCCGAAGATTCAAACTGCGTTTAATGCTGAAAATTCATCTAAAAATTTTGATCAAGGATCAAACAAAAGCAGTGGTTTTTCTTCATATCCAAGTGTGAATCCAAAGAGTTAAACATCAAGTTTTCACTCTCAAAGCTCAAAAATTGGAAATGGTTGTGTGATACAATGCAACATTGCATTGAATCTTCCAGAAGGTCAAAGTTTTTCTGAAGAAATTGCAAAAGATCATATGGCGCTACTTGCAACTGTGCTACAATCCTATGAAGGTTTAGTTGCAGGAAGAATCGGAAATCCTATGCTGACAAAGGAGGATTACGATCAGATAGACGCCGAAGAAATGGAGCTAATGGACATCAAATGGTGTCTAGCTAGTGTCCTAAGAAGAGCAGAAAAATTCAAATTGATTACTGGAAGAAATGATTTTCTTGATGCACATGTTTCTACTTTAGGTTTTGATAAATCTAAAGTTACTTGTTTTCGATGCAGGGAGAAAGGTCATTTCAAGAGGGAATGCAAGAACAGAGAAGCAAGTGAAGTAAAGAATCCGTTCGGAAAAGATAACTATTACCAGAAAGCCATATATCAACAAGTTGGTCAACAACAACAACAAGAACCACAAGTGGCTCATGGTAGAAAAGTGATAGAGGATTCGAAGAGAGCATGTTTAGTGAATCAAGAAAAAGAGAATTTCAACTGGGATAAATACATTTCATCCGACAGCAAAGCATGTTTAATCAATCAAGATGATGAAAGATTACCTGAAGGATTTAGCTGGGATATGTTTGTGGACGAGAAAGGAGAGTTTAAAGCTTTCATTGCTAAAATTGTGAAAGAACCAGATATGTTTACAGAGTGGATGAAGTCTATTGGTGTTAGTATGAAGAATGAAGAAGAAAAGTTTGTTTCATCAGATGAATGCTCACAGAGTTCAAATGAAAGTTTACAAAGTGATGAAAGTTCAGAAAAAGAAATTGTTTTTGATCAAACAACATCTGATTCTGGATTTTCAGATGACAGTTCTGATAAGTCAATAGAATTTGATCAATCACCAACTGATGACAGTAGTGATGATGAAGAAGAAAAACATATTAATGTTGCAAAATCTCATCTATCTCCTAAAAGCTTTCATTTTTATTTTGCAGATCGCTTGGAGAAGCTGAAGGAGAGACGAGCAGCTAAAGAACATAAGCAAATGAAGCCTGAAAGTACTGTTCAAAATGAAGAAGTTAAAACTATTGATGAAGAGATTGTTGAAACTGAAAAGGTGACTGAAGCTGAGAAAATCATTGAAAATCATTGAAGTTGAAAAGATTGTGGAAGTCATCAAACAATGCCAAAAGTGTCTAGAATCTTGCAAAGAGTGTGCAGCAAAAGACGAGAAGTTGGCTGAGTTTGAGAAGATGAAGGAACAATTACTTTTCAATCTCAATTACGTGAAGGAGTCATATGATGTTTTGAACAGAACAGTAACTGGTCTTCAAAAGACAAATTCTGAAAGAGAACTAGCATTAACCATGATGAATGTTGTAATGATGACAAAGCAAAAAGTTATCAATTTCTACACCGAAGAAAGTGCAAAATGGAAACGAGAGTTGGAGACCGAGAAAATTGAGAATGAGAGAATCGGACGATTATTACAGAGTTACTCTAGTTCTGATTATCTTATTGATCGAATTTATCCAACTGTTGCAGGTTTCGAACTTTTCAGGATGACAAGCCAAAGAAGAAAGATACTGGTAAGAAACCGAGTGTAAGCTATAACAAGTGTCCACCTCCGATCTGGGAAGGTTATTCTCCCAGAAAACCAAATGAGGAGCAAGTCCAAAAAGCAGTCAATATAACCCTAAAATCCGATACAACTGATGAATTACCAGAAAACATTGACGTCACTTTCACATCGTCTGACACTGATCATGAGTCTGAGTTAATAAAAAAGGTGGTCTATCAGGTGTTGGATACTGATGAGGAGTCTGAGTCAAAGTCTTAGTCTAGAGGTTCAAGTTCGTCAGTCAACAGCGGTTAAATGGGCTTACAGTAAAGAGTTTTTGTTATCAAAATCAAATTTGAATGATGAAACATTTGAAGTAGCATATACTTTAAATGATTCTGACAAATTATATTCTGACAAAGAGTTTCCAATAAGAAGTGTTAGAATTGATATGATCAAAAAGGTTTTTAAAATGACAGAAATTAATATTTCTGAAATAAAAGATTTAAATCTTACTGAAAAACCTAAAAAATACACTTCAAGAGTTCAACAAAGGTTAAACAAGAAAAAGGGTTACAATTCTGGTTCTGGTTTTCAAAAGAAACCAAACCATAATGGTAATTTCAAAAAGAAAGGTCTAGGTTTTATTCCACCTGAAAATTATAAAAATGAGAAAAATTCTAAAACAAAAACAGAATGTGTTTCAGGAGGAAGTGCTGAGGAAGAACAGAAGAAACCTTTCTGGAGACAATCAAACCAGGAGTTTCTTGCTGAGAAGAAGAGAAAAGGAACTGGAGTTTTCCACAGAAAGGATACTCGAACCAGTTTTAAATGCAATGAAGCTGGTCACATTGCATGGAACTGTTCACGATATACAAAGAAAAAACAGGAGTTTCCGAAAAACTTAAAGGAAAAGTTGTTGATGTTGAACCACCAACTGAAAAATTCAAGATTTTTGAAAATTCCACTTATGAAGTTGGTGAATGTTCAAAGAAAAATTTTTACAAAAAGAGAGAGAAGGACAACCAAACGTGGGTTGTTAAGAAGTTTTCTGAGAAAGTCGGCGATGAAACTGATTCCACAAAATCAGTGGAGCCACAGGTTGAGGTAAAAGAAGAAAAATCAGTGTCTTCAGTGAATGATGCAAATTTTCCATCATTGAAGAATGAAAATGTTAAACAAAAGGTTGGTAAGGTTGATATCTCGAATCAATTTTATTCTGAGACAGAGTTTGATGTTGAGAAAACATTCAATGGGAATGTTAAGAAAATTTTTGGGAAAATGGTCGAGGGAAAGGCCAAAGGGGTTAAAGATTTTTATGCGACAAAGAAAGCAACTTATAACCCAACTGAATTAGAGTTAAAAACACCCAAGGTTGGTCAGACTTGGGTGGAAATTCTTTTCCCTTAAAAATCTGACTTGCCAGAGATCCCAAGTTTGTAATCGCGGATCAGGAATCAGCATCTTTCTTGATAAAAAAAATTAAGTTTGTGAATGAATTTTAAAAGTTGATAAATTTTTACAGGTGATGGACTATGCTGGAGCTTCCAGGTTGGTAAGTGTGAAGCAGGAATCGGCATCTTTATGGTAAAATGATTGTGTGTAGATGTCTTATTCCTACACTTGGTACAAGTGGTTATTGTTCTTACAACTGGTACAGAGATTTGATTGTGCATACTTGCAAGTGGTAAATCAGGGACACTAAATTGTACTTGATTTCCTACCAATGTTTGAAAACAAAATGATGATTTAATCCCCATACCCACAAATGGTAAAATCAACTAAACTTATTTTCCGGAAAAATCATTTTGATTAAAACAAACTTAAGTGTTTTGAAATCTAAATGAGAAAATAGTTTGTTGAAAGGGGGAGTTCTGATTGCTTATGCCTTAGTGGATGGCGAATTGAGGCAATTTAACATCAGTTGTCATTTTCTGTATAGTTTGTTTTCAAATTTCTTTAAATGTGTTTGCATTTTAGAGGGAGTAAAAATTTCAGAAAATCTATTTCAGAAAATCCAAAAACATTAGAAAATTTGAAAAAGACAAAAACATGATAAAATGAAAAAGAGTTTTGTTGTAAAAAGAGAAAATGATAGTACATCAGTGGACTATCACAACATGCT
The DNA here is from genome assembly GCF_002127325.2 of Helianthus annuus. Taxonomy (NCBI): domain Eukaryota; kingdom Viridiplantae; phylum Streptophyta; class Magnoliopsida; order Asterales; family Asteraceae; genus Helianthus; species Helianthus annuus. Next base: position 99,322,211 of record NC_035437.2, read on the forward strand.
AAAGATTTGGAAAGTTAAAATGTGATAAACAATCTCACTGCGGATATGCCAGTAGGTTTTTGCACATTTAGTAGATTGTGACGAGATATAAACCTAAATTTCAAACTTGCTTATTTCGTGGGTAACATTTCTTGGATATATGGGTAACCCCTGAAATCTTGTTTGAAAGGTCCCTCTTTCTGAGATACTAGGTCTTTATACTCAGTGATATCTGGGGTACTATTCCGGGACTTCTGCTGAATGGAAATTCTGACCTAGTCCCCGTATAATACTTTCTGCAAAAGCTTGAAATATAGCATCACCCTCAGTACAAAAAATGATGAAACATTGAAAAATGCTAATCATGTGTTGTTGAAGAAAAGATCCTCTAACGGGGACACACCAAAAGTCGAGCCGTCATCTCTTTGCTGAACGAAAGTTCTGACCTGAGCTCTCACGGTTTCGCATCTAACCCCTTTACAGATATCATCTAGGTATACTCACCTGTAAGACTGAATATTGGGATCTGGACATGCGGATAAGTTTAAGTGCTTAAGACATTAATCTCATATCTCGTACAGTTGAACTATGTGTGAAAATTTAAGTGGATCAATATACTGACAATCTACGTGAATTGTTTAGAACTTAAAATGAAATGAAGCTTAACAGTGTTGGTGATTTGTCTCAGAAACTGATATGATCCTCTTACACAAACTCTCAAAAATAGTGTCTGTAAATATTTCTTTACTGTATTTTCAATACAAAAATCCAAAAAGATTTTCAGTGTGTCTTAGCATAAATTTTTGAAAAATTACAAAAAGATTTTCGACAACTGATGTTGGAAAGCTGATTTTCAAAATTCCAAGTGCTAAACATGATGAGCATATTTTGAGGGGGAGTCTATTAAATTTGAATTGGTTGAATATTCTTTCTGCAAGTGGTCACAGAAATTCTAGTTGTATCTCAAAAGGAGAGTCTGACTTGGTGCATACATCTTAATTTCTAAATTGTTGAAATTCATGAAACTTATGTTATGTGGAAGAGATTGTGCAGGTTTGAGCAAAAGCTGGGTTAATTGATTCTGAGAAGCCTGAGTTGGATGAGAACCAGATCACGATCTTGGAACAATATCAAAGGGAGCATGTGATTGAAGAGCCAGGTTTTTCCAATACCTGAGGAGTCTGTGGATAAAGTGTGAGCCAGGCTACGATCCAAGCTTACTGAGAGGGGGAGTCTGAATGACAAAGAGATAGATTATGATCCTAAAGCTGATGATGCTGACGAACTTAAGGAATGCCAGCACATCGAAAGGGGGAGTCTGAAAATTTTCGAGAGAAGATTCGAAAGAGTGAAGCCCAGAAGACTGATAAAAACTGAAGATGAGAAGACTCGACACTTACGACTCATCAACATCTGAGGGGGAGTCTGTTTGTGACAACTCTAAAAATTACAAGTATCCGTGCAACTAATTTATATTTAATTAGTGCTTAATTACTGTGCTTGATTACAATTACGAATAAACTGCTTTCTGTTTTCTGATACATACTTATTCATGCATCATACCTTATTACTATCACTTCATTTATTACACACAAAACAATAGTGACAAACTTGATGCATAAAAGCACAGTTAGCACAGTGAGCGGATAACCCAATAAACATGCTGACATTGCCAGCACTAGACAGACATTGTCTCTGAGGCCAGTATGAGCCGGGAATAGATTACTACACTAGTAGGGAGTGTAGGGAGGTGCGGATTATAAAACTGCGTCACTAGGTGATAGTTATAGTGACCGGAAGTGCCTAAAACATATTTTAATTACAAAAATTCTGCACTACATACAAAAATTCAGCTTTTAACAAAGCTAGTAAAGTGCAAACACTTGGTAAAATAGTCCTAGATATTTTCCAAAGTGTTGGGAATTAATTGTGTCACTAAAAACACTATAAAAGACACCTTAAAGTTTTGTTTGACACTTTAAAGAATCAATATCCGACCGAACAACCGGACTTTACCTGGAACATAAAAATATTGTCAATGACATTGTTTACACCTTTCTGAGCTAGTTAGGGTCCCCGAACACCCTAACACCCGTTATATTAAACAACACACATAAATGTACTAACTAAGTCTTTTTGGATTTCAACTAAACACTTAACCATATCATTGAAATCCAACTATAAACCCCCCCCCCCCATACTATCGGTTCCCCATGTGGGACACACTCCACCAATTTTTGATTATTTTATTAATCCATGTCTAATATCTTAAAGACATTTTACACAATGGTTATTAGTAAATGATGGTTTATAAGAATGCTTAGAGGTTAACATTTCATTCACAAAACACTTCAAAAATTTTGCTCTCTCTCTCTCCCCTTGCCTTGAGTTCGGCCGAGATCACAACCATAGCCACCATCATCATCAAGCTTTGATCAAGACATTCCACATACATCCTAAGGTGCAAGGTGACATACGAGGAGACCCGGTGCTTTCGGAAACTCAAGAACCTCTCTACATTGCTTTTATCCACCTTGTTTACGCTTTGATTCTTCCCTAGCCACGAGCTAGTAGTAAGTGCTTCTAGACATCTTCTTGTTCTTGTTTAAAGTGGTTAATAAGAGATTTAACGGTTAAAATCCAAGAACACACAAGATCAAAACCTAAAGTCTTGAAAGAATGATAAATAAGTTGGTTATAGTGGTGTAAATCTTATGAAACTTGTTTAGTTGTGATTATTTTATGTTGTTTGATGCTAGTAGTGGGATAGATCATCATCTAACCATGCTAGATCATGTTCATGGAACATGAACTAGTAGTTTGTTAAGTGTGAAAGTTACAAGATGATGAACTCTTCCACTAACAAAACATGAACTTGTGTAAAAGTGATTTTCCTTGTAAATAAGGTTTTAAACTAGTAGATCTAAAGATCTACAAGTGGTATTTTCGAAGAACCAAGTGTAAGAGGCAAGCCTTGTTTTAAACCCGGATCTTACACAAACTACAAGCATTTTAGTGAAAAAGCAAGTGTGTAAACACTTGTGTAGCAAGAAGATTTAACAAAGAAATATTTTCGTAAATTTTGACTAGAAGTTGTAAGACTACATATTCTTTAAAAATAAAGTTTTCAAGAAACTGATTCTATTTTTAAAGATGACAAGATCCGCTAAATATGTTAGGAAGTTAATACATATTTTTACGCAACTTACAAGTTCATGAGTTTGCGATTTAGACTTATTTTGTCATGTTTGATGTTCAAATATTGTATATTGATGGTTGATAAATTGATGATTGAATTTTGAAAAGAAAATGATACGCTTGAAAGCGTGGCCACCTCAGTTACAGAGGAAACTCTGGCTAAATTTTTCTAAAAATATAACAATTAGAAATATTTTTGGTGACAAGTGTTTATAAGTATATTTTCAACTTGTTTTCAAAATATAAATTTCGCCATGGTTTTTATTACAAAATAACCAAGTGTCGGAGGTGGATTTTTGCAAAGGAAACTTGTTAAATATATATTGAGAATATATATTTCTTAATAAAACGCTTGTGTGCTTACGTGATTCTTTTGTGAACTAAAGATATATTATTTTTAGGGTAAAAATAATATTACTTGATATATCATGAAAATACGACTCCAAAATAATACCAACGCCCTCACAAATAAATATTTAAGTTACATTGGAACTGTTATTACAACGCGAACTTTAAAATGTAACTTATGTATTTTCGGAAAATACTCTTAAATGTGTATTTTGATAAAAGTATTATCTTGGGAAATTGTATGGAATAAAATATAATATTTTGGGAAAATATATATATTTTGGAAATTGTGTGAAGTAAAATATAATATTTTTGGGAAAAATATATATATTTTGGAAATTGTGTGAAGTAAAATATAATATTTTTGGGAAAAATATGTATATTTTGGAGACAGAATATTTAGATAAGTGTGACTTAAAATATATTTTCGGAATTATGAAGCATACATGTATAAATACCCCCATCCTTGGGAAGGAAATACGCATATACAATACTTGAGAAGTATAACTCTAAAATAGTTGTCTAACTATTGTTCCAGAACTAAATACAATTATTATAACTTGGAATAATACCAGAATCGTTACTCAAAATCATGCATACTAAGACAAGGTACTACCCGTTCGTCTAATAGACATTAGACCATTGTAGGTAGTCGTGTTTGCCGCTGAGATTTGGGTTCGTACTCTTGCCGCTGAGATTTGGGTTACGAGTACGAAGACGCAATACAGTGAGTTCATGTCCCCCTTTTCTCATAACTGTTTTCAGTTTTTATACTTCGGGGGTGAAATACATGTTACTATGATTACGAATACTTTTTACATGGTATGGTTAGCGTAAGGAGGGTTACTACTTAGATCATGTGAGTGAGTAGGCAGAAACTGGAGGCCATTAATCCTCATTGTAGGACCGAGGGTCATTAGCGGTAGATCTATCTGGGTGTAGCGAGCCCAACCCCTGAGTCCGCTGAATGACCCAGGTGGTGACTTTGAGCCCGACGCAAAAATCTGCTAGGTTTGAGTCTTCCTACAGCACTTCACACATATCACTGGCTTTGCAACCCAATGGTGATCTCTTTTTCCTTAATTGCTACATACCAGGGATTTTCATACATACAGACATTTTTACAAAGGTCTATACATACTCACTTACACATGAACTCGCTCAACTTTATGTTGACTTTTCAAACTACATGTATTTCAGGGAACTAATGGATCTGGCACGGTATGCACGTATTTTCAAGCTGCGTTTGAATAAAGAAGTCATCCAGGGTTTAGAAGGTGTAACCTCTTCCTGGACGGGTTACATATCTCTAAACCTAGTATTGTTTAAAGTCTTTTGCTAAGTTTTTACGAACTCGTTAAATCAAGTCAAGGCTTGTAACTTAATTTGTGATTGATGTTTTTAAGACAAGTATAATATGGTATTTTTCTAAACTCTATTAACGGGTGAATATCTCATGTTTTTATCATATAGCATTGTTATGATTGTTGCTATGGTATTAAGAAGTCACACCAAATAAACCCACGCTTCCGCAAAGCCAGGGTGTGACAGCTTGGTATCAGAGCCTCGATCATAACGAACTAGGATTCTTTCTTGAGTCTAGACTATGATCATCAGGGCTCTCACGAAAACGTTTTCAAACATTTTTACATTGCATACACTATACGTCCAGATCCAGGGAACAAACCTTTTTACAAACAAAAGGCACAAATACACATTTCAAATTTAAATTTATAATTCAGTCTGAGAGACTGAGGGAGTAGTCTGAGAGACTGGGAAGTTCAGTCTGAGAGACTGAGGGAGTAGTCTGAGAGACTAGAAAGTTCAGTCTGAGAGGCTGGGAGGTTAGTCTAGTGGGACTAGAAAGTTTAGTCTGAGAGGCTGGGAGGTTAGTCTAGTGGGACTAGAAAGTTCAGTCTGAGAGGCTGGGAGGTTAGTCTAGTGGGACTAGAAAGTTCAGTCTGAGAGGCTGGGAGGTTAGTCTAGTGGGACTAGGAGGTTCAGTCTGAAAGGCTGGGAGGTTAGTCTAGTGAGACTAGAAGGATCAGTCTGAGAGGCTGGGAGGATAGTCTGAGAGACTAGGAGGATCAGTCTGAGAAGCTGGGAGGATAGTCTGAGAGACTAGGAGGTTCAGTCTGGGAGGCTGGGAGGATAGTCTGGGGAAGACTAGGATGATTACTTGCTTGCATTAATTAAGACTTACATGCTTAAGGTTGATGTGCATTCATATGTGGTAGTTGTTCGCATATACTAATTGTTAATAATTACTATGGATATACATGCTACGCACCGGCACACATGTCACTCTAATTAGAGAACGAGTTATCAGACATTGATAACCCTACGACCACCACCACGGATAATGAGATTACATCTGCGCCAGAGACAATTACGTCAGATACTGAGAGTGATCCTGATATGCTGACTAAGGGCGAGGACGACTTCTAACAGTCCGTGCTACCAGATTTTGGTGATACTTCATCTTTGCTGATGGTTTCTCTGACAAGAATCTTTCTGTCAATCTTATTTCAATCCATGACCACTCCATCACTGGTCATCCCAATGATAGGCACACCATGACTCCAATCCTCGATGATGCGCCTCCTGCGAACATTTCTACTGAAGGTTGGCTACTCGACAAACAATATATGACTACGTTGGCATGCTTATCGATGGCCCTCCTGCCGACGCCCATAACGATAGAAAATTAGACGAGAACACTGTTACTAACTTCACTTCTTGAGACCCCTGTTAACCAGCCATCATCTGATTCTAGCATGCATTCAGACTCCTTTGAGTCTGTGATACCCGCAACCTTACAAACAGCTGGATTACAGCATTCTACTACTGACACAAGACGACGATGATATAGCTGCTGCACTATCACCTGCTCGAGGCACCATACCGTTACACGACCCAGGACCTACTCCTGAGCTAGCTTCTGCACCTTTCGAGTCAGCCTGATGTTGCAGCTACTGGTCCTGCACCCTTTCTTGATTTTGACCCTGTTACTTTTGGTTTACTAGAATTTGCACCCCTACTATCTAACCCAGCACCAGCACCCGACAATTTCCTTACTGGTTGAAACGTTTGTTTTTGCACCCGCAACCGATGATGTTGCTCCTTTCCCCTATGAAGACCGACATCCATTGCGCCATCGTGCCTATCACTTTCTTCCAGGACATACCCGCACCCCGGAAGAATACTCCAGGTCGGCACCAGCATAACGATCCTTTTTGCTACAACAGCACTTTCCCCGACCTCACAGGCCGCACCGTTTGCTATCTTCACCTCAACACAGCCGGACGAGCCATTTCGATGATTCCTATTGTACACTGTGCTGAAGTTAGACCCTTACATTATGAAGGCCACACGCGGGACGAGTTGCTCCTGTAACATCAACTACAGTTTAAGGATATGAGTCGCAGAAGGTTGGAGCTTGAGCTGACGCCACAATTGGCAACTTCAAATGCAAAACATTTCATAACCGAAAACATGATTTGAGTGTCTACGTCACAAGACAGCATATTGTCTGAAAAGTTTATGTAAAACACCACGTCCTCCACCCTGTCTATCACCAGCATGCTTTGATTCGCCACAAATATCAAGATTCCTTTGTGTTCTTGACCTTTGCTATTTCACCTTTCCCGGGATTCTGATGCTCATTTCTTTACTATCGAGCGGCAGAGCAGATAATTACTTCAACGTATATACAAGCTCGAGGAGGGACTCACGCATGTTAGCAGTTTACTTTTCTTTCCTCCTCCACCTCAATCACCAGTATAGTTGGTTTCTGGATTATGCGGATTGCGTTACGCTTGGGTAAAGACACTAATGATAAGCCGGGATTGCGGAGACTTTTGAGGACCACCCCTGACTACATAATTTTGATGCACTAATATACTTATTGGACAGGGGTAGGGTGACCCTGTGTCCCTTCTGATGTGATGCATTTTGTAAGACACATTGATTGTGGCCGGAGGATAATGAAAGCCCGATCATCTTTAAACACGCGACAATACTTATGACTAATGACTAATGAAAAACTCCGTCGCTATGTCCCCACTAAGCACGTTGTTGATCTACATATTTGTGCTATAACTATAATACTACATGCTTACTTGCTACATTCCTATTTACAAGTTGTGCAATACATGTGATAATATATGGTTGAATGTTATAACAACTGCATATATGCATATATGTAATACACCTCTGAGGTCTTATTCGTTGAATAGAGACTTGTGTGCTCGCGTCCTTCACAAGACCTGACCTAACCGACTTTCTTCTAGGAAGATGTCGACTCAAGGGAACACCGATATCAACCACCCTCTACCTACAACAGAGGCGGAAATGCAAGAGCGCCTCTTACAGGCCATTGCACGGTACAAGGCCCGACGCTCCGATTGCAGCGGAGGTACCTCAGGAAATAACCCCCCAACGGTAATGTCTAGCCCTTTAAGACACATTACAAAACATTTGGACATTTCCACGAGTGCCTTGCTAAGGCCTTACGCGAATAATGTTGCTTACATCGCAGGCTGCACCTACAAGCCGTTCTTGGACCACAAACCTCGAGAGTTCGAAGGCACTGGGGGTGCCTTAGCCTTCGTGCGCTAGGTTGAAAAGACGGATTCTGTTTTACGATTGAGCAAATGTGACCCCGAACATCAAGTCACGTATATAGCTGGACTATTGGTGGATGAGGCTCTGTCATGGTGGAACCATCAAGTTCGGACAATGGGCGAGACCGCTGCGTATGCTATGACGTGGGACGAACTGAAAGATCTGATGCGTAAGAGATATTGCTCGAGGGCAGAAGTCCAGAGGTTGGAAACAGAACTGTGGAACTTGAAAATGGAAGGACCAAAGATAGCGGAGTATGTGCAGAGATTTAACAAATTATCACAAGTTGCTTTACTCCTGGGGGGACCAGAGTTTAAGAGAATTGAACAGTTCATAAGGGGATTGGCACCTCAGATTCTAAGCCTGGTAACAACATCTAAACCTTCAACGATCACCGAGGCTATCAACATAAGCATGGCACTCACAGAAGAAGCAGTTAGACGAGGAGAATTTTCCACTACGAAGGAGAAAAAGGAGATTGCTATAGAGGCATCTGGGGATAACAAGAGAAAGCTCGCAAATTTCAAGATGGTTACTCGGGGGAGTAGCAAGAAGAAGGCCAAAAAGGGAAAAGACTACATGGGTATCCTACCTAAGTGCGACAATTGTTTACGTTATCATGTCGGGCGATGCAGATATGGAAAATGCGCTAACTGTGGAAAGAGGGGGCATCCTAAAGAAACTTGTTGGCAAGATACTGAACGTGGTAATGGGGGCCAAGACGGTAGTGAGAATCATGAAGGGGACAACGACAATGATAATTGTCGAGGCAGAATGAGTGATAAACAGAAACGTGCTCGAGGTTATTTTAACTGTGGAAGCAAAAAGCATTTCAGAAAATATTGCCCTAAAAACAATCAGGCACAAGGATGAAAGCTCCCCACCGGAGCTAAGGAGACACGCCAGGGATTCAAGCATGGATATCGATACGTCCCGAATTACTCAATGTTATGCATCTGTATTGCCAAATACTGTTGCAAATTTTACGATTCGCACCTCTAGAGTTCGAGAGTACAATTGGTTTAAGTAGCAACATACCAGGGATTTTCATACATACAGACATTTTTTCATACCAGGGATTTTCATACATACAGACATTTTTACAAAGGTCTATACATACTCACTTACACATGAACTCGCTCAACTTTATGTTGACTTTTCAAACTACATGTATTTCAGGGAACTAATGGATCTGGCACGGTATGCAAGTATTTTCAAGCTGCGTTTGAATAAAGAAGTCATCCAGGGTTTAGAAGGTGTAACCTCTTCCTGGACGGGTTACATATCTCTAAACCTAGTATTGTTTAAAGTCTTTTGCTAAGTTTTTACGAACTCATTAAATCAAGTCAAGGCTTGTAACTTAATTTGTGATTGATGTTTTTAAGACAAGTATAATATGTTATTTTTCTAAACTCTATTAACGGGTGAATATCTCATGTTTTTATCATATAGCATTGTTATGATTGTTGCTATGGTATTAAGAAGTCACACCAAATAAACCCACGCTTCCGCAAAGCCAGGGTGTGACACTGTTAGTGCATGCATCTGTCGACTTCGTCTTGTATCGAGTCTTACACTAGAATGTTTAGATCAGGGCACGTAGATCGAGAAAATATGAGGTTTTATAGATGATTTCGCTTGAAAGTGCAATTGTAAGTGATTCCGCTTGAGATTGTTCAAGCGAAATCAGAATGTGTTAATTCCGTTTGAGTATTAATTGGAGTGATTTCGCTTGAAGATGTATTCCGCTTGAAGTTGTTTCAAGCGGAATCAATAGCCTATAAAAAGGATTGGAGCGAAATCATTTGTAACGGTTCTGAAATTTCATACCGAGGTGCTGCCGGTTTGATTTATGCGTGTAATCAGTATTATATGAATCAGAAGTGTGTTTTAAGTGAATTGCAAGCTGTATCTAAGTCTGTTTCTTATTTTCCGCATCTGAAACAGATCAAAACTTCTCTGAACGACTCGTTCGGGTCAACGCACGATCCTACAGCGGCGAGCAATACCCATTGGACCAACCAGTTTATTATTTTATATCCACTTTAAAATTATGTTTTTGCCTCCAGTTAAAAAATACAGGAGTAAACTGCCATTTTGGTCCTTGAGATTTGGTCACTTTAGTCCAAAACTCAAACTTTTTATATCCGGGTCCCTGTGGTTTCAATTTTATTGCCATTTTAGTCCAAAAGTAAAGTCAACTCAGATTTCTCCAAAAAAAATCCTGATTTTTGTCTTTTTTCTCAGGGGTAAAATAGTTATTTTATTATTTTTTTTATTTTATTTAAAGGCCCCTATGTCTCTCTTCTCTCTCTTAAATCAGCAGACCCAAACGGCCAAACCCTCTCACTCTCATCTTCTCCACCACACCACAACCACCCTCCTCCCCCCTCTCACTCTCATCTTCTCCGACGAGGTTCTCCGGCACCACCACATACTTCTCTTCTCATCAAGGATACATACACACACTATACCTATACTCTCGTCTGCGAGTTTCTCCGGCCACACCACACCTTCACCTCCACCTTCACACTTAACAAATCGGAGAGATAGAGGGAGTTAGTGAGAGAGATAGAGAGACGAGGATGTCGTTTTTCTTTTTTATTTCCGGCGCCCTTTTTGTTCCGGTGATGTCGTTTTTCCGAGGTTGATGACGATGATGATACGATGTTGATGATGATGATCTTGACGGTGGTGACACCGACGACTTCTGTTCAATCGGCTTCTGTTTCAAAACTTTTTATCTGGGCATCTCTTAAATCTTCATAAAGATTCTTCTATCATTGGATTTGGGCAAAAAGTTTGAATTTTTACCATCAAGAAGCTTGTTTTGGGGCTGAAATTGTGAAGAATGGTGAGGGGTATATCTGTGGTGGGTTGATCAGTTATGGATTCACATACTACACCATGTTTATGTGTGGATTCACTGAGTTCAAAAGGTTATGTGAATTATACTCAAAAGAGGCATAAATCTGTTGGTAAAAAAGAGTTGTTGAGTTAAGAAGCTCTTTTGTTCAATCAAATTACTCCGTCAGAATACCTTATTATAAGATGCAGAGGAAGTCTAAAGGTCTTGTGGTTGTTAATGAACTTGGTGGTCAAAGTAATTTACCCTTTTTTAATTTTATATATATATATATATATATATATATATATATATATATATATATATATATTAATGTTAAAAATAACTATTATACCCCTGAGGAAAAGGACAAAAATCAGGATTTTTTTGAAGAAATCTGAGGTGACTTTACTTTTAGATCAAAATGGCAATAAAAATGAAACCACATGGACCCAGATGTAAAAAGTTTGAGTTTTGGACTAAAGTGGCAAAACTGCCCAAACCCCAGGGACCAAAATGGCAGTTTACTCAAAATACGGTTTCGCCTCAACTTCAAAACACATTTACCCTTTTGCCCCGAGCTAAAAAATACAATTTCGCCCTCGGTAAAAAAAATATGCTTTTACCCTCACCCAAAATTACGTTTTCGCCCCAGTTCAAATAAAATTTTGTTCCCCCCCCCCCCCCCGGGCTCAAAATTATGAATTTACACCAGTATATTATTTTATACCTACTTTAAAAATACGGTTTTGCCCACAATTTAAAATTACGTATTTGCCCACAGTTCAAAATAAATTTTATGCTTTCGCCTCCAGCTAAAATTTACGAATTTCCCTCTGTTCAAATTATGATATCACCCTCAATTCAAAATTACGTTTTTGTTCCCAGTGCAAAATAAAAATATGGTTTCCCCTAGCTAAAAATTAGGATTTTACCCTCGGGAAAAAAATTTGACTTTTCCCCCAAGTAAAAATGAAAATATGACTTTGTCCCCAGCTAAAAATCGTGTCAAAGAGCTGCCTAACACTCTTTTTACTTTTTATTTCTAGCAAAACTATAGTACTGTTTTTTTAATTGGTTGAGAATTATTCGACCATCGCCCCGCAACACGAACATGGCATCACCTAGTTAAGAACAAGTACACCTATATACGAAACATTAATAAGTATATCTATATGAAAGTGACATTATTATTATTATTATTATTATTATTATTATTATTATTATTATTATTAATTAACTTTATAACATTTATGAAATTTGGTGAACAGTAGTTCACCTGTTTTAGGCCAAATCAAATTACGATTTTGTCTCCGTTTTAAAATTACGATTTTGTCATCAGTTTAAAATTACGTTTTTATCTCCAGTTCAAAATAAAATTATGATTTTGTCCCAGTTAAAAATTACAATTTTGCACTCGGTTCAAAATTACGATTTTGCCCCGTTTAAATTTACAGTTTCACCATTAGTTTTGTTTTGTTTCTCCCAGCTAAATTACGATTTTGCCCTCAATTTAGATTTACATTTTTATCATCGTTTTTGTTTGCTTTCCCAGTAAAATTACTATTTTGCCCCAAATGTATAACTACAGACACAAGATGGGGGAATAGTGTAAGGAAGCTGCCTGGCACTCCCTCATTGGCCCAACCAATTTACGATTTTATCACCGCTTTAAAATTACGATTTTGCCATTAGTTCAAATTACGTTTTTACCTACAGTTCAAAATAAAATTATGCTTTTGCCCCCAACAATTACCATTTTGCCCTCGATTCAAAATTACAATTTTGACCCGTTTAAATTTACAATTTTCCATTAGTTTTGTTTTTTTCACACCCAGACAAATTACAATTTTGCCCTCAATCTAAATTTACATTTTTGCCATCGTTTTCATTTGTTTTCCCAATCAAATTACGATTTTGCCCCCAGTGTAAAATTACAGTCATGCCATCATTTTAGTTTTCTTTTGACAAAACTATAGTAGTGCTTTGTTTTAATTGTTTGACTCGGTGTAATTTTTATTTGTGTCAGGCGGCTGCATGGCACATGCTCATTTTCCTGAAGAATTTCAATTTTGCCCCCAGTTTAAAATTATTGTTTTTCTATCGTTTTTGTTTTCCTTAGGCAACAGAATGATAGTGTCTTAATTTAATTGGTTGACTAAATGTAATTTTTTGAGATCATGTTATGAGTAGTATGTACAAGTAACCGAAACAAAGACGTACAATGATAGAGAAATATTCGGCTTAATGTCCCACAACGCGGGCGAGGCAAAATCTAGTAATAGCCAATGTATAATAACGTAAATATTTCTTTATCAGAAATCTTATAGTTTATCGATACCAGGGTATATTGAAAATGTTTTCTTTGTTTTTTTTAGAAAGTTATAACAACAAGATAAATACTAATTTATATTTATAAATTAGGTTTAAAAGTATATAAATTAGCTGTTAAAATATTAATGATAACAACTTGATCCATTTTCGAGAGGCATCTAGGTGAAGGGACGAATCTAGGCTTTAATCCTGGGGTTGAACCTACTAGGGGGCGAGGGTTTATGGATTCCATCCAGTTTTCACGCATAAAAAGGGCACAGTCTCATGGCGATCGAGGAGTCGACCTTAGACACAGCCCCGAACAGGGTGAGTTTAGACGTAAAATTTTTTACCGTTAAAAAAAAAAACATGACATAAACCCCTAGGATATTCAATAAAATTTAATTAATTATGTGATATTATCTATATATTAAAAAAGTATTCTTATGAATAGTACCTACTGTATATTACATGGTAAATTACACTTTTCCTTCTTTATGTTTGTATCGAATTGCAATGGATACCCTTTAACTTCGATAATTACAGACACAATCATTTATTTGTAAAACCCATTACACCCTACGTCATTTGGCCCTAACCAAGGCTTTACCTTCGTCAATGGATCACCCCATTAATTCAACATAGCAATTTACATGAAATACATTTGATTGCTAACCATGTTCTAATTGTATTTCATTACCATAAAACATAATAATACGAATATTAAAATGTTTATGACTTTTACAAACAACTCTATTATTTATAAGACCACCCGTAATGGGGCGTGATTTAAAAAAAAATTGAAAAAAAACGCCCTAAAACGCCCCCACCCCCATTACACTGGGCGTTATTAGGCGTTATTTTTCAAAAATATGGGTCTTGGCGTTTTAATTAAAACGCTGGAAGTGGTCAAAGGTTTATTGAAGTAGCCAATGGGAGTGGAGGAGAAAAGGAAGAACCTGAAAAGGTTTATGACCCACCAATCACTTTATCCTGTGTCTGACAACTTTACCCACATGCTACATTTCGTGTGCTTTTTTTTTTATTAAAAATAATACGGGCGTTATTGGAATAATGCCCCACTACACCACTTTATGCTATAATGCCCCATACTAACTGGGATGACACGTGTCGAATGAGGGCATTATTTTGATTTACCACACTACACATGTTCCAAGCATGATAACAAAATATAAAACAAAAGAGATGCACAGTTCACCCTCCACCCACCACCTACCATCCTTTCAAAACCCTAACCGGAGATATGCAATCAACAAGCAGAGGCGGAGCGGTTACTCGGAATCGCCGAAAAACTCTTTCAATCCAAAGACCTCAACGGCTCTCGAGACTTCGCTCATCTCGCTCAGGAAACCGAGCCTTTACTCGACGGTTCCGATCAGATCTTAGCCGTCGTCGACGTCCTCCTCGCCGCCGAGAAACAGATCCACAGTCAACCGAACTGGTACGCCGTTCTCCAGCTCGACGGCCGCCAAAACGACGACGAATTGATCAAACGCGGTACCGCAAACTAGCTCTTCTTCTTCATCCAGATAAGAACAAGTTTCCGTTCGCCGATTCTGCTTTCAAACTTGTTATTAATATGTACGTACATCTAACCGAAGTAAAATACACAAATACCCCTCACAATCTCTTTGAAAGAAAGAAAGAGGCTTCTGTCTGTCTAATCATTCTCTTTGCAAATTTCACTCCAATGTGATTGAGGAAGGTAAACTTTTTCATCATTTTTAATCAAAAGTCGAACCAATATAATCATCGGCCGGTCATATTTGTTTGTTTACGAGTGAGTGTACCAATTAGAGGTGGCAATCTTGACCCAAAGCCTTTTAAGTGGGTCACTTTGGGTTGCTTTTAAAATTATATGGGTTGGTTTGGGTAAGATATTTTAACTAAATGGGTCACAATGGGTCACTTAAAATTTCATCTTGTTATTTTCGGGTCAAAGCGGGTCGACAACATTAAAGAAATGGGTCGATGTGGGTTAGTGTCTTAAAGAAATGGGGCATGTTTCGGATCGGAATGGGTTTCGAGCCGGCACAAGTATCCGCACGAGACGGGTTACGGCATGAAACGGGTTTTGGATCGGAACAGGTTCAGTTCAAATTGAGTTTCCGGGCGAGACGGGTTTCGGCACGACGCATTTTTTGGATCGGAACGGGGTCGGGTTTCGAGCCGACACGAGTTTCAGCACAAGACGGGTTTCGGATCGCAACGGGTTATGGGCCGACACGAGTTTCCGCACGACGCGAACCGTTTCGACGCGTACCGTTTCGACGCGTACCGTTTCGACGCGAACCGTTTCGACGCGTACCGTTTCGACGCGAACCGTTTCGACGCGAACCGTTTCGACGCGTACCGTTTCGACGCGAACCGTTTCGACGCGTACCGTTTCCATGCGAACCGTTTCGACGCGTACCGTTTCGACGCGTACCGTTTCGACGCGAACCGTTTCGACCCGTACCGTTTCGAATCGAACGGTTTCGACGCAACCGTTTTGACCCGTACCGTTTCGAATCGAACCGTTTTGACGCGAACCGTTTCGACGCAACCGTTTCGACCCGTACCGTTTTGACCAGTACCGCTTTGAATCTAACCGTTTCGACGCGAACAGTTTCGACGCGTACCGTTTCGACGCGAACCGTTTCGACGCAAACCCACTCTCAACATTTAATTTTTTTTTTCTAACTATTTTTCATTCATTTTGGTTTTAGACCAGGCTGTTTATTTATATTGAAAAAGCTACAACTGTACCACAACCGCTTTGGTTCCAATTTCTTTCAGTACCAATAATCGAATTTTTGAAATTACAAAAACAGTAACCATGAACCATCTAAATATTGTTGGTTCAAATCCAATTTCTTTCAGTACTACCACTTGTATAAAGAACACCCTTTTGGGTGACTTCCAGAACTTTGACCAAATTTTAGAAATTGCAAACGCAGTGGAATTGCAACCCGACCCGACCCGAAATCCGTTCCGACCCGAACCCGTTCTGACCCGAACCCGTTCCGACCCGTACCCGTTTTGACCCGAACCCGTTCCGACCCGAACCAAAGCAACCCTTTTTTTAATTGACCCGTTTTGACCCGAACCCGTTTCGACCCGAACCCGTTTTGACCCATGACCCGACCCGACCCGACCCAACCCGTTTGCCAGGTCTAGTACCAATCATTCAAACAAAGTTTTTTGTTGGTTTGATCCTTTCCTGTAGACAAAAAAAAATAAAATAAAATAAAATAAAATAAAACTTTGCTCGACCGGCAATAAACCCTCATTTCTGCCAATTTTGAAGTGAATAATGGAATGAATGAAATATATTATATAAAAAATCAGTGTGCTGAAAGTGTCTGATCTATTGTCAAACTAATTTTTTACTTGTTGGGAAGGTTGTCTTTCTTTCCGGTTGCTCCTTCCAGTTAGGGTCTTGCTTGTTGGAAAGGTTGTCTTTGCTTATTAAAAAATTTAAAGAACAATGAAATGAAATGAAATGTCGTTTTAGGAAACCATTAATAAAAAACATGAAGACGAACTTTAATTATTATTAACTAGTGGTGACTCCCACGCTTTGCCGCCGGATGACCAAATTTTTAATAAAATTTAAGTAACACAATAATTTAACATCTTAAGCCACAAAACATACAAGTAATATTTCGCATATTATGTCTATATAAACATTTAACCATTTCTTTAAAGAGTCATTCTAACTTTCTAAACCACCTCACCTACAACGGGGGAACCTTTGGTAATCCAAATGGCTTAAAATGCCTAACAAAGCTCAAGGAACATGAAGAAGAACTATGAGAAACTCCGATGTTTAGAATTTGTACCGCCTATATTATCAGTGAGTTAGTAGGTTAACCAAACACTTTTATGCTGCCATATGACACATCCCTCTTAGATCTCTCACTGTGTTCTCTCATCTTCATCTTCATTGATGGTTTAAACCATCTTTCTATAAAACCTAGAACCCAAATCATATATGAACAACATTTCACAACCTTGATAATCTTGTACGTTTTCTTCCCCAGTAGACTGGTGGGTGGTAATCGAGTTGAGACTAACGTTTCAATTGCAGAACCGAGCAGTCCGGGGGGCATACGGACTTTGCAGGTGGTGGGGTTGATTTAACATCGTCACCACCACCGACATCCGCCCCGTTCAATCATTCACCGTCACCTAAAATCCCTTAACAACACCTTTTTCTTCGGCTTCATATCTGACTCCGGTGCCACCTCCGACTCTACCGCTTCCATTACCTTCCTCCCCGATGGCAACCTTGGCTCCTCTAGCGCCGTCGTCTGGCAGTCCAACAGCTCCGGCCATGTCGTCACAACCTCCGATGTTGACAATTCCGGCAACCTCATACTCTGGAACTCAGCAAATTATGTTTGAAGTTCTTTGAAAACCTAGCAATACATTTTTTTCTAATACGAATTTGACCGTCAGAATTATACTCTTTCTGATACGTGGCAGCATTGGGATGTAACTAAGTCGTGCAAACTGGCAGGTGCCGGTCATGAGAAAGTTGGAAACCGGCACTGTTCCTAAGGCTTTCATCAATTGTATATATATATAAATTTATCTAGGGTGGAAAATCGGGACTCATGTATGGTATTAATCATTAAATCTCCACTAAGAGATCCATATATCCATCCTATCACTAGTATATTTGACATTTCCCATTGCCTATACTGGCTCTAAAAGCAGTTTCGTCTACAATCGCTTTAGAACCAGAGATCTGCTCTCGGGGTTCCTTTAATGTCCCAATTATAAAGCCGAGCATATCATGGCAATCCAGCAGGCATAACATTTGTGTCTTCTATTCTTTATAATTACTTTTACCCGACAGCTTCACAGACGAGAAGCTGGCTGTATTTAGGGTATTGTTGACATGTGGATATATCCTTAAAAGTAGGTACCGGTACCGAATTTACCGAACTGGGTACACTTTCGGTACCGATTCGGTACCGACTTTTGACATTTTCGGTACCGGTTCGGTAGCGGTATTTACCGGTTTTTACCCTCAAATAGCGGTACCGTACCGGTACCGAACCGTACCGAGTATATTAGGTACCGGTACCGTTAGCTATATAATACGTACTTGTGGGATCATCTTAGGAGTTGTGGGATCATCTCACAACTTACTCCACCTGGAACACCACAACATAATGGTGTATCCGAAAGGAGAAATCGAACTCTATTAGATATGGTTCGATCTATGATGGCTAGAAGCACGTTACCTCTATCGTGCGGTATTTAGTTTGCTAAAATTTGAATGCCATTTGTTTATGTTGAGGACCATAAATGTTTTAATCTCTTGGGTAAATAAGTCATTACGAAAATATAATATAGTCACTAGAGTTTATCTTGGACCGAGAACAATTATGATAGAGAACTATGCCAGTAGACTACATCAGAATTATGATCGATTGATGTTCGAACCTATTTTGACTAGAACCTAATTCGGTTAGAACCTGTCAATTACCCGACCTGACCCAACCGTTTTACTTGGCCTACAATATATTAATCTATTCAGTAAATGATATTATGATTGATTTATTCAAAACTATTGGAGTAACAAACCAGGTTAGACGTATCTCTTCCAGGTGACAAGATTGGTCATGCGTGTCTCTTGCTTCTCAATATGTGTATCGCCTACGCTGCAATTCTCTATAGGCACATCTTTAAAAGGAAAATAAAATGTAATTAGATGATGAACCAAATATAAATTATAATAATAGATATTTAAAAACAATGCTTAGGAAATTATTTTTCCTAAAAAAACCCAGTCAACATTGGAACGTAACCTTAGGGATTTTTGTTCATTTGCATATAGTTGTAGTTATTGAATGATGCTTAGTTACCTTCGGATCCATTTCTATGGATAAGGGATTAAGAAAAACTATATTTCATTCTTATATAGGTTAAAAAAAAAAGAAATGAGATATCTGCAAATGGTTTTGTAGAAACAGGATTGAATATGAGAACAACAGATTAAGAGCAAATGAAGAAACAAACGAGAATAAACAAATCTTTGGTAAAAGTTGTATCGTTTGGCACTCCGATAAGCATCTGGCATTTCCGCAAGTTCTTTCACTATATACCACGGCCTGTCCTGATTTACTGCCAGTTCATGGTAGTGGTCTTTGAGCAAGTCATATGCAACATCTACAAGTATTATTAAAAAAACAAAATAAATTTATTGTTGGTTTGTTTATATAACAAATTAACAACACAAGATAAACAATAGCATGAAGTAAAACTAAAAGTCAAGGTGTAACATGAAATACTAAATTAAGCTTACCATAATACTGTGTTGTGATTGTCCGAGTGAATAGATTATAAACATTGTTTTCTTTGAAAGGATTGGGGTAGCCAAAGTTGTCGGTGAGGCAAATATATTGTTTGTACATTTCAAACAAATAATCCAAAATGGCCCTCTGAGAATAAAGAGCAACGGTCTCAAGAGGGAGAGGCAACTTGCTATAGATGCCCTGGTAGTCAATGAATAACAAATGCGGGTTTTTGTTGACCAACAGCTCTACAGCCACTTTGTTGCCACACTCTATAGCAAACCACAAAACGGTGGCCAGAGGTAAAAGTGACTCTTCGTCAACATATATCTGATTGAGGAGATTCTCAAGAAACGAAATATTTGCAGGATCACTGATTGCAATGTGGAGTGCAGTTTTTCGTCTTCTGCGATTTCAACAATCAATGTACGTTTGTCCTGGTTGAAAATTTCTTGGGCTGTCTCCCAGTCTCCCAATTCAATAGCTTTGTAGAGTGGGATGTACTTATCGAATTTGGCTATTTGAAAGAGATATGGAAAACATTAGAACAAAAAACTAGAAACATGAGGGATTAATATACGGGTCATACCTTCGTATGGGTCTCCCAAATAACCCTTGTAGTAATCAGACTCAAGGTGATTCCAAAGCGGTCGAACTCTATCGTAACCTCCAGAACGTCCCATCACATCTTCACTAAGAGAACCATATATCCATCCTATCACTAGCAGATTTGACCTTTCCCATTGCCTATACATGGCTCTAAAAGCAGTTTTGTCTGCAATCGCTTTAGAACCATCATGCTCATGGGGTTCCTTTAATGTCCCATTTATAAACCCCAGCATATCATAGCAATGCAGCAGGTATAACATTTGTGCCTTCCATTTTTTATAATAACTTTTACCGACAACTTCACAGACAAGAAGCTGGCTGCATTTAGGAATGAGCTCGGTACCGACCGGTACCGAAACTGAAAATTTCTAAAGGTGGGTACCTGTACCTAATATACCCGGTACGGTACCGGTATTTGAGGGTAAAAATCAGTAAATACCGGTACCGAAAATGTCAAAAGTCGGTACCGAAAATGTACCCAATTCGGTAAATTTGGTACCTGAAGGGGTATGGTCCCAGATCTCGCGTCAGCACGACCGCGAGTGACCATTACCCTTATCAAAACCCATACTAGCTAACCTGTGTTCGTGCGGGTACGCGCGAACACAGCGGTCGAATCCAATCTGTCCAATGATGGAAGAGGACTTACCTGGAATATGAGAACGGTATAGCAATGCGGCTTAGCGCCGCATCTGGTGTATGAAAACGGAAGGACTCATAGCGATGCGGCCCAGCACCGCATCCAGTGAACACTTCTATCAATACAAGGGAGCTGGATAACAACAACAATCACCACAAGTGATGATGCGGCCCGGCACCGCATCCCACAGTCTTCGCCATCGTGAGAATGCGGAAACGGCAGCGGTTACCGCAGGCAGCGATGCGGCGCAGCACCGCATCCTGCCCACGAGGCAAGTGGGACTGACATCACAAAGCAAGTGGCACCAATGACAGTCGCCTGTCAGACCACACGTAAGCAACAAACTGACACTGCAGTAGGACGTGGCATCACCTTCACAACCGACAAGCCTGACACACCTGCATAAGGGCTGCACGCGGTCAGTCTGTCCCTTCAACTCGTCCTTCACTCCTCGGCTATAAATACCAACCCCAAACCAGGTTTGAGGTATCTCTTCACAACTCTCTCACTACTACTACTATCACACTTTGCTTCCCAAGCAAATTACTGATTCTCACGCCGGAGAGTGGTAACAAGGAGCACCCCCACCCCATCCTCCTTGTTGTGAGTCACGGTTTGTTTCCTTGTGCAAGAGATCAACCAGCGGACGATCTAGCCAGCGATCCTCGGGAGGAAGGGATTAACCCTTCCTGACGAGACGAGTGTGTTAACCCTGCCCGGTTAACCATTGTTTCATTAGTACCGGTACCGAACCGTACCAGGTATATTAGGTACCGGTACCTACGTTTAGGGATTTTCGGTACCGGTACTGGTCGGTACCGAGCTCATCCCTAAATGCAGCCAGCTTCCTGTCTGTGAAGCTGTTGGTAAAAGTAATTATAAACAATGGAAGGCACAAATGTTATGTCTGCTGGATTGCCATGATATGCTCGAGTTTATAAATGGGACATTAAAGGAACCCCGAGAGCATGATGGTTCTAAAACGATTGCAGACAAAACTGCTTTTAGAGCCATGTATAGGCAATGAGAAAAGTCAAATTTGCTAGTGATAGGATGGATATATGGTTCTCTTAGTGAAGATGTGATGGGACGTTCTGGAGGTTACGATAGAGCTCGACCGCTTTGGAATCACCTTGAGTCTGATTACTACAAGGGTTATTTGGGAGACCCATACAGAGGTATGACCCGTATATTAATCCTTCATGTTTCTAGTTTTTTGTTCTAATGTTTTCCATGTCTCTTTCAAATAGCCAAATTCGATAAGTACATCTCACTCTACAAAGCTATTGAATTGTGAGACTGGGAGACAACCCAAGAAATTTTCAACCAGGACAAACGTACATTGATTGTTGAAATCGTAGAAGATGAAAAACTGCACTCCACATTGCAATCAGTGATCCTGCAAATATTTCGTTTCTTGAGAATCTCCTCAATCAGATATATGTTGACGAAGAGTCACTTTTACCTCTGGCCACCGTGTTGTGGTTTGCTATAGAGTGTGGCAACAAAGTGGCTGTAGAGCTGTTGGTCAACAAAAACCTGCATTTGTTATTCATTGACTACCAGGGCAACTATAGCAAGTTGGCTCTCCCTCTTGAGACCGTTGCTCTTTATTCTCAGAGGGTCATTTTGGATTATTTGTTTGAAATGTACAAACAATATATTGGCCTCACCGACAACTTTGGCTACCCCAATCCTTTCAAAGGAAACCATGTTTATAATCTATTCACTCGGACAATCACAACACAGTATTTTGGTAAGCTTAATTTAGTATTTCATGTTACACCTTGACTTTTAGTTTTACTTCATGCTATTGTTTATCTTGTGTTGTTAATTTGTTATATAAACAAACCAACAATAAATTTATTTTGTTTTTTTAATCATACTTGCAGATGTTGCATATGACTTGCTCAAAGACCCCTACCATGAACTGGCAGTAAATCAGGACAGGCCGTGGTATATAGTGAAAAAACTTGCGGAAATGCCTGATGCTTATCGGAATGCAATGCCAAACGATACAACTTCTACCAAAGATTTGTTTATTCTCGTTTGTTTCATCATTTGCTCTTAATCCGTTGTTCTCATATTCAATCCTGTTTCTACAAAAACATGTGCAGATATCTCATTTTTTTTTTTTTAAACTTATATATGAATGAAATATAGTTTTTTAATCCCTCATCCATAGAAATGGATCCGGAGGTAACTAAGCATCATTCAGTAACTACAACTATATACAAATGAACAAAAATCCCTAAGGTTACGTTCCAATGTTGACTGGCTTTTTATTTAGGAAAAATAATTTCCTAAGCATTGTTTTTAAATATCTATTGTTATAATTTATATTTGGTTCATCATCTAATTACATTTTATTTTCATTTTAAAGATGTGCCTATAGAGAATTGCAGCGTAGGCGATACACATATTGAGAAGCAAGAGACACGCATGACCAATCTTGTCACCTGGAAGAGATACGTCTAACCTGGTTTGTTACTCCAATAGTTTGACTAAATCAATCATAAAATATCATTTACTGAATAGATTAATGTATTGTAGGCCAAGTAAAACGGTTGGGTCAGGTCAGGTAATAGACGGGTTCTAACCGAATTGGGTTCTAGTCAAAATAGGTTCGAACATAAATCGATCATAATTTTGGAGTAGTTTATTGGCATGGTTCTCTATCATAATTGTTCTCGGTCCAAGATAAACTCTAGTTGCTATATTATATTTTCGTAATGACTTGTTTACCCAAGAGATTAAAACATTTATGGTCCTCAACATAAACAAATGGCATTCAAATTTTAGCAAACTAAATACCGCA
Organism: Helianthus annuus; assembly: GCF_002127325.2. Classification (NCBI taxonomy): domain Eukaryota; kingdom Viridiplantae; phylum Streptophyta; class Magnoliopsida; order Asterales; family Asteraceae; genus Helianthus; species Helianthus annuus. The sequence goes on from NC_035437.2 coordinate 99,345,898, forward strand.
TGATAGAGGTAATGTGCTTCTTGCCATCATAGATCGAACCATATCCGATAGAGTTCGATTTCTCCTTTCGGATACACCATTATGTTGTGGTGTTCCAGGTGTAGTAAGTTGTGAGATGATCCCACAACTCCTAAGATGATCCCACAAGTACGTATTATATAGCTAACGTTTTTATATATTAAGCATGTCATTTCGCAAATCATCAAATATGCCCCAAGTAAGTAACAAGTAAACACATGCCCGAGCTACATAATCTAGAATGTTGAGCCTTGCACTTTGAGTGTAGTGTCGTTGCGAGTTGCTTATACAGAACAGGTTATAGTCTGGTATTTCTCAAAAAGACTTTTCTTTTTAAAACCGAGTTCACTATAACCAATGGTTCCTGATACCAATCTGTCACACCCCCAATTTCCACGTGCGGAGTACTACCGCGATACGTGTGACTAACCCGGATCATGCCACCAATCATATTGAACAATAAATATAATAGAGTAAACATATCACCACCAATGCGATTAGTGACTAGCCACTACAAAAAAAAAAGCCATCTAGTGGCACACATTTTTAATGGCACACATTTTTAATGGCATTTAGGTTTTGTGCCACTAATTTTTGTTTTTAATGGCACTTTAGGTATTTAACACATACATTTAGTGGCATTTAACTTTTATGTCACTAATCAAGACTTTTAGTGGCATTTTGCATATGCCACCAAAATTTTCTATATGTTTTTTTAATGGCACTTTGCCTGTGCCACAAAAAAAATTTGAACAATTCGTTTAAAATTTTCACCATTTCCCTCTTTGAAACCAAAAAATTGCCCTAGAAGTTTATTCTTCTTTTTCACCAAAAAAATCAATTTCCCTCCCCCAAATTATTTCATATTCCCTCTGCTCTTCTTGTGGCCTATACCCCTCACTCCATCTTCTCCTCTCGCTATCCACATACACAACCAACATCTTCGCTTGATTTTTGCGCAATTCCAAGCACAACCAGGTACGATTTATGTTTCCCTAATCAATTTATGTTCTTCTGTTTTCCTACTCTCATCAGTTTCTGCTCTTTTGTTTGGCTGTGAATGAATTAGGGTTTCAGATTCAACCATGTTAGGTTGTGAACGAAATAGGGTTTTGAATGGCTAGGCTTAGAAGCTATTTAACTGTGTATGTGTGTTTGTTTAATTTTGTTAGATTTCTTGATGAATTTGTTTACCTTTTGAATTCTGGTTCACAATATTCATAGTAACAAATGTTGTATTTTTACTTGCTTTTTAATCTTCTTCCCATATGAGTATAATTAATAATATATATAAAGCTTTAATCTTGTTAGGTTAGTTCATATTTATGTTTCATTGATCCTAATTTACCTTTTACTTTTAATGTCAGATTTGTTTTTAGCCTAATGAATCTTGATCATAGTATATCTTCGCCCTTATCTTGATCTAATCAACTGTTTTGTGTCTATTTATATGATTACGGATGCATTTTCTTAGATTGGATTGAATTATGTGATGTGTTTGGATACAAAATATTTTAAATTACTAGTTACTGTGCATGCTGAATTGTTCATCCGTTATTGCTTTAGCATAATGAATCTTGATCATAGTATGTATGTGCCCTTTTGGGACTTTTGTGGCTGTATATAGGTTAGTAGGATGAAGTTGTGAAGCTTCATGATTCTCACAACAACTTCTTCCACCATTGACTGGTAATGTTCTAGTATGTCAAGCGCCACAATATTCTTTTGTCTATTATATACTAGACCTGGCAAACGGGTCGGGTCGAGTCGGGATGGGCTGGGTCATGGGTCAAAACGGGTGAGTTAAAAAATGGGTTGTTTTGGTTCGGGGCAAAACAGGTCCGGGTCAGAATGGGTTTCAGGTGGATCGGTTAAAAAATTGCTTTTAAAAATAAAAATAGATTGAACATCAAAGGGCAATTTTGTCGGGTTGAAACGGGTCCGGGTTGAGTGCGGCTCAATGCTTATTGTACATCAGACAGGAAGTAACACCCTCCGTAGTCAAAAGTTCACAAGGTGCAGCCCGCGCGGACAAGGCTATGTGTCTCTAGAGTTGCGAACATCCAAAAATGCTTAGATGTGTAAAGATCACTAAATCTAAACAAAGATTGGGATACAAAATCTTAACTGTAATCAAGATTGTTAAAAAGATTGGGATACAAAACCTTAAAAAACATGGTACAGAACTGAAAATTGTCATAGTAATGGATAAAAAGACCAGCAAATCTAACTCTTGGTCTGCTCCGTTGGCCTACGGATTGTACTCCTGACGGTCACGGCACTAGCAGTACTGCAAAAAAAAAAAAAAAAAACAAAACATATGGCTAAAAACATGTGGGTTCTGTTAATTATTGGTATATTTAAATTCTCAAATACTAATGAAATGCAAATAGGAAGTTTCGTAGGGTAACATTTGATATGCTAAAGGTGTGTGCTTGGTTATAAAAAGTGCCTTCTTAGGGGCGCTTAAGCGTGAGGCACAACAAGTCGCACACCCTGGGGCTTTTTAAACAAATCATGCGAGAAGAGAAGTTATCCATAGATGGATACCTAAACAATAATACACTGGAAAATGGAAATTAAATACTTTAAATAGTCTGATTCTAATTACTAACTGTCGATGGTGTTTCGTGGTGGTCAGTTCGCTTTCAGGTTCAAATCATCGACTGCATTTTCTAACCGCTTGCATTAGATCGTGCGATTCTTAAACGCTCGGATCTCGAGAAGAACGGTATTATTCATAAGTGCGTTAATCGTTAAAATGATGTGTTATTATTCATTCGTTTCATTTGAATCAAACTAAAAACCGTTTGTCAGCTGATTTCACTGGATATTTGATGTCAAATCGGTTAATTGTTGTTGTATTTAGGAAATATGACAATTGGATTGAACTTTTGGACAAGACTACTAACTGACAATTGCATTTGTTGAATTTAGGATTCACCGTAACTCATTTTATGTGGTTAAAGAGAAACTTATGTGTCTGTGTCAAACTAAAATTATTGTACATTCAAATGATGTGTTATTATTTGTTCGTTTCATTTGATCAAGAGTCATTTGTTAATCATTCAAATGATGTGTTATTGTTTGTTTGTTTCATTTGGATACGAGCATTCGTTTGTTTCATTTGATGTGAAACCGGTTACTCTTGAGCTTATAGATTATTGTTGCTTATTTTTTAAGAAATATGTCAATCAGATTTAACCTTTGGACCGTAAGTGTATAGATAAATTAATGTAGTTATCTATCTATGCTAATAGAGTGTTTGTATGCGAATAATAACAGCTAGGTTGCAATTTGATCTATATTGCATAAGTGTGCCAATCGTTAAAATGACGTGTTATTATTCATTCGTTCGATTTGAATCTCATTAGTTGAATCTCGAGTCATTTTTTTAGATTTTTTTTTCATTTACCGTCTATAAAAGATTAGAAACCTTCGTCAGTTGATTTGACGTGATTTTTGTATGTCAAGCCGGTTACATTTGAACTTAGAGATTAATGTTGTTTACTTTTTAGAAATATGATAAACTGGTTGAACTTCTGGACCGTACTACTAATTGTAAAATGCATTTGTTGAATTTAGAATCCATCATAACTCGTTTTTTGTAGTTAAAGAGACATTTTTATGTTTGTATCAAGCTGAAATTATTGTACATAGGGGTGTGAATTTGGGTGTGAATTTCTGACATGACCCGAAAACACGACATGAGCCTAACATGAAATTCGCGGGTTTGGGTTTAGTCTAAACGGGTTCGGGTCAGTTTCAGGTTTAACCCGTGAACTCGTTTAGCTAAATGGGTCAGGTTCGGTCAACCCAGTCGGGTTGGTGGGTTGACCCGTTTAACCCATTTATATTAAAATTATATTTTTACAATATGTTTTATGTCATAATTTGATTAGGTGTGTAATTTTATGTCATAAATATAACTTAAAAAGGGAAATTGACCTAATATTTTATGATTTTAATGTAATTTTATTATATAAATTTGTGTTTTTGCAGTAGATGTTAATTTTAATATATTAATTTGCTGAAAAAAATAAAAAAAAAAAATAAAAAAAATCAGGTTGAATGGGTCGGGTTCGGGTCAGCCTGAGAATATTCGGGTCGGGTTCGGGTTCATATGTATGACACAATTTTCGGGTTCGGGTCGGTCAAAAATTTTCGGGTTCGGGTTGGGTTGAACCCACCAACCCACGAACACGACCCGTTTAGCACCCCTAATTGTACATCCAGAAAGTGGCAAATATAGAATGTGATGAAGTTTGAGAAATTAGCCACTTGTTTTGCCAAGTGTTTCCATATTGTTTTTAACAAGCATGATGTGTGGAAAACTGTAACTTAAATAAAATTTGTGTTAAGATCTTTTTTGTGTTGTGATTTATATTTGTTAGGAAACCTCATGTTAACGTTGGAACAATTGGACATGTTGATCATGGAAAAACAACACTGACAGCTGCAATTACAAAGGTTTGATTTTTTTTTAACATTCCGGCACTTATTGCTTGCTCCATCAGCTATTGATTATTTATTTTCAAAATTAAAATTAGTCAGCTAACGTATGTGTGTTCTGTTTAGGTGCTGGCAGATGAAGGGAAGGCCAAAGCTATCGCCTTTGAAATCGATAAGTCTCTTGAAGAGAAAAAGAGAGGAATCACAATAGCAACGGTTTTATATTGCGATATTCACTGGTATTTCAGGTACCGCACACCCGTCACAACTGACTTCTTTAGGATTTCTTCCCTAATTCATCCCCCACATCAGCTAACCACAATCATCACCACAATAACCATTGTTCGCCACCTTCAAAATCCTAACCTAGCCCAACACCATCTATAAGCCCTAATCGAACACTAGGGCATCCGTATTGTCTTCAATCCAAGACCTAGTCCAAACTCACACCTCTGATAAGGTACTTTATTCTATCTCACTATGTATTAGTGTTCATTATTTGGGTCAATTAAACATGGTCAAATAACCTTTTGGTTGGTATTTTGTGTAAGTAAACATATTTATGGTTGTTGGGGTGCCTCACGTCACATTCAATTACCCCAGAACTCGCACCTTGCTTGTCATTGTAGGGTTCAATAAGGTAATCATGATGGAGGTCGCATACAAGCTATCTCAGCTCAAATTGGCCATTGATGTGGGATTTCATGATTTTAAGCTACTCACCATGATAGGAAATGGTGCTATTGGTGAGGTATGGTTACCCTGCTCTTTATACAATCTACATCCCTTTTAATGTTATTTCTTTTTCATAATGTATTTCACAACTGCAGATTTTTTAATAGTAGTATTTAATAAGAAAACAACAGCCAATGTATATGCCATCAAAAAGCTTTGTGTTGACGAATTAATTGTTGTTTACTTACATTTAAATATTTTGATAGATTCCAGCTCTAGAATGAAATTTTAGTTTTGCAAGTGACCCGTTGAAATGTGTTGCAGCCTTGCAGGGTGATATTTATGAGCAAAGAACCCAATTTGCGTAGGTGAATCTTTGAACCAAACGCACCCTTAGCTTATCACATATTTCCTTACAGTATTTAATTTGGATTTGCATTTTCTAACTAATGTTGAATAATTAATCCTTATATTCCATAAACATACTTCTTTAGGCTTCATTTAAATTGAAACCAAATAAACATGATTGGATACTTATTCATTTTGGATACTTCAAGTGGCTGGTAAATTTTACAAGCAGGGTTGTCACTCCTTGTCATCAACAGAAAGAATAAATTCGTTTTAACTGGTTTTGTTAAAAAGAGTGCGCGAGTAGCCCAAGGTATGATTTCCCACCACCATCAAGAACAATGAATTTGTTAAATTAAAAAAATTTTAGATTTTTTTTTTAATCCATACTAATCCTTGTTTATATGGTTGACGATGGCAGGGTAGGGTAGATATCATGAGAAACTTTGGAGCTAAGTTCTAAGACAGTGAAATTCTAACCAGAAAGAACGTTTAGACTCATCGTGTAAACATTTGGAATTTGGAATGTTACTTATCACACAATGTTTTGCTAACATTCGAATTATGTTTCGGATCGAACTTATTGTTGAAGTTATAGTAGTATGATTTCCACATTTACAATTTCATAGAACCTTTATTTTATATTTAATACTAGGTTATAACCCCGTGCATTACACGGGTTGAATAAATAAATTTTATATACTAAATGATAAAACAATATATCTTTAAAAACCTCATTTATTGCACGGGTTGAATAAAAGAAATTTTATTTATTAAATAATAAAAAGTTATATCCATAAGAACAATATTGTACGGGTTGAATAAATGTAATTGTATGACCAAATAAAAAAGTTATATCTTTAAAATCACGTGTATTACACGGGTTGAATAAATAAATTTTATATACTAAATAATAAAACAATGTATCTTTAAAAACCTCATTTATTGCACGGGTTGAATAAATGTAATTTTATATACCAAATAATAAAAAAAAATACATCTTTAAAAATATGTGTATTACACGGTTTGAATAAATGTAATTTTCTGTAGTAAATAATAAAATATATATATATATATATATATATCATTAAAAAACCTCGTGTATTGTACGAATTGAATAAATCTAATTTTATACATCAAATAATAAAAAATTATATCTTAAAAAAACCTCATGTATTACATGGGTCGAGTAAATGTAATTTTGTATAGTGAAAATAAAAATATTTAATATATTAACACAAAGTTTGGTTTTCGTGATAAGATAGATTATTCTGTTCTTACAAAATTTGTTAACGAAGTCTCAATAAATTTAACCCTTTATTTAAAACTCCGTAAATGTATAAATGATAAATAATATTAGTTAATTTTATTTTAAGTTTCGTAAAATCTATTTGATACCAAACTAAACAAAATGTTCAAATATATAGTTAAGATCAAATTAGATAATTAAGTTTGAATTTGAAGTAAATAGATAAATGTAAAAGTAATAAATAATTCAAATAAATAATATTATAAATGAGAAGAAGATTAAACTAAATAATAATTATCAATAAGATATTAAACTAAATAATATTTAGTAGGAGGGTTATTTATAATTAATTAAAAAAGATTAAACTAAAATAATAATTATCTATAAGAAATGGCCTAATATGATGACAAGTGTCCCCAAAGTGGTTTCTTTTATTATATAGTAAAGATCGTAAATAATGTGATTTTTGTAGCAAAGTTATGTGCCACTAAAAATTGTATATATATATTTAATAGATATAATTGAAACTAGTATGGATATGTAATTATAATTACTTTTTAAAGGCACAAAAATTGTGGCACAAAAGTCTTTTATAATGTGGCAAAAGAAAGTGCCACTAAAAACCCAAAAACTTTCAGATCAAAAAAATGCCACTAAAAAGATTAAAAAAGTGTCACTAAAACCCCAAAAACTTTGTGCGGCATATTGAAAAAGTGCCACTAAAAGGATTTAGCGTCAGCGCTTCTAGTGGCACTTTTTTTGTGTGCCGCTCATTCTTACAGAGGTCTTTGGTGGCACTTTTTAGTTTTTTGGTGGCACTTTTTGTATGTCACTAAATGACATTTTTTTGTAGTGCTAGCATTAGAAGTTTAAAGTTCAAAAGAAACGTTTAAAGTTTACAGCGGAAGCATACAGTTTGATAATCCAAGTAACAGTTTTAAAAGTTCAAAGATATTTAATAAGAACCCATCAAGGGCCCTACACAACCACTGCACTCCTCGCCGTCCGAGCTATCACTGAGTACCTGCAAAGCATGCAGTAGGGTGTCAACATAAAGTTGGCGAGTTCACGGTTTATGCAGTTTTATTTCCAAAATTTGTGTTGTTAAATTACTCATTTATATCATGCCATGGGGAGCTACCCCATATGTAAACTACTAAACTCGGTAATACCGAACACTTTGCGACCCGTTGTATCGTTGTTGCCCCGTTTTTCAATGTCTATCATCATTGACGGTTTGCCAAGGCCTATTAGTTTACGCCCGATCCTATCCAGGCACGGTGTGAGGTGGGTGAAACCTAACATCGCTATCAACTAATATCCCGTTCACCAGGCCAGTCGACTAATCAGTATAGTAAATGGGGACTTCCGTGATAGAGTTTCGTTTAGTACGCTTATTCATGGAATATAAATAACATTTAACCATATCCCAAACCAGGGATACTATGCAATCCCAAACTAGGGAAAGTGTTGTTCGTTCCGTTCCCAACCATCGGGAATACATACTTTTAGTAAAGTGTGTGAACTCACCTTTGTTTTGCTTGGCAGGTTAATTACTTGTTTTAAAGTTGGTCAACCATGTCCTATTATGGTTACCAAGTTTGATCAGATTCGTATACAAGTAACATTATGCACTACTAGAAAATTGGCCTAATGTAACTTTTCATTAGCAACCTTTTTCAAATGTGTTGCATTTGACTCTAATGCAACTTTGTTGAACATAAAGGTTGCATTAGAAGATCTAATGCAACCTTTTTCATAAAAGGTTGTAAAATTATATTGAATTTGCAACCTTTTTGTTCAAAGGTTGCAAATTTAGTTGAAATTTGCAACTTTTGTTAAAAAGGTTACATTAGGAAATTTTTAAATGCAATTCTCACACAAAAGTCATGTTAATTCAGTGGTTGGGTTGTAAAGAATGAGTTAATGTGTCAAAGGCAGTTGAGGGTCTACTAGGTAACCACAACCCGTTTAAAAGCATGTTAACAAATTACAACTCTTATTTAATGGTTTAGACACGATGAGAATAAAAAACCAAATTATTTTTGTTTCATGCTTGTGATCGTGTATAAGAAGTCTGGTTGTTGTTTTGTCACCGAGCTATTAGTTATATACTATCTCATAATCGGTCCTCTTCATGACTACACCGAGGTATCAGAGAATTGGTTTGTTGTTAGTTCTATTTTGTTTCTGATGCTTCTTCTGTTTGTGACGGTATTCGGCCCCACTGTTGTGCTATGTTGTCAAAGACGCAAGGCGCAGGCGAGGCGCATCGGCCTCGCCCGGAGCCTAGGCGCAAGGCGCAAAAAAAGCATGGGCTTTTTTAAGAAAAGCGCACATAGAGAAAAAATATATAAAAAATATGTTATGCTTTGAAAATAAATAAGATTCCACATATAAAATTAAAAAAAAACTATTATATATGCCATTTAAGATCATGTAGCTAATAGTTAGTAGAAAAAGTTTACGACTTATATGTTGTAAGTGTTGGGTGTGTGAATAAAAGTCTCAAAAGGTGGTAAATATTTTGTCCCACATTGGTGTGGGAACAAAGTGAGTGGTTGTTTATAAGGTAAAACCTTTACTACTCCATTGTAGCTTTATGACATGTTTTACCACAAGTCCTACCCACGCGCAGGGGGGCGGGGTGCAAAAATGAGTTTCTGAGCTAGAATTTGGTTGAACTCGTGTGTGCCACCATGCAGCTCCGAAAACCCGGGCACTTTTCGTTTTTTTTTCTGCACCTCAGCAGCGTGTTTTTCAAAAAAAAAAACCCATTTTTGCGCCTAGGCTACCACCAGGCGCTATAGGTGCGCCTAGGCGCGCACTTTTTGCGCTTTTGACAACATAGCTGTGGTGCGCAAAACCTAGGATGACAATTGAACCCGAAACCCAGGGCCGGCTCAAAATTTTCTAAGTATTTCTAGGCCCAAAGCGGATAGCAAAATTGGAGGCCCTTTTTGTAAATGAAAAGATTGCTATGGATCCTATTATTCATATATCATCTTTGTATACGCATAATTATAGATTATAAACCTCAATGTTAACAATTTCAAAGCCAAAATTACCAACATATAATTTTTTTTGTTAGAATTTGAGGCCCTAGGAAAATGGAGGCATAAAGCTCTTGCTTTATTTCACTCCACCTTGAGCCGGCCCTGCCGAAACCGATGGGTAAACCCGAAACCCGACACATTTTGGAATTTGGACGGATTTGGGGTCAGTTAATTATAGAGAAGATGTTAAAAAAGTGTATTGTAATAATATGCAAATCTTAATTATCTAGTTTTTTTTTCATAACTTGACTGGACCACATATAAACTTTAGGTTTTCCTTAAACAAAAACAACATAAGCTGCATGTATCCCCGCATCAGATGTATTAAGCAATTTTATGCAATAAATGTACCACATATAAACTAGTTTAATAGAATAAGAAAACAAAAATCTTGATTGTCGGTAGCTCATTATGATTCATAACCATATATATATTAATATATAGTTGGTGCTTTTCAAAAAAAAAAAAAAAAAACTATTACCCATACACATTTAAATCTGATAATGGTTTCCCTCTAGTAATCAATTAGCTGTTTCAATTACCCAGGTTAGAATAACTAAGAAAGAAAAATAACAAAAAGGAAAAAAAAGGGAAACAACTGGTTAGAATCAACTACTTCAAATAAAGCAAAATAAACTGACGCCACGTGACATTCTCTTACAACCCTTTTCTTTGTTTTAGGCAGGATCACCAATTCCCTTTCTCTTTGCGTCTTCTCAAAATCAAAAACCCTAAATCTCAGTCGTCATCCACATTCTCACTTATTTCCATTTTCCTTTCATCCGCCATTCACAACCCTAATAATCATCTACAACATCTGTGGCGATTTCATCCTATAATCTGATTCAGATCCTATCAAAATTGTTACCTTTCACAAATACTTAATCTGGAGGAGGTGATTGTCATGGAAGTGATTATTCAAAACCCTAAATCGTAACAAGATGAAATGTATCCAGGTTTGTTTAGTCTTATGTACATCAATTTTTGCTCCTTTTAATCTTACAATCCTACGTTTCTACCTAGCTTTGTCTATTGATATTCATTTGTGCACTAGAAACCCTAAACCCATCAATTGTTTATACGTATTTGTGAATTTCTGTTTTGATATTTTTAACCAATTGTGGTTGATTCCCTAACACAACAATCTGATGTTATGATTTTGAACTATTCGTTTTCAATCTCTAACTTTTGACGTTGAATCGATTATAGAACAAACAGATTTTAGGTTTCAATTCCTTCGATTTTTAGAATGTAGAGAACAAATCATTTTTGGCATTTCAATTCCCACTAACGCAACAGTTTTGCTTCTGGTAATAATGTTTTTAGAGCTGCTCCAGTGGCTGCAACGCCGGCTTGGAAGGCTGGCGACGAGATGATTGGGGTATCGGTGCCGAGAAAAGCTCGGTAAGGTACCAGAAATATCAGCAGAAGATAACGTTATTAATTTTCCCTAATATAATAAATTTCCTACTTTTGTAGTTGTATTGAAATTTTAGCATCTACAAGGCGGAACCACAAATGGATTTCTGGTGTTGTTGGTGTTGGAGGAACCAGAACTGATAAGTTCACCGACAATCTTCGGATTAACCTGTACGGCTGGCTTCACCTGCGCTGGCGGCTCCTCCTTCACCTTCATCATCCAACGTTTCAGTTAGAAAAAAGATGGTTTGTGTTCTAAGTAAACTGTTAAATCAACAGGCTTTTAAAAAAAAATCTCTGTAGAAAGCAAATGAAAGAGGATCGAAACCGAGACCACCAAAATCGTCATCAAAGTCGTCATCTTCTAATCCTAAGGAGCTTGAATATTATTTACCTTTTTTAGGGTTTTTTTATCGTGATGTTTACCTTTTATTGATGAATTTGGTGTTGGGTTCTTTTCAAAATTTGATTTTGATTGTAAATGATCATGTATTTTTTGGTAGGGTTTTATAACAAAAGGATATGGTTGAGAAATAATGTAAGGTTCAGATGAAGCATCTTATATTTTCTATAACTTAAATTCTAGGGTTTTAAATTTGAATATTAATTAGTTTTTATAGTTCAGTGAATCGATTTTGAAATTATGAAATTTGTTAGGTGTCGGTTCAACAATTGGAGCTGTTGTTTGCATTCTCGTGGGTACGCTTGCGCGAGAGCATTCGGGTCCCGCTCTAGCCTTTTCTTTCCTAATAGCTGGAATAGCAGCTGCTCTATCCGCCTTTTGTTATGCTGAGTTGGCGAGTCGTTGCCCTTCGGCTGGAAGTGTGTATCATTATTCTTACATCTGTGTCGGAGAAGGGTACGTTGTTTATCATTATACTTCTTAACACATTATGTAACTAATTAGTTCCAAAATATCTGATAACTACAATATTTATATTTTTAGCCTTGCTTGGATAATCGGTTGGGCTTTGATTTTGGAATATACAATCGGCGGATCTGCAGTCGCCCGTGGTATTTCTCCTAATCTGGTGCGTGCGTTTTACGGTTTACATTTTACATTATATGCAACGATGCTAATTTCTCAAAATGATTTATTTTTTAAAACCGAATATTTTGCTCTTTCTTTAGGCATTGCTTTTTGGGGGCCCGGATAGTCTTCCGCCTTTTCTTGCCCGATATACTGTTCTTGCACTTGGTATGGCGGTCGACCCTTGTGCAGCCATTTTGGTGTTTGTTGTTACCGCGCTATTATGTGTGGGAATCAAGGAGGTGGTCATTATAGTGTTGTATTTGTTCTTTTTCCATTAATAAGCTATGCAATTAATACCAGTGATATATCGGTATCGGTCTCCATATAAAATATAGGTGTCAAATATCGGTACTGATGTTATCGGCGATATATCACCGCCTTTTTTCTTAGTTCTTCCATTCGTCTTTCGTATTGTTGCTATTAGTGTTCTAAGTCCTAACTGTTAATTGTTAGCGTTAAATGTTTGTGTTTTAAGTCTTAATCAGTTCCTACTTGCTACAATTATTCATGTTTTGCATGTTACAAAAGGTTAATTTGTTAATGTTAGGAGAGTATACTGAATTGTTAGTGTTAAATTGCTATATATGTAATTTTTTCATGAAATTAAAATTACCGATATCCCACCGCGATATGGTATTTTTAATGGGTTCTGGCTGCTCACATACTCTTTTGTTAAATTTGAGGTGGATAAATAACAATTTATCAGGGTTTTAGTAGTCATTTTATTTGCGTAGGTACGTTTGCATCTTTTTACTACCGTAATGAAATGTTGTGATTTAGGTATGATATTGCTTGAAATGATATTGTATGTTTTCATTTATTCATTTTAGTTTTTGTTTGAAATGGTTCAACCTTAAAGAGTTGAATTGTGTGTACAGGGCCTCCAATCTTATGAGAGAAGCAGGTATTTCCTATTCATGGACCACATATCTTTGTTCAACAAAATTAATTACTTTTACAAGGTAACATTTTACCCTTCAGTTCTCTTTATTGCTGTATTGGAATTTAGATAATCTAATTACTTTGGGTTTTGCTTTCAGGATGGATATGATATCTGGTTAATTGCATTTCCAATAGTTGAACGCAATCATCAGCTGAATACACGAACACACTACACACTGTAAGTTTATAGTTGGTTGTTTTTTTATTTTTGTATAAACTGAGATGAATTGAAAATCAATGGTATCGAGTTACATTTGATATGCTACATTTCATATTTTTCAGCGTTTTTATGTTCGGAGCCGAGCCGACTTAACGCCTTACATTTGTTCCAACACAGCACAGTGGTTTTACTTCATATTGCTTTAGCTTCGGCAGATATGCCCACTTCAGAACGCCCCTCAAAAACCAAGATTTCCGAATATTACGTTGCTACATTTCATATTTTTTTAGTGTTTTTTATGTTAAAAGCCTAGCCGATTTAACGCGTAACATTTGTTCCAACACATCACAGCGGTTTTCCTTCATATTGCTTTAGCTTCGGCAGATATTCCCACTTCAGAACGCCCCTCAACAACCATGAACTTTTAACAGGTTTGTAGATTTTTAGCTTGAGTTATATGCAACCTCGTTACTTTTCTAACAAGTATTGAATCCCATTTTAGATTATATCAGGAAATTGTGAGCAGAGATGACATAAAGACATGGTCACAAGAGCAAATAAGATTGTTTTAACAATATAATCTGAAGACCTCAGGCAAGCCTTTTTTCTTCTATTAGTTATATTAATACCAGTATGCTTTTTGCCCCATTAGACCTGTTAAGCAATATAAGATTACTCAATTTGAACTATCCATAACTCATTATCCCAGACTGTGTAACTGCTTTAGCTTCTATGTAAACAGTGATAAGTAGTATAATTTACTTTGTCTAACCCGTGTAACTTAGGGATTGAATGCTTCATGAAGGGAATCAAGAGACCGCGTACCATAAGGCTGATTCAGGTTTCAACTTGGTATCTGGTGGCAAATTATCAAAGTTGACTGGATGAAGAATGAGAAAGTTTAAGCCATTGGGAAGTGAATCAAGAAAAGCATTTTGACATATGGATAAATGTATCATTTGGGATGATGAAAGTTGCAGAGATGTTGTGGTAATGGAAGTAGCAGGTGATAAAATCTTGAATCTACCATATTTTATAATAAAATTGCTTCTAAAAACGAATTTTGTTAATTACTTTGCTTTGGGTGTCATAAATAATGTTTGGTACTTTGCGATTAATCGTATTTAGACAGGGATGGCTTGACTTGGATTGGATTGGATTGGGATGACTTACAAATTCCTTTAACATTTGGTTTTACAGAGTGCTTGAGGTATGTTTTGGGGTTATTTTGACCGAACTGTTAATTTAACTGTCAAATATGATTATAATTATATTACATGGATGATAATCTAAATGTTGAATTAAGCGGTTCTCTGTACTAAAAGTACACTAGGTGATCTTTCTACTTGTGTATGTATTATTAAAACACAACTCTTATGTTCAATATACTTTCGTGTCTTTCAAATTTGGCCACATGTGCTTTTGTTCCTATAGAATCTGACCACCAAAATTATTTTATTAACTTACCGGGAAAGGAATTTAAGGCTTGAACTGGTTTGACGCCACCCCCGAAGACGATGCGGAATTTTTCGGAGGAGGCGGTGAAAGAAGAGTCGTCGTCGTCGGATATATTTTCACTCGAGGCTTCAATCCGCGTCGGCTGTTGCAGCTACCTACTCAGGCATTACCATGTTTTATTTCCAAGAACTGTATTACCCAATGAAGAACAACTCCTGTTGTCTCACTCGAGGGAACGAACAGGTGGTTATCGACTGGTGAAGATGTTATCTCTTCATGATTTTGCTATAATTTAAATCGATCATCATTGATTATGTTTTATGTTGAGTATTTTGTTGATTATACATACAGGGGATTTAACGGAGGTATACAATAGAATGTAACAAGATAGAAATTTGCAGGCTTGGTGCAATAATAAAGTAAGTCTTTTAGTCTGCTACATAGAATTACAATGCATGTTAACTTTGGTACTCTTTGGGGCAGCTAACCCATAAGAAACAAGAATATAATTTTCTATACAGAAATATTCATGTCCAATTTGTTACATTTTGGTGTAGTTAACCCTTTTTTACCACCCCTATTCATATACGTGGCTGGTATTCACGCATTTGACATTTTTATAATTTTTTTGAGCAAAAGCTGTTTTTGATGCAAAGAAAGTAGTCGAGTTGGACCACTCGAATCCAAATGCATATCTGTGCAAAAGGTGAGTAACTTTTGAAATAACTGAAATTAATTTGTTAGTATGTTAAAAAAAACATCTCATCTTCTACAAGTAGATGTCATATACTTATTTAATTAACATGTTTTGTAAATAAGTATAGAAAATCATTTGAATGCTCGATGGCATGGTGATGTTTTAAAAGCTTATAGAAAAAGTTTAGGCAGTCCATGGTTAAGGTTTCTAATATGGATTTCAAATATGATATGTCATTTTATAATAATGATAATTATTTATAATATTATTTATCATTTATCTCTTTTAAAGGCATTTATTAAACATGTATCCCATTTTATTGGACTCCATTCCTACAATGTAATATACAATTAAGTTTGTAGATTTATATTTGATTATGTTTGTTGTTTCTAACGTTTGGTTTATTTTTTTTTTTCATTTGACCATTATTGTTGGGCTGAATGAAACTAGACTTAACGTGTTGATGTTCCAAATGAAGTTGGGCTCAAGTGTATCTGGGCTGAGTGAAGTTGCACATAAGGTTTTTTTGTTACTTTTTAAGTTTATTACTATAACTTTTATCTTTTGTTTAAGTTTACTTTTTTATATAACGCATTTCAGTATAAATATAAGTTTTAGTGTTTTTTGTTTTTACATTATGAAAACATATAGATACAACGTGGCTTTAAAAACTGTTTATGTAAGGCTATTTATGCTTTAAAGGCATTAAACATTCTTAAGAATATATTTTTTTTTACTTATAAATTGTTACATTTTACATTTTATTTTTCATATATAGGATGTATACACTCACATAGTATAAAACCTTTTAAGCATACCCAATAAAGATTTGAAACATCCATAAATAATAAAGCAATTGCCCAATCAAACACATGTAAAGTAAGTACCACATAGTTTAGATTTAGAAGTTTATGATAATTGTGTTGTTTTCTTTGTTTTGTATTATTGTAGGATAAAGCTAACCAAGTATTATTATATTAACACCAGGTGGAAAAGGTGCCACTCATCGATATAGTCATCATGGAACTTTAGAGAAGATTACTTCAAAATATGGTTTTGAAACTTTAGAGCAGATTACTTCAAAATAATTAAATGTTTGTTGTTACGAGAACAGCACGATGATATATATTTAATCAGGTAAATACTATTTTCATACATTTATGTTATTTAACTGTATGTTGTTTGTCGTTACGAGAACAACACCATGATATATAGTTTTGACATCTATTTTTTCCTTGAGTTTAACTGTTTTCAAGTATATCATCCCTGGGTATATTAATATGAATTTAAATAAGAATTTAGATATTGAAGTTTATATAAACTCGATGTCAATCAAAAGATGAAAATGGTAACCTTTCGTTGATCTATTAAAGGTTCGCTGGTATGTAACAGGTTTTTGGAGAGGGAAGTGATCACTCTGTTCGGTTTTGGGTTTGTACCGGTTAGGATCGTGTATTGTCTGTTTGGGACCTGTTTTAACCCTTAGACGTGAAGCCTAAGTTTGGAAAGGCATAGAAAAAAATGATGATCTACATGGGCTTCAATGCCAGTAGATATTATATGTTTGTGTTAAGCCACCCACGAAACTCGCGGGATCTTAGGCTAGTAACCAACAAAATGAAATAACTTTAAAACAAAAGCAAAATATAAGGAAAAAAATAGAAGCCGGAAGAAAAATAAGAAAGAAACAGCTAAAGCCTAGAATCGAACCTGTAACCTAGTCAATACCATATCGTCCATCAAGCCGTATGGACTAATTTGAGATATGTTAATAATTTTGTTTAAATGGTTTTATATTATGTCGGTAGCTTGATGAAAATAAACCTATACCCATAATTAATAGTACGTATAATATAACTCAGATTTTATAGGCATTCTGTTAATAAGTTGCGTCCAAATCAACCCTTGAACACGGAGTATCTGTTATACAACAGCCCTTCGATCATTCGTTTTTGATTATGGGTTAATATTGTGATTGATTACAGGGAGTTCATCATTGATCATCGGTTGGTATTATTTTTATCATCAAATCGTCTTTGATTAATCGGTGAGTACAGGGAGTTCGTCTTCGTCTTCTACAGCGACCTTCAATCATTCTGCCAAGGTTCGTACTGTATTGTATTGTATTGGATGTGAATTTGGTTTGATCAATGAGTAGTATTGTATTCGTTCTTGTATTGGATGTGAATTTGCCTAGCAGTTCTTGATAAAATTAACGGAAGTGGGCAGCAGCGGCATTGAGGTGGTGGCATGGTGCTGGTGGGTTTTGGGGTGGGGTAGGATAGGATAGGATGAGCTACTTGAGATCAGCTCGAAACAAGCTGAGTTGAAACAAGCTCCAGCCCAAGCCAAAAAATAAGCTTTGTTTACTCAATGACCCCGAGCCCGAGCTTCATTTATCGAGCTTGAGCCGGCTCACGAGCCTAAACAAACCCATCATTTAGATAATTATTAATTAAAATATAAAATGTATATTAGATGGAACCAATAGATTGCAAAGTTAAATGCACATTTTTGTTGATTGTTTTAGGTAAAGTCTCTTTTTTTTTTTGGGAAACGGGGTGCCCCCGGGTAAACTTTTATTAATTTTTAAAAACGAGAATACAACCAAAGTTCAAATGTTTAAATGGCGACTTGCCGTAAAAACAGAGAACAAAGAAAGAGAAACATACATCAAAATAACACAAAAAAAGAGAATAAAACTAAAATTTAGAGTCCATCTTCATAAATCGTGCCATTTCATCGGTCTCGGACTCTACCGCAGCTTCATCTCCATTCACTTTTGTCAAACCATCATAATACTTTCTCATGTTTTCGGACCATGCATGATACTATTCAACCTTTGGACGGATACTAGTTTCCACAAAATTTTTAACCACCTCTATCTCATGCTCCCACATCCCAAGTTCCGTATCGAAACATTCCTCTTCATCACATAATGAACCAAAACTACTTTTTGTATTACATGTTGGGCCCGATTGTGACCCAAAAGAATTTTTTGAGATATCATAATAGCCACTTCTATAAACTTTTTGGGCCTTAACTGATGAGCCCACTTGCAAATTCGAAGCAAGCGCAAAAACAGAAGGGTGGGGCTCACTATGTAGCGCTGTTGGGCCAGCATCCACAGCTGAGTCCATCTTCTGATCCAAATGCAAACTTCCAACAGTTGGGCCTAGTTCTCGTAACCAATCAGTATACAAATCAACAGCCCCCTTTTTCATGAAGCCCAATCCCAAATGTGCCAATACAGTACGCTATTTAGTTTTTTTTTATATATACAGATTCGGTTTATGTACTACTAACATCTTCAATTCAATATGTTTGATTCGCGCTACCAAGTTTTGTGGGGCTAGAACGGTGTTTAGTGTACTCATCTAGGATTCAAACATTCGAGCATGTCACTGATCTAATCATGACTGTTTACATGTTGAATTCAATGACTTTGCTAATTTGCTTTATTATAAAATATTACATGTTAATTACACTTGAAGTTTGACAAACTTTATAATAATTTGCAATTATGTTTGATAAATTTAATTACTTGATATAATCTTTTCTTTTCTTTTCTTTTCTAAAAGTAAGCAAATGGGTCAAAGGATTATTTTAAGGTGTATATCTTTTTCTAATGTTAAATGTGATTTGTGTATTTGGATTTGATATGACATGTGAATTGAAGGTGTATGCGTGTGTTTATCTTTTGCTAATATTTAGTGGATATTTGATACTTGCTAAACCATGTATTTAAATGATAGAATTTGCTATTAACTTCTGAATACCAGAGACATGGAAAATGTTAGAGGTTGGATGTATTTACCTAGACGGTTACCTGAATTTGAAGCCGGAGTTACAAAATTTCTTAATGCTTCATTTTCTAAGGCCGCAAAAGGATTTCAAATCTTATGTTCTTGCAAACGATGTATAAACCGTTATTGGTATCAAAGAGATGAAGTATTGATCACTTAAAAGGACACAGATTTGTAGAAGACTACTATGTATGGGTTTTTCATGGAGAAACTCCTTCACAAACAAGGATTCATACGGCATAGATGATATTGGAGATGGTATGCATGAAAAATTTAATGAATTATTGCATGATAGGTTTAGAGACACTATAATGGAAACAAGTACGGTACAAGGAGGTTCAAATAAAGACGCCAAAAAGTTCTATAAGCTGGTAGAAGATGGAAAGCAAGAGTTGTTTCCTGGATGTAAAAGTTTTTTGAAACTATCTTTCATTGTCAGACTTCTTCTCTATAAGACCCTTCATCGGCTTAGTAATTTGGCATTTGATGATCTTCTTCAACTTTTACAAGAGATGATTCCAGAGGCAAAGCTTCCAGCTAGTTTTACTCAAGCTAGAAAAATCATAAGGGATTTAGGGCTTGATTATAATAAGATTCCTGCATGTCCTAATGATTGTATGCTTTACTGGAAAGATGATAAGCATGCTGAAGTGTGCCGCATTTGCCATACCTCTAAGTGGAAACAACAGAACGAGCATTATAGTGAAGATTCTAAGGCATCTTCAAAAGTACCAGCCAAAGTGGTGTGGCATTTTCCTTTAAAACTGAGGTTACATAGACTTTTCATGTGTTCTAAAATAGCTAAACATATGACATGGCATGATGAAGGACTTCCTAAAGATGGAAATATACGATATCCTGCTGATGGACAAAGCTGGAAGGAATTTGATTCTTTGTATCCAAAGTTTGCAAAGGAAACTAGAAATGTGAGGTTAAGGTTGTCAAGTGATGGATTTAATCCATTCGGAACAATGAGCAATGCTCATAGCACTTGGCCTGTGGTGTTGATCAACTACAATATACCTCCATGGATGTCATTGAAACCAAAATACTTTATATTGTCTTTGTTAATTCCTGGACCTGAATTTCCAGGTAATAACATAGATGTTTATTTACAACCTTTAGTTGAGGAGCTCAAAGAATTATGGAATAATGGGTTAGAGACATACGATAAATCTAAAGATGTGATCTTTAAAATGTATGCAACATTAATGTGGACAATTAGTGATTTTCCAGGTTACTCAATGTTGTCGGGGTGGAAAACAAAGGGAAAATTTGCATGTCCATGTTGTAATTACGAGACTAGCTCACTTTACTTGAAACATAGTAAGAAAACATGCTATATGGATCACCGCAGATTTTTGGATGCTCAACATTGACGGGTGGTCCATGGGACAACCCTTAAGTGTGTTAAAAAGACGAGTTACTCCCTCATTTGATCATGTAATTGTCTTGAATTAAATAACTACGGTTGCTTGTGTTTCAGGTACATTTGGAGCTTAAAAGTATGGAAATAAAGCTTCCAATAGACACGACTGGATTGGAGATTGAAAGACGGAGAATAAATGAAAAAAAATAAAATTTTGGAATTGAATAATTAAGAAGATAACATGATAGTGGATGAAATTACGAGAACGTAGGCGAAAAAGGTGAAGAAAACGGAGTTGAAACGAGAAAGTTATGAAGAAAACAAAATCGATTGCTGAAGCCTACCGTAAATTAAATTACGGTAGCTAGCGTAATTTACGGTAGACACTGATAATTTTTGACCACCATAAGGTAGTAAAGACTCAACGTAAAGTTTTTAATGCTACCGTAATTTACGGTAGGTAGCGTACATTACGGTAGACCCTGACGCAAAAAGTGTAACTGCCCTCTTTTAATCCGTTTTCAAGTGCCTTTTCATATCTATCATTGTTGGGGACGTTTCTCTTGTGTTCTTGGGCAAAATTTGGCTTTGCCAAGTGATTGGGAACATTTCTAAATATTTCGGTTTGTATTTTGATCCTTATGAACATTGATTTTGTTGGAATGATGATTCACTAAGCCATGTCCGGCTAAACTTTCGGTGATAATCTTAGGTGAAGGTTTCTACTATGACTTTTGTGTGTTTCCTTTTATTTCTAGAATGATAAACTTGGTGTGTTTGCTATGTTTATTATGGTGTATGAATGTTTGATCGTAAATTGTTAATTGATGTTTTGATCCTAGTCTAAATCGTACGTTCTTGGTGTCGTTGACAATCGAGATATCACGGGAAGGGTTAGGGTTGGATAATGGTTAATTGGTCATCGGGTAACAACCTCGCGTTTATATAATCCGAGTACTTCGTTCCCTGTTATCACAACAAATGTTTATGCATGAGTTATGTCTATGTAACTCTTTCTAGTTGGAATTATGCACAATTGTTAAAGGAAACCGGAACCTAAGATGGTCATTCTCTCATAATCTGATTAACAATCCAATTTTGCTTTGCCATTAGTTCGTAAATTAGTTCTAAGACCAAAACAATCAACTCTTGAATTTTAATTTCTGCATATTAGATTAATTGAAGTTAATTTACAAGGCTATAGAATCAACACACTTTCCACAAACTCCCTGTGTTCGATACCCATTTGCTGCTATCTATTAGTTGTAATTTGGATTAAATTTGCGTGTGACTACGACAACACGTCAAACATCCATGGCGACGTAATAAGAGTGTTTTCAATGGGCTTATTGAGGAGAGGTTTTCTCCAACACCTCTATTAGGTGTTAATGCTTTGAATGACTTGTGTGGCTTTAAAAATCTATTTGGAAAGACACAAAAGAAGAACAATGACAACACTTGCCCATGGAAGAAAAGGTCAATATTTTTTTGAACTGCCATACTAGCAATTCAATAAATGTCGACATAATCTTGACGTGATGCACATTGAAAAAAATATAAGTGATAATGTGATAGGGACTTTGTTGGATATTAGTGGGAAGTCAAAAGATCACCCAAAAGCTCGATTTGATATCTTGGAACTTGGCATCAAAGAAAGGCTTTAGCCAATACTTTCTGATGATGGTAAGCATGTTATCATTAAGAG
This sequence comes from Helianthus annuus, assembly GCF_002127325.2. Taxonomy (NCBI): domain Eukaryota; kingdom Viridiplantae; phylum Streptophyta; class Magnoliopsida; order Asterales; family Asteraceae; genus Helianthus; species Helianthus annuus. Next base: position 99,368,285 of record NC_035437.2, read on the forward strand.
AGCATGTTTTTCAATGTCTTCAAAGGAGAAAGTTAATTTTTGTCGTGTTCTTAAGAAAACAAAATTACCTTATGGGTGTGCGTCTAATGTTGCCCATTGTGTTCATTCTTCAGAAAAGAAATTCTCGGGTTACAAGAGTCATGATGCGCACATAGTTTTGCATTACTTGCTTGAAGTTGCTGTCAGAAAATCATTACCAAAACATGTTGCTGTCCTTTTGATGAGGTTAGGTGCCTTTTTTCGAAGCTTGTGTAGCAAGGTAATTAAGCGTGAGGAGCTTGAAAAATTACAATGAGACATTGCACAAACATTGTGTGAATTTGAGAAAATATTATTGCCATCTTTTTTTGACATAATGGTTCATTTGCCTATCCACTTAGTAAATGAAGTTAGGCTTGGAGAACGTCTTCAATATAGATGGATGTTTTTTATGGAGAGATACTTATGCAAGTTAAAGTCATATGTGCGGAACAAGAGCCACCCCGAGGGATCCATAGCAGAAGGGTATTTGGTTGATGAATGTCTGAATTTTTGTTCACGTTATATACATGGAGCAAATGCAAGTCATGGTAAGGGGGCAGAAAATGGCGATGATTTTGAGGGAGAAAATAAATTGGATGATCCAATATTTGTGAATGGTGGCCATCCTTTGGGAGGTGAAAAGCGAAGACAGGGCAAAGTTTTCACTTTAGACGTTCAGTTAAGGGAACAAGCACATTGTTATGCCTTATTCATTTTTCGGTTTTCGGTTTAGAGTAGACCATATAAAACAATGGTGTCGTTTGTAAAAAGACAATGGTGTCGCTTGTAAAAGAATAATGGTGCCGCTCGAATTTTTCCTGTTATACGTTGTATTTGCTACACAAAATTCAATGGTGTCGGAAGACACCGTTATTCAAAGTGTGGCTCCGCCACTGGTGGCAGCCAGTGGTATGGTTTCCCGGGGGAACGCCCAAGCCAAATTCTGAAGCCAGCGTGAGCCCGGTTAAGACAACATAGTCTGGCCGGATGGGGCAACGGGACTCTCCAATTTGGAGAGTGCCGTAGCCTAATACAAGAAAGTCGCCCTTCAAAAAAATATAATTAAATTAAAACACATAATGCTTAAGTATAAAATAAAAAAGAGATTAATATAATAAACAATTATCTTTTATTGAACTGTAGGGTTCAGTTGTGCCCTTCATCCGTTTGATCAGCGGGAATTACACATTGAAAATTTTATTTTTTCTCTATTCGCCCTGGAAACCGTATCATCTAAGGTTTAGCGTCAATCAAATCATCAAAATTTTCAATCATCTAAGTTTTCCCTCTTTCACTCTCAAACCGCATAACCTATCCACTCTCAAACTGCATCCTAATTTCCAGTTATCGCTTTTGGTTCAATCGCCAAAAGTGTTCTATAGCCGTGATCATCTGTGGTTCAATAGCTAGAAGTTGTTTGGGTTCAATCGTAGGTCAAGAGTGGTTTGGTCGTCTGTGGTTCGATAGCCAGGTTGATTTTTGTTTTTCAGTCAGTTAAGCACACAAACACATGTGGGTTCTGAAATTGTTTTGTCAATTTGAATTATTAAATTAAAATGGAGAGAAAAAAGATGTTAGTCTCTTCATATTGATTTTGTTATCTGATTTTGATCTTGTTTCTTGTTACCTCTATAGAATGTTGTAATTATATAAAGTAAATGAGTGACTCTTCTTATTCAAAGGAACAAAAGAAAACAAGAAGTTTGTTGACGTGAGTATATTCACCATTGATGAAATAAGACCTTCTTTGATCATTTACTAGACAATTATATATGGTTCTCTCTCTCTCTCTCTATATATATATATATATATATATATATATATATATATATATATATATATATATATTCTTTGTGGGGGAAGAAAAAAACAATTTTTCTAAGTAACTGAACCATCTTTTAACTACGATTCTTTATGCTAAACTATACTAACCCAATGAAAACTTATTTAAAAGAAGTTTAAATGAAAAAGCTGTATAGGACTGCTATGGATACCTAACTAGCTGAAAACAGAGGAGATGCCTTTGTTCGTATTGTCTTGATGCCACGTAACTATGTGTTATTGGATTTACATTTAGATTGGACTACCCATTCATGCTTGCTTCTTAGACTATGGGGTGTGGAGGGGCTTGGGTTGGGGGCATTTCTTGACACGTGGCGTGGGTGGGATCCACAAGCTTATGGTGAAAAATGAGGGGTGTGGTGTGGTGTGGCTTAGCTTGGCGTGGCCAGCCATGTGGATTTTTTTTAATTAAAGTAGCTAACCAAAGTTAGCTATGTCACCCTGCCCCCCCCCCCCCCCCCCCCGCCCAACGCCACGCTCAATTCCCACGTCAAACAGCCCGCGAGAACAGTTTCTGGGCAGAAACTTGTTTTCAGCAAAACAGCCTGCTAAAACTGATTTTAAACATGGTTTTTGAGTATTGTGGGCTTGTTTAAGTGTTCCCCAAGTTTCCAAATCATATCCTAACATGTTTATGGTGAGGATCAAGCTTTGAACAACTCAAAAACACTTGGCATCGATCCAAAGGTCTATGATTTTCTATATAAACCCAAACATTTCTTCACTTCAACTTGCTCATTTGCTCTTTCTTCTCATATCTGCTCTAAGTGGAGGCAGTCACTTGTTGATGGCCACCTACCTGAGCATTCTTAGTTCTTTTTCCAAGCATTGGACTCTTGTAAGTGTTCTTTCATGCTTGTTTAGTTAAATCAAACAAGAAAGTCAAACAGTGTTTGACTTTCAGCTTTGACCATGATTTGGTCAAGACAAAGTTCGTTTGAACTTTGCAACGTGAGCATAATCACGATGGTTATAGTCTCTTGTGACTATACCTACTGATTACCACGTTGACTAGTCGAAGTGACGAGTCAAAGTTTCGGTCAAAATGCACGATTATGTGCATTTTGCGACGAAACTGTGTTCGGGTATCAAAACACTTTGTTTTGATATCAAATCAGTTTTCTAACTTATTTAAACATGTTTTAACATGTTTAACTCATCACTTTTAGTTTAGTGCTTGTTTAGGGTCGTAAGCCAAGCGGTCTAAACCACCGCTTAGACGACCCGTTTGGTCGATCATTAGGATTCAATCAAACATATTTTGTGACCATAGTTGTATAGGGAATAACCCTCCGAGGTTATACCTTATGGTCACTTAGTTAAATTAGTTGTATGATAAGGTAGTTTATATGCCTTAGGAAAATGACCAAAATGCCCTTTTCATGCATAATTTGAATTTAAGCATATGTAACCTAAATTTTTACACTTAAACTGATTATGCAACAATATTAAACATGTTAGGGCATATAATACTTGTCATAGGACTAGTTAGGCTCTTCAAACGTGCTTTTGCGCAAATGACGCGTTAAAGTAGCGTAGACTACCTTAACGGGTCATAACGAGTCATAAGCACCTAGGATAGGTATCAAATCAGAATTTAGGCTTTGTTAAACCATTTCATATGAGTTCCAACACTCATTTGGTTTACAAGACCTCATTCTATCCTATCTCCCGATTTAGGCTTCGATTATTAACATAATGATTCCATACTAGGTGCCACTTGATTCCTTAACTTCCCGAGCTTTGATAGTTCACTAGATCAAGGATACCTTGCAATCTTAAGTGAGTACATAGTCCCCTCTTTTACTACTTTCAAATATTTTGGGGTGATACACATGTGCCTACTTGTTGTTCATGCTTTCACACTTTCATGACATATACTTGCTATGTTCATCTAGTACACGTATAGTACATGATTTCACTTATGTTTTGCTTCGTATGTTGACTTAGCATGCTTAGCACATTGATTTCAAGGATCAATTTTGCTTCATATGTTGACTTAACATATCTAGCACCTTGATTTCATGAACACTCTACTTAGTACATGGTTTACAAAGACATTTTACCTGACATGCTCATATTGATTATGACATTTTGGTATGTAAAACGAGACTAGATACATTCATTAACATTTATCCCGCTGACCGGTAGTATATATGGTTTACCATAGGCCTGCTAACCTCATTACCGCTTCCTAGTTTGGTTTGGAAGTATCCATCTGGGGAATGACAGAACCAGATGAACACTGATAAACCTTTGTCTTTATAAGGGTTATCTGACAGACGACAATGCCTGAGTGTATTCGTTAACAAACCTTATAAATGTTTATATCGATAAAAGCAATTATTTCATAACACAACTTTGACATAAACTTTCGTTTATTCAAAGACATTGTTTTGTACACGACATTTGGTTATACATGACATTATACCTATGGTTTGAGTAAATACTTTTTATTCACCATACATGACGTTTGGTTATACATTGACATTATACATATGGTTTGAGTAAATACTTTTTACTTGCCATACAAGACACTTGATTATACAAAACATGGTTTACACTTGACATTGGACATTGTTTACTTATAACATTTTGACATTGGTTTGAGAAGAAATTTTTGGTGGTTAATTGGTAAGTGTTTTAAATAACGAGGCGTGTGTAATATGATAAAAGCATGGTGGACACGCCGCTGGTACATCCTATATATAAGTGCTTTTATGATATTACATATCGTAGCGTTATCTAAATCACTTCGACAAGACAAAGACATGATACATTTATACGAAGACATGATACATTTATACAAAGACAGGACATATTGTATACAAGACACTGTTTTACAAAAGAAAACATTTTGCAAGATTCATGACTACCATACATCTTATTGATGTATGCTCATCATCATCATTGGTTAATTATTTAACCATACATCTTTCTTTTATATCAACTGATTATCTTATTGATTTTCACATGTGTTTATAAAAGAAAACATTTTACAAGATTCATAACTACCTTTTTTGTTAAACACTTCTTTTAACTTACAAGTCATGAATCCTTCAACAGCAAAACCTATGTATCTCACAGTCATTTTTATGCTGACATACCTATTTTCACATGTGTTTCAGGAGCTTAGGTTTGATGATGATCGTGACACACTTAGGCGGACTTGGGCCTTAGTGACTTAAAATCCAGCAAGACAAGTTTATATTATGTTCTGTTTCCTGTTTAAACTAAGACAATGTAAACATTTTAATTAATAAAACCAAACTCTAAATTCCATGTGTTGTGAAACAATGGTTCTGTTACGACACTCCCCGACGTTTCCGCCGCGGTTTGTTGTTTTACGCGGTCGGGGTGTGACAGAAGAGTTGGTATCATAGCTCATGTTATAGGGAATTGGGTTATTAGTAATGCTTTGACCTAGACTATAACCTTCCTAGGACCCCAACACAAGTTATCTTGTGTCTAGATCTTAAAACAAAACTGTCACCTGTCTTTAGGTGACAACCACAACAAGAACACAAATTTCAAAATCCGTTTTGAAAATCAATCATCTCCTCTTAGATGATTTGTTTAAGGTCTTAAGCCTTCAAAGTTTTCAAAATATTGTCAAAGTTTGGGTCTTTATAATGTGAACACGTGCAATATGGAAGGGTGGGTGCCTGTACCTCGAGTTTTCTGTCTAAGGCTAGAGTGTTCGTACAAATCCGCAGTAACAGACCAGTCACTCTTACCTGGGAATCTTGGGGTGAGCGTCCACTTATAGGCTAAAGTATGTCTTCTCGATACATTATTATGACCCATTTACTTTGATTAGTCACCGTGTCGTTTGTTTGCTTTAAGTAACAAACAAATGATCACAATCCTTATGCCTTGTCGATATTTTTAAACATTCTGTTTTGACTAACCAATATCATCTCACTCGTTTCTCATGTTTCCTTGTTCTTACTAGAAAATGCCTCCTAGACGTGATCAAACTCAGGATGCTGCACTCGCAGCCTTAGTCGCTCAGCAGATTGCTGCTGTGATTTCGAACCTTATTACTTAGATAAACCAAGTGAGTAACAACAACAACAATAACAATAACAATGCTCAGTGTAGCTAAAAAACATTCAATTCGGCTAAACCACTGAAATTTTCTGGGTCTCAAGGAGCAACTGCGCTCCTACAATGGTTCGAGAGTCTAGAAAGCACATTCCGACATGTTCAGTGTCCAAATGAGCGAAAGGTTGAGTTCGCATCTAGTGTTTTTGAGAAATGAGCATTAACATGGTGGAACGGTGTGATGAGAGACAGGGGTGCTGATGTGGCGTTGGCTCAAACCTGGGAAGAGCTTCGAGCTTTAATAATGAGGGAATTCTGTCCTCGTCATGAACTCAGGACATTGGAAAGGGAATTCGACGATCTTAAGCAAGACAACGGTGAACATCGAGCCTACACTGACCGTTATGAGGAACTAAGTCTGTTATGTCCTACCATGGTTACACCTTTGGATAAGGCGATTGAGAAATACATTGATGGCCTCCCTGACCCAGTTCAGGACATTGTTACTGGTAGCAACCCTACCACAATCAGACAGGCCATTGAACTATCTGCTACCCTGACTGAATCTAAAGTTAGGAAGGGTAAACTTTTCCGAAAAGGCGACAAGAAACCATCAGATGAGGCAAAGCCAACGGATAAGCAGACTGAGTCCTCCAAGAAGTCAAAGAAGCGTAAGGCTTCCCAGAACTTCGCTGTGGTTGGTCAAAACAATCAAGCTGTCCCTAACCAACCAGCTCAACCCCCTGCTAAGAAGCCATACAATGGAACTGCACCTCTGTGCAAGCAATGTAACCTTCATCATCATGCTAATGTACATTGCCGCAAATGCCTAAATTGTGGACTTGTTGGTCATACAGCTAGGGTTTGCCGAGCTGCGACTACACAAAATCAAGTTGATAACAACCCTGCTCAAGCTCGTTTTCCACCTGGTTCTTGCTACAATTGTGGCGAGATGGGCCATTTCAGAAACAATTGCCCAAGGCTTAATAATGCAAATCCAGCCCGTGGATGAGCATTTGGCTAACTGGAAGACGATGCTCCTTTGAAACAACTGGACTTTATGTTTTATTTCTTTTGTTATCCAAGACTATGAAACAATTATTTTGGTTCATAAATAAATTTTTATTTGCATTACGATGTACGAAAACAATTGTGGTTACATGTATGAATAACATACCCATATGATACTGACACCAAGGAACTGTGTTCCTTGCAAGACAAACTACTCGTGTAGTTCTTTCATTTATAAGATCGCTCCCACAAATCCTAAGTACTTGTTTCTTCTAAGAAACAAAGTACAAGGTACCATTTACAACTCTGGACGAATACCCCAAAGTACCACTTTAAATCCTTAATTAGATACCTAAGGGTACTTCCGTAAGTCCTTAATTGGTTTGAAGCAATATACATATCATATCTCCCTAGTTTCACGATATTTTACAAAGCATATGTTTTCAAAAGATATACCTGTTTTCAAAAACCTCATACATGATTTTAAAGTCATCTCACATGGTTTTAAAACATTTTGTAAATATATTTACCTAATACACCTAGTACAAGGTTTCAAAACAATTTCTCGCTACACGAATTCCAAAATCCCTGTAGGATCTTCCTATCTTCATGGTTATATCGCTGTGGATGTTTAAAGCGCAAAGTCAAAGTCCTTAATTAGATTCTTTGTGTGCGTTAATACATATATTACGATTCAATGAGGACAAAACCGAATCCTTATAAGATCATCCTATCTTCATAAATAGATTCTTGAGGATGTTTAAAGTGCTAATTGAAGTCTATTGATTGGATTCCTGGTGTACTTTAAATGCATATGTACAAATCAACGACAAATTAATAACAAGTAATAACAAACAAAATTAATAACAAGCTGATAACAAGTTGATAACCAAATTGACAATTGTGTGATTATGTGATTAGGTGTTTATATGTTTGTGTGTTGACCTAATTAAAAAGACCCTATAGTGATCTACTCAAAGTTATCACAAGGTTGTTCGTTTGATTCTATCCCCTACACATTATAAAATAAACTGTGCGGACTGTGCAAGGAATTACGTAATTATGGATGCATACATAATTATGGAATTCAGTGCACAAAAACCACAACAAGTTTTCGTCACGTGTTAACTTAAACAAGAAACAAAGGTTGTCTATATTCATTTCCGTTTCTGATGAAGTACCGACTGAGGAAAAATGAACTAGCTACTCATTTTTCGCTTCTGAAAGAGATATCCACTGGGAAATGAATAATCCATTTGTGAACCGTGTTCATTTTCGTTTCTGATAAAGTATCCATTGAGGAAAATGAATTATCCATCCTTTTTCGCTTCGGCAGAAATATCCACTGAGGAAAATGAACAAACTCATTTTCATTTCTGATGAAATATCCGCCAAGGAAAATGAATTATCCTTTAATTTTCGCTTGTGAAGAAATATCCACTGAGGAAAATGAATAAATTCATTCCGTTTCTGGTGAAGTATCCACTAAGGAAAATAAATTATTCACTCATTTTCGCTTCTAAAGAAATATCCACCGAGGGAATGAATAACCTGTATTGATTTTGTCATTTTCGTTTCTAATGAAGTATCCACTGAGGAAAATGAACTATCCGTTCATTTTCACTTCTGAAGAAATATCCACTGAGGAAAATGAATAATCCTGTATCAATTCTTTCATTTCCGCTTCTGACGAAGTATCCACTGAGGAAAATGCATTATCCATTCATTTTCGCTTCTGAAGAAATATCCATCGAGAAAATGAATATTCTTTACTATAATCCTTCATTTCCACTTCTGATGAAGTACCCACTAAGGAAAATGAATTATCCATTCATTTTCGCTTTCGAAGAAATATCCATCGGGGAAATGAATAACTTATTCAACAATTCTTCATTTCCGCTTCTGACGAAGTATCCACTGAGGAAAATGAATTACCCATTCATTTTCGCTTCCTAAAAAATATCCATTGGGGAAATGAATATTCTTTACAACTGTTATGGGTGAAATTCTGAGCCCATATCGTGACACTATATCTTGATTTTATGTTAGCTGTTTGTGATCAGGATACTGGATCAGGATACCGGACCAAGATATTGGTAACATCTTGAGGCAGTATCCTGGCAGTTACAAACGATTTGCTTGTCGCTTGTTGCTGAAGGTTGTTAACGTTCACAAAGACCAATTCCCCTGAAGACTCGCTCAAATTAGTTGGAAAAGAGACGTTGGAGCTGGGAGAAGTGGTCTACAACGGTCACAAGGGAAAATTCCAAGGATCCCAGAATAATAGGGGAATATCCCGGATTTTTAGCATAGTTTGTTATTTCTTGTAACTATAAATAGGAGTGCCGGATCATAGGAATTCACACACTTTCGAGCTTTCATACTCGTACACTCTCATTCCTAGCTGCAAACACACACTAACACTCACAATTCATAATCATTGTAACACTTAGATTCGATCCGAGCATTATCCTTCACTGTATCCTGATATTTGAAGCAATAAGAAGAACAAGGCAGCTGCGATTGTCAGCTCCCGAGGTTTTATGCCGGCGATCTAAATTGATCAAGGGCTTTCCTCGTATATCCTGTGTCACCCTTTTTATTTTTGCTCATTGTTTGATCATAGATACAACTCAATATCCTGCGCTGTATCCTGAAACTGTTTTTGCAAACAACTTAATCAACATATTTTTGACACATTTCTTCAGCACACTACCTCACTTAACTAATTTGATCACTTAATTGCTTCGGTAATTTTTGACCAAAACAATTTGGCGCCCACCGTGGGGCGAGTGGTGCTATTTCTACTAAAAGCTTTTACAAAATCATTACTTGGTTTTCTATTTTCAAAACTTTTTTGCTACACTATTTTCAATGGCCTCGAGATCAAACATGAGCTCTTCCACCATGTCTGCTACAACCTCTGCAACAATTGGTTTGGTGCTTCCACCACCTCCTCCGAGAACGCAAGCCTCTTCACAAGGAACTGAAATTCATGTGGCTCGGGATGTTATCCCCGCTCACAATATTCAGGGATCTGCTCCTGTTTTGGCCTCTAATGAAGAAATTCTAACTTTGTTTGGTAGTGTACAGGAACAGATGAGGCAACAGCAAGAGACCAACCAAACGCTGATGAGAGAGATACAACTCTTGAAATCCAGCTCAAGCAGGCCCGCTGAGGATACTGTCACTCCCTCGCAGCCCATAGCTTTGAACTTCAGTTTTGCAGTATATACTGAGGATAACAGGGGGAATATTGTGTCTAGCCATTCCCCGAGTCATATTCCTAAGATACCCTCTTCGACCAGGATGTCGACTGTGAGGGGTCCAGGATATGCTCCAGGATGCGCCCCAGGATATAGCCATAATCACCAAGCTGGTAACTTGTCTGTTAACACTAGTATCCCTGTTATTAATAATCTTGGATCATTGCAGGATGCAGGTGTGACATCAGCGATAACCAGAGAGCTTCAAAAGTTGAAGGATATGATATCAAGTGTGCCTGGGATAGTACACCCTATACCGGAAGTATCCCGGGATAGTCACAACATATCCCGCTTTGCTCACCCCATTTGTGATGCTGAAATCCCAAAAAGACAACAAAAATCAGAATCCTAGTATAAACCATATCGCTCTAAACCATATGGCAGGAATGACAACAAGAAAGTGAATGCTGTTGAAGATGAGGATCCTGAGGATTATCCTGAATTATCCGAATACTGTTTTTCTGTCAATATACCTGAACTGATGTATGCTATGCAGGGTTTAGGAGACAAAGCCAGGTGGCCTCGGAAGAATCAACAAAAAGCTGATTGGAAGGATAAGTCCAAATGGTGTGCCTTCCATGAGGATTTCGGACATGTTATTGAGGATTGCATTTCTCTGAGGAAAGAAATAAGTTATCTCTTGAGCAAGGGATATCTGAAGGATCTCCTGGGAAGAAAGAAGAATAAGGGTCAGGATACTAAGGAGGATCCTGAACGAGCAGCATCACCTCCTGCGGATGCCAAGTTAATTAACTTCATTTCAGGAGGATCCGACATTTACGGGACATCATATTCTGCGGCGAAAAGGCACGCGAAGGAAGCCAAGGCAGAGAGGGGAGATATGCCAACCAGGATGTCAACCCTCACGACTGATAAAGTGATCACGTTCGATAATGATGACAGGGATACTGTCCAGGATCCTCACTGTTAGGGCAGGATTTTAATGACCAATGATCCTTACATGATATCCTAACAAGTGATCCTTGTTTCTTTGGCAGATAGAGATCCTCAGAATAGCTTCAGGATCAGGATCATGGATCATCCTAAGGATCCTCATACTAATGATTGTTCTCTTTGAATTTAATGTTGTTTTGCAGGAATTACGAGTTGGACCTGGTCTTGGCAACGTTATTAAGGAATCTTTCACGTAAATCTCGCACATACATCACCGGAAATAGACGTTGTGGAGAATATGGAAACTTAGCACAAATTACGGGCAATTAGTTAGGCTAAATTTACTTCTATTCCTAAAGGGGTAACGAGCTAGTAGTTAGGTGACTTGCCTAAAATTCAACCACACACGCTTATATAAATTGCACTCTTGAGCATTCGGAAGAGACAACACACTTCTTACACACTCTAGCATACTACACCATAGTGATCCTTGTACCTAGCTCGTTACCATCCAAAGTTGTAAACATTGTTTATTATATTGAAGTTTGGTGATCGGTAGTTTCCATCACCCGAGGTTTTTTATGCCGGAGATCATTCATTGATCAAGGGCTTTTTCCTCGTATAAATCCTTGTGTCACTTGTGCAATTTTCATTTAAGTGATCCTTATCTTTGTTCATCATACCAAGCATCATTCCCCGTTTACAAAGAGTTTGGTTGCATTATCCTTGTGTGATTTTTGACCAAAACACTCACCATGATGCTCTGGTAATAACGTTATATGTTGCTAACCATTTCGTGTGTAGGATACTGGTTGATAATGGCAGCTCCGTCAACATAATTCAATTGGAGACATTGAAGAGGATGAATGTATCCCCGATGGATATTACGTCGAAATCCACTGTGCTTGTTGGTTTTAGTGGAGAAGCCAGGAATACCGTAAGGGAGATAAAGTTGCCTGTATATGTTGAAGGGGTCAACTCAATGCAACGCTTTTGTGTAATGGACTCCTTATCCTGCTATAATATTATATTAAGTAGGCCTTGGATCCATGATATGAAAGCCGTGCCGTCAACCTATCATCAATGCATCAAGATCCCTACCCCTTGGGGAGTAGTCAAGGTGGAAAGTGATCAGCAGGAAGCAAAGGAGTGTTACTCATCCTCGATGAAATCCTCAACCAAGCCTAATGCAACATAACAATTAAAGATGCGGGCCCAGGATATCGTGGAGGCTTCAGAGCAGGATGTAAAGAAAATTATCCTGGATCAGGATAATCCGGATATCTCAGTGCTCGTAGGAGCCAATATCCCTCAGGATATTGAAAATTAGTTAACTAACTTTTTGAAATGCAGGTTGTCAACATTCGCATGGAAGCATGAGGATATGACAGGTATTTCTAAGGATATTATAACTCACAAGCTTGGAATTAACAGGTCTTTCAAGCCTATCCAACAAAAGAGATGGAAGTTTGCTCCAGAACGAAACATAATTATTCAAGAAGAGGTTGAAAGACTATTGAAGTCCAAGATGATCAGGGAAGCCACATTTCCCAAGTGGCTAGCAAATGTGGTCGTGGTTCAAAAGAAGAATGGGAAATGGAGAGTTTGTGTAGGTTACACAATCTTGAACAAAGCATGTCCTAAAGACCCATTCCCTTTGCCTCATATAGACTCGATGGTGGATGCCACTGCCGGTCATGAGATGTTAACCTTCATGGATGCATCCTCAGGATTCCAACATATCCAAATGGAACCTTCAGACCAGGAGGATACTGCTTTCATGACACCAACAGGTATTTACTGTTATACTGCTATGCCTTTTGGTTTGAAAAATGCAGGTGCAACGTACCGGAGATTGGTGAACAGGATGTTTAAAGACAAACTGGGGGACGCCATGGAGGTGTACATTGACGATATGGTAGTCTCCAAGAAGGCTGAGGATCATCTCCAGAATATTAAAGGAGTATTTGATATCCTGGACCAGTATAATATGAAACTAAATCCTGCCAAGTGCCATTTTGGAGTGGGGGCAGGAAAGTTTTTAGGATACATGGTGACTAAAAGGGGTATAGAGGCAAGCCCGGAGCAGATTAAAGCTATCTTGGACATCAAGTCACCTTCAAATATGAAAGATGTACAAAGATTAACGGGACGAGTAGCAGCATTAAACAGGTTTATATCAAGATCCTCGGAAAAATGCAAGGAATTCTATGATATCCTGAAGAAGAATAATAAATTCGAATGGGGAGAGAAGCATGAAGCAGCCTTGCAGGAGCTGAAGCAATATCTTTCAACCGCACCTCTGATGATGAAGCCCGAGGATGGTGAACCATTATCCCTGTATCTTGCAGTATCAGGGAATACAGTAAGTGCTGTCTTGGTAAAGGATCATGAAGGTCAGCAGTATCCTGTCTATTATGTTAGTAAAAGTTTATTAGATGCTGAAACTAGATATTCACACTTAGAGAAATTGATATTGGCCCTAGTTATGGCATCAACTAAGCATATACATTATTTTGAGACAGATATGATTCATGTTAAAACTAACTATCCTGTGAAAAATGTGCTTAGGAAACCTGAGATGTCGGGTAGAATGGCTAAATGGTCAGTAAACTTAAGTGCATATGATCTAATAAATGCTATAAAGTCTCAGGCTCTAGCAGACTTTGTGGCTGATTTCAGTAGTGATATTCAAAATGAAGTGGACCTAGAAGTACAACAAATAGGAGGAACCTTAGAATCCTGGACATTATATACTGATGGTGCATCTAATGTGAGAGGTGTAGGATTGGGTATACTACTAAAATTGCCACAGGGGGACATACTACCCCAGGCTATTAAATGTGAATTTTCTCCTACCAGTAATGAAGCTGAGTATGAAGCTCTGATAGCAGGATTAGAATTGGCTAGAAATATGAATATTAGATGTTTACAAGTATATGTTGATTCCCTATTGATTACTAACCATTTCAATGGATCTTATGCGGTAAAAGGTGAAAAGTTAGCTGAATATCTTGAAATTGTTAAAAAATTAGCAGGATATTTCGAAATTTTTACACTTGAATAGGTACCAAGAGAAAAGAATGCTGAAGCTGACGCTCTAGCAAACTTAGGATCTACTGTCAGGATACCGGAGGGAACTCCTATACCAATAGTGCACATCTTGTATCTGTTTTGGTCAAAAATCACACAAGGATAATGCAACCAAACTCTCTGTTAACGGGGAATGATGCTTGTAATGATGAATAAATAAAAGGATCACTTATATGAACTGCACAAGTGACACAAAGATTTATACGAGGAAAAAGCCCTTGATCAATGAATGATCTCCGGCATAAAAAACCTCGGGTGATGGAAACTACCGATCACCAAACTTCAATATAATAAACAATGTTTACAACTTTGGATGATAACGAGCTAGGTACAAGGATCACTATGGTGTAGTATGCTAGAGCGTGTAAGAAATGTGTTGTGTCTCCCGAATGCTTGAGAGTGCCCTTTATATAAGTGTGTGTGGTTGAATTTAGGTAAGTCACCTAACTACTAGCTCGTTACCCCTTTAGAAACAGAAGTAAATTTAGCCTAACTAATTGCCCGTAATTTGTGCTAAGTTTCCATATTCTCTACAACGTCTATTTCTGGTTATGCATGTGCGAAATTAGCGTGAAAGATTCCTTAATAACGCTGCCAAGACCAGGTCCAACTCGTAATTCCTGCAAAACAACATTAAATTCAAAGAGAACAATCGTTAGTATGAGGATCCTTAGGATGATCCATGATCCTGATCCTGAAGCTCTTCTGAGGATCACTATCTGCCACAGAAACAAGGATCACTGTTAGGATATCATGTAAGGATCACAGGTCATTAAAAATCCTGCCCTAACAATTGCCCCCAAAATATAAGGAGTAATTATATAAGATTAACGAGTTATATTTTGCTGATCTTATCTGTAACTAACTCAACGGATATATAGCCGTTGTAAACGAACTATCCGTTGTACTCCTGACGTCACGGAGATGACAGCCCTGCACAAATCATGATTATAAATAGAGATAGGGATAGGATCGTTTGCATTTAAAATCAAGAACTTCTCCCTTTATAACCGCAACCAGAGGATTGAACAGGTATTCCCCTTCATCTTCTCTCTTGCTTGCTCTGTTTTTCTTTTCGTATCTATTTCGTTCAAAAAATGTTGCTCCGGAATTCTCCTGCCAAGGATCAGCAGAAAGAAAGCCCCTTCAAGAGCCAAGGGATCATCACGAACTCTGCTAAAGAACGCTGCATCTTCGTTGATCCTCAGATTGACAGGATTCGGTGCTGTTTTCCTGCAAATACTGTGTTCAAAGCCTATGATCCTACTGCCCTGAGCGATCACACCTCCGATTAATGGGTTGCCTTTCCTGTGACCCCGTTTGCCATAGGTTACACGTATCCCTTTCCAGCCTTCACCCAGGCCTTCTTCTCTTTGACCGGCATATCTTATATCCATGCTATGCCGATGATCTGGAGGGTTTTGTATACCCTTGAGAGGATCATCGAGCAAGAGGGGATAGACTTAGGTATGGCCGAGTTAGGTGAGCTGTACGATCTGACCACCTTTGGTTCCTATCGTTATCTGTTCAAACGTAGACCTGGGGAGGAGCATCCGATCTTCAAGGCTACCAAGAATGATACTAACTGGAAGCATCGGTTCTTTTTTGTGAGGAGAGATACCATCCCTGATGGGAAGGATTTACCCAAGAAGTGGGCTACCCACGGTAGGATAGAGGATCCTGGAAGGATCACCGTAGAGCTTAACCTTTAGTATAAGGATCACTGATATTCTTTTGTTTTCTCGTTGTGCAGCTATCTCCGTTTCTCATCTTAGGTTGACTCCTGCTGCAAAAGAGAGACTTTTGGCCTTCAAGAAGCTTGATCCTGAAATAAGAACTTTCAAGGTTACCACCCAAGATTCTCAGGAAGTATCCTCCGGTTCTGTCACAATGTCAAGTAAGTATCCTTATTTAAAGAGTAATTATATAATGAGAGTCAAATAAAATTAAGATACTTATCTTGTTTTGGTTGTGTAGGTGCTGGAAAATCCACTAAGTCAGCTTCGAAGTTCAGCATCACCGATCTCACTAACGTCAAATCCTCAAGGAAGAAGACTCCTGCTAGCCCAAGTGCTTCTATCCCCAAGGCACCTATTAGGGGAAAGGGAGGCAAGAAGAGAAAGGCCTCTGAAGCTGAGGATTTGCAAGGTCTGCCCCTGCTCCGCCAACAGTGTCTGGATTACTTGAACGAGGTAAGGATCACTGTCCCTGCTTGTGTATCCTGCTAGTTTTGAGGATTACTTGTTTCTGATGTTACTCCTTGTCTTCCTTGTAGAAATTTGCTGAGATAGATACATATGTTGGCCACGTTGAGGATCAGGATCGCCAGATTGCTGACCTTCAACAGGTTGGTGTGTTGAAGGATCTCAAGATAGCTGATCTTGAGAAGGAGCTTCAGGCCACCAAGGGGGAAGCCACCAAGATGCTGATCAACTTCGACTATGAGAAGCACGAGATCACCCAGGATGCCAAGGTCTCTGCCGCGATAGCTATGTACAAGATCCAGCTGCAAATGGCGATGGAAGCTCAGGATCCTGCTTTTGACAAGAGCACCTGGGACGTCGAAGACTGGAAGGCTAGGCTGGCTGAATTGGAGGATGATGAAGAGGCTGAGGAGATCCCGATGCTTAAGGGTGGAGGCACTGGCAAGGACCAAGGTGGTGAGGCAAGCGGAGCTGGAGGTGATGGTGCAGCGAAGGATTGAGCTGTAGGATTGGGCGATGATGGAAATTTCGAGACTTAGCCGGAGCCCAATTTTTTTGTTTGGTGGTTGTTTGTTTGGATAGTTTGATGGTTTGTACTTTGAACAATAGTTTTTAGGGTAAGGATCCATGATCCTTTTGAACAATAGGTAGGATAATAGGTGGTGGAGGGATCCTCTGTTTGGGGGATGAAGCCACTTGTTATCCTGCCGATCTTTATTTCCTGCACTGCTATGACCGCATGAACAATGGACACCCTTTGCCAACCCATGTGGACGGGCCACGTTTTGCTGGTAGAAACGTGGGTTGGCAATTTTGACAACTTTAAATGGTTAAATATTTTGTGAATGAATAAAACTTTAACTTTTGACTTATCTTGTGATGTTATCCTTGTATATCCTTTAAATTCTCAATTGTTTTGATTTATACTTGTCTGAGTAAGAAAAGTTAAGCAAATTATGTTTAAGAAATTTAGGATATGATCCAGGATCAAATATCCTATAGTCGAAAACTTCCAAAAAGTAGTTAATTTTAAGGATCATAGGTTCAGTTGTCAAAGTGTAAGGGTTATTCAAAATAATGAATGAAATCAAAACAGTTAAGGATCATACCTGAGAATCCAAGTTAGGATCCTAACCTTTAATCAGGATAACCATAAGAAAAACTTTAATGGATAATAAGGATTGAGGATCCTTAGTTGTTTAACTTCGAAAACCTGAAAATAGAATATAACTTGGGACTAAGCCAATATAAAAGACAAGTTAGTAACTGGGGACAAGCCCAAAGGATAACTGGGGACAAGCCCAAAGGATTACTGGGGACAAGCCCAAAGGATAACTGGGGACAAGCCCAAAGATCATAGGTGACCTGGAGTATGGCCCTTACTGGCGACTATCCAAACTTAGTGACATGATAATGCCAAAACCTTAGCTAACGTGAAAACGTTAGAAACCTTAGGAACGGATGTATGGTACGTCTACCATTATACGTAGGATCCTAGGTATAGCCAGTACGATGGAATTATCAGCCCCTAAAGCGAGTACTGGTCCCAAAGACTTGAACTATATCAGGATCATTGTGCGCTACAGGCGAAACTGGGGACAAGCCCAAGGATAACTGGGGACAAGCCCAAACAACTTGGGTTAAACCCAAGGATCTGAATTACTTCTGAAGATTGTCGACAATATGCTAAGGATACCTGGACTATCAGAACTCAAAATCTCGTGAGAGAAGGATGAAGGATACATGATCCTTATCCTTAAATAAGAAAATATGTAAATAAGAGTTCGAGCTTAGGACATTACCAGAGTAAGGATCATCGATACTTCAGGGATCCTTGAAGGATACTTCTAATGTAAGGATCATATGTGCCAGAAGGATCCTGCTCACATGAAATATTTCTTCAAGTGGACAGCATTCCAGGCTCTTGGTAACAAATTACCCTCCATGGTTAGCAGTCTATATGCCCCCTTTCCTGCTTCGGCTTCAATCAAATAAGGGCCTTCCCATTTTGGTGCCAATTTCCCATCAGCAGGATTGGTGGTATTCTGGAATGCTTTTCTCAATACCATATCCCCAACTTGGAATTTCCTTATCCTGACATTTTTGTTGTAAGCACCAGCCATTTTTTGTTGGTAGCTAGCCATCTTTATCCTAGCCAAATCCCTGATTTCCTCAATAGTATCCAAGTCTTGAGTCAGGTTCTCATCGTTTTCCTCAGGATCACGGGTACTTGTTTTAGCAGTTGGAACCACCATTTCTGTTGGGATCTCTGATTCTGCCCCAAATACCAAAGAGAATGGTGTTTGACCAGTAACATTCTTGGGGGTTGTCCTATCAGCCCAGAGCACATAAGGTAATTCTTCTGCCCATTTCCCTTTCTTGGATCCAAGTTTCTTCTTCAAATTGTTGATGATGATCTTGTTGGATGATTCTGCTTGACCATTGGCTTGTGGGTAGACTGGTGTTGATGTTATCATCTTAATCCCCCAGCTGTCACAAAAGCTAGTAGTTCTGCTCCCAATAAATTGGGAACCATTATCACATATAATTTCAGAAGGAATGCCAAATCTAGTTATGATATTTCTCTTAATAAACGATATAACTACCTTTTCTCTGACTTGGGCAAAGGCTTCAGCCTCTATCCACTTGGAGAAGTAATCAGTCATAGCCAGCATGAACACTTTTCCATCAGGTGCCTTAGGGAGCTTGCCAACTATATCCATCCCCCATCTCATAAATGGCCAAGAGGAGGGTATAGGATGTAGAAATTCAGCCGGTTGGTGAAGGATATTGCTGTGTCTTTGACAAGGATCACACTTCTTAGCATAGTCCACAACATCCTTTTTCATAGTCGGCCAGTAGTGTCCTGTCCTTAGGATCCTTGAGAACAATGCCCTGCCCCTAGTGTGGTTTCCGCAATCTCCTTCATGGAAGTCTTTTAAAACTTCTTGAACTTCAGGATCCTCGATACATCTCAAATATGGTCCTGCAAGAGATCGCTTATACAACATATTATTTAAGATTGTAAATTGAGATACCTTAATTCTGAAAGCCCTAGGGTTTTCTCCCATAGGAATCTCCCCGTGTTGTAAGTATCTCATGATTGGTGAGATCCATGATCCTGAACAGGATTGAGTATCCTCACTAGGGATCATTGCAGAATCCTCTTCTATTTCCATGGTCACTTGATTTTCAATAGCAGGGGTCGGGATATGGATGATGGGGATACTTATATCCTCTGGGATCTTCAAGGATGATCCAAGATTAGCCAATGCATCAGCTTCTGTATTTTCTTCCCTTGGTACCTGTGTCAAACTAAAGAAAACAAAGGAGAGTGCCAATTCTTTGACTATCTCTAAATATTTGGTTAGTTTTTCACCTTTAACAGCATAGGATCCATTAAAGTGATTAGTGATTAACAATGAATCCACGTATACCTCAAGATACCTGATCCCCATATGCTTAGCAATTTGCAAACCGGCAATCAAGGCTTCATATTCAGCCTCATTGTTAGTGGCTTGGAATTCACAAGCTATGGAGTGGGGTATTATGTCCCCCTATGGCGATTTTAGTAGTATACCAAGCCCCGTGCCTTTAACATTTGAGGATCCATCAGTATGTAGTATCCAAGGATCCTTGGTCTCATCCAGCTGTTGGACTTCCAATTCGGCTTCCTTTTGTAAATCACTACTGAAATCAGCCACAAAGTCCGCTAATGCTTGAGATTTGATGGCTGTTCTAGGTTCATATCTTATATCATGGGCACTAAGCTTTACTGCCCACTTAGCCATCCTTCCGGACATCTCTGGTTTCCTGAGGACATTCTTAATTGGAAAATTAGTTCTAACAACGATAACATGGGTTTCAAAATAATGTCTTAGTTTAGTAGATGCCATAATTAGTGCAAGAATAAGTTTTTCAAGGTGTGAATACCTGGATTCAGCATCAAGTAAACTCTTACTTACATAATAGACAGGATATTGTGTACCTTCATGATCCTTAACAAGGACTACACTTACTGCTTTTGAGGATACCACAAGATATAAGGATAACACATCTCCTTTTTCTGGTTTCATCAACGCTGGAGCTGAGGATAGGTATTCTTTGAGGGCTTGTAAAGCACTCTCATGCTTTTCAGTCCACTCGAATTTCTTGTTCTTTCTTAGGATATCATAGAATTCTTTACACTTTTCTGAGGATTTGGATATAAATCTGTTTAAAGCTGCTATCCTGCCTGTTAGCCTTTGCACATCCTTAGCGTTGGCAGGAGATTTGATATTCACCAATGCTTTGATTTGTTCCGGGCTTGCTTCAATGCCCCTCTTGGTTACCATATATCCTAAGAATTTACCTGCCTTTACACCAAAGTGACATTTTGAAGGATTAAGCTTCATGTTATATCTGTCAAGGATATCAAATGCTTCCTCCAAGTCTCTTAGGTGATTCTCAGCTTTTATTGATTTTACCACCATATCATCTATATATACTTCCATAGTCTGTCCAATCTGATCTTTGAACATCATATTCACCAGTCTTTGATATGTTGCACCTGCATTCCTTAATCCAAACGGCATAGCAATATAACAATATAAACCGGTTGGGGTCATAAAAGCCGTATCCTCTTGGTCAGATGGTTCCATCTGAATTTGTTGGAATCCAGATGAAGCATCCATAAAGGTTAACAGTTCATGACCCGCCGTTGCATCCACCATGGAGTCAATGTGGGGTATTGGGAAAGGATCCTTGGGACATGCCTTATTTAAATCAGTGAAATCGACACATACCCTCCACTTTCCATTTTTCTTTTGAACAACAACCACATTGGCCAGCCATCTTGGATATTTTACTTCTCTAATCATACCTGCTCGTAGCAATCTCTCTACCTCTTCCTGGATAATGGCATTTCTTTCTAGTGCAAACTTCCTCCTTTTTTGATGGATTGGTTTGAATGACCTGTCAATGCCAAGTTTATGAGTGATAATATCCTTAGATATACCTGTCATATCCTCATGTTTCCATGCAAAGGTAGATTTTCTTCTTTTGAGGAAGGGTACGAGGTCTTCTCTCATCTTGCCAAGGATCCCTGATCCGATATAGATTTTAGATTCAGGATCATCAGGATCCATGAGGATTTCGTCCACATCCTGCTCTCATGCCTCCAAGACATCCCTTGGAGGATACTTTAATTGCTATTGCTCCCTTGATTTTGAGGCTGGCTTCATTGATGATGTGTAACAATCCTTAGCCTCCTGCTGATCACTATCGATCTTGACTATTCCCCAAGGGCTAGGGAGCTTCACACATTGATGGTAGGTGGATGGGACTGCCTTCATATCGTGTATCCAGGGCCTGCCAAGGATAACATTACAACAAGATAAACAGTCAATAACACAAAATTTCTGATAATTATGTAATCCTTCCACGTAAATTGGGAGTTTGATGTCCCCCAGGGTTCTCTTAGTTTCTCCACTAAATCCTACAAGCACGGAGGATCTTGGTGTGATATCTGATACAGGGATACCCATTTT
The DNA here is from genome assembly GCF_002127325.2 of Helianthus annuus. NCBI lineage: Eukaryota > Viridiplantae > Streptophyta > Magnoliopsida > Asterales > Asteraceae > Helianthus > Helianthus annuus. The sequence goes on from NC_035437.2 coordinate 99,390,191, forward strand.
CTTCAGAACATCAAGCTGGATAATGTTTACTGAGCTTCCTCCGTCAATTAGGATCCTGCGGAAAAAATGGTTAGAAATAAAGAGAGTAATAACTAAACTATCATGATGAGGATCCTGGATGTCTACGCGATCATCCTCATCAAAGGTTATCACTTTTCCTTCCGAGACACTTGATGTTCGAATAGGTCTTTCTCCATTATCCATTTTAGCTTCCTTTGCATGCCTTTTAGCTGCTGAAAAGGATGTACCACAGATGTCTGATCCTCCAGAAATAAAGTTTATCACTTGTACATCTGCCGGAGGAGCTGGAGCTTTTTCCGGGATCCTTTCAGGATCCTGAGTCTTTGGCTTTTTTCTTCCCAACAACTCTTTTAAATGCCCCTTGCTTAGCAGATATCCAATTTCCTTTCTCAATGCGATGCATTCCTCTGTCAAATGCCCAAAATCCTCATGGTATGCACACCACTTTGATTTATCTTTAGTTGCGGCTGGTTTGTCATTTTTTCTGGGCCATCTGGCTTTTTCTCCTAGATTCTGCATCGCAAGGATTAGTTCATGGTTATCAACGGAAAAACAGTATTCAGAAATCGGAGGATAATCCTCATCATCCTCTTCTTGGTCAACAACATGCACGTTCTGGTTGTCAGTTCTGTTATAGGATTTGAATTTGTTGTTCTTGAAAGAGGATCCTTGCTTTTCTTGTTTTGAGGATCCTGCTTGTCTCTCCTGGATCCTCTTGTCATCCTCTAGCCGGATGAACATGAGTGCCCGAGTCCTTACTTCATCTAGGTTCCTGCATGGTGTCATAACAAGATCATCATAGAATAATGAATCCATAAGCAATCCCATCTTGAAGGCCTCAACAGCCGTGGCTATATCCAAGTTGGGAATGTCCAAGGATTCTTTACTAAATTTGGTTATATAATCCCTTAATGATTCATTATGACCCTGAGTTATCCTATATAAATCACTAGTCAATCGTTCAAATTTTCTGCTACAAGAAAATTGGTTATTGAATAAGTTAACTAAATTAGCAAATGAAGTAATAGAGTAAGGGGGAAGACTTAGCAGCCATTTGAGAGCTGATCCAGTAAGAGTGGATCCAAATCCCTTGCATAGGCATGCTTCCTTTAACCTTTCTGGAATTGGATTGATCTCCATCCTCTCCCTGTATTGTGCTATGTGTTCCTCAGGATCCGTTGAACCATCATACAGCTTCATAGTTGGAATATGGAATCTTTTGGGTATCTCAGCATCACAAATCGGTGGTGCAAAACGAGATACCTTATGGCTTCCATCTGCAATCTCCGGGATAGGTTTGACCACCCCTGGAACACTTGATATCATATCCTTCAGCTTCTGCAGTTCTTTGGCCATAGCATGGTTGATACCTACATCCTGCATGAATCCATGGTTAGCGGTAAGAGAATTATTAAAAGTGTTACCTCCCATTGGGTTCAAGTTAGGAATGCTGGATGTGAATCCATATTGCTGGGATTCTGGGACGATGGAGGGACCAGTGGAAGCAATGGTCTGCATTGGAATAAAATCTCCTTGATGGACATCTGAACCTCCTGTTTGTAAACTCTTCAGGAATCCTGGCATCTGGAGGGATCCCTGAACCTGGGATGATCTTGGAATAAAGGAGGATCCTTGAACCTGGGATGATCCTGGAACAAAGGAGGATCCTTGAACCTGGGATGATCCTGGAACAAAGGAGGATCCTTGAACCTGATGTGCTCCTGAGTAGGCTCCTGAATTCACGAAGGATCCCATATGCTGAGGATAGGATCCTGCTGGCTGGAAATATGAACCTGATGCCTGAGTCACTATTGCTGAGCCGAAGTGCACTCCTCTTGGTCCACCCACATGTTGAATGTCTGGGACCTCTGATGGTTGAGAAGTAATCATCGGAGTATCAAAATTCAAGGATTTGGGCACCAGTGGGGAATGATCCTCTGCCGTTTTCTTTTGTCTCTTGAGATCTCCGATTTCTTTGAGGATCCTGTCATTAGTTTCATCCTGCCGCTGAATACGATCCCTCATCTGCAAAATCAAAGTAAACATATCACTAGTACTGGGAGTAGAAGAAGTTGGAGCAGAAGAAGATGGAGGTTTAGAGAAAATGGAAGTTGGTCTCTTCTCAGCATTTTTCTGAGATCCAGCAGGTGGTGGAGGCAAAGGTTGAATGCCCTGAGATGAATTGACTGCAGACATCGCCGTAGAGGTATTCTTCAACGATGAAGCCATGTATGCAACGATCCGGAATGATCACCAACGGAAAACTTTGTTATGAATGAAGCACCAATTGCCCCACGGTGGGCGCCAAACTGTTTTGGTCAAAAATCACACAAGGATAATGTAACCAAACTCTCTGTTAACGGGGAATGATGCTTGTAATGATGAATAAAGAAAAGGATCACTTATATGTAAACTGCACAAGTGACACAAAGATTTATACGAGGAAAAAGCCCTTGATCAATGAATGATCTCCGGCATAAAAAACCTAGGGTGATGGAAACTACCGATCACCAAACTTCAATATAATAAACAATGTTTACAACTTTGGATGATAGCGAGCTAGGTACAAGGATTACTATGGTGTAGTATGCTAGAGCGTGTAAGAAATGTGTTGTGTCTCCCGAATGCTTGAGAGTGCCCTTTATATAAGTGTGTGTGGTTGAATTTAGGTAAGTCACCTAACTACTAGCTCGTTACCCCTTTAGAAACAGAAGTAAATTTAGCCCAACTAATTGCCCGTAATTTGTGCTAAGTTTCCATATTCTCTACAACGTCTATTTCTGGTTATGCATGTGCGAAATTAGCGTGAAAGATTCCTTAATAACGCTGCCAAGACCAGGTCCAACTCGTAATTCCTGCAAAACAACATTAAATTCAAAGAGAACAATCGTTAGTATGAGGATCCTTAGGATGATCCATGATCCTGATCCTGAAGCTCTTCTGAGGATCACTATCTGCCACAGAAACAAGGATCACTGTTAGGATATCATGTAAGGATCACAGGTCATTAAAAATCCTGCCCTAACAGTATCCTGCAATGGAACATTTCAAATCTCAGGATAAAGAAGTAGCGTGTATCCAGGATCCTGGTGATGGATATCCTGAGAAGGATCCTAAATCCTGGATGAATCCAATTGTGAAGTATCTTCAAGAAGGAGATATCCCAAAAGATGCAAATCCTAAGGCTTTTAGGATGAAGGTATCTCGTTTTACTTTGATAAATGACATCTTGTATAAGAAATCTCTTGCAGGTCCATACTTAAGATGCTTGGAGGATACTGAAACTAAAGAAGTTCTCCAAGACATACACGAAGGAGACTGTGGCAACCATACTGGGGGTAGAGCTTTATTTTCAAAGGTGTTAAGAACAGGTTATTACTGGCCAACCATGAGGAAGGACGCTATGGAGTATTCTCAGAAGTGTGATGCATGCCAAAGACATAGCAACATGCTACATCAGCCTGCAGAGCCATTATATCCTATTATATTCCCTTGGCCGTTCATGAAATGGGGAATGGATATAGTAGAAAAACTCCCTGTAGCTCCAGGAGGAAAAGTTTTCATGTTAGCAATGACATATTACTTTTCTAAATGGGTTGAAGTAGAAGCCTTTGTTCAAGTCAGGGATCAAGAAGTGTTCATCAGCAAACAAACCACAGACTTTTATAGGATAACTGTGAAGAAGGCTACTGGCCAGACTCCTTTCTCACTGGTATTCGGGACCAAAGCAGTGATTCCGACAAAGATGGTGATACCGACAACAAGATTGATACTAACAAATCCTGAAGCTTTCTCTCAAGACTTAGACACCGTCGATGAGATGAGGGATGCAGCCAAACTGAGAATGGCAGCTTACCAGCAGAGGATAGCCAAGTCTTATAACAAGAATATAAGGACAAGGAGATTCAAAGTTGGAGATTGGGTGTTGAGGAAAGCTTTCCAGAATACAACCAACCCTGCCGATGGAAAATTAGCTCCAAAATGGGAAGGACCCTATGAAATTGAGTCAGAATCTGGGAAAGGAGCATACCGACTCAAGGATATGGAAGGGGATATGCTACCAAGATCCTGGAATGCTATACACCTAAAGCTCTATTTCAAGTGAGTTTAGAATTTAATTTCTAACTCAGGATGGTATGAATTCTATCTCTTTTAATATATTTGGTATTGTTTATTTTATGGAACCCAATGCTGACTTAAGCATCGGAGGGATGTTAGCTAGGCTAACACCCACCTTAGTTTACAGTTGTTTTGCAGTATATGCTTCAGGATATAGCTCCATGATACACACTCAGGATACTGCGAAAGATTAGAGGATTGGCCCCCTCTCTCACGTTTACGGGATCTTGATCCCTTCACAGGTTTAAAGGTATTCACCTTTCTCACGAATTGGGTTTAAACACCCCGCCTGGAGCGCAAGTTATCCAAGGATAGTTCAAGGTGGCGGGACCAGTTCATGTAAAAGTGGCTGAAAATTTCGTTACTGTTGGCAATACCCTGGATCCTCAAGGTATATGAGGATTGATCACCCTCTCTCACGAAAGAGTATTTTCATACTCTCTAAGGTTTAAAGGTTTTCACCTTTCTAAGTCTTGGAGTTTATACACTCCCGCCTGTAGCGCACGAAAACAAGGGTTTATCCCCATGATGCTAAGGGTTTATCCCCAGGATGATAAGGGTTTATCCCCAGGATATTAAGGGTTTATCCCCAGTACATTAAGGGTTTATCCCCAGTAAAACTAAAGTTTTCGGACAAGTTCCGAAGATATGGCAAACTACGATTGTGTTTACACACATTCTTTTGTTGGTGAAAAGTTACGAAGTTTAATCACAAAGTGAAGAAATACTCAAGTATGTCATGCACTGATGCAATATCCTGCACAGACAAGGGACATTCGTGCTGGGGACATTGCAAAGGATTCAAAGGTTGAGGTTGGAACTTATTGCCTAAGTGTTTCTGGTATGATTTATTATTATTTTTTCCAGTCTTGAAAACCTTATCTAAATAATCTAAGTTTACTAAAAAGTCATATTCAACCAAGTTTTGTCTAACATTTTGATGACTAAAGTATTGAACATTTCATCAGTATCCTGACCAGGATATTTGATTAGACATACTTTTCAAAATAAAAACATAACAACTACAGATAAGGCTGAGAGGTTAGTTTATTATTAATGGTCCAAAAGTTTGTATTCTTGGTTTCATCTAAAATATAGACCCATCCACCAAGAACACAATTAAGTTTTTAAAGAATATTTGCATAAATAGTTGAAGGCTTCGTCCTGAAAACACAGGATCCCTCCACCTCCAACTGTTAAATTGTTCAAGTGCAGGAAAAGTAAAGTGCAGGAAATGTAAATTGTTTAGGGGTTACGGACCATTCAAATTTAAAAGAGTGGGCTCCGACCTAAGCAATAATATCCATCATTACCCACTTCGATGCTCTCACACAGCAACATCAGCTCCAGCCTCCACCTTCTCTGCAGCTTCAACCGCCACCTCAGCCGCCTTTGAAGGCTTACCAGAACACATGTATCATTAATACTGTCTAATCGGGATACAGACTCAGCATATGTATGCATAATACAGGGTCAAGATATTTACCTTGTTGAGGAATGAGGTCATGGGCCAAAGGAGTCGCCAGAAGATGATCTGGTCTGTCTTGCCATTGGTGATCGGAGGTAAAGAAGAAGAATATGAAGGGAGTTAAAGATAAGAAGGATGATTTACCTTTTCGATTTCTTGGATGGCATTTAAAAAGAAGAAATTATGGAGAAGATATGGGCATGGGAAGTTGTTCCGTGTCACGTCATATCATCAAATCAATTGAGCACCTTGAAGAAATTAGAAAAATATTACCGTTCGACCAGGGATCCCAACGACAATATTTTGGGGGACAATTGTTATGGGTGAAATTCTGAGCCCATATCCTGACACTATATCTTGATTTTATGTTAGCTGTTTGTGATCAGGATACTGGATCAGGATACCGGACCAGGATATTGGTAACATCCTGAGGCAGTATCCTGGCAGTTACTAACGATTTGCTTGTCGCTTGTTGCTGAAGGTTGTTAACGTTCACAAAGACCAATTCCCCTGAAGACTCACTCAAATTAGTTGGAAAAGAGACGTTGGAGCTGGGAGAAGTGGTCTACAACGGTCACAAGGGAATATTCCAAGGATCCCAGAATAATAGGGGAATATCCTGGATTTTTAGCATAGTTTGTTATTTCTTGTAACTATAAATAGGAGTGCCGGATCATAGGAATTCACACACTTTCGAGCTTTCATACTCGTACACTCTCATTCCTAGCTGCAAACACACACTAACACTCATAATTCATAATCATTGTAACACTTAGATTCGATCCGAGCATTATCCTGCACTGTATCCTGATATTTGAAGCAATAAGAAGAACAAGGCAGCTGCGATTGTCAGCTCCCGAGGTTTTATGCCAGCGATCTAAATTGATCAAGGGCTTTCCTCGTATATCCTATGTCACCCATTTCATTTTTACTCATTGTTTGATCATAGATACAGCTCAATATCCTGCGCTGTATCCTGAAACTGTTTGATCACTTAACTAATTTGATCACTTAATTGCTTCGGTAATTTTTGACCAAAACAACAACGATCTATCATTTCCACTTTTGACAAAGTATCCACCGAGGAAAATGAATTATCCATTCATTTACGCTTACAAAGAAATATCCATCAGGGAAATGAATAACTTATTTAACAATCCTTCATTTCTACTTCTGACGAAGTATCCATTGAGGAAAATGAATTATCCATTGATTTTCGCTTCTGAAGAAATAACCATTGAGAAATGAACAGCTTATACATTCCTTCATTTCCGTTTCTAACAAAAGTATCCATTGGAGAAAATGAATTATCTATTCATTTCCGCTTTTGAAGAAATATCCATTGGAAATGAATAAAATACTCACATTTCATTTTTGTTTCTGATGAAGTATCCGTTGAGGAAAATGAATTATCCATTCATTTTCGCTTCTGCAGAATAACCACTGCGGAAAATGAAATACAAATTCTTTTAGAATCTTCTTTAATAGTTAGATTCTTAAAGGGGCACTTAAAGTACTTCTTTTAAATCCGTGATTGGATTTCTAAGAATGCTTTACAAAACACTGAAACAAAGAGCCAAATCCTTACAAGATCTTTCTATCCTAATAGTTAGACTCTTAAAGTATACTCACAGAACTATTGGTTGAATTGGTTTTATCATTGATCAAATCTCTCATTCCCACTTCCTGCTTTAATCGAGGGAGTATCCATTAGGGGGTGACCATCATAGGTATAACAGCCCATTCCCACTTCCCACATTACCTGAGGAAGCATCCACTGGGGAATGACAAAGTTATGCCTTACGTGGAGATCCTTGATGGGTTACTCTATACAAATAGATAACACCCTAGATTCCATGCAAGACAATTGTTTAACACAACTATACAGACAGACTCCTACGAATAAATTTCGGGACGGAATTTCCTAAAGTAGGGGAGACTGTGACATCTGTGCCTCTACGAACATCATAAAAATTCGAATCCAATGAAATCTTGTGTTTCAATCTTGGGATTTGTACAAATACATGTGACAATTGCACATATCAATTTTTTGTTCGATTTCGAGCTCTAAATCACTTTCTAGAAAGTTATACTCAAACTGTTATGTAAACGTAATCAGTTTAATGTGAAAAACACTCCGGAACAGTGACACAAGCTTAACATACCTTAAATAACCTTTACATAACTTATAAATAAGTTTTGAAGGGTTTGGTATGGCAAAAACAAGTTTATTCAATCACATGGACTATTTGCGACAAATTGCAAAAGTTTGACAATTCGTATAGCAACGGCCATTCTGGAACAAGATCATAAGCTAAATATACCTTAAATACCCTTAACATAACTTAGAAATAAGTTTTGAAGGGTTCGGTATGCGAAAATGCGCTTATTTGATCGCAGGGACTAAAACCATCAAAAACTGCATAAGTTTGCATTTACGTGCATAACTTATGTTCTGACCATATCCGGACATCCAAAAAATTTTTTAATCATTAAAATATTTTATTTTAGTGATGGGAATGCAAAAATACCATTCGTCGCGTAATTTGGATCGTTTTCACGCCCGTTCGAGTTTCGTCGTAATTAACCAAACAGCGCGATCGTACGGCCAAACGAACTGGCATCCATGATATTTTCAAACATATTTCAAGTCCCTTATGCTTTAACATCCTTATAAAGCCATGAAATTGGGTTAACGGGGGTTAAACGCGTCGAAAAACAAGTTTTGGAGCTGCAGGGGCCTGTTCTGCCAAAAACTGAAACTTCTGGCCAGAGTACTAGGCGGGGAGCGAGAGATTTAGCTATTTCTTTTGCGGCCCGCGAGAACAGTAGCTGGGCAGAAACTTGTTTTCAGCAAACAACCTACTGAAATTGGTTTTAAACATGGTTTTTGAGTATTGTAGGCTTGTTTAAGTGTTCCCCAAGTTGCCAAATCATATCCTAACATGTGTATGGTGAGGATCAAGCTTTGAACAACTCAAAAACACTTGGAATTGATCCAAAGGTCCATGATTTTCTATATAAACCCAAACATTTCTTCACTTCAACTTGCTCATTTTCTCTTTCTTCTCGTATCTGCTCTAAATGGAGGCAATCACTTGTTGAGGGCCACCTACCTGAGCATTCTTAGTTCTTTTTCCAAGCATTGGACTCTTGTAAGTGTTCTTTCATGCTTGTTTAGTTAACTCAAGCAAGAAAGTGAAACAATGTTTCACTTTCAGCTTTGACCATGATTTGGTCAAGACAAAGTTCGTTTGAACTTTGCACGCGAGCGTAATCACGATGGTTATAGTCCCTTGTGACTATACCTACTGATTACCACGTTGACTAGTCAAAGTGATGAGTCAAAGTTTCGATCAAAATGCACGATTATGTGCATTTTGTGACGAAACTATTTTCGGGTATCAAAGCACTTTGTTTTGATATCAAATCAGTTTTCTAACTTAGTTAAACATGTTTTAACATGTTTAACTTGTCACTTTTACTTTAGTGATTGTTTAGGGTCGTAAGCCAAGCGGTCTAAACCACCGCTTAGACTTTCGAACCCGACCTATTTGGTCGATCATTAGGATCTAACCAAATATATTTTGTGACCATAGTTGTATAGAGAATAACCATTCGAGGTTATACCTTATGGTCACTTAGTTTAATTAGTTGTATGATAAGGTAGTTTATATGCCTTAGGAAAATGACCAAAATGCCCTTTTCATGCATAATTTGAATTTAAGCATATGTAACTTAAATTTTTAGACTTAAACTGATTATGCAATAATATTAAACATGTTAGGGCATATAATACTTGTCATATGACTAGTTAGGCGATTCAAACGCGCTTTTGCGCAAATGACGTGTTAAAGTAGCGTAGACTACCTTAACGGGTCATAACGAGTCATAAGCACCTAAGATAGGTATCAAATCAGAATTTAGGCTTTGTTAAACCATTTCATATGAGTTGCAACACTCATTTGGGTTACAAGACCTCATTCTATCCTATCTCCCGATTTAGGCCTCGATTATTAACATAGTGATTCCATACTAGGTGCCACTTGATTTCTTGACTTCCCGAGCTTTGATAGTTAACTAGATCAAGGATACCTTGCAATCTTAAGTGAGTACATAATCCCCTATTTTACTGCTTTCAAATATTTTGGGGTGATACACATGTGCCTACTTGTTATTTTCATGCTTTCACACTTTCATGACATATACTTGCTATGTTCATCTAGTACACGTATCGTACATGATTTCAATTATGTTTTGCTTCGTATGTTGACTTAGCATGTTTAGCACATTGATTTCAAGGATCCATTTTGCTTTATATGTTGACTTAACATATATAGCACCTTGATTTCATGAACACTCTACTTAGTACATGGTTTACAAAGACATTTTAACTGACAAGCTCACATTGATTATGACATATTGGTATGTAAAACGAGACTAGATACATTCATTAACATTTATCCCGTCGACCGGTAGTATGTATGGTTTACCATAGGCCTGCTAACCTCATTCCCGTTTCCTAGTTTGGTTTGGAAGTATCCACCTGGGGAATGACAGAACCCGATGAACATTGATAAACCTTTGTCTTAATAAGGGTTATATGATAGATGACAAGGCTTGAATGTATTCATTAACAAACCTTATAAATGTTTATGTCGATAAAAGCAATTATTTCAAAATACAACTTTTGACATAAACTTTCGTTTATTCAAAGACATTGTTTTGTACATGACATTTGGTTATACATGACATTATACCTATGGTTTGAGTAAATACTTTTTATTCACCATACGTAACGTTTGGTTATACATTGACATTATACATATGGTTTGAGTAAATACTTTTTACTTGCCATACAAGACACTTGATTATACAAAACATGGTTTACACTTGACATTGGACATTGTTTACTTATAACATTTTGACATTGGTTTGACAAGACATTTTTGGTGGTTAATTGGTAAGTGTTTTAAATAACGAGGCGTGTGTAATATGATAAAAGAATGGTGGATACCCCGCTGGTACATCCTATATCACTTCGACAAGACAAAGACATGATACATTTATACAAAGACAGGACATATTGTATACAAGACACTGTTTTACAAATAACACGTTTTGTACAAATTCATCTTCATTGGTTAATTATTTAACGATACATCTTTCTTTTATATCAATTGATTATCTTATTGATTTTCACATAAGTTTATAAAAGAAAACATTTTACAAGATTCATGACTACCTTTTTGTTAAACACTTCTTTTAACTTACAAGTCATGAATCCTTCAACAATAAAACCTATGTATCTCACATGCATTTTTATGCTGACGTACCTATTTTCACATGTGTTTCAGGAGCTAAGGTTTGATGATGATTGTGACATACTTAGGCAGACTTGGGCCTTAGTGACTTAAAATCCAGCAAGACAAGTTTAAATTATGTTTCGTTTCCTGTTTAAAATAAGACAATGTAAACATTTTAATTAATAAAACCAAACTTTAAATTCCATGTGTTGTGAAACAATGATTCTGTTATGATACTCCCCGACGTTTCCGCCGCGGTTTGTTGTTTTACGCGGTCAGGGTGTGACAGCTAGGGTAAGCGGGGTATCGAATCCAGAGGAGTCTGGTGGAAAGTGTATGAATCAAGTGCTAAAAACTAATTGCAAAAATATAAAATTTGGTTGTTCGAGAGTTTGATTAAACTAGGAATTACTGAGACGAGTTGTAAACAATGGAAGGAAACAATGGTTCCTTCGGATTTTATATTCAAAGCAAATGTTGATTATGTGTTTAATTGTGACAAGCACATAGACATGATTGTTTAATTCAATTAACAAGTTGTGATTACCTAAAGACTACTTATTTTGATTACAAAACAACGGAAGGTTATCATATAAGCAATCAACTGATATCACCAACCCTAACCCCTATCAAATATATCCCGATTACTAGAACTCTCGGGAATTGAATGAAATCGAAATAAAGTTTAGATAAAACCAACTGTTAAAACGAGTCAATCAAGTCAAATGGTTAAAAGCATCGAATGCTTAGATTACCAATGTTCACAAACTAGTTCAAACACATAAAAAAACATTAACTTACAAGAATCCTCCATCCGGAGGAAACCATAAAAAGACTAGCTGCTCATATTGGTTGATTGATCGTCAATAGCTTGATATGCGGTTGAAACCATCTTCAATATTCTGGAATTTGATGGAGAAATATATTTTTTTTTTGAAAAGTAAGATTCATTCACAGCAACGCCGACCCATACCTGGCCGACAATACAAACAAAGCAAAAATCCTTACATATTTACAAACGATCTCCACTCCCCCCACTCTACCCCTTTACATTTAGATCTATTATTATACCAAAGAAAGCTTAAAGCCTTAACTTCGCTCATAATGCTACCTATCTTTACCAGAGCGTTAGAGAACACGAAATTATTTCTCGCTCGCCAGAGACTCCAGCACACTATCATCACAATGCCTTGAACTACCTCTTTCTTTTTTTCCGATGACCTGTTCGTGTTATGGATACCAAGAAGATCCAAAATCGAGAAAGCGAATGTATTTGGTATCTTACACCAAGCCGATACTCCATTCCAAATGATAGCTGCGACTCTACACGCGATGAAGACGTGATCCGTTGTTTCTTCTTCGGATCCGCATAGCGGACACATAGCATCACCAACATTAATGTTCCGTTTTCTTAAAGCTACACCAGTAGGGAGCCGATCCAATTCCATTCGCCAAACATGAATATTACATTTTTTGGGAACCCACCTACACCATTTAAGGATGAATCTATTACCGATATCGATCTCGCCCTTGATGAGACGTCTAACTGATCTAACCGAGAACTCCCCTGAATCATCCGCTTGCCATAACCATCTATCTTCCCTGTCAGAAACCTGGAAATTATTCAGCTCCAAAGTAAGTTGCTGAATGTTGTTTAAAAGAACCTCCGAGACCGGCGGAGATCTCCAGCTCCACCACCTTGCACCTCTTATCCGCTTCTAGACTAAACAGAGCCGGGTACCTGTAAGACCCTTAGTCCATTTATACGATTTTCAAATAAATTTCGATTATAAGTATTTAATTATGTTTACACATACATTAAAAAATATGCATTTCTTAAAAACTTTAAGAAATAACACATTTCAACATTTCATAAAACATTTTTCGTTTAAAAAAAACGTGACGACGAATCATTTCGCGGAAGCTTGAACCTTGATTGTGTTCGCTTCTTTATCGAGCTTGATCGTCCACCGGCACCACATATTTAAACCTACATTTCATTCAAACGATTAGAAATCAAAGCGTTTGAACAAAAGAATAGACACAAGAAATTATTATTATTATTATTATTATTATTATTATTATTATTATTATTTTTTTTTTTTCAGCCCCTTCACCCGGCCGGGTCGGGTTAACCACCCGGCTGTGTCAGCTAACCATATATTTTTCACAGAACCTTCACCCAGCCGTGTCAGCTCACCAACCGGCCGTGTCAGCTCTGCACTTTTCCCAACCATTAGTTCTTACCGAAACGGACATAACTCTCTCATGGGTTTCATTCACAATTTTAACATATGAATATTCGTTTAGGCATTTTAACAAACACCTTGTGGGCATATTCTATAAAATCAACAATCAATTTTCATAATTAGTTATTTGCCCAAGTTTTAACATCATTCACAAGTTCTTAAGTCTAGCATGCATAACCACACCTAGACTTACTTCATGGAAATCGAATAACACCAAATTGATGATCATAAATCTAGTGTTCATCATCTTCCCACAAAACCCATTTAGCACTTACATAGATGATTATAAATTTCATATTTTATATCATCAATTCACCATGTTTCTCAATCATAATTCGTTCCTAAGCATGGATTCAACATAGTATCATCCATACATTCAATATTCTAGCAATAATTTTGTTTTTAAGTTTTCATAAAAAAAAATTCGAGATGAAACCGAATGAAGAAATTCGACATACCTTGTGATCCCCATGCTTAGGTGATCACGAATTCGTGTTCATGCATCGGTTTGGGGCTATAATCAACCTTCAATTTGATGAATTGGATTGAGTTAGGGTTTTGGCTCCTTGGAGCCCTTCTCCTGGTCGCACACGAACACACTGGGTGCGTGCGTGTTTTGTTTTTGATTTTAATTAAGTAACCTTTTAGGTTATCCCACCTTTGGCCCCTCAAGTTTTGTTAATTAGTAAGTAGGCTACAACCTACTTATTTTTAACAATGTTTTCTCTTGTTAACTAGGTTAAACTTTTCTAGTTTAACTTTGTGAGTTCGGGGTAGTCATAACCCGTTTCATTTTTAAGTCCCGTTAACTCGGACCTTTCATAAACTTTATTTCCTCAAAACTTTTATTCTCTTTTTTTTATTTATTTAATATTAGGTTTAGTTATTTAAATCCTAATATTTACCGGGTTAATTTTACCACTAACAGTATTTTACCCGTCTTTTAGTATTTATGAGGTTTGATTACCAAACCCGTTTTCGGGGTGTTACAAGTCTACCCCCCTTAAAGAGGTTTCGTCCTCGAAACCTTTTCTTACATAATTCATTGAGTTTAAACTCAATGCATTTTATCTGAGAAACCTTTTAAACATTACTTATACTTTAACCAATTGTTACTATTACCAGAAAAGTATGGTAATATATTTTTGGTTACTAATCGTCGACGTATCTCATACGGCATAGTGCAACTTGAAATAACGTAATCTCGTTATTTCCACTAGTTTAGTTAACTTAGCGATAGCCATCGTTTTCATATACTATCGAAATCTTTATGAATACGTTATTTTGACCCGTTTAAAGGTCCTTAGGGAAATCTTTCACTTTTAGCAACAAATTCTTTTGTTTTCAAATTTATTCGTTCGGTTTAGTTATACAGAATCCACCGCTTACAAGCAAACCAAATTTCTTGATTGGAATTGCTGACCTTAACCGGTCTCACTAACTAGACTTATTAGTCCAGTTACTTTATACCGCTCGTTTGGTTATAATGTGATTCTACTTCACATTACATTTCTTGACCGTGATTATGTCACATCATGTTTAATTTTATATCAACCTTTCATTTTCAAAAATATCACTTTTCGAATATATCGTCTTGCGCCTATCAGTGTCAAGACTTGTATCTTTCATGCTTACTATTTAAATTCCTATCAGAATTTATATTTGTAAAAACGTTATTTCTTACTAAAACCGAAGTTTTAGTTTAGGATTTTCTCTTTAACTTTTGTCAGTTATCCATACCAGGATATTGACAGTCCATAATTTATTCTTTTACAGTCTTAGTTTTATGCGGGGATTCTCAACTGATTCCCTCGCTTTGTCTAATTAACCCGTAGGTTTTATCACTTAGTCTCGTGGGCTTTTCATTAGACTTTCGCCTCTTTAAGGTGAGGTCCTTATAATCTATTTCTTTCTAGTCATGACCCGTGGGTCGTTTCAATCTCGTAGACCTTTCCATTGTTTATAGCCCTAAAGGTTAGGTTGATCCCGTAGATCATTTCTTACTCATGTCATTCTTAAAATACATGTTTGGTGTCAAGGCATCCTGTTTTTTTATCATTTATTTTCGCCTTGGTATTTTCTTTGACCTTGACCGCAGTCTAAGGCTACATTCGTTTTCTTTCGAAAAAAATTTCCGACTTTATGACTTCTCACGTCATTTAGGCGTCGGTTTATCTTATGCTAACCATTGTCCAGTTTACATACATTCGTATTTGATTATGTCCTATTATCGGGCTCATTATTCTTTTGCTTTTAACGCTGCCATTATCTTGCTTGCGTTTACTCATGCCGTCTGGCATGATATTATATTCGACCCGTTCAACTTTAAAATAGTTGAACATAATTTATTCAAAATTTCTATTTACATTATCTTGTTGTCTTTTAATTATGACTCAAAACCTGAGTCTTTTAACTTTCCATCCGAGTTCCCGTTTCTCGGTCTACGCATGCGTTTAATCCTTACCCGTCAACCGGGTGTTTTACCGAAGTCGTTATTATTGCAGCCTTTCCGGTATGCATTAAGACTTCGCTTTACTTTTATATTCCGACTTTGTCTTCAAGTTTGACATTTTACTAAAACGGCCCGTTAAGAGACATATTTGCATTCTCCGGGTTCGAGTGTAAGTACACCCCCTCCCATTGCATATCTTAATCGTTTTACATGTTTGGATTCTTTGGGTTCGAGTGTAAGTACACTCCCTCCCAATACATATCTTAATCATTTTACATGTTTGGATTCTCCAGGTTCGAGTGCAAGTACACTCCCTCCCAACGCATATCTTAATCATTTTATATGTTTGGATTCTCCGGGTTCGAGTGCAAGTACACTCCCTCCCAATGCATATCTTAATTATTTTACATGTTTGGATTCTCCGGGTTCGAGTGCAAGTACACTCCCTCCCATTGCATATCTTAATCATTTTACATGTTTGGATTCTCCGGGTTCGAGTGCAAGTACACTCCCTCCCAATGCATATCTTAATCATTTTACATTAATCTTTGTCCCTTCACTCGGGCTCATTATCCTAATGTAATACGCTTCTGTCACTCGGCTGTGCGTTTACATTATTATCAAATATTTTGCTCGTTTGATTCATTTGGGTACTTTTTAATTTGTCCCATTTACCCCATCCTTACTACATCGGATGTAAGTATGTCCATCATAAAAAGTTCATGGTACCACGTGCTCACCACTTACTTGGCCAGAGTAAGCGATCAATACCTGGTATACATGACCTTTTTATAATTTTCACATTACACCCCATGTAAGTAATGCCTCTGTTTGTTTTTCCTGGAAACAATATCCCGGATAGATTTTCTATTCGGGGTTTTCCAAGTTTTTAATCTACATATGCAACTCTCAATCTCTACGTACTTGTTTCATATTACTATTTGTGCAATTAAATTTAAAATGTGCACCTGGTAATGCTTGCCCTAACGGGCTTCTCTTGCCATTAGCCTTGTTCGCGATCGCTACGCGATTTAGGTCCTTGATGAGCATTTTCTACTTGTCGTACTTTGCACTGTTCCTCCATCAAGTCCGCAATTTGTTAGACTCCCGCTATCTTTAGATGCGAGTGTCTTTCAACTAAAACATTTACAAGAGTTAATAATATCAACTTCAATAATCGCCCGTATTATAATGCAAGACTTTTTCTATTATACGCGTCAACGCGCGTATTTTCGTCAACTATATCAATCATTTTAATTAGGGTAACGTGTATTACACGATAACCCTATGTGTTGTTTGCAACACTTTAACACGCTAAACCATTAACATACATGTACTTACCGGATTTGCGATCAAGGCTCGAACCGAACAGACTTATTCTTTAACCTTGAGCTCTGATTACCAACTTGTAAGACCCTTAGTCCATTTATACGATTTTCAGATAAATTTCGATTATAAATATTTAATTATGTTTACACATACATTACAAAATATGCATTTCTTAAAAACTTTAAGAAATAACACATTTCAACATTTCATAAAACATCTGTCGTTAAAAAAAATGTGACGACGAATCATTTCGCGGAAGCTTGAATCTTGGTTGTGTTCGGTTCTTTATCGAGCTTGATCGTCCACTGGCACCGCATATTTAAACCTACATTTCATTCAAACGATTAGAAATCAAAGCGTTTGAACAAAAGAATTAGACACAAGAAATTATTATTATTATTATTTTTTCAGCCCCTTCACCCGGCCGGGTCGGGTTAACCACCTGGTCGTGTCAGCTAACCATATATTTTTCACAGAACTTTCACCTGGCCGTGTCAGCTCACCACCCAGCCGTGTCAGCTCTGCACTTTTCCCAGCCATTAGTTCTTACCGAAACGGACATAACTCTCTCATTTTTTATCCGTTTTACGCCACGTTTCTTCCTACGTGACCGTAATTTAATTCTTCATCTCATGGAGTTAAAATCCAACATCCGGATTAACAAAATTTCAGACTTTTAAGTCTCCGGCTTATTACCCTATTTACCAAATTTTGCCCCATTCGTGTATTTATCAAACAAACATATTTGTTTGACTCCAATTTCTCATAAACTCTATAAAGTCATTGTTATCTATCATAAGAGATTCAAAATCCCGGGTTTACATACGTTCTTAAACCCGTTTTTACTTAAATGCTTATTTTGACCCGTTAAGGGTATTTAAGCATTTATCCGTATAATTCATACACTTTCGCTTTTAGTATTTTGTTTCCACATTATTTATCAATTGATCTTCCACCACAACTATAATTGAGGTGGATTTAATGTGGCGATCATTATATTCCTAGTTTTACCCCTCGAATCATTATTTTACGGAAAGACTCAAATAGAGCCATTTGACTAACGTATTACATCTTTCAACTTCTATACTTATTCTAATTATTTATCTAATCATGAAACTCGTTTCCAAACAACCTTTAAGGGTTGTTTGTTCAATTTAGCCTACAAGGGCATTTTGGTCAATTTTGGTCCTTCTTTTACGACGAACGACTTTTAGATACTTGTTTGACCCAAAAATCCGGTCTTTTAACTATAGCCTTGTTTAGAAACCATTATGTTTCTAAAACACTATAATTATAACCTGAATTATTCGGTTTATCTTTAAGATAACCAAATATCCAATTTGACCTTGTTTAACTCTTAGAGAACCTCAAGTTCTACATGATGAGTTGAATCATTACACAAACCTGGCTCGGATCAATATATTGACCCGTTGCGATACCTTGCCTTAGTGGCCGCTAGGTAATAGCGATGTAAACATCCATGTGCTATTTATTCCTAAAATCACACAACTCGACAAACCATTAGTCAATATTATCAAAGGGTGATATATTTTCACCTTTTGACCTGTTTGGTCTAAATGACCATGAATCTTTATGAGATGATATTTATTACCATCTTATCTATATGACACGCTCCGGTTTACACCGTATAGTCGTTTTACTTATAAATCATTTATTGGTTCTTTTGACCCATTATAGCTTACGCTATAAAGTGTCTTTCACAAACTAACGGTTATTATCAACAAGTGACCAAAATACCGTTTTACCCTTATTATTTGCATTGGTTTACCTTATAAGGTAATCATAAAAAAATCGATATCTTTTAGTCATTTCATGACTAAAAACCGCATTAGCTCTTTTTAATCATTAAACATGGTTTATGAACACTGTCTTTTATTCCGAACCGCACATGTCGTGTCGGAACATCATAATTCACACAAGACTCTATATTCTTCATGACCTATAAAACCATTAGGTATTACGTAAAAAAAAGGTGTAAGCTTTACTTACTTCGCATCCAAGCAATGTTTTCTTTTCGTACTTGCTCCGTTTGACCCGCTTCCTCCCAAGCCTCCATCTAGCTTGTCAAGAGTCAAACTATCATCATAATTCGTAAGACGGTTAGTTTAGTCACTATTAGCTATGACTATTCCGTCTTACTAATTTTATGTCGAATCTACCATTCGACTTCATCATTGGTTAGTTTAACTTTCTAAAAGTTAACTACCGTTATTCTTATGACAAGTACCATTTAAATTAAATCAACATCATGATTAGAACTCATATTACCCCATATCATACGGGATAAATTGAGTTTGGCAATCATGCGTTTCATTCACAATTTTAACATGTGAATATTCGTTTAGGCATTTTAACAAACACCTTGTGGGCATATTCTATAAAATCAACAATCAATTTTCATAACTAGTTGTTTGCCCAAGTTTTAACATCATTCACAAGTTCTTATGTCTAGCATGCATAGCCACACCTAGACTTACTTCATGGAAATCGAATAACACCAAATTGATGATCATAAATCTAGTGTTCATCATCTTCCCACAAAACCCATTTAGCACTTACATAGATGATTATAAATTTCATATTTTATATCATCAATTCACCATGTTTCTCAATCATAATTCGTTCCTAAGCATGGATTCAACATAGTATCATCCATACATTCAATATTCTAGCAATAATTTCGTTTTTAAGTTTTCATAAAAAAAATCGAGATGAAACCGAATGAAGAATTTCGACATACCTTGTGATCCCCATGCTTAGGTGATCACGAATTCGTGTTCATGCATCGATTTGGGGCTATAATCAACATTCAATTTGATGAATTGGATTGAGTTAGGGTATTGGCTCCTTGGAGCCCTTCTCCTGGTCGCACACGAACACACTAGGTGTGTGTGTGTTTTGTTTTTGATTTTAAATAATTAACCTTTTAGGTTATCCTACCTTTGGCCCCTCAAGTTTTGTTAATTAGTAAGTAGGCTACAACCTACTTATTCTTAACAATGTTTTGCCTTGTTAACTAGGTTAAACTTTTCTAGTTTAACTTAGTGAGTACAGGGTAGTCATAACCCGTTTCATTTTTAAGTCCCGTTCGGACCTTTCATAAACTTTATTTCCTCAAAACTTTTATTCTCTTTTTTTATTTATTTAATATTAGGTTTAATTATTTAAATCCTAATATTTACCGGGTTAATTTTACCACTAACAGTATTTTACCCGTCTTTTAGTATTTATGGGGTTTGATTACCAAACCCGTTTTCGGGGTGTTACAGTACCTTTAAAGGTTCGTGGCTGATCTACGGATCAAGCCAAAAAGAGATCGCTTCTCCATTTCCGACTACACCTTTGAGAAAACTCCGCAAAGGACAGCCCCTAGCTTTCGCGTTGTTAAACGTGTTTACAATGTTAACCCAAACACCCCCCAAGTTTTTTTTTGAATGGGACGCACTCCCACCCAACCCTACTATAATGAAAGGCATCAATCACTCTCTTCCCCATGTTGTTCTTCTCGGATTTGTATCGCCAAACCCATTTGGTCAACAAAGAAACATTAACCTTAGTGAGTTTACTAAGGCCCAGCCCCCCTTCTTTGATGTGACACGAAACCCGTTCCCAAGCCACCCAATGAACCTTTTTTTCCTCATTCGTTCCTCCCCAAAGGAAACTTTTATTCATAGCTTCCAGTTCCGAAACAACCTTTTTAGGAGCCTTGTAAAGCGAAAAATAGTACGTCGGCAAACTTTCCAACACGGATTTAATAATCACCACTCTTCCCCCGATCAATAAAGATGAGACTTCCACTTAGCTAAACGGTTTCGAATAACCTCTATCACCGGTTGCTAGTTGGAGATCCGGTTCATGTTAGCGCCCACTTTTAATCCAAGAAAAATAAACGGAAGCGACTCCGGTTTGCATCCAGCTTCGGTGGCCATATTCTCCACTTCCACTGAATCAATACCAATACCAAAAAGACTTGATTTTTCCAGGTTGATTTTCAGACCCGAACTAAGAAAGAAAACCCGGAGAATTCTAATAAAATTCTCAATACCTTCCTTGGACCACTCCCCAACCATGATCGCATCATCCGCATAAAAAAGGTGACTGATAACGGGGCCATTATTAGGAGTAGCAATGCCATTAAAAACACCCACTTCCCTCGCCCGAATAACCATGCTCGAGAGAGCCTCCATAACCACCAAGAAAAGAAACGGGGAGAGCGGATCTCCTTGTGGCAAACCTTTTTTCGCACTTAAATTGAAAAGTGGGGGATCCGTTAACCAAGACCGAAGACTTAGCCGACCTTAGAATGCCCAATATCCAAGAACACCATTTAGCCGAAAACCCCATCTGAAGCAGAACATCAATAAGGAAATTCCAACGAACATTATCGTAAGCCTTCTCGAAATCCAGTTTAAAAAAGAAAGCCTTCGACTTCTTCTTCTTAATCCATGACACGAGCTCGTTAATCATAAGGGGGCCGTCCAGAATATATCTCCCAGTAAGAGAGGCCGATTGATACTCTGATATCACCCCATCAAGAACTTTCCTCATCCGATTAGCGATAACTTTAGAAATCACCTTACTTATCACCCCTACCAGATTAATAGGTCTATAATTATTAAGAGAAACCGGGTCTTTAACTTTAGGGACGAGCGCTATAAACGAAGAAGCACTCCCATCCGAGATCAAACCGTTAGAATGGAACGCGGAGAAAATTCTATTGAAATCGCCTTCAAACAGGTCCCAAAAGTGCCTGATGAAACGAAAATTCATACCATCCGGACCCGGCGCCCGCTCTTCCCCACACTCGAAAACCGCTTCTTTAATCTCCTGAGCCGAGAAGGAGAAATATATTGATGGATTGATAAAAACCCAACTCCAAAAGTGTCATGGTACTCCAAAATATCGTTCCTCAATGTCTGCAAGTTCACGTGTGTGGGCTTTTGTCCCTCCAATCCTTTATGAATAATTAGTATAATATTGTGATCATGGAAAATATAATGCTCCCCACGTGGTGTTGCTTTCAATGTCTGCCACCGTCTTTTTCTTTTGATGTTCCAAGAGCCTACGTGTGATGTTGATTGCCCCAAGTCTGCCGTCAAAGTGATGATGATGTTGTGCTTTTTGACTTTTCGTGCCTCCCCTCCTTTTCAAGTCTGCGTCCAGCAAACCTTTTTTCATTAGGTTTTTTTCTTTTAATTGCCATCCCCCAAAAGTCAACATGCACGCTGCCTTCTTTAATTCTTTCGTAGCTTACACTTGCAAACTGTAAGCTACGGTTCGTATTTTCTGTTTATTGTTCATGTATTGACTGTATGTTACGCTGAATCAACCATAAGCTACGTTGATGACCTGCTGTACATTTGTTTTGCTGAAGACAACTTTCATTTAATTACCCAACACCCCCTGTACTTCAAACTCTTCCTTTTCTCGCACATCCGAGCCATCTTTTCGATCCACACAAGTCCCGAACAATGTGAAGTGTCACACCCCGACCACGTAAAACAACAAAACCTGGCGGAAACATCGGGGAGTGTTTTAACAGAATCATTGTTTCACAACCATGGAATAAATAATTTCGTTTTATTGAATTAATGAACTCATTGTTTTAATACAATCAAATAAGTACAACTATTATCTTTGAAATTTTAAAGTCGCTAAGGCACGAGTCCATCCTAAGTATAGCATGCACCAACAATCATCACATAACAACACCTGAAACATGTGTAAAAATAGGTACGTCAGCATAAAAATGCCTGTGAGATACATAGGTTTTATTGATTTAGGATTCATGACTTATAAGTTTAAAGAAAAGTGTTTAAGAAAAGTAGTCATGATCCTTGAAAAAGGTTTTCTTTTATAAATCATACTAAAATTTATAAGAAATCAGATGATATAAAATAATAATACATAGGTAGTTAAATAATTAAGTAAAATGAGTTTGTATAAAATATATTGTTTGAAAAACAAGATTTTGATAAAAAGGTTTATAGTATATATAGAAAATATACTTTGGTTTTAAGAAAGTCGAATAAGTAATATATTAAAATATATTTCAGTTCCAAAATCGTTAACCCAAGTGTACTAAATAACGCCACAGTATGTAATGTGATGAAAACACTTATATATAAGAAGTACCAGTGGCATATCTACCATGTTTTCATCATATTACACCCGTCCCGTTATCTAAACACTAACCAAAACCCAATTGTTAAACAAATAGTATATTAAATATACTTTAGTTGTTAAAAATAATAATTTTCAGTAGTATATCAAAAGTATACTTTGGATTTATAAACAACATATTAAACTATACTTTGGTTTTGAAAATAACATATCAAACTATGTTTTAATGATTAACAAAATATATGTTGGTTTTGTACAATATCACATATGAGAGCATATCAAACTATACTTTTGGGAGTATAACTAAATATACAAAAATAATGTGATTTAAGAATTCATTCAGACCTAGTGCATCAAACTACACCTTTGAGACTATAGGAATACCACAAAGGCAATCCCTATTTGGATAAAAATAAATTGGTTTCAGACATTCCATGACAACAGGAATGGGGTGTCAAATCCTATAGCGCTATATCATACTACCAACCGGTCTGGTGAACAAAAATAAGTACTATTCCAACAATTAATTTTATAATCTTTGAAAAATCAGTGTTTAGACCATAAATAATCATTCAGTTTGTCAAAAGATAAGTACTAACATGTATAATCAATTATACTTTGAAATCATGAAAATAACATATAGGTACACATGCTTCACCCCAAAACATTTGAAAACAGTAAAAGAGGGGACTATGTACTCACTTGAGAGTGCTTAGAAGTCTTGAACAACTACCAAGCAAAGCTAGAGGGAGCCCGGAATCAAACGGCACCTAATATAGGTAACTACATAAATAAACCAGACCTAAAATGGAAGATCAGATAGGATGAGGTCTCGTAAACCAAATGAGTGTGGGAACTCATATGATATGGTTTAACAAGGCCTACATACTAAAAGGAAACCTAACCTAATTGCTTACGACCCATTATGACCTGTTTAGGTAGCTTACGCTACTTTAACGCGTCGTTCGCGTAAAATGAATTTGGAATGCCTAACTAGTCCTATGACAAGTATTATATGCCTTAGCATGTCTAATAATGTTACCTAATCAGTTTAGATACGAAAATTTAGGTTTCATATGCTTAAAATGAATTTATGCGTAAAAAGGGTATTTTGGTAATTTTCCTAAGGCATATAAACTACCTATCATACAACTACTTAAACGAAGTGACCATAAGGTATAACCTCGAAAAGTTATTCCCTATATAGCTATGGTCACCTAAAGTGTTTGGTCGGATCCTAAAGATCGACCAAACGGGTCAAGTTCGTAAGTCTAAGCGGGTGTTTAATCCGCTTGGCTTACGACTCTACACAAGCACTAATCTAAAAGTGACGAGCTAAACATGCTAAAACATGTTTAGTTAAGTTAGAAAACAGGTTTTGGTATCAAAACAAATGGTTTTGATACCTAGAAGTAGTTTGGTTACAAAATACGCAAGAATACGCATTTTGGCCGAAACTACGACTCGCCACTGAGCCTAGATAATGTGGTAATCAGTAGGTATAGTCACTAGGGACTATAACCATTGTGATTATGCTCACGTTGTGAAGTTCAAACAAACTTCACATTGACCATAAACTGGTCAATGCAGAAAGTCAAACGCGGTTTGCCTTTTAAGCTAAAAACGAAAGAAAAGAACGAAGGAATACTTACAAAGGGTCCCCGCAAGCAAATCTTGATCCAAGTAGCTCAGGTATGAAGCAAAGGCTTCAACTTAGAGCATCTTAGATCAGATTTGAATGAGGAAGAAGTGAAACTATGGTGGGTATTTATAGGAAAACAAGAACCGTTAGGATCGTTTCTTGAAAACTGAGCTTAAATCTGGACCGTACACATGTGCCGATGGTTTTCTAAAACCGTGGGAGTCCCTAATATGAGTCCATGGTATTATAAAAACCATTAAACATCAGCCCATAGTTTGCAAAACCATGGGGCTAAAACCATCAAAACTTTAAAATTGGACTATGTTCATTGAATCTGGTTAGAAATTTCAAAAATGGTCCCTGCACTTGTAAAACTTGATTTTTGGCACTTTTAAGCCCCGTTAACCCCATTTCAAGGCTCTAAAATGACGTTAAAGTATAGGGAACTCAAAACATGCTCAAAAATATCTCGGATGTCGGTTCATTTGGTCGTATGATCGCGTTATTCGCTTAATTACGACGGAAGTCGTAACGAACGCAAAAACGATCCAAATTAAGCGACGAATGAAATTTTATCATGCCAAACACTAAAATAAAATATTTTAAGGCTTACATAAATTTTTGATGTCCGGATATATTCAGAACGTAAGATATGCGCGAAAATGCAAACTTATGCACTTTTTGACGCTTTTAGTCCCTATTGATCAATAAAGTTTATTTTAGCATACCGAACCTCTCAAAGCCTATTTCTAGCTATGTAAAGGATATTTAGGATTTGTTTAACTTATGATCAAGTTCCATAATGTTCGTTACTATACAAATCGGTATAGTTTCGCAGTTTGACACAATTAGTCCCTGCGATCGAACAAGCTTGATTTCAACACACCAAACCATCCAAAACTTATTTCTAAGTTATGTGAAGGTTATTTAAGGTATGTTAAGCCTATTTCACTATTCCGAAGTGTTCGTTGCATTAAACTGGTTATATTTACACATCAGTGCGCGTATAACCCTCCAGAAAGTGATTTAAAGCTTGAAATCGAACAAGAATTGATATGTGCAAATGATACACATATTTTTACAAATCCCAAGTATGAAATGCAATATTTCAGTGGTTTGGTATTTGTTTGATGGTTGAACTGACACAGGTGTCACAGTCTCCCCTACTTTAGGAAATTTCGTCCCGAAATTTAATTTTAGGGGTAACTTGTGAAGACAACTGTGATGGTTTCGCTTTCGAACGAATCCCTTGAACCCTATGTAAAACTCTGGGCCATGTTAGGATTCTTAGCGAAATTGTCAACCCTCAAAGTGAAGTCCTTGTAGTAACAAAACATGGAGTTTCGAACTATGGACAGAAGAACGTTTCTTATGAAGACTTATCATAGGAAACTTGTGTGTGCTTGAAGTCAGTGTTAGGGAGTGTAAGATAAAATGACATCGGTCAAGGTCCAGGACTTCTCCCGTATCATTATTCTTGTCACTATAGGTCTTAGCACATGACAAAACTTGTTGTGGTTTCTATGCACTGAATTCCATAATTATGTATGCATCCATAAATACATAATTCTTTGCACAGTCCGCACAGTTCATTTCATAATGTGTAGGGGAAAAATCAATTGAATAAACATGAAGTGACTTGACTAGACCACCAAAGGATCTTTTTAACAAGGTCAATGAACGATCTTTCTAATTAGATCAACACATGATCTTCTTAACTAAACCGTCGTACGATCTCCTTAAATAGACCACTTAAGGGATCTTTTCAATTATATCATCACATGATATTCCTAACCAGATTTTCAAATCAATCTGTTTAACTAGAACACTCAAGGGGTCCAATTATAGAATAGTACTTCATAACCCAAGGAACTTAACTACAACGTAAAAGTCCATTAAGGATTTAAGATAGTACCTTTGGATATCCTACTATGAATCCCTCATATGAGGGATGGAAGATTCTTTGGATGGATCACATAAAAACACAAAACACATAAGCACATAATCACATAATTAATTAACTTGATCTTTACTTTGTTATCTTTGGACACGGGTATTTTAAAGCACACCAGGAATCCAATCCGTGGTTTTCATTTGGCAATTTAAACATCTTCAAGAATCTAACTATGGAGATAGAAAGATCTTAATAGGAATTCAGCTTTGTCCTTATTGAATTGTAATATACGTATTAAGGCATATGAATAATTCAATTAAGGGCTCCGATTTGAGCGATATTTATCCTCAAGGATCTAATTATGAGGATAGTAAGATCCTACATGGATTTTGGAATTTGTGTAACGAGAGGTGCTTCGACACCTTGCACTAGGCGTGCTTAAGTCAATACACAAGGTTGAAAGTTCATGAGGTTGAGGTACTAGATATGCCATGGCGACATATGAAGCAGAATTTGAAGGTTGAGCAGCAGCAGGATTTGTAACAACTTTGCTTTGAATTGCAAAGCGGCACATGTTAATCTGATGTCTCCATCGTCCATCGTGGGTACATTTGAAACAGGGTATCTGATTTGGATGATGACAGTTGCATTGATTTTTCCAAGGAGCGGTTCCCTTGTATGGCTTCATCCCTGAGGCGAGTCATGGTGATAGCTAAATCAACGGTCTTCTGGAGTACGATGCCTATTTGTTGGGCAATTGTAGCACCTGGTCTGGACACTCGAGTCTTGTTGCGATAAAGAGGCATTATGAAGAAAATGGAAGACATGGGAGGAAACAAGGGAAATGAAAACAGAACGCATAAAAAAATTGTGATTATTTGTTTGTTACCTAAGGCAAACAAATGAGACGGTGACTAATCAAAGTAAATGGGTCATATAATGTATCACGAAGACATGCTCGCCTATAAGTGGACACTCACCCCAAGAGTTCCCAGGTAAGAGTGACTGGTCCGATATTGCGGATTTGTACGAACACTCTAGCCTTAGATAGAAGACCCAGGGTACAGGCACCCACCCTTCCAGTTGCACATGTTCACATTATTTAGACCAAACTTTGACGAGATTTTGAAAACTTAGAAGGTTCAAAACCATATAATAAATCATCCTAGAACAGATGATTAGTTTTCAAAGCGGATTCGAAATTTGTGTTCTTATTATGGTTGTCACCTAAGGATAAGTCACGGTATTGTTTTAAAACTAAACACAAGATAACTTGTGTTAGGGTCATAGGAAGGTTATAGTCTAGGTCAAAGCATTACTAATAACCTAATTCCCTATAACCATTGGCTCTGATACCAACTTTTCTGTCACACCCCGACCACGTAAAACAACAAAACGTGGCGGAAACGTCGGGAAGTGTTGTAACAGAATCATTGTTTCATAACTATGGAATAAATAATTTCATTTTATTGAATTAATGAACTCATTGTTTTAATACAATCAAATAAGTACAACTATTATCTTTGAAATTTTAAAGTCGCTAAGGCACAAGTCCATCCTAAGTATAGCATGCACCAACAATCATCACATAACAACACCTGAAACATGTGTAAAAATAGGTACGTCAGCATAACAACGCCTGTGAGATACATAGGTTTTATTGATTTAGGATTCATGACTTATAAGTTTAAAGAAAAGTGTTTAAGAAAAGTAGTCATGATCCTTGAAAAAGGTTTTCTTTTATAAATCATACTAAAATTTATAAGAAATCAGATGATATAAAATAATAATACATAGGTAGTTAAATAATTAAGTAAAATGAGTTTGTATAAAATATATTGTTTGAAAAACAAGATTTTGATAAAAAGGTTTATAGTATATATAGAAAATATACTTTGGTTTTAAGAAAGTCGAATAAGTAATATATTAAAATATATTTCAGTTCCAAAATCGTTAACCCAAGTGTACTAAAGAACGCCACGGTATGTAATGTAATGAAAACACTTATATATAAGAAGTACCAGCGGCGTATCTACCATGTTTTCATCATATTACACCCGTCCCGTTATCTAAACACTAACCAAAACCCAATTGTTAAACAAATAGTATATTAAATATACTTTAGTTGTTAAAAATAATAATTTTCAGTAGTATATCAAAAGTATACTTTGGATTTATAAACAACATATTAAACTATGCTTTGGTTTTGAAAATAACATATCAAACTATATTTTAATGATTAACAAAATATATGTTGGTTTTGTACAATATCACATATGAGAGCATATCAAACTATACTTTTGGGAGTATAACTAAATATACAAAAAAAATGTGATTTAAGAATTCATTCAGACCTAGTGCATCAAACTACACCTTTGAGACTATAGGAATACCACAAAGGCAATCCCTATTTGGATAAAAATAAATTGGTTTCAGACATTCCATGACATCAGGAATGGGGTGTCAAATCCTATAGCGCTATATCATACTACCAACCGGTCTGGTGAACAAAAATAAGTACTATTCCAACAATTGTTGGGATTGAACCCTACCAGAGGAACAGATAATGAAAGCCAAAACCGGATCAAGACAGTGGATTCAAAATAAGCAGCTGTTTACTTTAAGCTTTCCCCTTGACAGTGGTTATCTAACAGCTGATAGATCTCAAGTACTGCTCATTGATAGTAAGGTTGATTGTATTTTGTTGAAAAACAGATCAACGAGAAATCATGTTCAAAATGATGAATCAGATGCTCTGTAAAACAACCAAGATGTCCTAAGATTCACAAATTTCAAACAATAAGTGAAGTCATGCACAAATCACACATAGTTTTCAGATCAGAAGACATGTCTGGTAACTATGATACGATTATCATCTTTCAAAACTGATTTCAACTGTTGTTATGAAATTTGTGATGATCTCATCATGTTTAATGCTAAAGTATGAACCTCAGATTAACAACACCTATGTTCATATAAACATTAGTGTTTTGCTAACATAGAAAGAGGGAAATAAAACTTTAGTCATGATGTCTTATGTGTTAAAAGGCAGATTGAGAATCCTCAAAAGGACCAAATCAACCTTGTCAAAACACATTAAGAAAATCTGGGGTCAAATCAGTCCAAATCATACGTAATGTGAGATTTGGTAATAAAACATGTACAAATGTGGCCAGATCTGTCAAAACATTACTGCAAAATGACTCTGGATTAAGGATTTCCTCAATAAAATCTCCCAGTAAGTATTTATGTACTTATGAATGGGAAGGGTAAAAAGGGAAGAAGAAAATGAACAAAACTCAAAAGTGTGTTTATCTCAAAACTTTTGTAGTCAAAAGAAAAGAGTATAAACATAAAATACTTATGAGTCCAAAGTTGGGTAAACGATGGTTATCATGCAACTGTGTGCATTCATTACTTCAGGAAAAGTTCAGGTAACAATTGTATCTCCAGTGATTGACTTTAAAAGAAGAATCTGCAATCAATTGACAAGAAAATGATCCTAAATAGTGGTTGTGACACTCGAGGTTTTTCCGAACGATCACCTTGTAATATTTTGTGTGTATATAAATATTATTAAATGGAAACGTGATTTTGTGCATGATATGTGAT
Organism: Helianthus annuus; assembly: GCF_002127325.2. NCBI lineage: Eukaryota > Viridiplantae > Streptophyta > Magnoliopsida > Asterales > Asteraceae > Helianthus > Helianthus annuus. The sequence goes on from NC_035437.2 coordinate 99,420,427, forward strand.
GTATGTATGTAGTATAGATATATTTATGAGAGCCGAAACCACGACCCGAGACCACGACTCGCAACCACTCGGTTGCGAGTGGGTCACTCGGTTGCGAGTGGGCCTTTGGGCCGTAACCGGTTTGGGTCGAAACCCCCAAGCCCAACCCGAAACACCCCATGTATATATATCCCACCTTCTCCTCACTTTCCCTCATTTGTTACAACACACAAACCCACAACACTTCTATTCTCTCTCAACTAGTAACCTTCAACAACAACACCACTCTTCTTCCTCTTTCGGTTCAAGCAAGGATTTCGGACAAGGACTCGGTCAAGACCATCACTCGTATACTCCATCTTCTCGGTTCTCTTCTCTTTGTTTTCGGCCCTCCTTTCATAACCGGTTAGTGTTATCTTCTTGGTGTATAAGATTTGTGAAATATTATGAACTAGAAATGCCTTGTATTCTTGCTTGAATGATATGTATATGAACTAGAAAAATGCTTGGTTAGTAGTATTTTGCATGATTTTTAGGAGGATTTGTGAAGTTTGGTCATATGTGAAAACCCTCATATAACATGTTTAAAGATGGCTAAAGTATAGTGATTTAGGAATGATTATGCCAACCAAAACCATGTTCAAGATTATAAAATGTATGTTTTCTTGTTTGTGCATCATGATCTTGTTAAAAATATGTGATTTTTGGTTCATGAATATATGGATTTGTTGGATATAAAAACCCTAGAAAACTATGAACACTACATGAACTTGTTTGAATATGGTTTGAAGATGTAAAAATGGCAAAGTTTGATCTAAAATTACTAATAATCAGATTAGGCAAAGTGTTAGTGCAATCTTATTGGTTGTTTCCAAATCTGGGTCTGATTTCATATGTACAATTTGGACTGATGGTTCTGCATCATCACGTGTGCATGAAAATGACAGTTTCCGACTCGCAACCGCACCGTTGCGACTCGCAACCAAGGCATGACAACTCGAAACCACGCAGTTGCGACTCGCAACCATAGCATGAAAAGTCGAAACCACGCGGTTGCGACTCGCAACCATAGCATGACAAGTCGAGACTACACAGTTGCGACTCGCAACCACAGCGTGACAAGCCGCAACCACCTGGTTGCGACTCGAGACCAGCTGGTTGCGACTGGGCTGTCCATTTTGGTTATTTGGGCCAATAGGTGTTTATTTGGGCTGCCTGTTGACTGATCTGTGTGTTACTGTTGAATGTATAAAGGTTAAGGCCGGCCCAATAACCCACTGTTTATTGTTATGCATGATACGTGGTAGATATGTGCATGTTTTTACGTGATTGCTTGTACACCGAACCTGACCCATACCGGTAACCATGTTAGGACGTGGTGACCAACGTGATTGACAAGTAACCTAAACCTACCGAGCAACCCAAGGTGAGTTCACAACTTAAAAGCATGCGTCCCGGTGGTTTGGGACACGAGACTAACAACCCTATCCCCTGGTAAAAGGGGATACCATTTACATACCTTCCCTAGTTATTGGGAACAAAACTTACTTTTCCTTCCCGGGTATTGGGAAACCTTTTGGTTAATTACTGTTTATACGGATTGCAACTAACGGCACTAAACGAAACTCTATCACTCAAGTCCCTACTACAAATACCGATTAGTCGCCGGGTTAGGCGAGCGGGTTATTAGTTGATAGCGCTATTTAGGTGTTTACCAGCCTCACACCGTGCCCTGGTTTGGGACGGTCGTGAACTAATGTACTCAGAAATCCGTCAATGATGATAGAACATTGACATTGGGGCATCCTGCGGATACGCAACGGTTACCTAGTGTTCGGTATTGGAAAAACAGTTTAGTCGCTAACTTTTGGGGTAGCTCCCCAGGGCATGTATAAACGGATAAATTAACCGGTGAAACAAAGTTTTTGGTAATTAAAACTGGATAGCTAGTGGACTCACTCAGCATTATTGTTGACCCCTTACTGCATGCTTTGCAGGTAACCAGTGACGAAGGAGCTTGCAGCTTGGGAACGTGTAGTGTCTGTTCACCCCTGTGTTGGGTGTTACCTTATTTTGAATCATGAACTTTGTTTTAAACTACCGTACTTATGCTTCCGCTACTTGTTGCTATTTTGGAACTTAAAACTTTAAACTCTGAACTTAATATTTACTAAGCTTATGAATAGTAAGTATTACTTTTGTTATCAACTTAAGTATTCGGTATAATTGGTGGCTGGATCCTGGTCGGTCACGCCCTCGAAGCGGGTGTTATCCGCAGGTGGATTTTGGGGGTGTGACAGATTGGTATCAGAGCCATTGGTTATAGTGAACTTGGTTTTAAAAAAAGGGAAAATCTTTTTGGAGGAAAACCAGACTATAACCCGTGACTCGCAACGACACTACACTCCAAGTGCAAGGCTCGACACATTTGACCTCATAAGCTCGGACCAGTGTTTACTTGTTGCTTACTTTATGTTTCCTGTTATGCTATACGTACTAGTGTGCCTAAACTAGATAGATACACCTCTCTCTTCTATCTCATTCTCGCTACACTACGACATCACACTCATATTGTGTTTTCTGGTTATGAAGACAATGAGTGGACGCAGAAGAGGAAACATTAACATGACGCAGGCTCAGTTCACTAACCTGCTTAACACGGTGGCTGCAGCTTTCGCAGCTCACCCTGGAGGTAAACTCGATATCCTAGGATGTTTAGATCCTACCGCCACATCGCCTTTTATCCCTAAATCTGTACGCTTCGCTTCTCACGAACAGGTCAGCATGCACCTGCGCAACCACCAGTGTGTACTTTCAAAACTTTCATGGACTGCAAGCCTCTCCCTTTCAACGGCACTGAGGGTGCCATAGGTCTTCTGCACTGGATTGAGAAAATTGAAGCTGTCTTTGCTGTTTGCGAGTGTCCCCCTGCGAACTGGGTGAAGTTTGCTACTGCTACGCTTGAAGGAAACGCGCTTTCTTGGTGGAAGGCGCAGATTCAGATGTTTGGATTGGAAACTGCAAATGCTACTGCATGGGAGGATTTCAAGGACATGATTAAGGATGAATACTGTCACCGGGATGACATCCACAAGCTTGAGAATGAGTACTATGAGCTCAAGATGGTTGGGTCAGAGATTGAAACTTACACCAAGCTGTCTAATGATTATGCTGCTCTTTGCCCAAACATGTCTCGACCAATGTATCGAAGAATCGAACTGTACATCAAGGGTTTGGCTCCAGAAATTCGAAGCCATGTAACTTCAGCCAACCACACCACCATTCAGCCGATCGTTCGACTTGCTCACAAACTCACTGATCAGGCCGTAGAAGAGGGCAGGTTGCCCAAAAGGATCAGTGCTACTGTCGGAACTTCTAATGACAACAAGCGTAAGTGGGAAGGAGGTCAAAGCAAGGACGCTAACCCCACTCAGGCCCCAGCACAGCAAAGGAAAACTGAAAGCAACAAAGGCACTCAGCAACAGGGTGGCTACCGGGGAAGCTACCCTAAGTGCAACAAGTGTAACAAGCACCACAATGGGGCATGTAACAAGGGCCAGTGTCAGCGATGCCACAAGATGGGGCACGACGCCAAGGATTGTCGAAGTCAGTTCCCAGCTAGACAGAATCAGCAACAACCCCAACAGCAACAGCAGCAGGGAAACAACCGGGCATGTTTTAAGTGTGGAGCTGAGGGGCACTTTAAGAAGGATTGTCCTGAACTGAACCAGAATCGCAACAATAATCAGGGAGCTGGGAACAACAATCAGAACAACAATGCTGGGAATGGTGCTAGAGGAAGAGCTTTTGTGATTGGAGCTGGAGAAGCAAGGAATGACCCCAATGTTGTGACGGGTAAGTTCCTACTCGATGATCGTTATGTTTCTGTGTTATTTGATTCCGGTGCCGATGCTAGTTATATATCTCTACGTATTAGTAAGAAGCTTAAGCGTCCGCTTTCGTTACTAAGTTCTCCTCACCTCGTCGAGTTAGCTAATGGTAGAAACATCGAGGCCTCACACGTTGTCAAGGGTTGCAAACTAGAGTTGTCTGGTCAGACATTTAGTATCGATCTTTTCCCTGTTACTCTTGGAAGCTTCGATGTCGTTATTGGTATGGATTGGTTATCCAAGCATCACGCGGAGATCCTCTGTCAAGAGAAAGCAGTTCGTATTCCTCGCCGTTCTGGCAAACCCCTCATTGTACAAGGTGGCAAAAGTGGAGAAATCTCCGGCATTATCTCGTTCTTGAAGGCCCAGAAGTGTTTACGAAAAGGGCACACCGCTATCCTAGCACTTGTCACCAACACGCAGGAAAAGGAAAAGAGGATTGAAGACTTTCCCGTAGTGCGTGACTATCCCGAGGTATTTCCTGAGGAATTACCTGGACTCCCTCCCCACCGTCAGGTCGAATTCCAAATCGAGCTAGCTCCCGGAGCAGCGCCTATAGCTCGTGCACCTTATCGACTAGCCCCCGCAGAATTGAAGGAACTCTCGACGCAACTACAAGAACTATTGGATAAAGGATTTATTCGTCCTAGTTCGTCACCCTGGGGAGCACCGGTACTCTTTGTTAAGAAGAAGGATGGCACGTTCCGAATGTGCATTGACTATCGTGAGTTGAACAAGGTTACCATCAAGAATCGTTACCCTCTCCCTCGAATCGACGACCTATTCGATCAGTTGCAAGGATCAAGCTACTATTCCAAGATTGACCTGCGATCAGGCTACCATCAGTTAAGGGTCCGTAATGAAGATATTTCCAAGACTGCATTCAGAACTCGTTATGGTCATTATGAATTCCTCGTTATGCCCTTTGGAATGACCAACGCGCCTGCGGTATTCATGGATCTCATGAACCGAGTGTGCAAACCCTACCTCGACAAGTTCGTGATCGTGTTCATAGACGACATTTTGATCTACTCGAAAAGTCAGGAAGAGCATGAACAGCACCTACGCCTTATCCTCGAACTCCTTCGCAATGAGCAACTGTATGCCAAGTTCTCGAAATGCGACTTCTGGCTTCGAGAAGTCCATTTCCTTGGGCACGTGGTTAACAAGGACGGAATCCACGTCGACCCTGCAAAGATCGACTTTATAAAGAATTGGCCTACCCCTAAGACTCCGACTGAAGTTCGCCAATTCTTGGGATTGGCAGGGTACTACCGCAGATTCATTCAGGGATTCTCAAAGATCGCTCAGCCTCTTACGGCGCTCACTCAGAAAGGCGTCACCTACAAGTGGAATGAAGCACAGGAATCTGCTTTTCAGAGGCTTAAGGATAACCTCTGCAGTGCTCCTATTCTCTCGTTACCTGAAGGAACGGACGACTTTGTGGTTTACTGCGATGCGTCTATTCATGGGCTCGGTTGCGTGTTGATGCAACGCGAGAAAGTTATTGCTTACGCCTCTCGACAACTTAAGACACACGAAAGGAACTACACAACACACGACTTGGAACTGGGAGCAGTGATATTTGCGCTTAAGATATGGAGACATTACCTATACGGTACCAAGTGCACCATTTACACCGATCACAGGAGTCTCGAGCATATCTTTAAGCAGAAGGAATTAAACATGCGACAACGCCGTTGGGTCGAACTTCTGAATGATTATGAATGCGCCATCAAGTATCATCCGGGCAAGGCCAATGTTGTGGCAGACGCCCTCAGCCGAAAAGACACTATACCTAAGCGCGTGCGAGCATTACAACTTACCATCCAGTCTAGTCTCCCTACCCAGATTCGAAATGCTCAGATTGAAGCTCTGAAACCGGAAAACATCAGGGCTGAGTCCCTGCGAGGATCGAGACAGCAACTAGAACAGAAAGAAGACGGCGCCTACTATGTGGCAGGGCGCATTTGGGTCCCACTTTACGGAGATCTACGAGAGCTTGTGATGGACGAAGCCCATAAGTCCCGTTATTCAGTACATCCTGGTTCAGATAAGATGTACCACGACTTAAGAACCACATACTGGTGGCCTGGCATGAAAGCCCACATAGCAGCCTATGTTGGCAATTGTTTGACCTGCGCAAGAGTCAAGATCGAGTATCAAAAACCAGCAGGCCTACTACAACAACCGGAAATCCCGAAATGGAAATGGGAGCAAATTTCCATGGATTTTGTTACAGGGCTACCTAGATCTCAACGCGGGAATGATACTATTTGGGTGATAATAGATCGATTGACTAAGTCTGCACACTTTCTGGCCATTAAGGAAACAGACAAGTTTTCTACCTTGGCAGAAATCTATTTAAAGGAAGTAGTCTCCAGGCACGGGGTGCCAACTTCTATTATTTCCGACCGAGACGCTCGTTTTACTTCCGAGTTGTGGCAAGCTATGCACAAATCCTTTGGCTCACGTTTGGACATGAGCACCGCTTATCACCCGCAAACGGATGGGCAGTCTGAACGCACCATCCAAACCCTGGAAGACATGCTTAGAGCATGTGTGATCGATTTTGGCAAGAACTGGGAGAAGCATCTGCCGCTGGTGGAATTCTCCTACAACAACAGCTATCACACTAGTATTCAGGCGGCACCTTTTGAGGCATTGTACGGTCGTAAATGCCGATCACCTCTCTGCTGGGCGGAAGTCGGTGATAGTCAACTCACAGGCCCAGAACTGGTAGTAGGTACAACGGAAAAGATTTCCCAGATCAGGCAACGCATGGCGGCAGCTCGTGACCGTCAGAAAAGCTACGCTGATAAGCGTAGGAAACCACTAGAATTCCAGGTCGGGGACCGGGTTCTACTTAAAGTCTCACCCTGGAAGGGTGTGGTCCGTTTCGGTAAACGAGGCAAGCTGAATCCACGGTATGTTGGACCATTCGAAATTACCGAGAAAATCGGTAAGGTTGCTTATAGATTAAACCTGCCTGTAGAGCTGAGTGCAGTGCACAACGTTTTTCACGTATCTAACCTGAAGAAGTGTTTGTCGGATGAAACACTTGTGATTCCTTTTAAGGAACTGACGATTGATGAACAGCTACACTTTACTGAGGAACCGATTGAGATCACGGATCGAGAAATCAAAACCCTCAAACGTAGCCAGATACCCCTTGTACGAGTTCGTTGGAACTCACGGCGCGGCCCAGAGTTTACCTGGGAGCGGGAGGACCAGATGAAGTCCAAGTATCCCCAGTTGTTCCCAAACGAAAACCCCAGCACTGAAGCTACAACCGAATTTCGGGACGAAATTCCAAACTAACGGGGGGATGATGTGACACCCCGTTGAAACACGCTAGCTTGGCAGTGGCTGCTTCAACTTTCGGGACGAAAGTTCTTAAAACTTGGGGATAATGTGACACTCGAGGTTTTTCCGAACGATCACCTTGTAATATTTTGTGTGTATATAAATATTATTAAATGGAAACGTGATTTTGTGCATGATATGTGATGTATGTATGTAGTACAGATATATTTATGAGAGCCGAAACCACGACCCGAGACCACGACTCGCAACCACTCGGTTGCGAGTGGGTCACTCGGTTGCGAGTGGGCCTTTGGGCCGTAACCGGTTTGGGTCGAAACCCCCAAGCCCAACCCGAAACACCCCATGTATATATATCCCACCTTCTCCTCACTTTCCCTCATTTGTTACAACACACAAACCCACAACACTTCTATTCTCTCTCAACTAGTAACCTTCAACAACAACACCACTCTTCTTCCTCTTTCGGTTCAAGCAAGGATTTCGGACAAGGACTCGGTCAAGACCATCACTCGTATACTCCATCTTCTCGGTTCTCTTCTCTTTGTTTTCGGCCCTCCTTTCATAACCGGTTAGTGTTATCTTCTTGGTGTATAAGATTTGTGAAATATTATGAACTAGAAATGCCTTGTATTCTTGCTTGAATGATATGTATATGAACTAGAAAAATGCTTGGTTAGTAGTATTTTGCATGATTTTTAGGAGGATTTGTGAAGTTTGGTCATATGTGAAAACCCTCATATAACATGTTTAAAGATGGCTAAAGTATAGTGATTTAGGAATGATTATGCCAACCAAAACCATGTTCAAGATTATAAAATGTATGTTTTCTTGTTTGTGCATCATGATCTTGTTAAAAATATGTGATTTTTGGTTCATGAATATATGGATTTGTTGGATATAAAAACCCTAGAAAACTATGAACACTACATGAACTTGTTTGAATATGGTTTGAAGATGTAAAAATGGCAAAGTTTGATCTAAAATTACTAATAATCAGATTAGGCAAAGTGTTAGTGCAATCTTATTGGTTGTTTCCAAATCTGGGTCTGATTTCATATGTACAATTTGGACTGATGGTTCTGCATCATCACGTGTGCATGAAAATGACAGTTTCCGACTCGCAACCGCACCGTTGCGACTCGCAACCAAGGCATGACAACTCGAAACCACGCAGTTGCGACTCGCAACCATAGCATGACAAGTCGAAACCACGCGGTTGCGACTCGCAACCATAGCATGACAAGTCGAGACTACACAGTTGCGACTCGCAACCACAGCGTGACAAGCCGCAACCACCTGGTTGCGACTCGAGACCAGCTGGTTGCGACTGGGCTGTCCATTTTGGTTATTTGGGCCAATAGGTGTTTATTTGGGCTGCCTGTTGACTGATCTGTGTGTTACTGTTGAATGTATAAAGGTTAAGGCCGGCCCAATAACCCACTGTTTATTGTTATGCATGATACGTGGTAGATATGTGCATGTTTTTACGTGATTGCTTGTACACCGAACCTGACCCATACCGGTAACCATGTTAGGACGTGGTGACCAACGTGATTGACAAGTAACCTAAACCTACCGAGCAACCCAAGGTGAGTTCACAACTTAAAAGCATGCGTCCCGGTGGTTTGGGACACGAGACTAACAACCCTATCCCCTGGTAAAAGGGGATACCATTTACATACCTTCCCTAGTTATTGGGAACAAAACTTACTTTTCCTTCCCGGGTATTGGGAAACCTTTTGGTTAATTACTGTTTATACGGATTGCAACTAACGGCACTAAACGAAACTCTATCACTCAAGTCCCTACTACAAATACCGATTAGTCGCCGGGTTAGGCGAGCGGGTTATTAGTTGATAGCGCTATTTAGGTGTTTACCAGCCTCACACCGTGCCCTGGTTTGGGACGGTCGTGAACTAATGTACTCAGAAATCCGTCAATGATGATAGAACATTGACATTGGGGCATCCTGCGGATACGCAACGGTTACCTAGTGTTCGGTATTGGAAAAACAGTTTAGTCGCTAACTTTTGGGGTAGCTCCCCAGGGCATGTATAAACGGATAAATTAACCGGTGAAACAAAGTTTTTGGTAATTAAAACTGGATAGCTAGTGGACTCACTCAGCATTATTGTTGACCCCTTACTGCATGCTTTGCAGGTAACCAGTGACGAAGGAGCTTGCAGCTTGGGAACGTGTAGTGTCTGTTCACCCCTGTGTTGGGTGTTACCTTATTTTGAATCATGAACTTTGTTTTAAACTACCGTACTTATGCTTCCGCTACTTGTTGCTATTTTGGAACTTAAAACTTTAAACTCTGAACTTAATATTTACTAAGCTTATGAATAGTAAGTATTACTTTTGTTATCAACTTAAGTATTCGGTATAATTGGTGGCTGGATCCTGGTCGGTCACGCCCTCGAAGCGGGTGTTATCCGCAGGTGGATTTTGGGGGTGTGACAGTGGTCATAATAACTTGAGAATGACGTGATCATAAGCCTTTTTTTTTGGAAGTTACCAGATCCTTTTGATGTTATTTTCAAAATAACCTTTATTTTTAGAAAGGTGTTTTTCTCAAATAAAACCGGATATATTTTTTATATTTTGAACTTTTACTCTTTTTAAATAGTAAAAGTCTCTTTCGCCGGTCAGGAGGTAATTTCCTTATTTTTGTGTGAAGTTACTTTCCTTAAAAATAGATCAAAAGGAAAAGGTACATGTGTCAAGCTCAAGTTTGTTTTATCACAGATCAAAAATTGATTGTTAACAGATGTTAAAATACTGAGATACTCATGTTCTAATTCAGACAATTAGACACAAAATGAGTAGCCTTAGTAAAAAGTTTTCATCATCTGGCATGCTAAACCACTGTCAGGAATAATGAATATGTGGTAAAACCTAGAACATAAATTCCTAAAAAACTGATGATAAAATAAATTCACAACTTGCATCTAAAATGTAATTTAAGTATAGCATTCCTGCAGATCAACATATGTTGGACATGATATTGTGTTTACACAAGATAAAATCAATTCCCTCATCTGAACAAGTAGATGCTCAAATTATTTGTCAAAAGTTCAACCACTGTTTGCACTAACTGTTGCTGAGTTAACGGTTTTCATTAATTTACCAATGTTTTCCCTTAACTACTGTTGTCATCAAACATCTGTTTCCTAAAGTCTGTCCACTGCTGAAAGTCAACCTCTGCTTTCTCATTTTCATGATATACACTGTTGCTCAAAATCAGTGTTGTATCCACTGATATGCTAACCACTGATGGTAAAAAGCACCCACTGTTTCATTTATTACAGTTGTATCCACTGATATTTGCTTCGTCAGTGGCTCTCTAAGCAACTGTTCTCCATTATTCATCGTCTCATCAGAGGTTGACACGTGTTCAGTTTTTAGCCATCAGATCATTATAACCGCTGCCACATCAGCACTCACTTTTTCCCTAAATAAAAACCTGATTAAACCCAAACAGGGGCTCACACTGTCGAATTGAATTCCAAAATTCTCTTCTCAAAGCAGTTTCCCACTCTTCTTCGCAAAAACTTTCTTCGATCTTCTTCATAAAAAATGACGAAACCGAAATCAAAATCAAAATCATCTTCTTCATCTGCTCCGAAAGACGCCACTTAAATGGCCGCTGAACCCACTGAAATCCGTTACAAATACCCTCACACCTATTTGGGTATACTCACAAAACCCACAACCACCAACACCTTCGACTCCATCATCGACATCTTATCTGCATCAAAGTACAAAACTTTGTTAACAGCAGACGCTCCCATTTATATACAAACCCAGAGATAGTTCTGGAACAATGCTACCCTTGAAAAACAAGGAGACACTGTCACAGCCATCACCTCCTCTATATAGGGTAAAAAGATTCAAATTTCTCCACAATCCATTTCAGAAGTCTTTAAACTCGATGATCAAAAAGGTAAAACCTCTTTTTCAAAAACTGAGTTGAAAAATGATTTTATGAATAAGGGGTATGCAGAACAATCAAAAAGAGATACCTTACAAAAAGGTTATTTCCCTTCTGCACCCAGGTTTTTATTTCACACTCTTTTGATGTGTGTTTCTAATAAAACAACCGCTTTTAACGAAATACCATCAAAGATCCAATGCCTGGGATATGCTATTTTAAATAATGAAAATTTTAATTATTCCCAGGAGATCTTTGATGATTTGGTAAAAAATGTTGATAGCAAAGCATTTCTGCTCTTTCCAAGGTTTCTAAACTATTATTTTGAACAAAAAATTGAAAAAGAAGATGCAGAATTGCCCAAACAAGGTGCTCGCTTTAAAATAAATGGTTTAACGCCTGAAACATTCTCTGGAATGTTGGCACCTATAAAAACAAAAGCAGAGGTGCCTGAGCAGAATTTAGCAGATGAAACTGCTCCTCAGGTATCGGCTGCTGAGCCCACTGCTCCAGGTGATCAAAGCAGCACACCCACTGTTTTGAAACCCACACCTGCCACCACTAAAAAGACCAAAAAGAAAACATCCAGAAAGCCCCCCAAACCCAAAACAAAGGCACCTCTGAAAGATGAGATCCCAGAGCAACTGCCAGTGACAACACAAATGTCACCAATAACCACTGCTGCTACTTCCTCACAGCAGATGGAAGAAAGATCTCCTTCCTTGCCTCAAACTCCTCCTGCATCCTCACAAAAGGATCAGGTTGTAAACACAGGGACCCCACAATATGAAGCTCTGGACCCACTCGGATCCATCTTCCACAGTCCTGATCCCAAGGACATGTCTCTTTCAACTCCTTTATCTTCACCCCTCATATTACCACAATCCATGTTACCCTTGTTGCATGCAGTGAATATAGCTCAGACAGAAACCAGTTCCTCTCAATCACCTATCACTGAGAGTATACTCCCACAAGTGACTGGGTCTGATGTCTATACCTCTGCTATCACAGCAACAACTGAGGAGGTTACACTGTAGGAGTTACAAGTAACACCTGTCAGTAGTTCAAGTGGAGCAGCCACTACAAATGTTGAACCCACTGGTTTACATTTGGACAGTGGTTACATTCATAAGACTCCCTTGAAGGCAATTTCTTCAATAGCACCCCTGAGAACCACCAGTGAGGTTGTTCTGCCCACTGGTACCCTCAAAAGGCTATCAAGTGCTGAAGAAAGAAGTCCCTAGTACCAAGAACAAGGGGCATCAATGAATGACTTTTGGGATTCAGTTCCTAAGTCACACATTGGCACAACCACTGCTGGTGGGGATTCAGATGATCCCATTAACTTGGGTGATGATTCAAAATATCAGGAATTGACGGGCAGAGTTGAAAATCTGGAGACCTCAGTTGTTGAAATAAAGGATATGGTGCAACAGCTGCTAAAAGCTTAAAAAGCACAATCCACTGCTGCTCCAGCTCAAGCACCTACACAACCTGCACCTGCTGCAAATGAGCTATGGAATATGTTCCAACCACTGCTGGAAAGACAAAAACAGATGGCTGATCAGCAGCATGCTATACATGTACAAAAGCTGACAAATATGGTGGAATCAAGGTTTAAAGATACTCAGTCAGACATCAAAGCTATCAAGGCTCATATCCAAAGTACCACTGGAAAAATTCCTCCCACTGTCCTTTTCATGAATGAACCTTTCCCAGATAATGCCAAAAAGGGGGAGAAGATCAAGTGGAAGAAGAAGGGAATTGAAGATGGTATCTACATTGAGCCAGAAAAGAATAGCCAAGCCAAAGCTGCAGTATCAACACACACCACATCACTACACACCACTACAACCACTGCTCCACCATCATCATCATCTGTGATCACATCACCATCACCAAAACCAAATTCACCACCAAAAACAGCCACCCCATCATCACCTCCTGCCAAAAAGCAGAAGACAGCAGATGTTACAACATCTGCTATAATGACAACAGTGGTTGAAACACCTGTTGTTTCAACAATTGTTAGTCAATCACAAACCACCTCTCAAATGACTACCATTCCAACCCCTGCTCAAAAGCAGAAGACATCTACTGACACATCAGTAGTTGTAATGACGACAGAGGTTGAAACACCTGCTGTTTCAACAGCTGTTAGTCAACAATCCACCACTGCTCTCACCATTCCTACATCACAACCAGCAACGCTTTACACCAGAAAAAGAAATCTTACTCAGGCAAATGAGGACAAATATGATCCTATTGCTGCAAAATATCCACTGGAACTAAAAGCTATAAAAAATGAGATGAGACAGTTCTACACTGATGATGATCCTTCAAACAGAAGATTCCCTTCACTCATAGGCTTCATAGTCCCAGAAGACATGGATGAATATCTTGAGCTCAAAGCAAGGCAGGCTAAGATAAGAGCCAAGATTGAATGTGAAGGTCAAAGTGACGAAGCCATCTCTGAAAAATTGGAATTCTTGCTCACAAAAGTTAAGCAGATGGAAGATTTTGCACAAGAGCTAAGCAAAGAAAAGGCAGACCAATGAAATAAAATAAGAGAAGAATATCTTGCTTATATCATGAAAGAAAAATTCTATCGTGCTGAAGAAAAACAATTTAAAGAATGGCCAATAGTTGCTCTAAAGCATGAGGCAAACAGGACTGAAAGAATTAAAAATGATCCAAGAAAGAAGAAGACAACTCCAAATTCGATCAAATACAAAAAGCTCATTGCTGACCTCACATCTGAATATAAAAGGAAGAAGCAAGAACTGGTGGATGCAAAAGTAGATACTGCCACTGCCATAGTAAAATGGACAAAGCAGTACACTGATGAAGCTTATGAAAGGCTTAAGAAAAGGAGGATAACTGTCTCAGGCACTCCAATCAAGCCCGACTACAAAAAGCTGGAACAACAGTTAAATGCTCTTCAATCACTGGTCACATCTGTAGACAATCCTATCCTTGTGACAAACCAAGAAGAAGGGAAATCATTGACCAGTGAGGATGTGAAAGAAAAGGAAGATGAGTACTTCAAGGATGCCATCAAGAAAATGGATCTAAAAGAAGATAGATCAGCTAAGCTTCAAGACCTTGCCAAAAAGGTATTAACCAAACCTGCATCACCAAATGACTCAGCAGAAATATCAGACATTGAGCCAGATCAACAAAAGAGACAAGAGCAGATTGAAAAGGAAACTGCAGAAGACATAGCTGCAACAAATGATGTCATTGAAATGGCCCTCAAACAAATGTCTGATAGCTTACAACTTTTCACAAGGCCAACATCTCCAAACTCATCTGGAAATAAATCTCTCCCAAGAAACCCATTAGGATTAAAAGTACTAAAGTGGATGTCTGATCAAAAGACCCACATATTGACCTTGGTCAGATCCAATGGCGAAGTGAAGTACATATCAAGGAAAGAAGCACTAGGCCTTAGTGTTGAAGATTTGCAGGATCTCCTTGAACTTACACTGTGTAGGGATGATGATGACTCAAGATCCAAGGATTTTGAAGTAGAATTTAAAAGACAAGCTAAGGAACTTCAGATGAGAAATAAAGATCCAGAATAATGAAGGGTTTTGGCATTATCTGTTCCAGGGGGAGATTGTTGGGATTGAACCCTACCAGAGGAACAGATAATGAAAGCCAAAACTGGATCAAGACAGTGGATTCAAAATAAGCAGCTGTTTACTTTAAGCTTTCCCCTTGACAGTGGTTTTCTAAAAGCTGATAGATCTCAAGTACTGCTCAATGGAACAACTGATGACTCAAACACTGATGAAACTCTAAAGACTGCTGAAGACAAACACTGACGCTCTATCTATTGATGTTTCTTAAGTACTGTTGAAGGCACAAGCACTGCCCATTCAAGGACTGATCACCTTTGAAGAAAGCACCGATGCTCAACATCAGTGCTCAGGCTACATCAGTGGAAAGTGAAGCAGTAGTTTTCCTATGTTTTGTATTTTACTTATAATCAGTTGTTAGATATCAGTAGTTTGTATCGAATAGTGTTTTCAGGTTGTTAGGTTGTTAGATGTCACTATCATGGTGACGTCAGCTGAGATGCCTCAGTGGTTTGGTTTGCCTATAAATGCAACAGTGCCCTGTACTGTTACATTTGATTGACTAAGTGGGTTCTTCTCCTCATTTCTAATCCTTTCATCTTGTGCAACCAACCCTGAAGTATCAGGCTGAGGGGGAGCTTAGCTCTGTAAGCATGCTTGTAATCATTTGCTTTGTAATTGAATCATTCGACTTAAAGTGAAGCATGTGTTTATCAAACTATTTTCTCTTTGATTGTGTTTACAAAGTTTGTTTGCATTTCCGCTGCACTTAATCTTATTTTATATCCATTGATTTGTCAAATTTATACAAACAAGCACAATCATGACAGCCTCCGATCCTAACAATTGGTATCAGAGCTCGGACAGTCAAATTCGATCTAACAATCAATTTGACGTAACAGTTCAGCTCAAAATTCATTGATACTAAGGTTGATTGTATTTTGTTGAAAAACAGAGCAACGAGAAATCATGTTTAAAATGATGAATCAGATGCTCTGTAAAACAACCAATATGTCATAAGATTCACAAATTTCAAACAATAAGTGATGTCATGCACAAATCACACATAGTTTTCAGATCAGAAGACATGTCTGGTAACTATGATATGATTATCATCTTTCAAAATTGATTTCAACTGTTGTTATGAAATTTGTGATAATCTCATCATGTTTAATGCTAAAGTATGAACCTCAGATTAACAAAACCTATGTTCATATAAACATTAGTATTTTGCTAACATAGAAAGAGGGAAATAAAACTTTAGTCATGAAATCTTATGTGTTAAAAGGCAGATTGAGAATCCTCAAAAGAACCAAATCAACCTTGTCAAAACACATTAAGAAAATCTGCGGTCAAATCAGTCCAAATCATACGTAATGTGAGATTTGGTAATAAAACATGTACAAATGTGGCCAGATCTGTCAAAACATTACTGCAAAATGACTCTGGATTAAGGATTTCCTCAATAAAATCTCCCAGTAAGTATTTATGTACTTATGAATGGGAAGGGTAAAAAGGGAAGAAGAAAATGAACAAAACTCAAAAGTGTGTTTATCTCAGAACTTTTGAAGTCAAAAGAAAAGAGTATAAACATAAAACACTTATGAGTCCAAAGTTGGGTAAACGATGGTTATCATGCAACTGTGTGCATTCATTAATTCAAGAAAAGTTCAGGTAACAATGGTATCTCCAGTGATTGACTTTAAAAGAAGAATTTGCAATCAATTGACAAGAAAATGATCCTAAATAGTGGTCATAATAACTTGAGAATGATGTGATCATAAGCCTTTTTTTGGAAGTTACCAGATCCTTTTGATGTTATTTTCAAAATAACCTTTATTTTTAGAAAGGTGTTTTTCTCAAATAAAACCGGATATATTTTTTATATTTTGAACTTTTACTCTTTTTAAATAGTAAAAGTCTCTTTCGCCGGTCAGGAGGTAATTTCCTTATTTTTGTGTGAAGTTACTTTCCTTAAAAATAGATCAAAAGGAAAAGGTACATGTGTCAAGCTCAAGTTTGTTTTATCACAGATCAAAAATTGATTGTTAACAGATGTTAAAATACTGAGATACTCATGTTCTAATTCAGATAATTAGACACAAAATGAGTAGCCTTAGTAAAAAGTTTTCATCATCTGGGATGCTAAACCACTGTCAGGAATAATGAATATGTGGTAAAACCTAGAACATAAATTCCTGAAAAACTGTTGATAAAATAAATTGACAACTTGCATCTAAAATGTAATTTAAGTATAGCATTCCTGCAGATCAACAGATGTTGGACATGATATTGTGTTTACACAAGATAAAATCAATTCCCTCATCTGAACAAGCAGATGCTCAAATTATTTGTCAAAAGTTCAACCACTGTTTGCACTAACTGTTGCTGAGTTAATGGTTTTTCATTAATTTACCAATGTTTTCCCTTAACTACTGTTGTCGTCAAACATCTGTTTCCTAAAGTCTGTCCACTGCTGAAAGTCAACCTATGCTTTCTCATTTTCATGATATACACTGTTGCTCAAAATCAGTGTTGTATCCACTGATATGCTAACCACTGATGGTAAAAAGCAACCACTGTTTCATTTATTACCGTTGTAACCACTGATATTTGCTTCGTCAGTGGCTCTCTAAACAACTGTCCTCCAATATTCATCGTCTCATCAGAGGTTGACATGTGTTCAATTTTTAGCCATCAGATCATTATAACCGCTGCCACATCAGCACTCACTTTTTCCCTAAATAAAACCCTGATTAAACCCAAACAGGGGCTCACACTGTCGAATTGAATTCCAAAATTCTCTTCTCAAAGCAGTTTCCCACTCTTCTTCGCAAAAACTTTCTTCGATCCTCTTCATCAAAAATGACGAAATCTTATCTGGGTATACTCACAAAACCCACAACCACCTACACCTTCGACTCCATCATCGACATCTTATCTGCATCAAAGTACAAAACTTTGTTAACAGCAGACGCTCCCATTTATCTACAAACCCAGAGAGAGTTCTGGAACAATGCTACCCTTGAAAAACAAGGAGACACTGTCACAGCCATCAACTCCTCTATACAGGGTAAAAAGATTCAAATTTCTCCACAATCCATTTCAGAAGTCTTTAAACTCGATGATCAAAAAGTTAAAACCTCTTTTTCAAAAACCAAGTTGAAAAATGATTTTATGAATAGGGGGTATGAAGAACAATAAAAAAGAGATACCTTACAAAAAGGTTATTTCCCTTCTGCACCGAGGTTTTTATTTCACACTCTTTTGATGTGTGTTTCTAATAAAACAACCGCTTTTAACGAAATACCATCAAAGATCCAATGCCTGGGATATGCTATTTTAAATAATGAAAATTTTAATTATTCCCATGAGATCTTTGATGATTTGGTAAAAAAATGTTGATAGCAAAGCATTTCTGCTCTTTCCATGGTTTCTAAACTATTATTTTGAACAAAAAGTTGAAAAAGAAGATGCATAATTGCCCAAACAAGGTGCTCACTTTAAAATAAATGGTTTAACGCCTGAAACGTTCTCTAGAATGTTGGCACCTATAAAAACAAAAGAAGAGGTGCCTGAGCAGAATTTAGCAGATGAAACTGCTCCTCAGGTATCGGCTGCTGAGCCCACTGCTCCAGGTGATCAAAGCAGCACACCCACTGTTTTGAAACCCACACCTGCCACCACTAAAAAGACCAAAAAGAAAACATCCAGAAAGCCCCCCAAACCCAAAACAAAGGCACCTCTGGAAGATGAGATCCCAGAGCTACTGCCAGTGACAACACAAATGTCACCAATAACCACTGCTGCTACTTCCTCACAGCAGATGGAAGAAAGATCTCCTCCCTTGCCTCAAACTCCTCCTGCATCCTCACAAAGGATCAGGTTGTAAACACAGGGACCCCACAATATGAAGCTCTGGACCCACTCAGATCCATCTTCCATAGTCCTGATCCCAAGGACATGTCTCTTTCAAATCCTTTATCTTCACCCCTCATATTACCACAATCCATGTTACCCTTGTTGCATGCAGTGAATATAGCTCAGATACAAACCAGTTCCTCTCAATCACCTATCACTGAGAGTATACTCCCACAAGTGACTGGGTCTGATGTCTATACCTCTGCTATCACAGCAACAACTGAGGAGGTTACACTGCAGGATGTCACACCCCGACCACGTAAAATATCAAATCGTGGCGGAAACGTCGGGGAGTGTTGTAACAGAATTATTGTTCCACAACCAAGGTAATTTAAATAATATTTTATTCGTCACCCAAGGGTGGAATACATTGTTTCAAACGAGAACCCACAAGTTATATTGTCTTAATATAAAAAGAAACAAAGTACATAACAAGTTTTAACTAGTCTAGATCCATTTTATCGTCACTAAGGCCCAAGTCCACCCTAGTGTATCACGATCATCCTATGCATTTGCTCCTGAAACACATGTGAAAATAGGTACGTCAGCATAAAAATGCCTGTGAGATACATAGGTTTTGTGAAAATAGGATCCATGGCTTAGGTTTTTAGAAAAATGTTTAATGAAATGTAGTCATGAACCTTGTTGATTGTATTGTTTGTAAATCATTTGAAAAACGATGGTAGATATGTATTTTTGAAAGAATAATGTATGGTTAAATGAATAACCAAGTAAAATAAGTTGTATAAAACAAGTTGTTTGTAAAACAATGTATTGTGAAAATATGTTATATAGCTAAACTGAAATGATTTAAACAACGCTGCAATGCGTAATATCATACAAACACTTATATATAGGAAGTACCAGCGGCGTATCCACCATGTTTGTATCATATTACACACGCCTCGTTACTTAAATCACTTACCCAAACAAACCACCAATGTAAACATGTTTATGTTTAACCAAATGTCAAAATGTTTATGCGAAAAACCATGTCTAACGTCAAGTGTAAATCATGTAATGTGTGTAACAATGTCAAAATGTCTATGTCAATGTCAATCATGTCATGTGTAAACAAAATGTCGTGTATGGTAAGTGAAATATGTATCAACTAAACCGTAGGTGAAAATGCACAAAACAAAGTATTGAAGTAAAACTCAGTTTAAATCAACGTTATGTTTTATGGAAATGCATGCTATACTGAATACAAACATTTATGCGGTATTGTGAAAATGCATACATCCAAGCCTTGTGACTGTGGTGATAAACCTTTAAACAAATTAAAGGTCTATCGGTTTTTATGTTTAAATCGAATTCGGTCATTCCTTTCATCCAAACATACCCAGGATGTCAGGAACGGGAGTTGTCAATTCCTATGGTACCACTACCTACTAACAAGCGGCGTGATCAAAGTTAATGAATGTATATTGTCCCACTTAAACAAACCAAATGTCATACCCAAAATATAAACATGTGAAAACAATGCACTAAGTATGTAATCAAATGTACACACCTAGCGTGAAATATCATGTAAAACAAATGTACGAAGTATGATGAACATACATAGCATGAAAATGGTAAATCAAATGTACTAAGTATGATGAACATACATAGCATGAAAACGTCATGTAAAACAAGTGTACTAAGTATGATGAACATACATACCATGAAAATGTCATGTAAACAAGTGTACTAAGTATGATAAACATACTTAGCATGAAAATGTCATGTAAACAAGTGTACTAAGTATGATAAACATACATAGCATGAAAACGTCATGTAAAACAATGTACAAATGAACATAGCAAGTATATAATGCGAAAACATGAAAAGCATGAAAGTAACAAGTAGGCACATGTGTTTCACCCCAAAATGTTTGGAAAACAGTAAAAGAGGGGTACTATGTACTCACTTGAGAATGCTTAGAAGTCGTAGGATAACCACCAAGCAATGCTAGAAGATCACGGAATCAAACGGCACCTATATAGGTATCTATATTAATAAACGGACCTATCGGAGGATCGGGTAGTACGAGGGTTCGTAAACCAAATAAGTATGGGAACTTATGTAATATGGTTTAACAAAGCCTACATACTAAAACAAAACCTATCCTAAGTGCTTTTGACCCATTACGACCCGTTTAGGTAGCTTACGCTACTTTAACGCGTCGTACGCGTAAAACGCGTTCGGAAAGCCTAACTAGCCCTATGATAAACAAGATATGCCTTAACATGTTCAATATTGTTGTTAAATCAGTTTAGATACCAAAAATTATGTTACATAGGCTTAAAATGAATTTTGGTGTAAAAAGGGTATTTTGGTAATTTACCTAAGGCACATACGTTACCTATCATACAACTAGTTAAACGATGTGACCATAAGGTATAACCTCGGAAGGTTATTCCCTATACAACTATGGTCACCTAAAGTGGTTGGTCGGATCCTAATGATCAACCAAATGGGTCGGGTTCGTAAGCATAAGCGATTGATTAGATCGCTTACCTTACGACCCTTAGACAAGCACAAAACTAGTAGCGACGAGCTAAACATGCTAGAACATGTTTAGTGAATTTAGAAAACAGGTTTGGTATTAAAACAAACGGTTTTAATACCCTAGAGTAGTTTGGTTACAAAATACGCGAGAAAAACGCGTTTTGGCCGAAACTACGACTCGTCACTGAGCCTAGATAACGTGGTAATCAGTAGGTATAGTCACTAGGGACTATAACCATCGTGATTACGCTCACGTTATGAAGTTCAAACGAACTTCGCGTTGACCAAAAACTGGTCAATGCAGAAAGTCAAACGCAGTTTGACTTTAATGCTAAAACGAACGAAAAACGC
The DNA here is from genome assembly GCF_002127325.2 of Helianthus annuus. NCBI lineage: Eukaryota > Viridiplantae > Streptophyta > Magnoliopsida > Asterales > Asteraceae > Helianthus > Helianthus annuus. Next base: position 99,441,906 of record NC_035437.2, read on the forward strand.
GAAAGAATACTTACAGAAGGTCCCCGCAAGATTGATTTCCGAGTATTTCTCAGGTATGAAGTGTTTATAACTCCAACTTAGAGAAAATCTCAGAATCAAGTGTGAGGGAAATGGGCAAGGCATGGGGGGGTATTTATAGATTTGGTAGAGCCGTTAAGATCGTTCCTCGTTATCCGAGATTCAATCCTAGCCGTACACATCAAGCCCATAGTTTTAGAAAACCATGGGGGCCCCTAAAGCAGCCCATAGACTCAACAAAACCATGTGCAAGGGTGGGTAACAGCTGGAAATGGCTGGAATGCAATTCTGCTGATCTGGGCATGGCTTACGGACCGTAAGCATACCCATACGGTTCGTAAGGACTCTGCAGACCAGCAGATTTTGTATTTTGGCAGTTTTGGTCCCTGTGCGCGTATAGTCGTGTTTTGGCACTTCTAACACCCGTCAAACCCATTTTTGAGCTCTACAAGGATGTTAAAGTATAGGGAACATAAAACATGCTCAAAAATATGTCGGATGTCGGTTCGTTTGGCCGTACGATTGCGTTGTTCGGTTAATTACGACGGAAGTCGTAACGGACGCAAAAACGGTCCAAATTGCGCGACGAATGGATTTTTGACAAGCCAAACACTAAAACATAATATTTTAATGCTTACATAAATTTTTGGATGTCCGGAAGTATTCAGAACGTAAGTTATGCGCGAAAATGGAAACTTATGCACTTTTTAACGCTTTTAGTCCCTGAATGAGCATAAAGTTTATTTTAGCACACCGAACCCCTCAAAGCCTATTTCTAAGCTATGTAAAGGATATTTAAGGTGTGTTTAACTTATGATCATGTTCCGGAATGTTCGTTACAGTTCAAATCGGCATACTTTCGCAGTTTGTCAATTTTAGTCCCTGTAAGCGAATTGACTGGATTTTGCCATACCAAAGCCTTCAAAACTTATATCTAAGTTATGTAAAGGTTATTTAAGGTATGTTAAGCATGAATTGATGTTCCGGAGTATTTGTCGTGTTTAACTGATTACGTTTACGCACCAGTTTGCGTATAATTCTCCAGAAAGCGATATAGAGTTTGAAATCGAATAAAAGTCAAAACATGAAAAACATCAAACATAAACAAACAGACATAGGGATCAATTAACTTTATTTCATTGATAATTGAACTGTTTACAATGATCACAAGCACAAATGTCACAGTCTCCCCTACTTGTGGAAATTTCGTCCCGAAATTTGTTTAGAGGAAACTCGTGGGAATAGATGTGGATATTTCGCCTTCATTTGATCTTCACGTTCCCAAGTAAACTCAGGTCCACGTTTAGATTCCCAGCGAACTTTAACCAACGGAATGCGCTTGCGTTTAAGCCATTTGACTTCACGATCCATAATTTCCACAGGTTTCTCAACAAATTGAAGTGTTTTATCAACACGGATTTCGTCAAGTGGTATGTGGAGGTTCTCATCAGCTAAACACTTTTTGAGATTGGATACGTGGAAAGTTGGATGAACATTTCCAAGTTCGGGAGGTAATGCAAGTCTGTAGGCTACCTTGCCGATTCTTTCGACGATCTTGAATGGTCCAACGTATCTAGGTGCAAGTTTTCCTTTCTTTCCAAATCTGATCACACCTTTCCAAGGTGAGACCTTAAGTAATACACGATCACCGACTTGGAATTCTAAGGGCTTGCGTCGTTGGTCCGCGTAACTCTTTTGACGGCTTCGAGCTGCCTGTAAGTTATCACGAACTTTCTTAACCTTGTCAGTTGTCTTTAGAATGAGGTCAGGTCCAGTAAGCTGAGCCTCACCTATTTCATTCCAGCAGACTGGTGAACGACATTTTCGACCATAGAGAGCCTCGAAAGGAGCCATGTTGATGCTGGAGTGATAACTATTGTTGTAGGAGAATTCAATCAATGGAAGATGTGAATCCCAACTACCACCAAAATCGATCACACAAGCTCTAAGCATATCCTCCAGTGTCTGGATTGTTCTTTCAGTTTGGCCATCTGTTTGTGGATGATATGCTGTGCTAAGATTGAGTTGGGTCCCCATAGCAGATTACATGGTTCTCCAAAAATGAGAAGAGAAACGAGCATCTCTATCAGAAATAATGTTCAAGGGAACACCATGTTGAGATACAATTTCATCCACATAGATTTTAGCCAGATCTTCAGCAGATAGATTCTCACGGATCGGCAGGAAATGCGCTGACTTTGTAAGACGATCAACAACTACCCAGATGGCATCATGACCTTTCTTAGTGCGCGGGAGTTTGGTAATGAGATCCATAGCAATGTTTTCCCATTTCCAAACTGGGATCTCAGGTTGCTCCAAAAGACCATAAGGATGCTGGTGTTCAGCCTTAACCTTGAGACAAGTAAGGCATTTTGAAACGTACAAGGCAATGTCTTTCTTCACACCAGGCCACCAATACTGAGTACGAAGATCCTTATACATTTTGTCTGAGCCGGGATGAACAGAATAACGAGACTTATGGGCTTCATTCATAAGCAAAGTGCGAAGATCATCTTGGCTTGGGACCCACAAACGGTCCATGAAATAATACGATCCATCTTCCTTCAGCACAGGATCAGGCTTAATGTGATAGGGTAATTCCTTACCCATCAAGTCTTGTGAAACACAAGCCTGTTGAGCCTGAGTAATGCGTGCTTGGATATCAGATCGAGCTTGAACAGCAGATTGAACACGAACACAATGAAGCATAGTACGTTCCTTACGACTTAATGCGTCAGCCACAACATTCGCTTTACCAGGATGGTAGCGAATTTCGCAATCATAGTCGTTTAGGAGTTCGACCTAACGTCTTTGCCTCATGTTGAGTTCTTTCTGATTGAAGATATGCTGAAGACTTTTGTGGTCAGTGAAAACCACGCATTTTGTACCGTACAAATAGTGTCTCCAGATTTTGAGAGCGAAGACAACTGCACCCAACTCAAGATCATGAGTGGTGTAGTTTCTCTCATGTACCTTCAATTGTCTTGATGCGTAGGCTCTGACTTTATTCCTTTGCATCAGAACACAGCCAAGACCCAATTTCGATGCATCACAGTAGACAACAAAAATCATCATTGCCCTCAGGCAAAGTCAGAATAGGTGCATCACAAAGCTTCTGCTTCAAGGTCTGAAATGCTTCTTCTTGCTTAAAACCCCATTCAAAGGGTTTGTTCTTCTGAGTTAGAGCAGTTAGAGGAACTGCAATCTTTGAGAAGTTCTCGATTAAGCGGCGGTAATAACCCGCAAGACCAAGAAAAGAACGAACCTCAGTAGGAGTAGTAGGCGTATCCCAATCCTTAATTGCACTGATCTTGGAGGGATCTACATGAATACCTTGTTCGTTGACAATATGTCCTAAAAATTGAACTTCCTTAAGCCAAAATTCACACTTGGAGAACTTGGCAAAAAGTTGCTCTTTCTTTAGGAGTTCCAGAGTAAGACGAAGATGGCGCTCGTGATCAGCTCGCGTCTTAGAATAAATCAAGATGTCATCAATAAAAACGATGATGAACTTATCCAAATAAGGCTTACAAACCCTATTCATTAAGTCCATGAAAACAGCAGGAGCATTGGTCAAACCGAATGGCATGACTGTGAACTCATAATGCCCATATCGAGTGCGGAATGCTGTCTTGGGAATATCCTCTTCATGCACACGAAGTTGATGATACCCAGAACGAAGATCAATCTTCGAAAAGCAAGTAGCACCCTGTAACTGGTCAAAGAGATCATCAATGCGAGGTAGGGGATATCGATTTTTGATGGTAAGCTTATTCAGCTCACGATAATCGATACACATTCTGAAGGATCCATCCTTCTTCTTGACAAAAAGGACGGGAGCACCCCAAGGTGAAAAGCTAGGACGAATAAAACCTTTGTCAGAAAGCTCTTGAAGCTGCTTAGACAGTTCTTGCATCTCAGATGGTGCAAGACGATATGGAGCTCTGGCAATAGGATTTGCACCAGGTACAAGATCAATACGAAACTCGACTTGGCGTGCTGGGGGTAGACCAGGTAACTCTTCAGGAAACAGCTCCGGATAATCCCGAACAACAGGGATATCTTGAATAGACTTACCTTGGTCTTTATCTGCCGTAACATGTGCCAGGAAGGCCACATAGTTCTTTCGCAGATACTTCCGAGCTTGAAAACAAGACATAAGCTTGAGGCTACTAGCAGGTTTTTCACCACGAACCTGTAGTATCTCACCTGACGAAAGCGGCACACGAACGATCTTCTCGAAACAAACTACCTCTGCGTGATGCTTGGCTAACCAATCCATACCAACAATAATGTCGAAGCTCCCAAGTTGCATAGGAAAAAGATGGTCGTTGAGGTTCAACTGGCAGTTGCGAAGAACAGAATCAAGAACAATGGGTTCACCATTCACAACTTCTACTGTCAAAGGCTTTCCTAGTTTCGTTCTAGACACGCGAAGCAAAGGCTCAAAAGATAACGACACAAAACTCTTATTGGCCCCTGAATCAAAAAGAACAAATGCAGGTTGATTATTAACTAAGAACGTACCATTCACCACCTCGTTGTCTGCTTGCGCCTCAACAGTATTCATATTAAAAGTTCGTCCACGAGCCTGAGCCTGAACTGGATTTGCATTAACCAGCCTTGGACACTGGTTTCGATAATGGGTCAGGTCTCCGCAATTAAAGCACGAGCCAGGAGGATAGTGAGGTCGTGCAGCTTGTGCTTGCTGTTGAACAGGTAGTTGAGCTCCCTGTTGGGCTGGATTTCTAGCAGAACGACAAACCTCTGCAAGATGACCCGATTTTCCACAGTTGGTACAGAAACGACACGGGAGTTGCTGTTGATGGTGACTATTGCACCTATTGCACAAAGGTGCATTCCCTTCATACCGCTTCTTTGCGGGAGGCTGCGCTGGCTGATTGGGAGCCGCTTGCTTCTGTTGGGCAGTGATGGCAAAATTTTGGGAAGCCTTTCGCTTCCTGGAGCCCTTTGATGAGCCAGAATCCTTCCCCTTCTTACCTTTCTTGCTATCCCCTTTGTCAGACGCCTGATTCTTGCCCTTGTCACCCTTCCTATGCAATTTACCTTTTCTGATCTGCGATTCTGTCAACGTCGCAGATAGTTCGATTGCCTGACGAACAGTGGTAGGTTTACTACCAGTAACGATGTCTTGCACAGAGTCAGGTAGACCATCGATGTATCTTTCGATAGCCTTGTCAAGTGGGGTGACCATTGTTGGGCATAACAAACTCAACTCTTCATATCTATCAGTATACGCCCGGTGCTCACCACTAACCTGTTTCAGATCGTCAAACTCCCTTTCCAACTTTCGTAGCTCATGACGAGGACAAAACTCACTCATCATGAGAGTCCTCAATTCAGCCCATGTTTGCGCTAAAGCGACTTCAGCACCTCGATCTCTCATAACCCCGTTCCACCATGTTAACGCCCTCTTCTGAAAAACACTTGAAGCAAACTCAACTTTGCGATTATCAGGACACTGAACATGACGGAAGGTATTCTCAATGCTCTCAAACCATTGAAGGAGCCCAGTTGCCCCCTCAGTACCACTGAACTTGAGTGGTTTAGCCGAATTGAAGCTCTTGAAGTTACAAGGAGTGTTCTGATTGATGTTGGCTTGGTTAAACTGAGCAATAAGATTCGGGAACGCAACAGCCATATGCTGTGCGATGATTTCTGCCAGTTCGGCATTGGGTAGCTGACTTTCGCGTCGAGGAGGCATGCTAAAAAGAGGAAAACATGAGAGGAAACGAGTGAGATGATTAGATGAAAAGAACGAGACGAAACAAAATCTACAAAGCAAGGATGGTGGTCATTTGTCCGTATCACAAAGCAAACAAACGACACACAGTGACTAATCAAAGTAAATGGGCTCATAAATAATGCTTAGCGAAGACATGCTCGCCTATAAGTGGTAAGAGTGACTGGTCCGATTATGTGGATTTGTACGAACACTCTAGCCTTAGACAGAAAACCCAGGGTACAGGCATTCACCCTTCCAGTTTGCACGTGTTCACACTATTTAGAACCCAAAACTTTGACGAGATTTTGAAAACTTGGAAGGCACAAGGCCAAAAGAATCATTTAAAAAAACAAATGATAAAGTTTCAAAATCAAATTGAAAAACCAAAAAGGATTCAAAACCATATAAGAAATTATTTGAAAACAGAAGATTGTTTTTCAAAAATAGTTTTTAGAAAACTGGGTTCTTGTTTCGGTGATCACCTAAGGATAGGTGAAATGCATGTTTTAAGATCTAAACACAAGATAACTTGTGTTGGGGTCCTACAAAGGTTATAGTCTAGGTCAAAGCATTACTAATAACCTAATTCCCTATAACCATTGGCTCTGATACCAACTCTTCTTTCACACCCCGACCACGTAAAACATCAAATCGTGGCGGAAACGTCGGTGTCACACCCCCAAAATCCACACGCGGAGTACCACCGCTTGGAGGCGTGACATGACCAGGATCAAGCCATCAATCATATCAAACATAGCATTTAATAATAATAAAAGTAATTAAGGTAGTTCATCATGACATGATTGATGTTTCAAAACCAAACATTGTTTAAGTAGCGGAAGCATAGTAGTGTAAACTCCAAAATAGTTATAAGTTCAAATATCGTTCATGATCCATATCCCACAACGACCTGCTCCTCCCTGTGCAAGCTCCATAATGTACCTAAGGTCCTGCAAGGCATGCAGCAAATAGTCAAAAACTAGTTGAGCGAGTTCACAGAAAGTAAGTTCGTAATAATCATGCGTAAGTTCATCTAATAAGGCTTCCCAAGCAAGAATATTCTATTGGTGAGGGATTCTCACGTTTATCCTTTATAACGGGGCTTCCCATTATGGTACTTACTAGACTATTTCCAACCATGTGTTCTTCTTAAACCGAGAACAGGAATACGTACAGGGTCACGCAGGATTTACGTGACGTGCCCTTCCCCGAGGACAGTGGTACGTGTGGGGGGCTGCGCAGGATTTACGCAGCGTGTCCTTCCGACCCGGAAGACAGTAGAAGGTATTGGGTTACGCAGGATTTACGTAACGTGTCCTCCCGACCCGGGAGACAATTGGCAATTACTGGGTTACGCAGGATTTACGTAACATGTCCTGACTATCCTGAGGACGATGGTCTATAGTCTAGTGATTGCGTAAGTACGAGTAATCATTCCATATCAGATCATTCCAACCCAATTCCCACCCGGGAATCCCATGCCTTGGCTGTGTGAACTCACCTTGGTTTGCTCGGCAGATACACAAAAGAGGGTTCTTGAACTAACAGTAATCAATCACGTCCTAACAGGGTTATCACACTAGTCAGGTTTGATGTTCAAGTATTGCACGAAATTATCACATAAGATAGCAGGTAGGTAACACACACGGATCATGGCAAATACGTAACCTCATGTTCAACAGTTATATCATAATCAAGATTGGGCTCGCACAAGCCCAACCATCTTGTGCGATCCATCATATGTTTCCCAAACATACCCGGCCCAAATATTAAACCCATCAGAAAGTGGCCCAAAAGATATACGTGTAAGTGACATTGTGCGATCCAACATAACTTGTGCGACTCGGACGGGTTGTGCGTCTAGAATTGGGCTTAAGGCCCAACAGCAAAACAGTTAGTAAACATATATACTCTTTGTGCGATCCGAAGGTCCTTATACGATCGGACGAACCCAACCCAAATTACTATCCGGCCCAAACATCCCAACCATAACATACAGCCCAACTCTTGTGCGGTTCGGCCCATGTTGTGCGACTGGTCATCATTGTGCGAATGGACCCCCTTGTACGAGTGGGCCTCTTGTGCGTCTAAGGAGCCTTGTGTGAGTGGACTTGTGTGAACCCGGGTTAATGCCAATAGTTATATTGTTCCATAATTCAAGCAATTCGGTTACAATCATTATTTTCCAATCAATACAACAGTTTCCATATTAGACGTCAATTAATCAACATAACATCCAACTATTCAATTAGCATAATTTCGATCTAACAAGGTTTTTTTATTATAAATTTCCTATGAACCCTAACCGGTTTCATAGTCACAACACGGCCAACAACTCATCAAAACCTGTTGTTCTATCCGATTTCTTGAATATACAACCGATTACAGGATTAATTCTTAACATCACATGCAAGCCAAACACAACACACATAATCGATTATATTCCTATAGAACTTAAATCATCATACCAATCCATCCGACAATAAGACATAGCAACCTAGTAGCATCAATTCGATTCTAGCTTATTATCATGTAACACCATTCACTAGAACAACATGTAGTATGCTCGAACATTAAACACACAATCGAGTAACAAGCAACAATATACACTAACCGGTTAACAGAAACTTTGATCCGATCAAGAAGATGTCTTGTGCCGACGAATTCTAGAGAGAAGGAAGAGAAGCTAGGGTTTTGTGTGTTGATAGGTAATTGTAACACAATGAGAGAATAAGCCCCTAAGGGTGTTTGTACGCATAAGATGAATGGGCCGGCCCTTGCTTGGGCTGCCCTAGAACCGTTTACAAGTAATATGGCCCAAAGGCCTTGTGCGGGTGATGTGTGTGTTGTGCGATCCTTGTGCGATTCAATACATACATACATACATATAATATACACAATGCACATAACACATCATTCATTAAATTATAATAATCAAGTTCACATAGGTACGTAACATCAAAGTAAGTCTAAAGTTCGGGTTGTCACATTATCCCCAACTAATTGGAAATTTCGTCCCGAAATTTGGTATGCACTCACTGAGGAAGCTAGGTAAACTGTATTGTTCGCTGATTTTTCGTGGGGTGTCACATCCTCCCCCCGTTGATCTGGAATTTCGTCCCGAAATTCCGAAGTAGTAGCTTCAGCCTCAGTAGTGGTTGCATTGGTTTCGAATAACTGGGGGTACTTTTCTGTCATCCTGTCTTCGCGTTCCCAGGTGTACTCTGGGCCACGTTTGGAGTTACAACGTACTCGAACAAGAGGGATTCTCTTGTTTTTGAGGACCTTCACATCCCGGTCCGTGATTTCAACTGGTTCCTCGACGAACTGCAACCGCTCGTCGATAGTGAGTTCTTTGAAAGGAATGATGAGAGTTTCATCTGATAGGCACTTCTTTAGGTTCGACACATGAAAGACATTGTGAACTGCCCCGAGTTCAGCTGGTAGGTTCAATCTGTAGGCTACCTTGCCAATCTTTTCTATGATTTCGAATGGTCCGACATACCGCGGATTTAGTTTGCCCCGTTTGCCAAAACGAACTACACCCTTCCAGGGTGAAACTTTTAATAAAACCCGGTCCCCGACCTGAAATTCCAATGGCTTTCTACGCTTATCCGCGTAGGATTTCTGACGGTCGCGTGCTGCCGCCATGCGTTGTCGTATCTGTGCAATCTTTTCTGTGGCGTCCACTACAATCTCTGGACCCGTAATCTGACTATCCCCCACCTCTGCCCAACAGAGGGGTGACCGGCATTTACGCCCGTACAATGCCTCGAATGGAGCGGCTTGAATGCTGGTGTGCTTTTCCCAGCCGTTGCCGAAATCGATAACGCATGCCCTGAGCATGTCTTCAAGTGTTTGAATCGTTCGCTCAGACTGCCCATCCGTCTGAGGATGATATGCTGTGCTCATGTCTAACCGTGAGCCGAAAGACTTGTGCATCGCTTGCCATAGCTCTAACGTGAATCGTGAATCGCGATCCGAAATGATAGATGTGGGCACCCCGTGCCTCGAAACAACTTCCTTAAGATAGACGTCTGCGAGAGTGGAGAACTTATCCGTTTCCTTTATAGGTAGGAAGTGTGCAAACTTAGTGAGTCGATCCACGATCACCCATATGGTATCATTCCCACGCTGGGATCTAGGTAGGCCTGTAACGAAGTCCATGGAAATTTCTTCCCATTTCCATTGCGGTATCTTAGGTTGCTGAAGCAGACCCGCTGGTTTCTGGTATTCAACCTTGACTCTCGCACAGGTCAAGCACTTGCCGACATAAGTAGCGATGTGGGCCTTCATGATAGGCCACCAATAAGTAGTTCTGATGTCGTGGTACATCTTGTCCGACCCTGGATGTACCGAGTAGCGAGACTTGTGAGCTTCATCCATTACGAGTTCGCGTAGACCGCCATAAAGTGGGACCCAAATACGCCCCGATACATAGTAGGCACCGTCTGCCTTCTGTTCCATTCGTTGTCGTGAGCCGCGTAAGGCTTCAGCTTTGACATTTTCAGGTTTCAATGCTTCTACCTGAGCATTTTGTATCTGTGCTGGAAGACTAGACTGAATAGTAAGCTGTAGCGCTCGCACGCGCTTAGGTAGGGTGTTCTTTCGACTGAGGGCGTCGGCCACAACATTGGCCTTGCCTGGATGATACTTGATGGCGCATTCGTAGTCGTTCAGTAGTTCAACCCATCGCCGTTGACGCATATACAAATCCTTCTGCTTAAGGATATGCTCGAGACCCCTGTGATCGGTGTAAATCGTGTACCTGGTACCGTACAGGTAGTGTCGCCATATCTTAAGCGAAAACAACAGCTCCCAGCTCTAAATCGGGCGTCGTGTAGTTTCGTTCATGAACCTTGAGTTGGCGCGAAGCGTAAGCAATGACCTTGTCGCGCTGCATTAACACACATCCAAGACCCTGAATGGATGCATCACAATAAACCACGAAGTCGTCTGTGCCCTCTGGCAAAGAGAGGATAGGTGCACTGCAAAGTCTATCCTTTAAGTGCTGAAAAGCAGTTTCCTGGGGCTCTCCCCAGCGATAGGCGACACCCTTCTGTGTCAGTAGCGTAAGCGGCTGAGCAATCTTCGAGAAATCCTTGATAAACCGTCTGTAGTACCCCGCCAAACCCAAAAATTGGCGTATTTCCGTTAGTGTACATGGTGCAGGCCAGTTTCTGATCGAGTCTACCTTGGATGGATCGACATGGATCCCATCCTTGTTTACTACGTGGCCTAAGAAATGGACTTCACGAAGCCAGAAGTCGCATTTCGAAAACTTAGCGTATAGCTGTTCCTTCCAAAGGAGTTCCAAAATGAGGCGTAGATGCTGCTCGTGTTCCTCCTGACTCTTGGAGTAGATCAAAATGTCGTCGATGAATATTATGACGAACTTGTCGAGATAGGGTTTGCACACCCTGTTCATAAGATCCATAAATACGGCAGGCGCGTTCGTTAACCCGAACGGCATGACAAGAAACTCGTAGTGACCGTAGCGAGTTCTAAATGCTGTCTTGGAGACGTCCTCATCCCGGACTCTCAGCTGATGATAACCGGACCTCAAGTCTATCTTGGAGTAGTAACACGACCCTTGCAACTGGTCGAATAAGTCGTCTATGCGTGGAAGAGGATAACGGTTCTTCACCGTTACCTTGTTGAGTTCCCTGTAGTCTATACACATCCTGAAGGTGCCATCCTTCTTCTTCACGAAAAGTACTGGAGCTCCCCAAGGCGAAGAGCTTGGACGAACGAAGCCCTTTTCCAAGAGCTCTTGTAGTTGCTTTGACAGTTCCTCCAATTCTGATGGAGCTAGACGATATGGTGCGCGAGCTATGGGTGCTGCTCCTGGAGCGAGCTCGATTTGAAATTCGACCTGACGATGAGGCGGTAAACCAGGCAAATCTTCAGGAAACACCTGAGGGTAGTCGCGTACAATTGGAATATCCTCCAGTCTCTTTTCCTTCACTGATGCGTCTGTAACGAGTGCCAAGATTGCGTGTGACCCTTCCGCAGACACTTCTGAGCCTTTAGGAAAGAGATGATGCCTACCACTGCACCACTCTTGTCACCTTGAACTTCGAGAGGTTCTTGACCAGAACGAAGAATACGGACAATCTTTTCTTTGCATAGAATTTCTGCTTGCTGTTGCTGCTGAAGATTCTGATTTGCAGGCCGTGTGCTTCTGAATCCTTAGCTTCATGGTCCATCTTGAGACACCTCTGGCAACGTCCCTCGTCGCACAATCCACCGTGGTGTCTGTTGCATTGGCTACACATTGGGTGAATTCCCCGATATCCACCCTGCCCCAATCCACCAGAAGTTGGCTGACTCGGCTCTGGTGATTACTATTCTTGTGCTGCTGCTGTGCTTGAGACTGAACGGTAGCGGAACCCTTGCTGGAATACCCATCCCATTTCCGCTTGTTGTCACTAGTAGTAGCAGGAGTAGCAGAAATGATAGCGGTAGTAATAGCGCTGATATAACTAGGCAGCCTGTTCTGTTCCACTGCTTGATCCGTGAGGTGATGAGCAAGACGCTGAATGTCTTGGTTATTGTCGAGGTTAGCCGTTGCAGCATGGCTCTGAACCTCTGAGGCTAGACCCTTAAGGTACAATTCAATACGCTTGCTTGGAGGGTCCACCATGGTTGGACACAGGATGGCCAGTTCGTTCGACCGTTTCGTATGAGCTTCAATTTCTGACCCCGTCCTTTTCAAATGGTAACGCTCCACTTCCAACTTGTGGATGTCATCACGCGTGTAGTATTCCCTTTTAATGCGTTCTTTGAATCCGTTCCAGGGGGTGGCGTTAGCAGCTGCCAACCCTAGTACCTGTACTTGCGTGTTCCACCAGGTTAGCGCGATTCCTTCCAAAGTACCAGTGGTGTACTTGACCCTGCGAGCCTCAGGGCATTCACACATCTCGAATACTGACTCGAGCTTCCCAATTAATGGAGTAGTCCCACTGCTCCTTCTGTGCCACTGAATGTGCTTGGACGACAGTCCATGAAGTTCTTGAATGTGCAGACAGGTTGCTGTGCGTTCTGACCCGTTGCGCGAGATAGATAGGTGAAGATTAAGCGCGAGAGTTGGGTCACGAGAGTAGGATCTAACATCCTAGGACAGGTTTGGAATAGCAGGTTGTACCTCCTGCTTGTGCGGCTGCAAGCGCCGCAGCAACTTGTTCGTTAATGAGAGCCGTCAACTGGGCTTGAGTCATGTTCACACGTCCGGACATGATCTTTATAGTAAAGGTAGTGTAAGTAAGAATGGTTCGCGAGTAGGGCGATGACAGAAAAGCGTAAGCACGTAGGTATTCTCATGTAGTAAAGTCATGTGTATCTAGTGTACTACGAGCAAAGTTCTAAGCAGTTCTAGCAAACAGGCAATAAACATAAACCTTATTACCTAGGATGTCGAGTCTTGCACGTGGAGCGAAGCGTCGTTGTGGATCGTTGAGAGCACTGTTCTGGTTATAGTCTGGTTTTAATAAAAACGTTTTCCCATATTAAAACCAAGTTCTCTATAACCAATGGCTCTGATACCAATCTGTCACACCCCCAAAATCCACACGCGGAGTACCACCGCTTGGAGGCGTGACATGACCAGGATCAAGCCATCAATCATATCAAACATAGAATTTAATAATAATAAAAGTAATTAAGGTAGTTCATCATGACATGATTGATGTTTCAAAACCAAACATTGTTTAAGTAGCGGAAGCATAGTAGTGTAAACTCCAAAATAGTTATAAGTTCAAATATCGTTCATGATCCATATCCCACAACGACCTGCTCCTCCCTGTGCAAGCTCCATAATGTACCTAAGGTCCTGCAAGGCATGCAGCAAATAGTCAACAACTAGTTGAGCGAGTTCACAGAAAGTAAGTTCGTAATAATCATGCGTAAGTTCATCTAATAAGGCTTCCCAAGCAAGAATATTCTATTGGTGAGGAATTCTCACGTTTATCCTTTATAACAGGGCTTCCCATTATGGTACTTACTAGACTATTTCCAACCATGTGTTCTTCTTAAACCGAGAACAGGAATACGTACAGGGTCACGCAGGATTTACGTGACGTGCCCTTCCCCGAGGACAGTGGTACGTGTGGGGGGCTGCGCAGGATTTACGCAGCGTGTCCTTCCGACCCGGAAGACAGTAGAAGGTATTGGGTTACGCAGGATTTACGTAACGTGTCCTCCCGACCCGGGAGACAATTGGCAATTACTGGGTTACGCAGGATTTACGTAACATGTCCTGACTATCCTGAGGACGATGGTCTATAGTCTAGTGATTGCGTAAGTACGAGTAATCATTCCATATCAGATCATTCCAACCCAATTCCCACCCGGGAATCCCATGCCTTGGCTGTGTGAACTCACCTTGGTTTGCTCGGCAGATACACAAAAGAGGGTTCTTGAACTAACAGTAATCAATCACGTCCTAACAGGGTTATCACACTAGTCAGGTTTGGTGTTCAAGTATTGCACGAAATTATCACATAAGATAGCAGGTAGGTAACACACACGGATCATGGCAAATACGTAACCTCATGTTCAACAGTTATATCATAAACAAGATTGGGCTCGCACAAGCCCAACCATCTTGTGCGATCCATCATATGTTTCCCAAACATACCCGGCCCAAATATTAAACCCATCAGAAAGTGGCCCAAAAGATATACGTGTAAGTGACATTGTGCGATCCAACATAACTTGTGCGACTCGGACGGGTTGTGCGTCTAGAATTGGGCTTAAGGCCCAACAGCAAAACAGTTAGTAAACATATATACTCTTTGTGCGATCCGAAGGTCCTTATACGATCGGACGAACCCAACCCAAATTACTATCCGGCCCAAACATCCCAACCATAACATACAGCCCAACTCTTGTGCGGTTCGGCCCATGTTGTGCGACTGGTCATCATTGTGCGAATGGACCCCCTTGTACGAGTGGGCCTCTTGTGCGTCTAAGGAGCCTTGTGTGAGTGGACTTGTGTGAACCCGGGTTAATGCCAACAGTTATATTGTTCCATAATTCAAGCAATTCGGTTACAATCATTATTTTCCAATCAATACAACAGTTTCCATATTAGACGTCAATTAATCAACATAACATCCAACTATTCAATTAGCATAATTTCGATCTAACAAGGTTTTTTTATTATAAATTTCCTATGAACCCTAACCGGTTTCATAGTCACAACACGGCCAACAACTCATCAAAACCTGTTGTTCTATCCGATTTCTTGAATATACAGCCGATTACAGGATTAATTCTTAACATCACATGCAAGCCAAACACAACACACATAATCGATTATATTCCTATAGAACTTAAATCATCATACCAATCCATCCGACAATAAGACATAGCAACCTAGTAGCATCAATTCGATTCTAGCTTATTATCATGTAACACCATTCACTAGAACAACATGTAGTATGCTCGAACATTAAACACACAATCGAGTAACAAGCAACAATATACACTAACCGGTTAACAGAAACTTTGATCCGATCAAGAAGATGTCTTGTGCCGACGAATTCTAGAGAGAAGGAAGAGAAGCTAGGGTTTTGTGTGTTGATAGGTAATTGTATCACAATGAGAGAATAAGCCCCTAAGGGTGTTTGTACGCATAAGATGAATGGGCCGGCCCTTGCTTGGGCTGCCCTAGAACCGTTTACAAGTAATATGGCCCAAAGGCCTTGTGCGGGTGATGTGTGTGTTGTGCGATCCTTGTGCGATTCAATACATACATACATACATATAATATACACAATGCACATAACACATCATTCATTCAATTATAATAATCAAGTTCACATAGGTACGTAACATCAAAGTAAGTCTAAAGTTCGGGTTGTCACAGTCGGGGAGTGTTGTAACAGAATTATTGTTCCACAACCAAGGTAATTTAAATAATATTTTATTCGTCACCCAAGGGTGGAATACATTGTTTCAAACGAGAACCCACAAGTTATATTGTCTTAATATAAAAAGAAACAAAGTACATAACAAGTTTTAACTAGTCTAGATCCATTTTATCGTCACTAAGGCCCAAGTCCACCCTAGTGTATCACGATCATCCTATGCATTTGCTCCTGAAACACATGTGAAAATAGGTACGTCAGCATAAAAATGCCTGTGAGATACATAGGTTTTGTGAAAATAGGATCCATGACTTAGGTTTTTAGAAAAATGTTTAATGAAATGTAGTCATGAACCTTGTTGATTGTATTGTTTGTAAATCATTTGAAAAACGATGGTAGATATGTATTTTTGAAAGAATAATGTATGGTTAAATGAATAACCAAGTAAAATAAGTTGTATAAAACAAGTTGTTTGTAAAACAATGTATTGTGAAAATATGTTATATAGCTAAACTGAAATGATTTAAACAACGCTGCAATGCGTAATATCATACAAACACTTATATATAGGAAGTACCAGCGACGTATCCACCATGTTTGTATCATATTACACACGCCTCGTTACTTAAATCACTTACCCAAACAAACCACCAATGTAAACATGTTTATGTTTAACCAAATGTCAAAATGTTTATGCGAAAAACCATGTCTAACGTCAAGTGTAAATCATGTAATGCGTGTAACAATGTCAAAATGTCTATGTCAATGTCAATCATGTCATGTGTAAACAAAATGTCGTGTATGGTAAGTGAAATATGTATCAACTAAACCATAGGTGAAAATGCACAAAACAAAGTATTGAAGTAAAACTCAGTTTAAATCAACGTTATGGTTTGTGGAAATGCATGCTATACTGAATACAAACATTTATGCGGTATTGTGAAAATGCATACATCCAAGCCTTGTGACTGTGGTGATAAACCTTTAAACAAATTAAAGGTCTATCGGTTTTTATGTTTAAATCGAATTCGGTCATTCCTTTCATCCAAACATACCCAGGATGTCAGGAACGGGAGTTGTCAATTCCTATGGTACCACTACCTACTAACGAGCGGCGTGATCAAAGTTAATGAATGTATATTGTCCCACTTAAACAAACCAAATGTCATACCCAAAATATAAACATGTGAAAACAATGCACTAAGTATGTAATCAAATGTACACACCTAGCGTGAAATATCATGTAAAACAAATGTACTAAGTATGATGAACATACATAGCATGAAAATGGTAAATCAAATGTACTAAGTATGATGAACATACGTAGCATGAAAACGTCATGTAAAACAAGTGTACTAAGTATGATGAACATACATAGCATGAAAATGTCATGTAAACAAGTGTACTAAGTATGATAAACATACATAGCATGAAAACGTCATGTAAAACAATGTACAAATGAACATAGCAAGTATATAATGCGAAAACATGAAAAGCATGAAAGTAACAAGTAGGCACATGTGTTTCACCCCAAAATGTTTGGAAAACAGTAAAAGAGGGGTACTATGTACTCACTTGAGATTGCTTAGAAGTCGTAGGATAACCACCAAGCAATGCTAGAAGATCACGGAATCAAACGGCACCTATATAGGTATCTATATTAATAAACGGACCTATCGGAGGATCGGGTAGTACGAGGGTTCGTAAACCAAATAAGTATGGGAACTTATGTAATATGATTTAACAAAGCCTACATACTAAAACGAAACCTATCCTAAGTGCTTTTGACCCATTACGACCCGTTTAGGTAGCTTACGCTACTTTAACGTGTCGTACGCGTAAAACGCGTTCGGAAAGCCTAACTAGCCCTATGATAAACAAGATATGCCTTAACATGTTCAATATTGTTGTTAAATTAGTTTAGATACCAAAAATTATGTTACATAGGCTTAAAATGAATTTTGGCGTAAAAAGGGTATTTTGGTAATTTACCTAAGGCACATACGTTACCTATCATACAACTAGTTAAACGATGTGACCATAAGGTATAACCTCGGAAGGTTATTCCCTATACAACTATGGTCACCTAAAGTGGTTGGTCGGATCCTAATGATCGACCAAATGGGTCGGGTTCGTAAGCATAAGCGATTGATTAGATCGCTTACCTTACGACCCTTAGACAAGCACAAAACTAGTAGCGACGAGCTAAACATGCTAGAACATGTTTAGTGAATTTAGAAAACAGGTTTGGTATTAAAACAAACTGTTTTAATACCCTAGAGTAGTTTGGTTACAAAATACGCGAGAAAAACGCATTTTGGCCGAAACTACGACTCGTCACTGAGCCTAGATAACGTGGTAATCAGTAGGTATAGTCACTAGGGACTATAACCATCGTGATTATGCTCACGTTATGAAGTTCAAATGAACTTCGCGTTGACCAAAAACTGGTCAATGCAGAAAGTCAAACGCAGTTTGACTTTAACGCTAAAACGAACGAAAAACGCGAAAGAATACTTACAGAAGGTCCCCGCAAGATTGATTTCTGAGTATTTCTCAGGTATGAAGTGTTTATAACTCCAACTTAGAGAAAATCTCAGAATCAAGTGTGAGGGAAATGGGCAAGGCATGGGGGGGTATTTATAGATTTGGTAGAGCCGTTAAGATCGTTCCTCGTTATCCGAGATTCAATCCTAGCCGTACACATCAAGCCCATAGTTTTAGAAAACCATGGGGGCCCCTAAACCAGCCCATAGACTCAACAAAACCATGTGCAAGGGTGGGTAATAGCTGGAAATGGCTGGAATGCAATTCTGCTGATCTGGGCATGGCTTACGGACCGTAAGCATACCCATACGGTCCGTAAGGACCCTGCAGACCAGCAGATTTTGTATTTTGGCAGTTTTGGTCCCTGTGCGCGTATAGTCGTGTTTTGGCACTTCTAACACCCGTCAAACCCATTTTTGAGCTCTACAAGGATGTTAAAGTATAGGGAACATAAAATATGCTCAAAAATATGTCGGATGTCGGTTCGTTTGGCCGTACGATTGCGTTGTTCGGTTAATTACGACAGAAGTCGTAACGGACGCAAAAACGGTCCAAATTGCGCGACGAATGGATTTTTGACAAGCCAAACACTAAAACATAATATTTTAATGCTTACATAAATTTTTGGATGTCCGCAAGTATTCAGAACGTAAGTTATGCGCGAAAATGCAAACTTATGCACTTTTTGACGCTTTTAGTCCCTAAATGAGCATAAAGTTTATTTTAGCACACCGAACCCCTCAAAGCCTATTTCTAAGCTATGTAAAGGATATTTAAGGTGTGTTTAACTTATGATCATGTTCCGGAATGTTCGTTACAGTTCAAATCGACATACTTTCGCAGTTTGTCAATTTTAGTCCCTGTAAGCGAATTGACAGGATTTTGCCATACCAAAGCCTTCAAAACTTATTTCTAAGTTATGTAAAGGTTATTTAAGGTATGTTAAGCATGAATTGATGTTCCGGAGTATTTGTCGTGTTTAACTGATTACGTTGACGCACCAGTTTGCGTATAATTCTCCAGAAAGCGATATAGAGTTTGAAATCGAATAAAAGTCAAAACATGAAAAACATCAAACATAAACAAACAAACATAGGGATCAATTAACTTTATTTCATTGATAATTGAACTGTTTACAATGATCACAAGCACAGATGTCACACAGGAGTTACAAGTAACTCCTGTCAGTAGTTCAAGTGGAGCAGCCACTACAAATGTTGAACCCACTGGTTTACATTTGGACAGTGGTTACATTCATAAGACTCCCTTGAAGGCAATTTCTTCAATAGCACCCCTGAGAACCACCAGTGAGGTTGTTCTGCCCACTGGTACCCTCAAAAGGCTATTGTCACACCCCGATTTCTACGTGTCTCACCGGTGGGCCCGGTGGGGGATTACCGTGACGTAGTTGGCAACAATATAGTTAAACCACACAATTATATGAATGCACAGCGGAAGCATAAAGATAAATATATTTCAACGTTAAATGTAATATCAAAGTATCACCGTTGTTGAAATAAAATCCACAGGGGTTCAATAATAATAATAATAATAATAAAGTTTTGTTCAACAGACTTCAGGCATCTTAAGCTTGTGAGACTTCTAATGATGCTAAGGAGAAATCCCAGCCAATTTTGCATAGTACCTTCATTTAGTCTTTTTGGGAAAATACGTCAGTTTACACTGGTAAATACATTCAACTGACACTTTTGTAAAATGTTTAATAAAATTGGTTTAAATGCACAAGGCACAAACTCTTTATAACTTGGGATAATTTATAATTAAATCTTGTAAATAATTACATGTTTACTATGCGTTCGGTCGCCCGGATCGTGCCGGGTTAAAGGTTAATAGACACGCCACAAAGCATAAAGCCGTGGCGGGAAAACCAACGGTTATACCTTTAATTAATATAGACACAATGCCGGGTGTACGCCCACACCCGGATGTCGAGGTAGTGGCCATTTCGTAAAATGATGCCAAGGATATCCGGGACATGGTCATTAAGCTCCCAAAGGCGTAAAGCCAACAAAACAAGTTTTTAAACGGGTCACATTGATAATACCCAACTACTAATGAGTTGGGGTCAATTGCCCGACCAAGCGGTATTTTAAATACCATAACCCAAGCCCGTATAACGGAAAATAAGTTAAAAGTATTTACCTTTGCAAGTATTAATCCTTAATCGAAATAAATCGCAGATAGCTTTTACTGGTCTCCTATTCTGAAACGAAGGTTTTAAAATAACCTATTAGAATCCTAACGGGTCTTTAATCTAGCCGTAGCTTAGACCGGTCAGTTTCAAAGGATAGATACGGTTTAATCGCTTGAAAGGCGAAAACCGGGAATGGAATGTGATTTTGACCCAACAAGTTTGAAGACTTGTTTTATAGGGGTATAATAATCACACTCTGTATTTTGGGGTCAAAACAATATGGTTTGACCCGTTTCGGCTAGTTTATGTAAACTAGTTACATAAGTCGAACCGTGCGCGCAAAAGGCGTAACGGGCAACCGTAAGAGTCCTACACTGGTTTCCTAAGTCAATATGCTCTAAAGAGGTTGTGGTATCAGTAGGATACCTTCCATAATGCCCGTAACGAGTTTAAGTTCATATTATGCCCCGTAGGGGTATTTCGGTCTTTTTAAAGATTATAAAATAGGTTTCTGAGTTTTACAGGAAATCTGAGTTTCCCGAACAGTTCATAAAGTCTAAAATACTTTATTTATTATTTAAAATCAGTAGAAACTGGAATTGGGTCAAAAGACCTTGTAGAAATCAAGTTATGGCCGAAAAGGGTATATTCGGTATTTGCCGAACCGTTGCCATAACCGCAGGTTATGAGCAGGTTAAAAATAATTAAAAATCTTTAAAAATCCCAAAATATTATTTTACACCAGTGTGTAAAAGGTTTGGTGTCGAAATCTGGGTTTAGACAGGCGTTATGCTAATTGCGCTTTTAAATTACTAAAGTTTCCGTAATTTGCGCTATTTAGCATAACTCCTATTCTGGACCTCGGATTGATGTGAAATTTTAGGGACATGCTTAGAAATAAGTAACTAAGGTTATGATTTTTTCATATGCCCAAAATTCTCATTTTAAATCAAAAAGGGCGTTACGGTCAACTTTTAGGCATTTAACGAAAATGTGTAAAAGACTCGGACAAACAACGAACCGGTCACAGAGGGTTATACCTCATGTAACCTGGTCCTAAGAGAGTCCTAAGGCATGTCTATATCAAACTTTAACGGGTCAGAACTGAAGTCAAAGCAAAAGTCAAAGCTTTTGTGACTTTCGGCTCCGAACCGGGTCAAAACAGTAAATGGTCGGATCAAACAAGCTTAGACTAGTTAATATACTTATTATCATGTTTTATAATTGTTTAAACAGGTTACATATCATCTACATTACCGATTACGCAAGAAATCGCAAAATAGCATTTCTGTTGACTTTTTCTACGCACGTTTGACTCGACATTTGGACTAGTTAGAGTGGGAATTAGAGGGTGCCCTTTTAGGGGTTTAAAGCCCACATGATTACCATCATATAACTATCTTTGATTCGACAAACCACTGGACCATTTGTGATTTATCGCAAAGTCAATCGTTAATTACGATGGATTGACTTTTAAGCTAAACTAAGCAATAACTAAGCCACAAAAGGGTAGACACGCTTACAGAAGCTTGGTGCACGACTTAGGATGTTAGAAGAGTGCTTGAGAGCTCCAGAAGTGAACTGGAATGCAGGTTTGAGGTGTGATTCAATTGTGTGCAATGTAGTGCCTTTTATAGTGAAAAATTTGGCATAGGATCATTACAACTCAACCTACAAGGGATCATGGATGTTCAGCAGGTGGCCCTGGGTGCTAGGGGGCATGTAGAGGGTGCCCATGCATCTGGGGTCCTTACGTTTCTGCATCTGGGGTCCTTACGCGGCCCGCATTAGGATTCAGGCTACATGCATACGGGCCGCCTGAATCTTCATGTCAGGAAACGTATCTACAGGTGGCTCACGGCCCGCATTAACTTGCTTGTTTCACTCAGGCGGGCCGCCTGAGGCCTGAATTTCAAGATTTTCAAATCTTTTGTAATGATTAACTTGACCTTTCGGTTTCGAAGGGGTAACTTTGCGATTTGGCCCTCGATTATTTACAATTAAGGGCCTCGTGACTTTTACCCGCATTGTTAAGTCCCCGTTTAGTTTAATTACTATCCGAAAAGCCTTAACTTTTATTGTTGACGCTTTTAACCCCTCTCGTACGAATTTGATCATAGCTTTCTTGTTTTAAAACAGAACTTCGCGAAATTTATATAGTATATTCTAGTGAGTGTATTTTACTGTTACAAAGCCTCGGGTTCGTCAAAGGGTCACTCAGAGGTATAAATTAAACATGTTGACACAATTAACCCCTGTAGCTTGTAATCTCTCACTTTCTCCCGCATTTCGCTCCGTACGATCCATGATTTATTCGTTTGAAGGTACGAGCATCATTTAGGGTTACTATACAGTATATTTACCCTTCGTTGACATTTATAACCCTCGAATTTACAAACTTTCAAGGTTTGTCAACTTTAGTCCTTTATTTAATATTTAATGCCACATGTAAACTCATGACACGTGTTAACACATTATTGGACACAAAATTTCGAGGTGTTACATCCTCACCCCTTAAAATAAATCTCGACCCGAGATTTACTGAAACAAATAAGGGTATTTTTCTTTCATCGTGGCTTCAACCTCCCACGTGAATTCGGGACCTCTACGGGCATCCCATTTGACCTTAACAATCGGTACATGCTTCCTTCGAAGCTTCTTTACCTGTCGATCTTCAATCGACAAAGGTTTTTCCACAAATTTTAAGCTCTCATCTATATGCACATCTGTGTGTGGTATCACCAGTGATTCATCAGCGAAGCACTTCTTTAGATTGCAGATGTGGAACACATTGTGAATTCCATTGAGCTCCTCCAGTAAGTTTAACTTGTAGGCAACTGACCCGACACGTTCGATAACCTCGAAAGGTCCTATGTATCTCGGGCTTAGTTTGCCTTTCTTACCGAAGCGCATCACCCCCTTCCAGGGTGATACTTTAAGTAACACTTTTTCACCTACTTCGAAGTGAAAATCTTTACGCTTTGGATCCGCGTAACTCTTCTGCCTATCTCGGGCAGCTTTGAGACGGTCTCGAATCTGGACAATCTTGTCTGTCGTCTCGAAGACTATCTCTGGTCCTGATAATTGGACATCTCCAACTTCCGCCTAACAAACAGGCGATCTACACTTTCTACCGTATAATGCCTCGAAAGGCGCAGCCTTAATGCTGGTATGGTAGCTATTGTTGTAGGAAAATTCGATTAGTGGTAGGTTCTTATCTCAACTACCACCCAAATCGATAACACATGCACGTAGCATGTCTTCCAACGTTTGAATAGTACGCTCACTCTGACCGTCTGTCTGAGGATGGTAAGCCGTACTAAAATTCAAACGTGTGCCCAAAGATTGCTGAAAGCTTTTCCAGAAATGAGACGTGTATCTAGTATCTCTGTCGGAGATAATAGACACAGGTATGCCATGTAAGGCTACAATCTTATCAACGTATAACTGGGCTAACATGTCGGAGCTATAAGTCTCCTTGATGGGTAAGAAATGAGCTGACTTAGTCAGTCTATCAACTATAACCCATATTGTGTCATTTCCTTTCCTTGTCTTGGGTAACTTGGTAATAAAATCCATAGTTACACATTCCCACTTCCATTCGGGAAGTTCAGGCTGTTGTAGCAAGCCTGATGGCTTTTGATGCTCAGCTTTGACTTGCGCACAAGTCAAGCATTTGGCTACATAGGCGGCTACAGACTTTTTCAAGCCTATCCACCAATAGTTTGCCTTTAGATCCTGATACATCTTATCAGCTCCCGGGTGAACAGAATATTTGGAACTATGGCTTCCTGGAGGATAACATCTCGTAGTCCTCCATAAATTGGAACCCATATTCGTCCATTTAATCGTAAGATTCCGTCCTTGCTAAGAGTTAACTGCTCCTCAGTTACTCCCAGCTTCTCTTTAGGATAGTTAGCTTCCAACACAGCTTCTCTCTGTGCAGCTAACAACCTTTCAATCAAATTATTCTTCACTTCAATGCTCTTGGCATTGATTCGGATGGGTTTCACCCTTTCCTTTCTACTCAGGGCATCAGCGACTACATTCGCTTTGCCGGGATGATATCTGATTTCACAATCATAATCATTTAAAATCTCCATCCAACGGCGTTGCCTCATGTTTAATTCCTTCTGATTAAACAGATGTTGAAGGCCCTTGTGATCAGAATAGATCACAAACTTGATACCATACAGATAATGCCTCCACAGTTTTAGTGCGAATACAACGGCACCCAGCTCCAAGTCATGGGTGGTGTAATTCTTTTCGTGCACCTTTAACTGTCTCGAAGCATAGGCAATAACCTTGCCTTTTTGCATAAGTACGCATCCCATGCCAGTGTGTGATGCGTCGCAGTAAACTACGAACTCTTCAGTACCTTCAGGTAATGTCAGCACAGGAGCGTTGCTCAGCTTTTGCTTCAGAATATCAAAGGACTATTGCTGCTTAGGGCCCCAAACGAACTTTACTTTCTTCTTGGTCAAAGAAGTTAAGGGCGCAGCAATCCTTGAAAAATTTTCAATGAAACGCCTGTAATATCCTGCTAACCCCAGGAAACTACGAATCTCTGTAGGCGTCTTTGGCTCTTGCCAATTCATGACAGCTTCAACCTTAGCGGGATCCACTTGGATACCACGCTCGCTGACAACATGTCCTAAGAATTGGACTTCTCGAAGCCAGAATTCGCACTTAGAGAATTTGGCATAGAGTTTCTCATGATGCAGAAGTTTGAGAATACAACGAAGGTGTTTCTCATGGTCAGCTCGGTTCTTAGAGTAGATAAGAATGTCGTCGATGAAAACGATGACGAATTTGTCCAAGTACGGCTTGCAGACGCGATTCATGAGATCCATGAACGCAGCCGGTGCATTTGTGAGCCCAAAAGGCATCACTAGGAACTCGTAGTGACCGTAACGAGTCCTAAATGCGGTTTTATGTACGTCTTCATCTCTGACTTTCAGTTGATGGTAGCCTGACCTCAAGTCAATCTTCGAGAAATAACTTGCCCCTTGTAACTGATCGAACAAATCGTCGATCCTCGGCAAAGGATATCTATTCTTTATCGTGACCTTATTAAGCTCGTGATAATCGATGCACAAACGCATCGATCCGTCCTTCTTCTTTACAAACAGGACAGGTGCTCCCCAGGGAGACGAACTAGGTTTGATGAAACCTTTAGCTAGCAGTTCATCTAGTTGGGTCCTCAATTCCTTCATTTCGGTTGGTGCTAGCCTGTAAGGTGCTCTAGCAATAGGTGCTGCTCCAGGGATGATATCAATTCTGAATTCCACTTGCCTATCTGGTGGCAGACCAGGTAGATCCTCAGGGAAAACTTCTGGATATTCCGAAATGACGGGAATGTCTCCTATCTTCGGTTTAGGCTCTTCAATAATCACCTGTGCCATGTAGATGACACAACCCTTCTTTAGACATTTTGAAGCCTTGAGCATAGTCACTTGCTCAGGCAATCCGTACTGGGTATCTCCCCGAATGGTAAGCGATTCACCAGACGGAGTCCTTATCACCACTTGCTTTCTGTTGCAGACGATTTGGGCCTGGTTGTGAGATAACCAGTCCATACCCAATACTAGGTCAAAACCGGCCAATTTAAAGGGAAGTAGAGATAGAGGAAAAGAGTGGTTCTTAATGGATATCACACACCCATCTAACACAGTAGAGACGGTTCCTATGGTACCATCTGCTAGCTCTACCTCGTAATTCACATTTAAGGTTTTGACAGGCATATTCAGTAATTTGCAAAATTTATGATCTACGAAAGACTTATCAGCGCCCGAATCAAAAAGTACTCTTGCAAAGATATCATTTACGAGAAAAGTACCTGTGATCACGTTATCGTCTAGCACTGCTTCTTTCGCCTCCATCCTGAAGACTCTTGCATTAGTCTTCTTGGCTTCTTCAGGCTTCTTGGCATATTTAGGGCAGTTGCTTTTAATGTGCCCTTTCTCGTTGCAGCCGTAGCAGGTTGCATCCCTTATCTTTTTGCAATCCACGGTCTTGTGGTCCTTGGACTTGCATAACCCGCAAGCATATGACTTCGACTGAGTCTGCGAGTTTGATTCGAGTCTACACTTTCCAAAGTGATGTCTCTTGCAATTCTTGCACTTGGGCTTCTCACCAGACTGTTGTCCATCCCTCCTTGACTCAGACCCTCTCTTGTTGTCACCGTTTCCACGGTGCTTCTTGCCCGACCTTCGTGAAGTATCATCTTCACGCTTTCTCTTCTCAGCCTCTTTGTTCCTTAGCGATCTTTGTCGGACCGCATCAAGAGTAAGGGACAAAGATATGTCGGCTACAGATCTAAAGGTCGCTGGCCGAGAGGCCTTCACGCTTGCCTTTATTTCGGGGGCCAACCCACCGATAAAACGAGCTATTCTCTTTGGCTCCGGGGTTACCAGATACGGAACCAACCAGGACATCGTGTTGAAGCTCGTGAGGTAAGCTTGACAGTCAAGGTTTGTCATAACCAACGATAGAAAGTCGGTCTCGATCTTTTCAACCTCATGTTGAGGGCAGTAATTCTCCTTGATGAGAGAAATGAATTCCTCCCATGTCATGCTGTATAGAACAGCCTTTCCCGAGGCCTGAACCAAAGACCTCCACCAAGCCAGGGCCTCGCCCTTAAATGATTGTGAAACAAACTTTACTACGTCCCTCTCTGCACAGCCACTAATGTCCACCACGGTGTCCATCTCGTCTAGCCACGTCATACAATCTACCGCGCCCTTCTCCCCGGTGAAATCTCGGGGTTTACAAGATACAAAATACTTGTAGGTACAGCCCCTGGCGCGAGATGCATCAGTATACACTCTTTCTGGACGGACACTGTTTTCATTAGATGAGTGATTATCATCATCCATTTTGGGCTTAGACGGTGGTTTGCTGTGAGATTTTGAGTGGGTTTTCGGCTTTGAGTGTGGCTTAGATATGGTTCTGCTCCAGGATTCAGTATACTCCTCGTATTGTCGATCCAGGGCTGCCGTAACAGCATTGTCGACAAGAGCTTTCAATTCTGCGCCCGTCAAATGAACCTGGGCGTTATCGTATTCGTCTTCTTTCGAATGACTATTCTCCCCACTAGGATCAGCCATGGTAACTTGAATCTGCTACAGAATATAACGAAAAATTTTATTTAGGAGTTTATTATGGAATTGTCTTTTATGGAAATTCATTAACCATGGTAAACAGAGACCATATCTGGTTAATTTGTTACTCACTTTTATTTAGGATTTGAACATAACTTATCCTAATTACAAACAATATTGTTAGTGGCATCAAAGCCTAGTCACGAGGACGTTTTTATAATAATTGCCGGGATTACAGAGAATCAAGGCATGAAGGTTTGAACCGTAGTCCTTTTACCTTTTTCTGATCGGGAGTCATAGACCACCAC
Organism: Helianthus annuus; assembly: GCF_002127325.2. Taxonomy (NCBI): domain Eukaryota; kingdom Viridiplantae; phylum Streptophyta; class Magnoliopsida; order Asterales; family Asteraceae; genus Helianthus; species Helianthus annuus. The sequence continues at coordinate 99,469,655 of NC_035437.2, forward strand.
TGTCTTTTGTCTTATATGACAATAATTATGGCCCGTAGGCACTACATCACTAATGGATGTTTTATAATTTGGCCCGTAGGCACTACATCACTAATGGATGTTTAATAAATGATCATCTTCATTGATGATTTAACCCATGATTTATAAATCATCAATTTGGGCTTTGAAATCCTTAGAAGGATTCTTATACAAGAATGACGCGTGCGATTTTAACGAATCACATCTGCCATGAATGTTAACATGATTACAGAGGTTAACTTGGAGTCTGAATCTTTTAATCAGGTCTTACCATCTTGGCCGGATCTTATAAAGACACCTGGCTAGGTTTCACTCTTAAGATTCTTTATTTAGGCAGATTTAACTTTAAAAGGAATGATTTTTGATTTATTTCATATATAATAACAAAATTGAAATTCATAACATAACATCATAAATTTTAAATATGATTACACGCTGCCCTAAATGTGACTTTTTAAATAATTAAATACCTACACAGAGGTTTATAGAAAAACAAGTCCACGTAGGGACCAATACAAGACAGATGTCCGCGCAGGGACTAAAAGATAAGTCCACGTAGGGACTGAATTATAATAGTAATACAACAATACATAAGGAGACTAATGATCTCGTTTCTTCCTCCCTTTTAGTAGGTTTGCTAGTCCCTTGAGAAATCCACGATTACTCTTTCGTTCTCATTCGAAGTCTCGTTCCACTCGATTTAAACGGTGGAGTATTTCTTCTTGCTCCGGTGGAGAAAAACGTTGCTGCTGCGACGGTTGCTGAACCGGAGGTCTAGGAGGTATTGGATACACATGAGCTGAGTAATCTGGTCTCCAAGAGGTTCCGTGGAGGGCATTATAATTAGCCGCTACCACATATGGATTGGCATTATAGTTATAGTTGTAGTGCGTGTGAGTCGGCTGCTCAAACGGATTGTACGCTGTGGAAGCGCCGTACGCTGGTATCGGATTGTCATATCCGAATGGTGGCGGAGGTGGTGCAACTGGTGCAGAATTTACCTCTGCAGGGTGACCAGAAGGTTCCCCTAATTGTGGTTCTTCTTCAGGCACTGGCGAAAAATGACTAGCACTCGAGTGGCGAGGGGTGCTGAAATGGAATTCCCCTCCTCGGGTGGACATCCGTGCGCCTGATCTTCTTCGCCTTGGCGGATCTGGAATTACTGGTTGAACCGGTGGCGGTGGCGTAACCGCGAATCCTCAGAAGGATCCTGTTGCTGTTGGTCGTGAGGCGAGAAGTGATGAGATGGTGTGAAGTACCAATTACATTGGTCAAACCTCGCCTGGTAGCTGTCGGGACCTTGATAGGGTGTCCCATGAAAGGATGACCCATCAGAAATCTCGATTGGATGGTTGGGAGTACCCCTTGCAGGTTCGACGGGGTCTGTATCCTCGTCCATATCCACTGCATTATCTTCAGAAAAGTGATCCTCTGGTCCTAAAGGGTTATACCCTATAGGCTCTTGGACATAATCCGCCGGGTTAAACTGTCCTACGAAGAAAGGTGAAGGATCGCCGTAAGAACGGTGTGAAGCAGATCGCTGGAGAGGTATAAAGGATGGTTGAGGGTTATTGGGATTGTTTTCCGAATCTGGTCCAAATGAATGACGGTATGAGGGTGTTGAGCTATGTGAGGTAGAATGTCTCGCAGGTTCAAAAAGGTTTCTTCTTCGTCTCTGTGGTTCTTCACTCCTTGTACTGGAAGGAGCTCGCATGTTCGAAGGTCCAGCCTCGTGATCATTGTGAGTAATGATCGTTCCTCTGCCTCTTCCTCCTCTTCCTCGTCTGATTGCAGGTGGCATATTCCTACTTTCAAAACTTTAAATAACAATAAACAATAAAAAGACAATTGGAATAACAATTCGAATTTGTCCTATGTTATTGTCTAGACTCAAGTATGTGCAATTGTGTCATTGAGATTAAACACTTAAGGATAGTGTTTAATTCACTCAACGTTGGCTCTGATACTGTAGGATCGTATTCTGACCCGAACGAGTCGTTCAGAGGCTTTCTCCTTGGTTTCAGGTGCGGAATAACAAGAAACTAAGGTAGAAACAGCAGGCAAATCACTTTAACTACTTGTTTTACTAATATCAGACGTTTACAGCTCAAATCTCGCACCGGCAAAGCTTCGGCACGTTTTCTCCAAATGTTACAACTAGAATCGCTCATCATGTATATATAGGGCATAGGGACCGCTTATTGGACAGGCCCAATAAGCGGCCCAGACATGTCACTTCGAGCGGTCCAAGACATTACCGTATAAGCGGTCCATAAAGTGTCATACGAGCGGTCCAGCCAAATACCACATGAGCGATCCAACATAGTTGCTGTTCGAGCGGTCCATGCTGATTACCATTCGAGCGACCCTAACCTTAATGGACTATGAGCGATCCAAACAACCTAAAATCTATACAATCACTATTTCTCATATTTACAATCAATTCTATTGATTCTAAGACTGTAAGACTCGAACGAAGATGTAGTCGACAGACAACTGCACCAACAGACTCCCCCTTGAATGTTGACGGAATCTTCAGTGAGAGTCTTCAATACGACATTCTCGGATATAGTTCGGTCTTCTTCAAGAATTCTGCCTGGATCTAACTTTCTTTGGCTATAACTTTCATCAGACTCCCCCTATCACCCTGCTAGGATAGTCGTCTGGGATTTTGTTACCACCATCGAAATTATCTCCTGGCTTCTCTCTGTTCAGCTCATCATCTCTGGTTCTGATATGTCTCCTGGCTATCTGTAGCAACAGGATCAGAAACCTGCAAAACTCAACCATACTTTCACAAAACAGAATAATTGTGATTCAATCTAATGAATCAACTTAATCATGTGATACTGTTCTCAATTAACCACTGCTTCACAAATTTGAAACATTCCAATTTCTGATTCAACCTAATGAATCATTTTAAACATTTCAAACAACTTAACCAACCTGTCTGTTCATCAAGTTTAGCCTTTGAGATTTTGAAAATCAGCTCTTCACCATCAGTTGTCGAAAATCTTTTTGGATTTTTGAAAATATGAAACATAAATGCAAAGACAGAAATCAATTGCAGAAATGAAATATGTACAAACATATTTTTGTGAGTTTGTGCAAGAGGATCATATCAGTTTTTGAGACATAACACAAGCACCGTTAAGCTTTTAATCGTTTTAAGTTCTAAACGATTCACGTAGATTGACGATATAATTGTCCTCTTAAATTTTCATACAATTTTCAATCTATTCAGGATACTATTTAGGTATTTTATGAACTTAGTTCAATTCATGTGTCCCACCTCTTGAATATACTCCCGTATCCAGAATCCCAATATTCAGTCTTACAGGTATGAACACTACAATGATGTCTGTACATAAATTAGGGGAAAGATGCGAGAACTGAGGGATCTCAGGTCAGAACTTCCGTTCAGCAGAGAGATATCAGCTTCGACTTAGCAGTGTGTCCCCTTTAGAGGATCTTTTCAGCTACAACAGATGATTATCAATTTTATTGTCTAATCAGCTGAGGGCTTTATGCTATGTTTCAAGCATTTTGCGGAAAGTATTAGCCAAGGACTAGGTCAGAACTACCGTTCAGCAGAAGTCCCGGAATAATACCCCAGACATCATAGAGTATAAACACCTAGTATATCAGAATACGAGACCTTTCAAACGAGATTTCAGGGGTTACCTATATATCCAAGTAGTGTTCCCCACGAATTTCACAAGTTTGAAATTTTAGGTTTATATCCCGAATAAATCTACTAAATGTACAAAAACCTATCGTCACATCATCAGTGAGACCGTTTATCACATTTTACATTACATTTCTTTAGCATGCTGTGATAGTCCACTGATTTACAATCATTTCCTCTTTTTCACAACAAATCTCATTTTTACAATTTTTAATGTTTTTGACATTTTCAAATTTTCTAATTTTTTTAGAATTTTTCTCCCCCTAAAATCAAAATATGTTTCAATTTTGATTTTCTGGGAAAATTTGAAACAAACTGTACAAACTTGACAACTTGATGAGAATCACTTCAATTCTCTATCCACCTGGCATAAACAATCAGAACTCCCCCTCACAACAAACTATTTTCCCATTGTGATTTCAAAACACTTAAGTTTGTTTTAATCAAAATGGCTTTTCCGGAAAACTTAGTTTGTTTACCAAACAGTTTAGGTACGGGGTTACTTCATCATCTTGTTTTCTACACAAAAGTAGGAAAATCCAAGTACAAGTTAATGTCCTTGATTTACCATATGCAGTCCAGAATCCTCTATACCACTTGTAAAACATTCACAAACACAACCAAACCTCTTTACCGTTTGCATGATTGACGTTACCGAATAAAATTCAAGAAAGATGCCGATTCATGATCCACGATACCATCTTGGGATCTCCGGCAATTCCTGCAAAATCTTCAAACACAGATTTAAAAAGATGCCGATTCATGCTCCACTCTTACTGTCACACCCCCAAAATCCACCTGCGGAGTATCACCGCTTGGGAGCGTGACTGACCAGGATCAAGCCACCAATCATATTGAACATGCATATAGTATTAAGTAAGATAAAAGAAAACCATCCGTTCAATACAAAAGGTGTTCAAAACATGCTATTGTTTTAAAGTGTAGCGGAAGCATAGTAATAATCCAACAATAGTAAATAGTTCAAATGTTATAATAGTTCAGCATAGAAACCACGAATCCTTGTCCACAACGACCCGCTTCTCCAGTGCAAGCTCCAAGTACCTAACGATCTGCAAGACATGTAACAGAATGGTCAACAAACTAGTTGAGCGAGTTCACAGTAAGTAAATGTGTAACAGTAAGTAACAGGTGGCTCTACAGGGCCGATAGTAAGTTATGCTGGTGGGGGCTTCCCATGTTAAGTTACCACTAGACTATTCGTATTATTATCCCTGTTCTTCGTCCGAGAACAGAAGTGTGTATAAAGTGTGCGTAGGTTTTACGCACGTATCCTTCGTAACCTGAGGATAGGAGTAAGTAATGCGTACACGTAGGTTTTACGTGCGTATCCTTCGTAACCGAGGATAGAATGGCATGTGAACCCGTAGGTGTTATCCCAACCTACGTAACCGTCCTGACATCCGAGGACATGATAGGTGATAGTCTAGTAAAGCATTTGTACGTTCCTTTCAATAATAACCTTTAACCCATTCCCACGACCCGGGAATCCCATGTCTTAGTAGGAGTGTGAACTCACCTTGGTTTGCTCGGTATGCTAAGTTATGCACTCACAAGTAATTAATCACGTCCTAGTGTATGCACGTATAACAAATCAGTTCATGTTCGCAATTGTACACATGCAGTTTAATGTTCACATAACAGTCAGTTGCATAACAGCACACACGTATTATTTCACCTTGCACGAATACAGATGCTAACATTTATCTCTAAGCATGGCATGCCAATTAAATCCAGCATATAATCAATCAGTCAAAGTATGTTCATAATCCTTAACATCCTTCGAATCCAGTCACTATCTTTCGACAACAGCAATCACAATTATCTTTCGGAAACAATTATCACAATTATCCTTCGGACCAATGTTATGTTCCGAATCCTATGTCATCTTTCGATCACACACATATCTTTCGGTCAACAGGTATCTTTCGGTCAACAGATATCTTTCGGTCAACAGATATCTTTCGGTCAACAGATATCTTTCGGTCAACAGATATCTTTCGGTCAACAGATATCTTTCGGTCACAACTATGTTTCGACTACAAGCATCTTTCGATCAATCAACAGTTACGTATATCACCATCAGTTACGAATATCACAGAAACAGAAACCCTAATCATCTACAGCCGTCATCATCATTAACAATCATCATCACATCAGTTACATTACACAGAAGGCACAAGATCATCTACGACAGTTACTATCATTCCTAGAAATCATTTAACGGTAACAAAATCAATCATCAACCAATCCGAATCGTCATCTATGTGTCATGTAAACATAATCATCATTCGGTTCAACTATCTAACATACATATCCGGTTTATCATAACCGATTCATAAAATATTATCATTGAACATCATCAAAACGGATCCGATAATCATGCATATCCGATTAACATACAATGATAGATTGCAAGACAATAGATAAATCATGGAATCAAAGCATCGTGAAATCAAAGCATCGTAAACAACACCACACACTAACCGGAAATCTGGATTACGGAATGAATTCCTTCGAACAGAGAGTAGGTCTGCTATATGCCTGCTATATGCCGTAACACACACACAATGGAACTAGGGTTTTCCGGAAACTCACTGTTGTCTAACATGCATTCACGTATTTAAATGTATCACAGAAATGGGCCAAGCCCATTAGAATAACTGGGCCGAAACATATCGAAGGATATGTTTCGTGATTCATCATTCCGAAGGATGATCTTTCGAATCGAAGGATGTGTTTCGACATCCTTCGATTCATGCATCATGTTTCGTGGGACATCCTTCGAAAGTTGGGCCATGTATCATACTAACTAGTTAACACATAATACAAGTTTCACAATATGGCAATCAAATGTGCAATTAAGCAATTAGTCAATACATGTTCGTGTAATACATATGAAATCAAATCTTGGAATTTCGAGTTGTCACATTATCCCCAACTTAAAAGAAATTTCGTCCCGAAATTTGGTACGCACTTACTGAGGAAGCTAGGTAAGTTACGTCGTTCACTGGTTTTCCTGGGGTGTCACATCATCCCCCCGTTGATTTGGAATTTCGTCCCGAAATTCAGTAGTAGTAGCTTCAGCCTCAGAAGTGGATGCATTGGTTTCGAATAACTGGGGATACTTTTCTTGCATCTGATCTTCGCGTTCCCAGGTATACTCTGGACCACGCTGGGAGTTCCAACGAACTCGAACAAGAGGGATTCTCTTGTGTTTGAGGACCTTAACATCCCGGTCCGTGATTTCAACTGGTTCCTCGACGAACTGTAACCGCTCGTCGATAGTGAGTTCCTTAAAAGGAACTATAAGGGTCTCATCTGATAGACATTTCTTCAGATTCGACACGTGAAATACATTGTGAACTGCACCGAGTTCAGGAGGTAGGTTTAATCTGTAGGCTACTTTGCCAATCTTTTCCACGATTTCGAATGGTCCGACATACCGCGGATTCAGTTTGCCTCTTTTACCAAAACGAACCACACCCTTCCAGGGTGAAACTTTCAATAAAACCCGGTCCCCGACCTCAAATTCCAATGGCTTTCTACGCTTGTCCGCGTAGGCTTTCTGACGGTCGCGCGCTGCCGCCATGCGTTGTCGTATCTGTGCTATCTTTTCTGTGGCGTCCACAACAATATCTGGACCCGTAATTTGACTATCCCCTACCTCTGCCCAACAGAGAGGTGACCGGCATTTACGTCCGTACAATGCCTCGAATGGAGCGGCTTGAATGCTGGTATGGTAACTGTTATTATACGAGAACTCCACCAAAGGGAGGTGCTTTTCCCAGCCGTTGCCGAAATCGATAACACACGCTCGAAGCATGTCTTCTAGAGTTTGAATAGTTCGCTCAGACTGCCCATCCGTCTGAGGATGATATGCTGTGCTCATGTCTAATCGTGAGCCGAAGGATTTGTGCATCGTTTGCCAAAGCTCTGACGTGAATCGTGCGTCGCGATCCGAAATAATAGAGGTGGGCACTCCGTGCCTCGAAACAACTTCTTTCATGTAGATGTCTGCTAGGGTAGAAAACTTATCCTTTTCTTTGATAGCCAAGAAGTGAGCAGACTTTGTGAGCCGATCAACGACCACCCAGATAGTGTCATTCCCACGCTGGGATCTAGGTAGGCCAGTAACAAAATCCATGGAAATTTGCTCCCATTTCCATTGTGGTATTTCTGGTTGCTGAAGTAGGCCTGATGGTTTCTGGTACTCGATTTTAACCCTTGCACAAGTTAAACACTTGCCGACGTAAGTTGCGATAAGAGCTTTCATGTTTGGCCACCAATAGGTTGTTCTGATATCGTGGTACATCTTATCCGACCCTGGATGTACCGAGTAGCGAGACTTGTGCGCTTCATCCATCACAAGTTCGCGTAAACCGCCATAAAGTGGGACCCAAATACGCCCCGTCACATAGTAGGCGCCGTCTTCCTTTTGTTCCATTTGTTGCCTTGAACCGCGCAAGGCTTCAGCCTTGACGTTTTCGGGTTTTAGTGCTTCTAACTGAGCAGCTCGTATCTGTGCAGGAAGACTGGACTGAATGGTAAGCTGTAGCGCTCGCACGCGCTTAGGTAGAGTGTCTTTCCGACTGAGGGCATCAGCCACAACATTGGCCTTGCCTGGATGATACTTGATGGCGCATTCGTAGTCGTTTAGAAGTTCAACCCATCTCCGTTGACGCATATTCAAATCCTTTTGCTTAAGGATATGCTCGAGACTCCTGTGATCGGTGTAAATCGTGCACCTGGTACCGTACAGGTAGTGTCGCCATATCTTAAGCGCAAAAACAACAGCTCCCAGCTCTAAATCGTGCGTCGTGTAGTTCCGTTCATGAACCTTGAGTTGCCGAGAGGCGTATGCGATCACTTTATCCCGTTGCATCAATACACAACCAAGCCCTTGTATCGATGCGTCACAATAAACCACGAAGTCATCCGTGCCCTCGGGCAGTGAGAGAATAGGCGCGCTGCAAAGCCTATCCTTTAAGTACTGAAAAGCGGTCTCTTGCGTATTACCCCATCTGTAAACGACACCTTTCTGTGTAAGCATAGTGAGTGGTTGCGCGATCTTGGAGAAGTCTTTAATAAATCGCCTGTAGTAACCTGCCAAACCCAAGAATTGGCGTATTTCTGTCGGTGTACGTGGTGCTGGCCAGTTTCTGATCGAATCAACCTTGGATGGATCGACATGAATCCCATCCTTGTTTACCACATGGCCTAAGAAGTGGACTTCACGAAGCCAGAAGTCGCATTTTGAAAACTTTGCGTACAGTTGCTCTTTTCGAAGAAGTTCCAAGATAAGGCGTAAGTGCTGCTCGTGCTCCTCCTGACTCTTGGAGTAGATCAAAATGTCGTCGATGAAGACGATAACAAACTTGTCGAGATAGGGTTTGCACACCCTGTTCATAAGATCCATGAAGACTGCTGGCGCGTTCGTAAGCCCGAATGGCATGACAAGAAACTCGTAATGACCGTAGCGAGTTCTGAAAGCGGTTTTGGAGACGTCCTCATCCCGGACTCTCAGCTGATGATACCCTGACCTTAAATCAATCTTGGAATAGTAACACGACCCTTGCAACTGGTCGAATAGGTCATCTATGCGCGGAAGAGGATAACGGTTCTTCACTGTGACCTTGTTCAGCTCGCGATAATCGATGCACATTCTGAAAGTGCCATCCTTCTTCTTCACAAATAACACTGGAGCTCCCCAAGGTGAAGAGCTTGGACGAATAAAGCCCTTTTCCAAGAGCTCTTGTAGCTGCTTCGACAGTTCTCCCAGTTCGGTTGGAGCTAAACGATACGGTGCGCGGGCTATTGGTGCTGCTCCAGGAGCTAACTCAATCTGAAACTCGACTTGACGATGAGGAGGTAAACCAGGTAAATCTTCAGGAAACACTTGAGGAAAATCACGCACAACTGGTATATCCTCCAGCTTCTTTTCCTTCGCTGATGCGTCGGTGACAAGTGCCAGAATGGCAGTATGTCCCTTTCGTAAACATTTCTGCGCCTTTAAGTAAGAGATGATGCCAACCACAGCACCACTCTTGTCACCTTGTACTTCGAGAGGTTCTTGACTGGAGCGAGGAATACGAATAACCTTTTCCTTGCATAAGATCTCTGCGTGATGTTGAGATAACCAATCCATGCCGATGACGACGTCGAAGCTACCCAAGACTATGGGTATAAGATCAATCGTGAAAGTCTGACCCGCTAGAACAATGCTACAACCCTTGACTACATGAGCGGCTTCTACACTTTTACCATTCGCTAGTTCTACGACGTGTTTAGTGTCTAAAGGTGTTGGTGTACGTTTTAATAAGTTACTCATTTTCATGGACATATAACTTGTATCAGCACCCGAATCGAATAAGACAGTAACGTAAATATGGTCGAGAAGGAACTTACCCATAACCACGTTAGGATCATTCACTGCATCTCCTCGACCCAACACAAATGCTCGACCACGAGCTTCATTGCCGTTGTTGTTGTTGTTGTTGTTGCCCCCATTATTGTTGTTATGGTTCCCGTTGCCCTGATGGTTGTTGTTGCGGTTCTGGTTCAACTGTGGGTAATCGCGTTTGAAGTGACCTTCAGCCCCACACTTATAACACCCCCTGTTGCCCTGTTGCTGATTCTGCTGATTCTGTGGAGCTGGTTGCTGAGGCTGCTGATTCTGATTTGCAGGGCGAGCGCTTCTACAATCTTTGGCCTCGTGACCCATCTTTAAACACCTTTGACAACGGCCCTTATTGCACTGGCCGCTGTGATGCCTGTTGCAGTTGTTACACTTTGGGAGATTTCCGCGATATCCACCCTGCCTGTGGCTACCTGACGACTGCTGGTTAGGGCTTTGATAGTTGTCAGTCTTTCGCTGCTGATTCTGGGACTGAACCGAAACTGATGCTTTGCTTGAATCCCCCTCCCACTTTCTCTTACTTTCGCTGGGAGTAGCAAGTGTAGTAGTAGCAGTAGCGGTAGCACTGATACGCTTTGGCAGTTTGCCCTGGTCTACTGCCTGATCTGTGATGCGATGAGCGAGACGCTGGATTTCCTGGATGTTGTTGAGGTTAGCCGAGGTAACGTGGCTCTGAATCTCTGACGCGAGCCCCTTGAGGTACAACTCAATTCGCTTGTATGGAGGATCTACCATAGTTGGGCACAGCACAGCCAACTCATTCGATCTCTTGGTGTAAGCTTCAATTTCCGAACCTACCATTTTCAAGTTATACAACTCATCCTCCAACTTGTGGATGTCTTCTCTAGTGCAGTATTCCCTCTTGATCAGTTCTTTGAATTCATTCCAGGGTGTGGCGTTAGCAGCTGCCAACCCTAAGATCTGCACTTGTGCGTTCCACCAAGTGAGCGCAATCCCTTCAAGTGTGCCAGTGGCGAACTTCACCCTGCGAGCCTCAGGGCATTCACACATTTCGAAAACCGACTCGATCTTTTCAAACCAGTGGAGGAGTCCGACTGCCCCCTCCGTGCCACTGAACGAGCTAGGACGACAGTCCATGAAAGTCTTGAAGGTGCACGCGGGTTGTTGCTGAGCGGGTTGACCTATTGTGTACGAATAGGGCAAAGTTAAGTACGAGAATTAATGTAGGATCTAAAGATCCTAGTGTCTATACTGCAGGGTATACTACCTGCTTGGGCGGCTGCAACTGCCGCAGCAACGAGAGCCTCTAGCTGGGCTTGAGTCATGGTAATTCGTGCGGCCATTGATCTTCACATCAAAGGCAACATAAGTGAGAAAGGTTCGCGAATAGTGCGATGACAGAAGAGTGTAAGCACATAAGTATTCTCATGCAGTGTCAAGTTGTGAGCAAGTAATGTAAGCATACTACGAGCAAAGTTCTATGCAAATTCTAGCATGTAGGCAATAAACATAAACCTTATTACCTAGGGAGTTGAGTCTTGCACGTGGAGCGAAGCGTCGTTGTGGATCGTAGAGAGCACTGTTCTGGTTATAGTCTGGTTTTAATAAAAACGTTTTTCCATATTAAAACCAAGTTCTCTATAACCAATGGCTCTGATACCAATCTGTCACACCCCCAAAATCCACCTGCGGAGTATCACCGCTTGGGAGCGTGACTGACCAGGATCAAGCCACCAATCATATTGAACATGCATATAGTATTAAGTAAGATAAAAGAAAACCATCCGTTCAATACAAAAGGTGTTCAAAACATGCTATTGTTTTAAAGTGTAGCGGAAGCATAGTAATAATCCAACAATAGTAAATAGTTCAAATGTTATAATAGTTCAGCATAGAAACCACGAATCCTTGTCCACAACGACCCGCTTCTCCAGTGCAAGCTCCAAGTACCTAACGATCTGCAAGACATGTAACAGAATGGTCAACAAACTAGTTGAGCGAGTTCACAGTAAGTAAATGTGTAACAGTAAGTAACAGGTGGCTCTACAGGGCCGATAGTAAGTTATGCTGGTGGGGGCTTCCCATGTTAAGTTACCACTAGACTATTCGTATTATTATCCCTGTTCTTCGTCCGAGAACAGAAGTGTGTATAAAGTGTGCGTAGGTTTTACGCACGTATCCTTCGTAACCTGAGGATAGGAGTAAGTAATGCGTACACGTAGGTTTTACGTGCGTATCCTTCGTAACCGAGGATAGAATGGCATGTGAACCCGTAGGTGTTATCCCAACCTACGTAACCGTCCTGACATCCGAGGACATGATAGGTGATAGTCTAGTAAAGCATTTGTACGTTCCTTTCAATAATAACCTTTAACCCATTCCCACGACCCGGGAATCCCATGTCTTAGTAGGAGTGTGAACTCACCTTGGTTTGCTCGGTATGCTAAGTTATGCACTCACAAGTAATTAATCACGTCCTAGTGTATGCACGTATAACAAATCAGTTCATGTTCGCAATTGTACACATGCAGTTTAATGTTCACATAACAGTCAGTTGCATAACAGCACACACGTATTATTTCACCTTGCACGAATACAGATGCTAACATTTATCTCTAAGCATGGCATGCCAATTAAATCCAGCATATAATCAATCAGTCAAAGTATGTTCATAATCCTTAACATCCTTCGAATCCAGTCACTATCTTTCGACAACAGCAATCACAATTATCTTTCGGAAACAATTATCACAATTATCCTTCGGACCAATGTTATGTTCCGAATCCTATGTCATCTTTCGATCACACACATATCTTTCGGTCAACAGGTATCTTTCGGTCAACAGATATCTTTCGGTCAACAGATATCTTTCGGTCAACAGATATCTTTCGGTCAACAGATATCTTTCGGTCAACAGATATCTTTCGGTCACAACTATGTTTCGACTACAAGCATCTTTCGATCAATCAACAGTTACGTATATCACCATCAGTTACGAATATCACAGAAACAGAAACCCTAATCATCTACAGCCGTCATCATCATTAACAATCATCATCACATCAGTTACATTACACAGAAGGCACAAGATCATCTACGACAGTTACTATCATTCCTAGAAATCATTTAACGGTAACAAAATCAATCATCAACCAATCCGAATCGTCATCTATGTGTCATGTAAACATAATCATCATTCGGTTCAACTATCTAACATACATATCCGGTTTATCATAACCGATTCATAAAATATTATCATTGAACATCATCAAAACGGATCCGATAATCATGCATATCCGATTAACATACAATGATAGATTGCAAGACAATAGATAAATCATGGAATCAAAGCATCGTGAAATCAAAGCATCGTAAACAACACCACACACTAACCGGAAATCTGGATTACGGAATGAATTCCTTCGAACAGAGAGTAGGTCTGCTATATGCCTGCTATATGCCGTAACACACACACAATGGAACTAGGGTTTTCCGGAAACTCACTGTTGTCTAACATGCATTCACGTATTTAAATGTATCACAGAAATGGGCCAAGCCCATTAGAATAACTGGGCCGAAACATATCGAAGGATATGTTTCGTGATTCATCATTCCGAAGGATGATCTTTCGAATCGAAGGATGTGTTTCGACATCCTTCGATTCATGCATCATGTTTCGTGGGACATCCTTCGAAAGTTGGGCCATGTATCATACTAACTAGTTAACACATAATACAAGTTTCACAATATGGCAATCAAATGTGCAATTAAGCAATTAGTCAATACATGTTCGTGTAATACATATGAAATCAAATCTTGGAATTTCGAGTTGTCACACTTACAAACCTGGGAGCTCCGGCAAGTCAGGTTTTTTTTTTCTATTTGAAAAGTTTCACCCAAGCCTGACCAGCCTTGGGTGATTTTGAATTCTTGTTCAACAATGATGGAAAGTTTTTCTCATCTATTGTTAAACTAGAATTCTCGACCTTTACCTCAACACATGGCTCCTCTGGTTTTACCATACCAGAATCATTGCCTGAATGTGGCTTGTCTGACTTTAATGAGTCAGATTCATTGCCGACATGTGGCTCCTTTGTTTCCGAAGAAACAGATTCATCGCCAGGAAGTGAAAACTTCACTTTCTTCTTTTTCTCCTCTTTTGTCCTCAGATTTGCATCTGATGAATTCGACTTGCTTGACTTTGCAGTCGAGGAAGTTGATTCATCAGCACTCTTCTTCGATCTGTCGGGTGAACCCGAGGACAAAATCTTTTCGAGATATTCTCTTGCTTTCTTTCTCTTTTTCCTCAGTCTGTCTTTCTGCCCCTGTGAAAGTTTAACTTTCTTTTCCTGAATTGAATGTTCTGGAACTTTAGGTTTCATAACCTTCTGTTCCTGGGGCTTGACTTTGACTGGAATTTTCTTTGCCATTTTCTGAGAATTGGCCCTCAATCTTTCATGCGATCTCCTTGGGCAATCTCTGGCAATGTGACCTTTGATATTGCAATTATAGCACCTCCTGGTCTCATAACTCCAGTATTGGCAGTTAACAGCAATATGCCCCTGATATCCGCAGCTGTAGCACACCCTGTTATCATACCTTTCACACCAAACGCTCAGATCATAACATTGTCTGGCTTGGTGATATTCCTTCCTCAAATGTGTTGGTTTTGACGCTTTTGCACTGTGGTTAGTCCTACACACAACAAATTTTGAATTTTCATTTTCTATTTTTTGTAATTTTTTCTTTTGATTGGATGATCGCACTGATGAGTTTTTTCCTTCATTTTTAAAGTTTTGATTCTGTTTTACAATCTTCTTCACAGGTTTTTGCTTAGAGCATTCACCTTTTTCAGTTGATTGCAGAACAGTTTTCTGAAATTTTTCTTTCAACTTTAAAAACAATTTTTGTTTTTCTTTTTTAACATTTTCATCATCAGACTCTGTCTCAGACTCATCTGCTGAATAAAATTTCTCATTTTCCTCATCAGTTTTATCATCACAATCTTTGACTTTGACTTTGTCAAAGTTTGTAGCATTTACACTTATCGGAACTGAATTGATCGGTTTTGGACAAGGAATATTCAACTTGTCAGATTTAGTCGCAAAACTGATCAGTTTCTTCTCAAGTTTATCTATCTTGATCCTGGAATTCTTAGCTTCTTCCTCAAGCTGAGATATTCTCTCAAGATGAGACTTGATGGAATTTTCATTCTCAACCTTCAAATTTTCAAGAACAGACTTTTCATTTATCAAAATTTTGATCTGTTCCTGAAATTTTGATTCATTCGTTTTCAGGTTTTTGTTTTCAAGCTTTATCCAGAAATCTAAATCTTCTGAAGATTTCTGTTTGTTTTCAAGCTCTTTTACCAACTCTTTGATTCTCTTTTGAGCACTTTCACCTTCTTTTTCAAGTTCGACAATTTTCTGAAGATGGGAATTTATCATCTTCTGTTTTTCAATGTTGTTTTTACTAAACACATTTCTCCCATCTTCAAGAATTTTCACTTGCCCCTTAAATTCTTGATTTTTCAATGTCAAACTGTTAAAATCAACCAACAGTTTGTCATTTTCGGCTTTCAACTTCTCACAATCTTTTTCCAGAGAAAGAATCTGATTTTCAGCAACGTGCTTCTCGTCTTTCAACTTTTTGACTTCAAATGCCAAACTTTCTATGTCTCTCACAAGTTTGTCATTGTCAGTCTTAAAGTTATCGCATGTTGAGCACATTGTTTCATTTTTCACCGATTCTTCAGCTTTTGAAGTTTCTTCTTCCTTTGCTATCAATGTACCTGCACAAAACAATTTAACGAAATCAAAAGGATTTCCATTATTATCAATATAACAACCTCGTTTGAAATCGTATTTCAGCACATGTTTTGTCCTGATACATTTAGTAACCCTTTTGTGCATCTCTTCAATCACATTTGAACTTAGATCTAGCACATTATACTCCAAAACCTTGATCAAATCTTTCTTTTTCTTTCTAACTTCAAGTTCATGAGCTTTAAGTTTGCTGATGAATTGATTTAGAGGTAGTTTTGAAAAATTTGAGTTCTCCCTTAAATTCTTCAAACATTCACCCCATTCAATCGGTAATGCATCTGCAAATTTCTCTAATTTTTCAACATTTGACGGATATATCTCATGATCTTTCATATAATTCAGTAACACACTATATCGGTCTTTAAGATCATCCAACGTTTCGTCTTTCAGACACACGAAATATTTGAACCTTTTAGCCCAACCATCTTTGCTCACTTTTCTATAACCCTCATCTAGAAATCCGTTATTCCAGTTATTAAATCTTTCGAAATAATAATTCTCCTGTTCATCAAACATCATTGCCATGTTTCGCAAACCAAAACGACACGTGTTTGTTGACGAATAAGCGATCTAAATGTGACAGAAAAGCGAACCAAACAGCAATTGAGCCAAATAAGCGGTCCAGATAAGCAAACCGGATGACAAATAATCGATCCAAAAATTGTCTGAATAAGCGATCCAGAAATGATCCAAATAGGCGATCCACAATCAGTCTTATAAGCGGTCCAAATCAATTCGAATAAGCGATCCAGGAACAATTCGACCGAATGAGCGATTCACAATGGTCCGGATGAGCGATCCAAATAAGTCTGAATAAGCGATTCACAACAATGAATTTGGAGCGGTCCAAGATCAGATTGTCCGAATGAGCGGTTCCCAACCGTCCGGATGAGCGGTTCAAGGGTAGTCCGATCGAATGAGCGGTTCCTGATTCGTCCGGATAAGGGGTCCAGAACTGTTCGGTCGAGCGGTTCAGGCTATATTCGAACGAGCGGTCCACATTCAAATCCAATTTTGATCCACTTAGACTTTGAATTTTGATCTGAAACTTTCTAGGGTTTATCTCGATACTATTTCGCACAATCTGTGAAAAATTGAGCAAATTCCGACCGGGAAATCTTCTCGAATCAGAAAAAGAAGGTGTAGAAGTAAGAAAAAGTGACGAAATCCGGCTAATTTCTGCAGAGAACCTCTTCCTGAGCTCTGATACCACTTGTAGGATCGTATTCTGACCCGAACGAGTCATTCAGAGGCTTTCTCCTTGGTTTCAGGTGTGGAATAACAAGAAACTAAGGTAGAAACAGCAGGCAAATCACTTTAACTACTTGTTTTACTAATATCAGACGTTTACAGCTCAAATCCCGCACCGGCAAAGCTTCGGCACGTTTTCTCCAACTGTTACAACTAGAATCGCTCATCATGTATATATAGGGCATAGGGACCGCTTATTGGACAGGCCCAATAAGCGGCCCAGACATGTCACTTCGAGCGGTCCAAGACATTACCGTATAAGCGGTCCATAAAGTGTCATACGAGCGGTCCAGCCAAATACCACATGAGCGATCCAACATAGTTGCTGTTCGAGCGGTCCATGCTGATTACCATTCGAGCGACCCTAACCTTAATGGACTATGAGTGATCCAAACAACCTAAAATCTATACAATCACTATTTCTCATATTTACAATCAATTCTATTGATTCTAAGACTGTAAGACTCGAACGAAGATGTAGTCGACAGACAACTGCACCAACAGATACCAACCTGTCACACCCCGATTTCTACGTGTCTCGCTGGTGGGCCCGGTGGGGGATTACCGTGACGTAGTTGGCAACGATATAGTCAAACCACACAATTATATGAATGCACAGCGGAAGCATAAAGATAAATATATTTCAACGTTAAATGTAATATCAAAGTATCACCGTTGTTGAAATAAAATCCACAGGGGTTCAATAATAATAATAATAAAGTATTGTTCAACAGACTTCAGGCATCTTAAGCTTGCGAGACTTCTAATGATCCTAAGGAGAAATCCCAGCCAATTTCGCATAGTACCTGCATTTAGTCTTTTTGGGAAAATACGTCAGTTTACACTGGTAAATACATTCAACTGACACTTTTGTAAAATGTTTAATAAAATTGGTTTAAATGCACAAGGCACAAACTCTTTATAACTTGGGATAATTTATAATTAAATCTTGTAAAGAATTACATGTTTACTATGCGTTCGGTCGCCCGGATCGTGTCGGGTTAAAGGTTAATAGACACGCCACAAAGCATAAAGCCGTGGCGGGAAAACCAACGGTTATACCTTTAATTAATATAGACACAATGCCGGGTGTACGCCTACACCCGGATGTCGAGGTAGTGGCCATTTCGTAAAATGATCCAAAGGATATCCGGGATATGGTCATTAAGCTCCCAAAGGCATAAAGCCAACAAAACAAGTTTTTAAACGGGTCACATTGATAATACCCAACTACTAATGAGTTGGGGTCAATTGCCCGACCAAGCGGTATTTTAAATACCGTAACCCAAGCCCGTATAACGGAAAATAAGTTAAAAGTATTTACCTTTGCAAGTATTAATCCTTAATCGAAATAAATCGCAGATAGCTTTTACTCTTCTCCTATTCTGGAACGAAGGTTTTAAAATAACCTATTAGAATCCTAACGGGTCTTTAATCTAGCCGTAGCTTAGACCGGTCAGTTTCAAAGGATAGATACGGTTTAATCGCGTGAAAGGCGAAAACCGGGAATGGAATGTGATTTTGACCCAACAAGTTTGAAGACTTGTTTTATAGGGGTATAATAATCACACTCTGTATTTTGGGGTCAAAACAATATGGTTTGACCCGTTTCGGCTACTTTATGTAAACTAGTTACATAAGCCGAACCGTGCGCGCAAAAGGCGTAACGGGTAACCGTAAGATTCCTACACTGGTTTCCTAAGTCAATATGCTCTAAAGAGGTTGTGGTATCAGTAGGATACCTTCCATAATGCCTGTAACGAGTTTAAGTTCATATTATGCCCCGTAGGGGTATTTCGGTCTTTTTAAAGATTATAAAATAGGTTTCTGAGTTCTACAGGAAACCTGAGTTTCCCAAACAGTTCATAAAGTCTAAAATACTTTATTTATTATTTAAAATCAGTAGCAACTGGAATCGGGTCAAAAGACCTTGTAGAACTCAAGTTATGGCCGAAAAGGGTATATTCGGTATTTACCGAACCGTTGCCATAACCGCAGGTTATGAGCAGGTTAAAAATAATTAAAAATCTTTAAAAGTCCCAAAATATTATTTTTCACCAGTGTGTAAAAGGTTTGGTGTCGAAATCTGGGTTTAGATAGGCGTTATTCTAATTGCGCTTTTAAATTACTAAAGTTTCCGTAATTTGCGCTATTTAGCATAACTCCTATTCTGGACCTCGGATTGACGTGAAATTTTAGGGACATGCTTAGAAATCAGTAACTAAGGTTATGATTCTTTCACATGTCCGAAATTCTCGTTTTAAATGAAAAAGGGCGTTACGGTCAACTTTTAAGCATTTAACGGAAATGTGTAAAAGACTCGGACAAACAACGAACCGGTCACAGAGGGTTATACCATCATGTAACCTGGTCCTAAGGGCGTAGGGTATAACCCTCTGTGGCCGGTTCGTTGTTTGTCAGAGTCTTTTACACATTTCCGTTAAATGCTTAAAAGTTGACCGTAACGCCCTTTTTAATTTAAAACGAGAATTTCGGACATGTGAAAGAGCCATAACCTTAATTGCTGATCTCTAAGCATGTCCCTAAAATTTCACGTCAATCCAAGGTCCAGAATAGGAGTTATGCTAAATAGCGCAAATTACGGAAACTTTAGTAATTTAATAGCGCAATTAGTATAACGCCTATCTAAACCCGGATTTCGACACCAAACCTTTTACTCACTGATGTAAAATAATATTTTGGGATTTTTAAAGATTTTTAATTATTTTTAACCTGCTCATAACCTGCGGTTATGGCAACGGTTCGGTAAATACCGAATATACCCTTTTCGGCCACACCTTGAGTTCTACAAGGTCTTTTGACCCGATTCCAGTTGCTACTGATTTTAAATAATAAATAAAGTATTTTAGACTTTATAAACTGTTCGGGAAACTCAGATTTCATGTAGAACTCAGAAACCTCTTTTATAATCTTTAAAAAGACCGAAATACCCCTAAGGGGCATATTATGAACTTAAACTCGTTACGGGCATTATGGAAGGTATCCTACTGATACCACAACCTCTTTAAAGCATATTGACTTAGGAAAACAGAGTAGGACTCTTACGGTTACCCGTCGCGCCTTTTGCGCGCACGGTTCGGCTTATGTAACTAGTTTACATAAATTAGCCGAAACGGGTCAAACCATATTGTTTTCACCCCAAAATCCAGAGTATGATTACTATACCCATATAAAACAAGTCTTCAAACTTGTTGGGTCAAAATCACACTCCATTCATGGTTTTCGCCTTTCACGCGATTAAACCGTAACTATCCTTCGAAACTGACCGGTCTAAGCTATGGCTAAATTAAAGACCCGTTAGGATTCTAACAGGTTAATTTAAACCTTCGTTCCAGATTAAGGGGACCAGTAAAAGCTATCTGCAATTCATTTCAATTTAGGAATTATACTTGCAAAGGTAAATACTTTTAACTTATTTTCTGTTATACGGGCTTGGGTTACGGTATTTAAAATACCGTTTGGTCGGGCAATTGACCCCAACTCATTGGTAGTTGGGTATTATCAATGTGACCCGTTTAAAAACTTGTTTTGTTGGCTTTACGCCTTTGGGGGCTTAATGACCATGTCCCGGATATCCTTGGCAGCATTTTACGAAATGGCCACGACCTTGACATCCAGGTGTAGGCGTACACCCGGCATTGTGTCCATGACTATAAAAGTGTAGCCGTTGGTTACCCGCCACGATTTTATGCTATGTGGCGTGTCTATTAAACTTTAACCCGGCACGACCCGGGCGACCGAACGCATAGTAACATGTAATTCTTTACAAGATTTAATTATAAATTATCCCAAGTTATAAAGAGTTGAATGTATTTACCAGTGTAAACTAACGTATTTTCCCAAAAAGACTAAATGCAGGTACTATGCGTAATTGGCTGGGATTTCTCCTTAGCATCATTAGAAGTCTCGCAAGCTTAAGATGCCTGAAGTCTGTTGAACAATATTTTTGTTATTATTATTGATCCCCTGTGGATTTTATTTCAACAATGGTGATACTTTGATGTTACACTTAACGTTGAAATATATATTTATCTTTAGGCTTCCGCTGTGCATTCATATAATTGTGTGGTTTGACTATATTGTTGCCAACTACGTCACGGTAATCCCCCACTGGGCCCACCGGTGAGACACGTGGAAATCGGGGTGTGACAAGTCCTAAGGCATATCTATATCAAACTTTAACGGGTCAGAACTGAAGTCAAAGCTTTTGCGACTTTCGGCTCCGAACCGGGTCAAAACAGTAAATGGTCGGATCAAACAAGCTTAGACTAGTTAATATACTTATTATCATGTTTTATAAGTGTTTAAACAGGTTACATATCATCTACATTACCGATTACGCAAGAAATCGCAAAATAGCATTTCTGTTGACTTTTTCTAAGCACGTTTGACTCGACATTTGGACTAGTTAGAGTGGGAATTAGAGGGTGCCCTTTTAGGGGTTTAAAGCCCACATGATTACCATCATATAACTATCTTTGATTCGACAAACCACTGGACCATTTGTGATTTATCGCAAAGTCAATCGATAATTACGGCGGATTGACTTTTAAGCTAAACTAAGCAATAACTAAGCCACAAAAGGGTAAACACACTTACAGAAGCTTGGTGCACGACTTAGGATGTTAGAAGAGTGCTTGAGAGCTCCAGAAGTGAATTGGAATGCAGGTTTGAGGTGTGATTCAATTGTGTGCAATGTAGTGCCTTTTATAGTGAAAAATTTGGCATAGGATCTTTACAACTCAACCTACAAGGGATCATGGATGTTCAGCAGGTGGCCCTGGGTGCTAGGGGGGCATGTAGAGGGCGCCCATGCTTCATTAATTGCCTCAATGATCGTTCACAAGCTCAAACAGCAAGTCTGTCCAAAGTTTCTGCATTTGGGGTCCTTACGCGACCCGCATTAGGATTCAGGCTACATGCACGCGGGCCGCCTGAATCTTCATGTCAGGAAACATATCTACAGGTGGCTCGCGGCCCGCATTAACTTACTTGTTTCACTCAGGCGGGCCGCCTGAGGCCTGAATTTCAAGATTTTCAAATCTTTTGTAATGATTAACTTGACCTTTCGGTTTCGAAGGGGTAACTTAGCGATTTGGCCCTCGATTATTTACAATTAAGGGCCTCGTGACTTTTACCCGCATTGTTAAGTCCCCGGTTAGTTTAATTACTATCCGAAAAGCCTTAACTTTTATTGTTGACGCTTTTAACCCCTCTCGTACGAATTTGATCATAATTTTCTTGTTTTAAAACGGAACTTCGCGAAATTTATATAGTATATTCTAGTGAGTGTATTTTACTGTTACAAAGCCTCGGGTTCGTCAAAGGGTCAGTCAGAGGTATAAATTAAACATGTTGACACAATTAACCCCTGTAGCTTGTAATCTCTCACTTTCTCCCGCATTTCGCTCCGTACGATCCATGATTTTATTCGTTTGAAGGTACGAGCATCATTTAGGGTTACTATACAGTATATTTACCCTTCGTTGACATTTATAACCCTCGAATTTACATACTTTCAAGGTTTGTCAACTTTAGTCCTTTATTTAATATTTAATGCCACGTGTAAACTCATGACACGTGTTAACACATTATTGGACACAAAATTTCGAGGTGTTACAGCTATCAAGTGCTGAAGAAAGAAGTCCCCAGTACCAAGAACAAGGGGCATCAATGAATGACTTTTGGGATTCAGTTCCTAAGTCACACATTGGTACAACCACTGCTGGTGGGGATTCAGATGATGCCATTAACTTGGGTGATGATTCAAAATATCAGGAATTGACGGGCAGAGTTGAAAATCTGGAGACCTCAATTGCTGAAATAAAGGATATGGTGCAACGGCTGCTAAAAGCTCAAAAAGCACAATCCACTGCTGCTGCAGCTCAAGCACATGCACAACCTGCACCTGCTGCAAATGAGCTATGGAATATGTTCCAACCACTACTGGAAAGACAAAAACAGATGGCTGATCAGCAGCATGCTATACATGTACAAAAGCTGACAAATATGGTGGAATCAAGGTTTAAAGATACTCAGTCAGACATCAAAGCTATCAAGGCTCATATCCAAAGTACCACTGGAAAAATTCCTCTCACTGTCCTTTTCATGAATGAACCTTTCCCAGATAATGCCAAAAAGGGGGAGAAGATCAAGTGGAAGAAGAAGGGAATTGAAGATGGTATCTACATTGAGCCAGAAAAGAATAGCCAAGCCAAAGCTGCAGCATCAACACATACCACATCACCACACACCACCACAACCACTGCTCCACCATCATCATCATCTGTGATCACATCACCATCACCAAACCCAAATTCACCACCAAAAACAACCACCCCATCATCACCTCCTGCCAAAAAGTAGAAGACAACAGATGTTACAACATCTGTTGTAATGACAACAGTGGTTGAAACACCTGTTGTTTCAACAACTGTTAGTCAATCACAAACCACCTCTCAAATCACTACCATTCCAACACCTGCTCAAAAGCAGAAGACATCTACTGACACATCAGTAGTTGTAATGACAACAGAGGTTGAAACACCTGTTGTTTTAACAGCTGTTAGTCAACCATCCACTACTGCTCTCACCATTCCTACATCACAACCAGCAAAGATTTACACCAGAAAAAGAAAACTTACTCAGGCAAATGAGGACAAATATGATCCTATTGCTGCAAAATATCCACTGGAACTAGAAGCTATAAAAAATGATATGAGACAGTTCTACACTGATGATGATCCTTCAAACAGAAGATTCCCTTCACTCATAGGCTTCATAGTCCCAGAAGACATGGATGAATATCTTGAGCTCAAAGCAAGGCAGGCTAAGATAAGAGCCAAGATTGAATGTGAAGGTCAAAGTGACGAAGCCATCTCTAAAAAATTGGAATTCTTGCTCACAAAAGTTAAGCAGATGGAAGATTTTGCACAAGAGCTAAGAAAAGAAAAGGCAGACCAACGAAATAAAATAAGAGAAGAATATCTTGCTTATATCATGAAAGAAAAATTCTATCCTGCTGAAGAAAAACAATTTGAAGAATGGCCAATAGTTGTTCTAAAGCATGAGGCAAACAGGATTGAAAGAATTAAAAATGATCCAAGAAAGAAGAAGATAGCTCCAAATTGGATCAAATACAAAAAGCTCATTGCTGACCTCACATCTGAATATAAAAGGAAGAAGCAAGAACTGGTGGATGCAAAAGTAGATACTGCCACTGCCATAGCAAAATGGACAAAGCAGTACACTGATGAAGCTTATGAAAGGCTTAAGAAAAGGAGGATAACTATCTCAGGCACTCCAATCAAGCCCGACTACAAAAAGCTGGAACAATAGTTAAATGCTCTTCAATCATTGGTCACATCTGTAGACAATCCTATCCCTGTGACAAACCAAGAAGAAGGGAAATCATTGACCAGTGAGGATGTGAAAGAAAAGGAAGTTGAGTACTTCAAGGATGCCATCAAGAAAATGGATCTAAAAGAAGATAGATCAACTAAGCTTCAAGACCTTTCCAAAAAGGTATTAACCAAACCTGCATCACTAAATGACTCAGCAGAAATATCAGACATTGAGCCAGATCAACAAAAGAGACAAGAGCAGATTGAACAGGAAACTGCAGAAGACATAGCTGCAGCAAATGATGTCATTGAAATGGCCCTCAAACAAATGTCTGATAGCTTACAACTTTTCACAAGGCCAACATCTCCAAACTCATCTGGAAATAAATCTCTCCCAAGAAACCCATTTGGATTAAAAGTACTAAAGTGGACGTCTGATCAAAAGACCCACGTATTGACCTTGGTCAGATCCAATGGCTAAGTGAAGTACATATCAAGGAAAGAAGCACTAGGCCTTAGTGTTGAAGATTTGCAGGATCTCCTTGAACTTACACTGTGTAGGGATGATGATTCAAGCTCCAAGGATTTTGAAGTAGAATTTAAAAGACAAGATAAGGAACTTCTGATGAGAAATAAAGATCCAGAATAATGAAGGGTTTTGGCATTATCTGTTCCAGGGGGAGATTGTTGGGATTGAACCCTACCAGAGGAATAGATAATGAAAGCCAAAACCGGATCAAGACAGTGGATTCAAAATAAGCAGTTGTTTACTTCAAGCTTTCCCCTTGACAGTGGTTTTCTAACAGCTGATAGATCTCAAGTACTGCTCAATAGAACAACTGATGACTCAAACACTGATGAAACTCTAAAGACTGCTGAAGACAAACATTGACGCTCTATCTATTGATGTTTCTTAAGTACTGCTGAAGGCACAAGCACTGCCCATTCAAGGACTGATCACCTTTGAAGAAAGCACTGATGCTCAACATCAGTGCTCAGGCTACATCAGTGGAAAGTGAAGCAGTAGTTTTCCTATGTTTTGTATTTTACTTATAATCAGTTGTTAGATATCAGTAGTTTGTATAGAACAGTGTTTACAGGTTGTTAGGTTGTTAGATGTCACTATCAAGGTGACGTCAGCTGAGATGCCTCAGTGGTTTGGTTTGCCTATAAACCAGACCTAAAACGGAAGATCGGATAGGAAGAGGTCTCGTAAACCAAATGAGTGTGGGAACTCATATGATATGGTTTAACAAGGCCTACATACTAAAAGAAAACCTAACCTAAGTGCTTACGACCCATTACGACCTGTTTAGGTAGCTTACGCTACTTTAACGCGTCGTTCGCGTAAAACGTATTTGGAATGCCTAACTAGTCCTATGACAAGTATTATATGCCTTAGCATGTCTAATAATGTTACCTAATCAGTTTAGATGTGAAAATTTAGGTTTCATATGCTTAAAATGAATTTATGCGTAAAAAGGGTATTTTGGTAATTTTCCTAAGGCATATAAACTACCTATCATACAACTACTTAAACGAAGTGACCATAAGGTATAACCTCGGAAGGTTATTCCCTATATAACTATGGTCACCTAAAGTGTTTGGTCGGATCCTAAAGATCCAACAAACGGGTCAAGTTCGTAAGTCTAAGCGGGTGTTTAATCCGCTTGACTTACGACTCTACACAAGCACTAATCTAAAAGTGACGAGCTAAACATGCTAAAACATGTTTAGTTAAGTTAGAAAACAGGTTTTGGTATCAAAACAAACGGTTTTGATACCTAGAAGTAGTTTGGTTATAAAATACGCAAGAATACGCATTTTGGCCGAAACTACGACTCGCCAATGAGCCTAGATAATGTGGTAATCAGTAGGTATAGTCACTAGGGACTATAACCATCGTGACTACGCTCACGTTATGAAGTTCAAACGAACTTCGCATTGACCATAAACTGGTCAATGCAGAAAGTCAAACGCGGTTTGACTTTTAAGCTAAAAACGAAAGAAAAGAACGAAGGAATACTTACAAAGGGTCCCCGCAAGCAAATCTTGATCCAAGTAGCTCAGGTATGAAGCAAAGGCTTCAACTTAGAGCATCTTAGATCAGATTTGAATGACGAAGAAGTGAAATTATGGTGGGTATTTATAGGAAAACAAGAACCGTTAGGATCGTTTCTTGAAAACTGAGCTTAAATCTGGACTGTACACATGTGCCCATGGTTTTCTAAAACCGTGGGAGCCCCTAATATAAGTCCATGGTATTATAAAAACCATTAAACATCAGCCCATAGTTTGCAAAACCATGGGCTAAAACCATCAAAACTTTAAAATTGGACTAGGTTCATTGAATCTGGTTAGAAATTTCAAAAATGGTCCCTGCACTTGTAAAACTTGATTTTTGACACTTTTAAGCCCCGTTAACCCCATTTCAAGGCTCTAAGATGATGTTAAAGTATAGGAACTCAAAACATGCTCAAAAATATCTCGGATGTCAGTTCGTTTGGTCGTATAATCGCGTTATTCGCTTAATTACGACGGAAGTCGTAACGAACGCAAAAACGATCCAAATTAAGCGACGAATGAAATTTTATCATGCCAAACACTAAAATAAAATATTTTAATGCTTACATAAATTTTTGGATGTCCGGATATATTCAGAACGTAAGATATGCGCGAAAATGCAAACTTATGCACTTTTTGACGCTTTTAGTCCCTATTGATCAATAAAGTTTATTTTAGCATACCGAACCTCTCAAAGCCTATTTCTAAGCTATGTAAAGGATATTTAGGATATGTTTAACTTATGATCAAGTTCCGGAATGTTCGTTACTATACAAATCGGTATAGTTTCGCAGTTTGACACAATTAGTCCCTGCGATCAAACAAGCTTGATTTCAACACACCAAACCATCCAAAACTTATTTCTAAGTTATGTGAAGGTTATTTAAGGTATGTTAAGCCTATTTCACTATTCCAGAGTGTTCGTTGCATTAAACTGGTTATATTTACGCATCAGTGCGCGTATAACCCTCTAGAAAGTGATTTAAAGCTTGAAATCGAACAAGAATTTATATGTGCAAATGATACACATATTTTTACAAATCCCAAGTATGAAATGAAATATTTCAGTGGTTCGGTATTTGTTTGATGGTTGAAGTGACACAGGTGTCACATGAAGTGTCTTGATTATCATCTTTGCTTGTTCCATTCCATCACTAAGCATTCCAAACTTCACCGATTTACGCAATTAACCTGTGAAACCATAAAAAATCGTAGTTAAAACATTCAACGCGCATAGTCGCTTATAACACAATAAAACACGTATTATAACACACTTAAGGCTCGTGTTTCACACTCTCTATCAATAACTAGCCCATAATGTTGCAAACAACGCCAAGGACTAGGGGGGCTTGTTGAGGTGACATACAACTCATTGAACCGAACGCTACATGACAAAGCCCTAACGAAGATGTTCCAGCTCGTAAAAGGCATCCGTCGTAAAGGATCTTCCCTAACTAACTAAGGGCCCACAATCCTAACCTTCAGACAGTGATTGGTCCCGCCATAACTCCCTACGCCACATCAGCCTATCAATAAGTATAAATACCCTACTTACACTTCCAAAAAGGGGTAATCGGTACTTTCTCTCTCTATTAACTCCAACTCTCTCACTGACCTTTGCCTGCACTTCCCATACTTATCCTTCTGCCCGAGCTTGGTCACAGAGAGGCCCCCTCCCTATGATGAGGCTAACGGTGTTTCCTTCTGTTGTGATCTTTACAGGTTACAATATTAAGTTCTGAGACTCGGTTTCCATTTAGCTCGAAGCTGCTAATTTCTGAGTGTTCAGAGAACAAAGGAGGTATTTGGTTACAAAAATGCATTCGATCCAAGTCCTAAATAATGACAATTCTAAGCATTCGATATAACTACTCATCAAACTCACCCTAAAAAGACAAGATCTAAATTAGTAAAAGAAAAGCCTAAATTTGAGGTATATATACAGAGAAAGGAGTTATTATTTGTGTTTTGAAAACCTACCTAGCGATGAATGGAATGAAACCTGGTAGGAAATCAAATGAATCACAATCGGGTGAATCGAGTTGAAGTGTATATTGTTGATTTCGCAAGGTGAGGTTTTGGGTTTATGATAAGGGAGTGAAGAGGGGAAAAAGAAGCGCCAAGAAGAAGCAGAGGTTGGAAGAGTTGAATAGATAAAGAATTGTATTGAGGAGGTTTAATAAATTACTCTGCTTTCTCAAAAGTTGTTCTCTAAAATAGAGAATCTAATGGAGTGAAATATTTTGTGTGTTTTCTTCACTTTTTATTCTTAAGATGAGGTTAAATAAAGAGTAAATTTTCTTTTTTCTCCATGTGGTTTGTTCGTTTTAACGGTATTGTCGCAATCATTTAAAAACATACATTTTCCTCCAATAGTTTACTATGTTTTTTCCAGTCAGCTCACTGACACTAACTTCATCTAAAATGTTTGTTAATTGTAAGAGTATTTTGGTAACTTCAAGTATTAAACTAAGGGTATTTAGTAAAATTACAAAAAGTAAAGATAATATTGTAAATACATATATAACAAAATACATAAACACTCCCTCTCCTCTCTTTTTACCCTATCTCTTCTCCATCACCACCACCAACCACCGCCACCATCAACCATCACCACCTCACCACTAGCCGGCATAACCCCGATTAGCCACCACTCCTTCCCACTCCACACCGCCATCGACCTCCACCACTTCTCACACAAACAACCATATTCACTTATCTAGCCTCTCTATCCTACCCCCTCTCTCTTTACGAACCACCAGTATCACTCATTTGCTTTAGTATCACCTAAATCACCTCATCAAGGTTCAGTATCACCAGAGGAGTAATGAGGTTAGGTTCTGAGCACTCATAGATCTGTACCCTAGATTTGCTTTGGGTTCAAGCAAGATAACGACGGCTAGGGTTAAGGCAGATTTGGTTGTGGGTGGTTACGATTTGATGGTGGTGGTGGTGGTGGTAGGGTTATGGATGGTGGTGGCAGGTGGTGTTGCCCTCAGATTCGTATGTGCTTTTTTCTGGTGGCTGAGACTATGGCCGAGGGTTTGTGACGGTTAGAAAGGGAGACAGAGAATGTTGGTAGTGGTGGCAAGTGGTGGTTACCCGGTGGTTGGTGATTGCAGGCTAGAAGGTTGTACGGGAGAAGGGTGGAGGATGGTGATGGTGGGCTGGTGGTAATGGCAGGTGGTGGTCGTCGGATGGTGGGGTGATGGTGGTGTGGCAGTGCGCGACAAGTGGTGTTGGCTGGAGATGCTGGCTGACGATGGTCATATCTGGTAGAGAGAAGTAGAGATCGAGAGAGGTGTTGTAGAGAGAGAGATTGGTTTTAATTATGTAGAGAGACAGAGATATGTTTTATATATTTTTCGTTTAATAACAATAAATAAAAAGACAAAACATATTTAAGAAATTAATAATAAATAATTCAGTAGTGATAAATAAAATTACCGAAATTCCCTTGCTTTAATTACATGATTTAACTGTGTTAAGTGTCGGGGAGCTAATTGGAAAAACATAGTAAATTATTGGAGGAGAATATTCGTTTTTAGATAATTGAGGCAAAACCGTTTAAACAATCAAACCATAGAAAGTAAAACGAAAGTTTACTCTTTAATAAACTACTCTACAATCTCAAAATTAGTTCTCTAAATTAGAGAATCTGATGGAGTGATTTTTTGTGTGTTTTTTCACTTTTTTTCTTAAAAATTTAGAGATAAAAAAGGATAAAGAAGCTTAGGTTTTCATTTAATCCCTCCCACCTTGATACGGTAACAACTAACAATAGCTATCCCAACCAAGAAGGAGAAATCATGATTATTGTATTTATATCTTATTTTACATGCCAAAATGGCAAACAATTATTTTCTTCTCCTGATGTTCGCCACCAACAGCATATTCGAGCAATTATTTTGGACTACCCTCAAGGCTCTTGAACTTCACTAATATCTCGATTACTAGTCATCTGTGTCTCCGGCTTGTCCATGCCTCCATCTTCACCGGAAATCTCCTCCAACGACCGCCCTTTTGTCTCAGTCACCAGGAACGTAAAGAAAAACCCCAACAAATTCGTCACGGCCAAGAAGATCATCGCTTTCTTGATCAGTTTCGGGTTATTGCTCACGGTGTAACTTTGAACCCCAAAGGCACTCACCATCGCTCCCGCCTTGCCGGAGGCAGCGCTTATGGCATGGCAGGTGGACCTCACCCTGGTCGGGAACAACTCAGCCGGGAGAACGAAAGTCGTGCTGTTCGGGCCGAAATTCGCGAAGAAGAAGGTCAGGCCATAGAGAACACCGAACAACACTTTGTGTTCTTGTGTGGCGAGGTATTCATACTTGAACCCGATTATAAACATGAAAACAGTCATCATGAAGAATCCCATGAGTTGGATCTTGTACCTACCGAGTTTCTCGATGAAAGCCACCGTGAACCAGTACCCCGGAAACGTACCAAACATGGCCACCACAAACATGGCACGCGATATCTGGAACATTTCTTTCAGAGCGTTGACGTCCGGGGCCTTATCTGTCAAACCCATCACCGGAAAGATGTCCTTTTGTGTCAAGTTCTGACTATAGAATGCAATGTCCAACAAGAACCAGGTGGTCGATGTTCCAATCAAGTGAAGCCCGTGTCGCTCAAAGAACTTCTTAGACAACAAGGAATAATCATTGTTTGATTTAAACGTGGCCAGTTTCTCTTGCTCCGACTCGATCTCAATGTCCAAAACCCTACCCATATCGGCTGCCGCTTGCTTCGCGTTTCCTTCAATGACCGCAGTGTACCTCCCGGTTTCCGGCATCTTTAGGCGCCAATAGTATGTCAAGATAGCTGGGAGTGCTCCAAGCATGAGGACAATTCGCCATGCATAATCCGCGTTAGGTTGCACTGAAAGCACATGGTTGTCTACAAACTTCGGTGCTGGATTTGCTTGTAGGAACAAATGAGAGACGATCATTGATACTAAACCAGCGAAAATAATTCCCATTCCTTGCATGGCGAACACGGCTGCAATAAACGCGCCGCGCGTACTCTTGTTTGCGTACTCGGACATGATGGTGGCGGAGAGAGGGTAGTCTCCGCCAATACCAAATCCTAGCCAGAACCGGAAAAAACAAAGGGTGCTAATCACTGATTTCGCGCTGCTACCAAAGGAAATCCCGGAGCAGATGGCACAAATTGTCATGAGAATCAAGGTTATTCCGTACACCTTCTTTCGGCCAAGCTTGTCACCCAACCAGCCAAAAACCAGTTGTCCTGATAGGGTTCCGCAAAGCGCGACCCCTAACACAGCGTTGTTGATGTGAACCGGGAGTTTTCCAGGCGCTGTGGGGTCACGGTCTGCGTAGTACAGGCGGCCCAAGAGCTTTGACACAGTCGAAATACAAAAGAGGTCATAAGCATCGGTGAAGAAACCCATTCCAGCGATGACGATGGCTTTGGCATGATACCATTGCGTTTTAGCGGAATCAAGAGCTTCAAGTACCGATAACTTGTTGGGATCCATCCTTATTGTCTTAGTTTGCTATTGGTTTTGAGTTTATGCATCAATATATAGACAACAAAGGACAATGTTAGTTGGCATAGAACGTGTGAAACTATGGATTGTATTGGATTTTATAAGAATATCCATGATGATATTTATTAAGCTTTGTTATACGAACATTAATTATATTTATTATGTTCTTTATAGATTAGATGTTATCCATCGTTGGAATTTTCGAAAATGAGCTGCCGATTAATAATTTTGTTGGCATCTTGTCGCATGAAAAACAAAGGAGCTAAAACTTATATTGCTACAAATATTTGTAATGTTTTATAAAATGACTAACAAATTTGTTTTTTTAATAAGTTTAACTTCAAAACATGATGATTGTTGATTGTATATGCCGATTAATACCAACGAGGGTCCGGTCACACTTACAAACGACTAGAAAGTTCTAACCAAAATGTGGAAACTAAACTATGAATAAGAAATTGGATTGCCGAATTAATTTCTTTACACTACAACAAAACGGGGAATAGGGGCGACAGATGTCGTCACTAAAGACCCCTTATGTCGCCGTTAAAGGTTGGCAGGTATTGCCCTATATGTCACCGCTATTGGTACCTGTCGCCGCTAAAGGGTTGACTCAATAGCGGCGAGAGATGTCGCTGCTAATATATATGCCGAAGTATTGCCGGGAAGTTCGCCGGAGAGGGATTTCCAGATTTCAAACATACAAATCATCATTGTTTGTTTATACTCGAAAATGAAACTTAAACAATAACAAAAAAAAAAACGATTAATTTCTTATTAAGATACTTTTACATTACATGGTTTTAACAAATACAAAATAAGTGGACAGAGCTATAAACAAACACTACATAACTCTACAAAAACTACAACGGTGATATTATTACGGCGATGGTTGACGGTGGCGGATGACGGCGGCTTTGCTGGGTGGTGAACCGTTGAATGCCGGAGGTTGATGTTGTTAGAAATAACCCGTTGATGTGGCCTTAGGGATCATTTGGTAACATTACCAATATGACTTAACTAGTCCCTGACAATTACTTGATGGTAGTAATTGTAATTATTGATTAGTATTAAGGGACAATTATGATTTCCCTTTAGGTACCATTAATAGAGAAAACATAGAGTTTTATAACGGATCACCATTCATGACCATTATTCATTGATCTTTATATATTGATAACAAGTGGTGATCAAAACTCTAGAGTAGAACACCAATACTAAAAATACTAAAATTATCTCTAAGGTGATCCATCAACCTAAGGTACCATAACGGGAATCATGGCTTCATCTTTATTCTCAAAGATAATCATCCCTACAAGTAAGTATCTATATCTTGGTATCTATATTTGGATTATGATTGAATAAACATGATTAGGGTTCTATGGTTTTAACCCATGTTTATAGATATAATCAACATGTGGTATCAGAGCAATGTTGATTATATCAAATTCGATCATGAAATCCAATATTGATGATTCGCTGTTGATGATGGAGTTGAGTTCCTTAGTCGTAAAAAAAATCAACTAAAAACATTTTAATATGATAATCAATTCAAATTGTTTTTTAGCAAATGATTTTGACATCATCGTAAATTAATTTTTGTTTGCGGTGATATTTATCCAAGTTTTTCCATAAATTGTACTTACAATTTAAAGCCTTGCTCATAAGAAATTATTTTAATATTATGTTTGGTAAACTTTGATGGAACAATCTATAGTTTGCTGAATTCTTTTTATCAATTTATCCATTCATGAATATTTTATTTCAAGTATAGGTTCCATCAGTTACAAATTTGATTATGTATTCAAGTATAGGTTCCATCAATTACAAATTTGATTATGTATTCATGAATATTTTAGAGTTGTATTTGCTATTTAGAATTTATTATGATGATTAATGGATGAATTTATAATACATGATTTTGCAATCAGTTACAAACTTGATTATGTATTCATGCATTCTTGAAATAATCGGTTACAAAGTCCTCATGAATTAATGTTTGAATTTAATGATTGCAATTAATGAATTGATTATAGAAATTCTAGACTATAATCCATGAACTGAATAGTTGATTTTGTGCCTAAATGTTTGTACACTTAAAGCCCTTTATATGCAACTTTTATGTGAGATTCTTGTTTTGCGAATGGCCCAACTTTAATTTATACCATTTTATGTGATTATGTGTATTGTTGGATAATGAAACCAACAACGAATTGTTTGATGATGCACATAATAAATTATCAGCCTAATTTACATAAATATTTCATTTCTGGCCCAAAGGTGTTATGTTATATTTATGTGCTTTACTTTATTATTTATGTGTGTTCATAATACATTAATTTTGGTCAAAGCCAAAGCGAAGCTAGAGTTCATGTAGAACATTGAGACAGTCTATATTTATGTGTGTTCATAATATGTGAATTATGGTCAAAGCCAAAGCGAAGCCAGAGTTCATGTAGAACACTAAAGACGGTCTATTATTTATATCGTTCATAATGCTGAATTTTGGTCAAAGCCAAAGCGAAGCCAAAATTTAGGTAGAACATTAAGCCGAGGTTTATTATTTTTTTTATCGTTCATAATGCGTGAATTTTGGTCAAAGCCAAAGCGAAGCCAAAATTCAGGCAGAACATTAAGTTGGTTTTATTTATTTATGTTCATAATACATGAAATTCGGTCAAAGCTAAAGCGAAGCCTAATTTCATGTAGAGCAATAAGTCAGTTTATTATGTATGTTCATAATGCATAAATTTTGGTCAAAGCCAAAGCAAAGCCAGATTTATTATAGAACATCAAGACAATTTGTTATTTATGTACGTTCTCTGAATTTTGGTCAAAGCGAAGCCAAAATTCAGGTAGAATCTTAAATTAGTCTGTTATTTTGGTGTTATAGTAGACTATATCTTCAATATAATAATTTGTGTATGCCTTACTTGATTACCTCATAATGTAAATCACTCCAAGCTTCTTCTTAGGTTTGTATCTCATCTATTTCATCCACTCTAATTTCAAAACCTAAAATGTTTTGCTTACTAAAGAGTTTCTACAAAATTTGCTCTTGTTGAATTGTTGATTATTTCTTAAGATATGATAATCCTACTGCTCTTTTCTGATAAAAAGTATTACAGAAGAAAACTAGAGCATGACTAGTGGGATAAGTCAACCATTATATCTCTTATGATAATTAAGAACTCATTTCATTATTGCTATCATGGGAGCTATTCTAGATTCTAAATTTCCTAAGACTAATTTGTTTTTTTTTTTTTTTGAAGAATCAAAATAACTCCTAAGCCGCATGCATTACTCTAGATTCTTACTATAAAGTTTGTGGCATATGTGAATACATCATAATGTACAATACCATGACCCATAATTTAAAGGTTTACACATGGAAATCATTACACTTTTCCGGTGCATTACATATAACTTTTCCATTAATACCATAAGTTTTCTTAAGAATCAACTATAACACTCAAGAGTACCAAAGGAAAATGAGTGTGTTGATTAGCAGCATACGTACAGGAAAAGGAATGCATGAAACTGGAAAATTAGATGATGTTCATCTCACCGCCACTAAACCTGAAAGAAGGATACTTTTAAGATTCAGAGATAGTGTACAACTACTACTTCCAGCTATAAGTTTCTTCAAAGGAAAGTCTCACAGCAGGTTTATGCCATTAAACTAGGCATGAGCATCGAGACTATCCATAATTCAATGAAACAGCTGGCTAAGATAAGTAGTAAGATATTTATGATATTTAAGTCTGCTAATGATAATATTCTAACCAACATATGACCGGTTGATTCTAGTTCTATGTGTTTCCTTACCAGAAATCGACAAATAATTAATATGAGAGTTAGTGGCAAAATTTTATGTTAAGACTATAAGAACCATAATAAATTGTTTTATAATTGGGCTTAATGATACCTTATATATTCTGTAGATTATTCAGAATTTAGTTTCAATATAAAAGTTGCATTATGACAGTTGTGAGGTTTGCATGGTTAAAATAAAGTCACTTTTACCTTAAACTCTCATATTATTTGTTATCTCAATCTGGATAGAAACCTTATAAGATAGAACTTGATGATGCTACATTTTTCACAACCTTTGTTATCATGAAAATGAAAATTTAACAAAAGAAAAATGAAACTTACAAATTCCATCCATTAAGACCAAATTTCATGAGAAATCATGACTAGGTTAATGAAGGATGAAATATTATCAAATCTCATTCTTAGTGACTTATGAGCATGTGTTATAAGCCTTAATATTTAAATGGCTAAGGGAATAAATTAAGTTCCATTAGAAGTTATATTTCATTGGAACTTATCCCAAAATGGAATATTCAGACATAATTCATTTATCATAATATTTAGTTGTATTGTCTTATATGAATTAAGGTATTAAAGAAATTAATTCATATATACTATGATTCCTTCTAAATATGTCCCCAAAATTTTTATAACATATGGACATTAAGGAAATCAAGTCTAACATATATGACATGTTCCCACAGTACATACATCATTGAAACTTATCTTGTAGCACTCCTACAGATCTAAAAGGTTAGTGGGAGTATTAAGTGTCTTAATCTTAATTTGTGAGAGTTGCAAGAGGTGGGGGAGTGAAAACTTGTTATTACCTCAATTTGCACCTCTTGTACAAGACATTGCTCCTTCACAACTTTTCTCTTTAAGAATATACTGCTACTCTAACAAAAGTTTCATTGTTGCTTAAACGTGGGAACACTCAGATTTCTTGCCAAAATTGTAATCCTCAAACAGAGAAACTACAATGAGTAACTTCTTTAATTTGTTTCTCTATTAGAATTTATTGGTCTTCTAATGTTGACCATAAGCATGCTAAATTGTTAAAGATTTCTAAGTCAGTGGGAGCAGTAAAAGTCCTTATCAGGATTTGCCAGAAGTGCAAGAGGCGGGGGGGAGAGACCTATTAAATTTTACTCCGATTACACCTCTTGCGCACACTTAGAATTATGAAAGTGATAGCAACTTAGGCAAGAGTTAATCCATAAAACTGAAACTCTTAATAAACCTAATAATCAACTAAGGAGGCCATCTAGGTTTAAAAGCCTACTAACTTTGATGATTATATATCCTCCTTGACTGAAGTTGAAATGGATTTTAGAAAGTTTACTGATCCTACCTCTTCTAATTAAGCCATTAGCATCAATCAATTTTCTAAATGTAATAAAATTGTTATTAGCAAATTTGATTTTATGTGTCAAAATAACGTTTGGGATTTGGTTGAATTACCTAAATCCAAATGCAAATGTTAAGACACTAAAAGCAAGATTGATTGTTAATCGTTATGCTCAGAAGAGAATTATTTATCAAAGAATCATCTTACCTTTCTTACAAAAGGTTTCTTTGAGGATCATTGTTGTTCTAGTAGCTTATAATCTTTTATAGCTACATTAAATGGATATTAAAACAATTTTCCCTAAACAAAGACTTACATGTTCAAAACAACCTGAAAGTTCTAAACTGAAAGGTTAAGAACACTTAGTTTCTAAGTCGATGAAATCCATATATGGGTTGAAGCAAACATCAAAATGTGACGAAATCTTAATGCGATTCTTTTCATCACGAATTAAGTGGATTTATGTGTACCAACCTCAGGATGAGTGGGAGCAACTAATGTTAACTTGTCCTTATATAGATGACACTCTTTTAATAAGTGTATGTTACATAAGTCAAATAATTTCTCACACATATTTTGATATAATGAATCTCGGAAATACCACTTACGTGAGAGATATCAAAATATACCAAGATAGACCCATTGGGGCATTAGTTTCGTGCCATAAGCTTTACTCTAAAGTGGGTCCTTACATATGTAACAAACAATATTGCTCTCATTAAGAGGATAAAATGATAAATGAGATTACTTCTTTATTCTTCATTAATTAGAAGCCTTATGAAGGTTTAAGTCTATACTCGTTTAGATATTGCTCACATTGATGAACATTATATCACTCTAGATTATTGTGAAGCATCTTACAATATCTTTAAGAAACGAGAAAGACCATAAGAAGAGGTTGATTATTCTTACCTTGATTTTATGATGTTCAAAAGAAACTAAAAGTCAATTTGGGGCAATCCTTGTGTCTGCGGACAAATCTATCTCATGGAGGAGTCATGAGAAACTGTTAACAACAACCTAAATTATAATGACATAATATGTTGTTAATTAACAACGCAATTGTCACTAAATGTTGTTGAAATTTTATCAGTGGACTCATAAACTTATTAACTCCATATAAATACTATATTGAAGACTTACTGTGAAGAGTCAGCTACCTTATTTTCTCGAACAGTAACAGTTCGAGAGGTGCTGCATTAAACTTCGATACAAAATTATTGTTCGTTTATGAACAAGAAAAGGAACCTAAATACTTGTATCGAATACATTTACATTCATGATATGCTTGCGGATCCGATAACTAAGGTCTGCACCCAAAGTCTTTTTAAGAGCTCATAATAAAGACGGGTTTTACTAAAGGCCTTACATAATAGCATATCGTACATATGAATGATTAGTTATTATTTTTCCTCAATTACACAATTTGTTTGTCTATAAATACGTATGTGCACCTGATGACGTACAGACAAGAATTATACAAATTAATTTCAAAGGGCTTACCTCAGTCATTTTGGTCTTAAATTTACGTATGTTTTGATTTGGGGCTGTAACATGATTAATAGGGGTCTTGAGTTGACAGTAACTCAATGACTGTATTTTTCTGTTGCAATTTCAATTTGAAACATTGATTAATGTTTTAACTTGGCCAAACTTACTTATACTTATCACAAATGATCACTCGGCCAAGTGGGAGAATGTTAGAAATAACACGTTGATGTGGCCTTAGGGATCATTTGGTAACATTACCAATATGACATAACTAGTCCCCGACAATTACTTGATTGTAGTAATTGTAATTATTGATTAGTATTAAGGGGCAATTATGATTTCCCTTTAGGTACCATTAATAGAGAAAACATAGAGTTTTATAACGGATCACCATTCATGACCATTATTCATTGATCTTTATATATTGATAACAAGTGGTGATCAAAACTCTAGAGTAGAACACCAATACTAAAAATACTAAAATTATCTCTAAGGTGATCCATCAACCTAAGGTACCATAACGGGAATCATGGCTTCATCTTTATTCTCAAAGATAATCATCCCTACAAGTAAGTATCTCTATCTTGGTATCTATATTTGGATTATGATTGAATAAACATGATTAGGGTTCTGTGGTTTTAACCCATGTTTATAGATATAATCAACAGATGCTGGCGATTGGTGGCAGAAGGTGGTGGTTGTTGCTTGGTGGTAAATGATGGAGTTTGGTGAACATGAAGGTTGAAATGGGTGTGTGTTTTAGGAGGATAAGAGATAAGGGGTGTGTTTCTTTGAGCAGGAGGTTGATGGTAGCCATTAGATCAGTTTTTAATCAATGGTCAGTAGCAAATCTTGAAGAAGCACACGGATCAAGCCTTTAGTAGCGACGGCAATAGGGGCGACGCGTGTCTAGGTCGCCGCTATTGCTCATTGTCGCCCCTATTGCCGCCGCCGCTAAAACTTATATTTCTTGTCGTGTTACTTCACCATTAAGTTCAGGATTATTGGTTATAATACATTGCCTATTTCTAAACGAAATGAACGGACAAACATCGTAACTTTTAAGGTGTAGTGTAATTATTTTTTTGTCACACCCCAACCGATGGCGGAATCATCGGGGCGCGGCACTGAGCGAAACAGATTGTTCAGAAGTTTCCACAACAACTATCATACAATTCAGTTATATAACACGTCCCATACCGTGTCCCAAATAATAACAAGTTATCATAGAAATCAACTAAACAATATGGGAACTGTTCCGACAACTCAGATTCTTAATTATTACAGACCGAATTAAATATTGTTTTAAGACTTCTAGACGGCTAACTATAGATCTTACTGACTACAGGTGCCAGTACAAGATCTACAGATAATTATGACCCTGGAGCAGGTATATGGACACTGTCCTAAGGTCACTGGCTCCTAGAAGCTTATTATTGCCTCGCTTCCCTAGCACGCTAGTAGCTTAAACACCTGTCACATACGTTAAAATAAAAGTCAATACATATAATGTAAAGGTGAGTACACAAGTTTGATATAGCATATAAAGTTCGAATAGTTTACGCATAACCAAGCACGTACACAAGGGCAAACGATGCATGTAAATTATCAACATGGGACCATCGATACCAATGACTTCAAGTTGACTGTCCGAGACAGTTCGCAATACATGATTACCACCGTAATCCATGCAAGTAATTGTCCTTAGCAACCCCCGTGAGAACGGGTGCTGAGTCCAAACTATAGTACTACGTTGCTAAAGCAGGCAGATAGCACTCCACGTGTAAACATAATAAACAGCAATCATTTAGACAAGTAATACATGCAAGTAGGTTAGCGTTCAAATAGTTTGTGTTGTTTGTGAATTTGATAGATTACGTATGTAACACCCAAAAGTGCTGAAAGCAAAAAGGGATCGAGTATACTCACAGTGGTTGGTTGTGGATTGAAGGGAGCACTGAGAATAGGTTAGCCTGAATAGTTTGATAACACAACGATGAGTAATGCGGAAAAAGTGAACAATGTACTCGGATCGAGTAGGCCATTCGATCGGACAGCAGTTCGATCGAGTGGGCTGTTCGATTGGTTTGATAGTCCGTTCGAACATCCATTCGATCGGCTGGCTGGCTCGATCGGCTGGTTCCTTCAAGTGGATTGTTTCTTCCTTTGATGTGTAGGATGTGTTTGTGTATGATGGTTTGTACTACCTTTCAGGTTGGCCGATCGAACAGCTGTTCGATCGGTTAGCCCAACCGATCGGCTAGCACTTCATTGTTTTCAAGTATGTCACTCGATCGGTTGGCATGCTCGATCGGGTGACATCCCAATGTTTCGAATAGGTTAAGTGTTGGAGTGTAGTATTTCATGATTCGAGTAGTAATGATTACAATCGAGTGGTGTAGTCGATCGATCAGTACCTCGTCAATACTACACCTTTGTGAGTTGGTGGGTCTAAGTGCTATTCGATCGGTTAGCCTAGCCGATCGGCTGGCATAGTCGTTCGGTTGGGCTGTTCGATCGAACAGCCTAGCCGTTCGGCCAGCTTCTCGATTCGGTTAACCTTTCTCTTAACACTTGGTTATTCCCGTTAATTGTTGATGTTTTAGAGATATTTTGACTACGAGTTGAACCACAAAACTGAAGTCCCCATTTAGCCTACTGACTTGAGCAGGAATCACCCAAACTCGGTCAGAGACGGTTTGGAACCCAAGTTTAACGTTTAACCCGAAATCGGTATATCTCTCGGTAGAACCCGAATCTTGAACCATGTGTTTGTTTAGAATGGTTTGTAAATCGGTTCAAGTCTCG
This sequence comes from Helianthus annuus, assembly GCF_002127325.2. NCBI lineage: Eukaryota > Viridiplantae > Streptophyta > Magnoliopsida > Asterales > Asteraceae > Helianthus > Helianthus annuus. The sequence goes on from NC_035437.2 coordinate 99,511,246, forward strand.
TTTTCACCTTTTTGAGTGTAAAAGAGTTGAAAGATAGATGAAAACCCATCTTCCAATCCTTTTCCACCGTGAAATGTTAAGATCGTTGGTAGATTTCAAGTTATTGATGTGGAAATCGGTTAGATCTAGCTTATTCATGGTGGAATGATGTCAAAACTTTAGTGTTCTTGAAGAACACATGATGACATCACCCAAGAACACCTAGATCTTGGTGATTTCATGGATGAAGTTCAGATTTTGAAAGATAGAAAGATGGAGAATCGATTAATGAGCAAAAACGTACAAGGATTAGAGTGAAATACTTACCGGTTTGAGAGAAATCTGAGATTTAGTGAGAAGAAGAGGCTGGTCGGTCAGAGCTTTTCCAAAAGTGGAAAGTTTGACAAGGACAGCCCTATTTATAGGCTTCCAAAAGAGGAAAGGGTCAGCTGATCGAACAGCATCCCTGATCGAGCAGCTGTCCGATCGAACAGCCTGTTCGATCGGCTAGCCTGTTCGATCAGGTTGTCCTGTTCGATCGGCTAGCCTGTTCGATCAGGTTGCCCTGTTCGATCAGCTAGCCTGTTCGATCAGGTTGCCCTGTTCGATCGGCTTGCCTGGTTTTGAATGTTTCGCGACGATTTTTGATATTTCGACTTCGATGAACGATGATTTGAGAATGATAGAATTCCTAATCAAATTACTTTTAGTAGTAGTCGAGACTATATTTAACATATAAGCATCCTTACAACTTATTTCCAAAGTCGGTTTCGATTGAGTTTGATTCACCTTCGATTCTTGATTGATTTGATTGATTCACCACACACTTTAACATAAAGTAAACATGCACAAGTAACACATAAGGCACACACACACGTATAAAAGTACTAAAATCCCCACACTTGAGCTTTATGATTGATTTGATTAGCTTGATTTATTGATTTACTAGTTTTATTGCATTGTTACTTCCTAGCATTCACAGTCGGTCGTTGATTCACAGTTCGATTATCGGTCGATTAGTTTGATTATACAACACTTACTCCAAATAATATGAAAATCAAAATGAAACTAAAATGAAATTAATCTTTATTAATCTTTAATTCCAATAACAGTCAACTCTTGACTTTGACTTTGACTTTTGGAAAACACGGGGTGTTACAGTCTCCCCTCCTTTAGGGAATTTCGTCCCGAAATTAGGCCGAGAACCGTACATCGCCGTGTGATTTTTACCAACTTGATGCTTCAGATCTATCTGAACAACTGCGGGTACTTGGCCTTCATGTCACTTTCGAGTTCCCAAGTGAACTCCGCGCCTCGTTTGCCTTCCCATCGTACTTTTACAATAGGGATGCGAGAGCGTCTGAGTTGCTTGGTCTGTCGGTCCATGATTTCGACAGGCTTTTCCACGAAGTGTAGCGTCTCATTGACCTGAAGATCGTCGAGTGGTATTATTGCGTCGTGGTCGGCTACGCATTTCCGAAGGTTTGAAATATGGAAAGTCGGGTGGACATTGCTGAGTTCTTCCGGTAATTCAAGTTTGTAGGCAACTTTACCGATCCTTTCCAGAATCTTAAAAGGTCCAACAAATCGAGGCGCAAGTTTCCCTCTTTTGCCGAATCGAACTACTCCCTTCCAAGGCGATACCTTTAGGAGCACGTAGTCGCCAACTGCAAATTCGCGGGGCCTGCGTCGTTTATCGGCGTACATCTTTTGTCTGTCCCGGGCCTTTACCAAATTTTCCCTTATCTGGTGGATCTTGTCAGTCGTTTCTTGCAGAATCTCGGGTCCAGTCAATTGTGAATGACCGACCTCGTGCCATACAATAGGCGAGCGACATCTCCTACCATACAAGGCTTCGAAAGGTGCCATTTCGATGCTGGAGTGATAGCTATTATTGTACGAAAATTCGACCAACGGTAGGTGTTTGCTCCAACTACCACCAAAATCGATAACACACGCACGGAGCATGTCTTCAATAGTACGAATCGTTCTTTCAGTCTGCCCGTCGGTTTGCGGGTGGAATGCGGTACTCAAATTCAGCGTCGTACCAAGAGCTGCTTGAAAAGTTTCCCACAATCTCGATGTAAACCGAGCGTCGCGATCAGAAATGATGTCTCGAGGCGTACCATGATTCTTAATGATCTCGTCGGTGTAGATTTGGGCTAGCTTGGCCACCTTATAGTCTTCTCGTATTGGCAGAAAGTGGGCTGATTTGGTTAGACGGTCGACTATAACCCAAATACTGTCGTGACCTGATGGCGTGGTCGGAAGCTTAGTTATGAAATCCATAGCTATGCTTTCCCACTTCCATACGGGTATCGGCGGTTGTTCGAGTAAGCCTGAAGGTCTTTGGTGTTCAGCCTTGACTCTTGCACAAGTTAAACAGCTACCAACATATAGAGCAATATCCCTTTTCATCCCAGGCCACCAGTACTTGTAGCGAAGGTCCTGGTACATTTTGTCCGCACCGGGATGAATGGAATATCGGGATTTGTGGGCTTCGTTCATGATGATCTTTCACAAATCTGTCCTCCTCGGAACCCAGATTCGGTCCAGATAATAGAATATCCCGTTGGCTTTGCTCACGAGCTGAGTTCCATCGTGATAGATTCGTTCTTTCTTCAACGTACGCTCGTTAAAGCAAGCGTGTTGTGCTTCGCGGATGAGAGCTTCGAGGTTATACTGAGCCTGGATGTTTCGAACACCTATCACGTAATTCCTTCTGCTGAGGGCGTCTGCAACTACATTCGCCTTGCCTGGGTGATAACGGATCTCACAGTCGTAGTCATTGAGAAGTTCTACCCATCGGCGTTGACGCATATTGAGTTCTCTCTGATTAAAGATATGTTGTAGGCTCTTGTGATCGGTGAAGATCGTACACTTTGTACCATACAGGTAGTGTCGCCAAATCTTTAAGGCAAAGACAACTGCGCCTAGCTCAAGGTCATGGGTTGTATAGTTCTTCTCGTGAATTTTGAGCTGTCGAGATGCGTAAGCTATAACCTTGTCTCGTTGCATGAGAACACAGCCAAGTCCAAGGTTTGAAGCATCACAATAGACAACGAAGTCATCGCTTCCGTCCGGCAGTGTAAGAACTGGTGCATGGCACAGCATGTGTTTGAGGGTTTGGAAAGCAGTCTCCTGCGCGGTTCCCCACACAAAAGGCTTGTCTTTATGAGTAAGGGAGGTAAGTGGTACAGCAATCTTTGAGAATCCTTCGATGAATCGCCGGTAGTAACCAGCTAATCCGAGAAAAGAGCGAACTTCTGACGGATTCTTTGGCGTAACCCATCCCTTGACTGCCTCAATCTTTGCAGGATCAACGTGTATACCCCGACTATTCACAATGTGACCCAGAAATTGAACCTCCTCTAACCAGAACTCACACTTGGAGAACTTGGCGTAGAGTTGGTTTCCCTGAAGCAACTCGAGAACCAATCGCAAATGCTGCGCATGTTCGGCCCTCGATCTGGAATAGATCAGGACATCGTCGATAAATACAATGACGAAACGATCTAAGAACGGTTTACACACGCGATTCATCAGATCCATAAAGACCGCGGGTGCGTTGGTCAAACCAAAAGGCATGACAACAAATTCGTAGTGGCCGTATCGGGTTCGAAAAGCGGTTTTGGGTATATCTTCCTCTTGAATCCGCAACTGATGGTAGCCTGAACGTAGATCAATCTTGGAGAAACACTGAGCACCTTGTAGTTGGTCAAACAGATCATCGATTCTTGGTAAGGGGTATCGGTTCTTGATGGTCAGCTTGTTCAATTCCCGATAATCGATGCACATTCGGAACGACCCGTCCTTCTTTTTGACGAAAAGGACTGGTGCGCCCCATGGAGAAGTGCTCGGGCGAATGAAGCCTTTTTCAAGTAACTCTTGGAGTTGGTTTGAGAGTTCTCGCATCTCAGATGGAGCGAGTCGATACGGAGCTTTGGCCACTGGGTTGGCTCCTGGAATAAGGTCGATTCGAAAGTCGATATCACGGCTTGGAGGTAATCCAGGAAGATCATCAGGGAACACCTGAGGAAATTCTCGGACAACGGGGACATCCTTGACTTCAACTTTCTTTTTCTTGTCCGTCTCTGCTACAACAATGTTGGCCAAGAAGGCTCGATATTCCTTGCGGAGATATTTGCGAGCTTGAAGACAGGACATGAGCTTGAGATCTTTAGCAGTCGTTTCACCATAAACACATAGAATATCACCACTAGCTAGCACAAAACGAATCATCTTATCGGAACACACAACTTCAGCACGGTTTTCACGAAGAAAGTCTGTCACACCCCCAAAATCCACCTGCGGATAACACCCGCTTCGGGGGCGTGACTGACCAGGATCCAGCCACCAATTATACCGAATACTTAAGTTGATAACAAAAGTAATACTTACTATTCATAAGCTTAGCAAATATTAAGTTCAGGGTTTGAAGTTTTAAGTTCAAAGCAGTAATAAGTAGCGGAAGCATAAGTAAGGTAGTTTAAAACAAAGTTCATGATTCAAAATAAGGTAACACCCAACACAAGGGTGAACAGACACTACACGTTCCCAAGCTGCAAGCTCCTTCGTCACTGGTTACCTGCAAAGCATGCAGTAAGGGGGTCAACAATAATGCTGAGTGAGTTCACTAGTTGTCCAGTTTTAATTACCAAAAACTTTGTTTCACCGGTTAATTTATCCGTTTATACATGCCCTGGGGAGCTACCCCAAAAGTTAGCGACTAAACTGTTTTTCCAATACCGAACACTAGGTAACCGTTGCGTATCCGCAGGATGCCCCGATGTCAATGTTCTATCATCATTGACGGATTTCTGAGTACATTAGTTCACGACCGATCCCAAACCAGGGCACGGTGTGAGGCTGGTAAACACCTAAATAGCGCTATCAACTAATAACCCGTTCGCCTAACCCGGCGACTAATCGGTATTTGTAGTAGGGACTTGAGTGATAGAGTTTCGTTTAGTGCCGTTAGTTGCAATCCGTATAAACAGTAATTAACCAAAAGGTTTCCCAATACCCGGGAAGGAAAAGTAAGTTTTGTTCCCAATAACTAGGGAAAGTATGTAAATGGTATCCCCTTTTACCAGGGGATAGGGTTGTTAGTCTCGTGTCCCAAACCACCGGGACGCATGCTTTTAAGTTGTGAACTCACCTTGGGTTGCTCGGTAGGTTTAGGTTACTTGTCAAACACGTTGGTCACCACGTCCTAACATGGTTACCGGTATAGGTCAGGTTCGGTGTACAAGCATTCACGTAAAACACATATAGGCACGTAACTAACACGTATCAAGCATATAAGTAAACAGTGGGTTACTGGGCCGGCCTAAGTAATTAAGCAGTCAACAGCAACACATAATTCCAGTCAACAGATAGTCCAAGTTAAACACATATGGGCCCAGTAACCAAGATGAACAGCCCACTCGCAACCAGCTGGTCTCGAGTCGCAACCAGGTGGTTTCGGCTTGTCACGCTGTGGTTGCGAGTCGTAACCGTGGTCTCGAGTCATCATGCTGTGGTTGCGAGTCGCAACCGACGTAGTCTCGAGTCGCAATCACGTGGTTTCGACTTGTCATGCTTTGGTTGCGAGTCGCAACGGTGTGGTTTCGAGTCGGAATGCTGTGGTTGCGAGTCGTAATGCCGTCGTTGCGAGTCGTAATCTGTCACTTTCATGTACACGTGATGATGCAGATATGACAGTCCAAATTGTACCAAGAATTCAGGCCCATATAAGGAAACAACCAATAAGATTTCTACAAACACTTTTCCTAATCTGATTATTAGTAATTTTAGATCAAACTTTGCCATTTTTGAAATATTCAACCCACATTCAACAAGTTCATCCTATCTTCATACATTTCTAGGGTTTTCATGTTCAACATAACCACACATTAATGAATCGAAATCACATATTTACAACAAGATCATGATGCACAACAAGAAAACATACATTTTATGATCTTGAACATAGTTTTGGTTGGCATAATCATTCCTAAATCACTATACTTTAGCCATCTTTAAACATGTTATATGAGGGTTTTCACATATGACCAAACTTCACAAATCCTCCTAAAAATCATGCAAAATACTACTAATCAAGCATTTCTAGTTCATTCAACCCACATAAATCTTATACACAAAAGATAACACAAAAGGTAGTACTAACCGGTTATGAAAGGAGGAGCCGAAAACAAAGAAAAGAGAACCGAGAAGATGGTATGTCCGAGTGATAGTCTTGACCGAGTTTCTTGTCCGGGATCTTTGCTTGAACCGAGAAGAGAAGGAGAGAATGGTTTGTTGTTTGAGGGTTTTCTTAGTTGAGAGAGAATAAGAAGTGTATGTGTTTGTGTGTAGTGCCAAATGAAAGGAATGAGGGAAAGGTTGGATATATACAAGGGGTGGTTTTCGGGTTGGGCTTGGGGTTTCGGCCCAAGCCGGTTACGGCTCAACGGCCCACTCGAGACCGAGTGGCCCACTCGCAACCGCCCGGTTGCGAGTCATGGTCTCGGGTCGTGGTTTCGGCTCTTATATATACATATAATACATACATACATCACATGTCATGCACAAATCACGTTTCCATTTAATAATATATATATACACACAAAATATTACAAGGTGATCGTTCGGAAAAACCTCGAGTGTCACATTATCCCCAAGTTTTAAGAACTTTCGTCCCGAAAGTTGAAGCAGCCACTGCCAAGCTAGCGTGTTTCAACGGGGTGTCACATCATCCCCCCGTTAGTTTGGAATTTCGTCCCGAAATTCGGTTGTAGCTTCAGTGCTGGGGTTTTCGTTTGGGAATAACTGGGGATACTTGGACTTCATCTGGTCCTCCCGCTCCCAGGTAAACTCTGGGCCGCGCCGTGAGTTCCAACGAACTCGTACAAGGGGTATCTGGCTACGTTTGAGGGTTTTGATTTCTCGATCCGTGATCTCAATCGGTTCCTCAGTAAAGTGTAGCTGTTCGTCAATCGTCAGTTCCTTAAAAGGAATTACAAGTGTTTCATCCGACAAACACTTCTTCAGGTTAGATACATGAAAAACGTTGTGCACTGCACTCAGTTCTGCAGGCAGGTTCAATCTATAAGCAACCTTACCGATTTTCTCGGTAATTTCGAATGGTCCAACATACCGTGGATTCAGCTTGCCCCGTTTACCGAAACGGACCACACCCTTCCAGGGTGAGACTTTAAGTAGAACCCGGTCCCCGACCTGGAATTCTAGTGGTTTCCTGCGCTTATCAGCGTAGCTTTTCTGACGGTCACGAGCTGCCGCCATGCGTTGCCTGATCTGGGAAATCTTTTCCGTTGTATCTACCACTAGTTCTGGGCCTGTGAGTTGACTGTCGCCTATTTCCGCCCAGCAAAGAGGTGATCGGCATTTACGACCGTACAATGCCTCAAAAGGTGCCGCCTGAATGCTAGTGTGGTAGCTGTTGTTGTAGGAGAATTCCACCAACGGTAGATGCTTCTCCCAGTTCTTGCCAAAATCGATCACACATGCTCTAAGCATGTCTTCCAGGGTTTGGATGGTGCGTTCAGACTGCCCATCCGTTTGCGGGTGATAAGCGGTGCTCATGTCCAAACGTGAGCCAAAGGATTTGTGCATAGCTTGCCACAATTCGGAAGTAAAACGAGCGTCTCGGTCGGAAATAATAGAAGTTGGCACCCCGTGCCTGGAGACTACTTCCTTCAAATAGATTTCTGCCAAGGTAGAAAACTTGTCTGTTTCCTTAATGGCCAGAAAGTGTGCAGACTTAGTCAATCGATCTACTATCACCCAAATAGTGTCATTCCCGCGTTGGGATCTAGGTAGCCCTGTAACAAAATCCATGGAAATCTGCTCCCATTTCCACTTCGGGATTTCCGGTTGCTGTAGTAGGCCTGCTGGTTTCTGATACTCGATCTTGACTCTTGCGCAGGTCAAACATTTGCCAACGTAGGCTGCTATGTGGGCTTTCATGCCAGGCCACCAGTATGTGGTTTTTAAGTCGTGGTACATCTTATCTGCACCAGGATGTACTGAATAACGGGACTTATGGGCTTCGTCCATCACAAGCTCTCGTAGATCTCCGTAAAGTGGGACCCAAATGCGCCCTGCCACATAGTAGGCGCCATCCTCTTTCTGTTCTAGTTGCTGCCTCGATCCCCGCAGGGACTCAGCCCTGATGTTTTCCGGTTTCAGAGCTTCCATCTGAGCATTTCGGATCTGGGTAGGAAGACTAGACTGGATGGTAAGTTGTAATGCTCGCACGCGCTTTGGTATAGTGTCCTTCCGGCTGAGGGCGTCTGCCACAACATTGGCCTTGCCCGGATGATACTTGATGGCGCATTCATAATCATTCAGAAGTTCAACCCATCGACGTTGTCGCATGTTTAACTCCTTCTGCTTAAAGATATGCTCGAGACTCCTGTGATCGGTGTAAATGGTGCACTTGGTACCGTACAGGTAATGTCTCCATATCTTAAGCGCAAATATCACTGCTCCCAGTTCCAAGTCGTGTGTTGTGTAGTTCCTTTCATGTGTCTTAAGTTGTCGAGAGGCGTAAGCAATAACTTTCTCGCGTTGCATCAACACGCAACCGAGCCCATGTATAGACGCATCGCAGTAGACCACAAAGTCGTCAGTGCCTTCAGGTAACGAGAGAATAGGAGCACTGCAGAGGTTATCCTTAAGCCTCTGAAAAGCAGATTCCTGTGCTTCATTCCACTTGTAGGTGATGCCTTTCTGAGTGAGTGTAGTGAGGGGTTGTGCAATCTTTGAGAATCCCTGAATGAATCTGCGGTAGTAACCTGCCAATCCCAAGAATTGGCGAACTTCAGTCGGAGTCTTAGGGGTAGGCCAATTCTTTATAGAGTCGATCTTAGCTGGGTCGACGTGGATTCCATCCTTGTTAACCACGTGCCCAAGGAAATGGACTTCTCGAAGCCAGAAGTCGCATTTCGAGAACTTGGCATACAGTTGCTCGTTGCGAAGGAGTTCGAGGATAAGGCGTAGGTGCTGTTCATGCTCTTCCTGACTTTTCGAGTAGATCAAGATGTCGTCTATAAACACGATCACAAATTTGTCGAGGTAGGGTTTGCATACCCGGTTCATGAGATCCATGAATACTGCAGGGGCGTTGGTCATTCCAAAGGGCATAACGAGGAATTCATAATGACCATAACGAGTTCTGAATGCAGTCTTGGAAATATCTTCACTACGGACCCTTAACTGATGGTAGCCTGATCGCAGGTCAATCTTGGAATAGTAGCTCGATCCTTGCAACTGATCGAATAGGTCGTCGATTCGAGGGAGGGGGTAACGATTCTTGATGGTAACCTTGTTCAGCTCACGATAGTCGATGCACATTCGGAAGGTGCCATCCTTCTTCTTAACAAAGAGTACCGGTGCTCCCCAGGGTGATGAACTAGGACGGATAAACCCTTTATCCAATAGTTCCTGTAGTTGTGTCGAGAGTTCCTTCAATTCTGCGGGGGCTAGACGGTAAGGTGCACGAGCTATAGGCGCTGCTCCGGGAGCTAGCTCGATTTGGAATTCGACCTGACGATGGGGAGGGAGTCCAGGTAATTCCTCAGGAAATACCTCGGGGTAGTCGCGTACTACTGGAAAGTCTTCAATCCTCTTTTCCTTTTCCTGCGTGTTGGTAACAAGTGCTAAGATAGCGGTGTGCCCTTTCCGTAAACACTTCTGGGCCTTCAAGAACGAGATAACGCCGGAGATTTCTCCACCTTTGCCACCTTGTACAATGAGGGGTTTGCCAGAACGGCGAGGAATACGAACTGCTTTCTTCTGACAGAGGATCTCAGCGCGATGCTTGGATAACCAATTCATACCAATAACGACGTCGAAGCTTCCAAGAGTAACAGGGTAAAGATCGATACTAAATGTCTGACCAGACAACTCTAGTTTGCAGCCTTTGACAACGTGTGAGGCCTCGATGTTTCTACCATTAGCTAACTCGACGGTATGAGGAGAACTTAGTAACGAAAGCGGATGCTTAAGCTTCTTACTAATACGTAGGGATACATAACTAGCATCGGCACCGGAATCAAATAACACAGAAACATAACGATCATCGAGTAGGAACTTACCCGTCACAACATTGGGGTCATTCCTTGCTTCTCCAGCTCCAATCACAAAAGCTCTTCCTCTAGCACCATTCCCAGCATTGTTGTTCTGATTGTTGTTCCCAGCTCCCTGATTATTGTTGCGGTTCTGATTCAGTTCAGGACAATCCTTCTTAAAGTGCCCCTCAGCTCCACACTTAAAACATGCCCGGTTGTTTCCCTGCTGCTGTTGCTGTTGGGGTTGTTGCTGATTCTGTCTAGCTGGGAACTGACTTCGACAATCCTTGGCGTCGTGCCCCATCTTGTGGCATCGCTGACACTGGCCCTTGTTACATGCCCCATTGTGGTGCTTGTTACACTTGTTGCACTTAGGGTAGCTTCCCCGGTAGCCACCCTGTTGCTGAGTGCCCTTGTTGTTTTCGGTTTTCCTTTGCTGAGCTGGGGCCTGAGTGGGGTTAGCATCCTTGCTTTGACTTCCTTCCCACTTACGCTTGCTGTCACTAGAAGTTCCGACAGTAGCACTGATCCTTTTGGGCAACCGGCCCTCTTCCACGGCCTGATCAGTGAGTTTGTGAGCAAGTCGAACAATCGGCTGAATGGTAGTGTGGTTGGCTGTAGTGACATGGCTTCGAATTTCTGGAGCCAAACCCTTGATGTACAGTTCAATCCTTCGGTACATTGGTCGTGACATGTTCGGGCAGAGAGCAGCATAGTCATTTGACAGCTTGGTGTAGGTCTCAATTTCCGACCCAACCATCTTGAGTTCATAGTACTCATTCTCAAGCTTGTGGATGTCATCCCGGTGACAGTATTCATCCTTAATCATATCCTTGAAATCCTCCCATGCAGTAGCATTAGCAGTTTCCAAACCAAACATCTGAATCTGCGCCTTCCACCAAGAAAGCGCGCTCCCTTCAAGCGTAGCAGTAGCAAACTTCACCCAGTTCGCAGGGGGACACTCGCAAACAGCAAAAACAGCTTCAATTTTCTCAATCCAATGCAGAAGACCTATGGCACCCTCGGTGCCGTTGAAAGGGAGAGGCTTGCAATCCATGAAAGTTTTGAAAGTACACACTGGTGGTTGCGCAGGTGCATGCTGACCTGTTCGTGAGAAGCGAAGCGTATAGGTTTAGAGGCGAAAAGTCGATGTGGCGGTAGGATCTAAACATCCTAAAACAACGAGCTTACCTAAAGGGTGAGCTGCAAAAGCCGCAGCCACTGTGTTGAGCAGGTTAGTGAACTGAGCCTGCGTCATGTTAATGTTTCCTCGTCCGCGTCCACTCATTGTCTTCATGACCAGAAAACACAGTATGAGTGTGATGCCGTAATGTAGCGAGAATAAGATAGAAGAGAGAGGTGTATCTATCTAGTTTTAGGCACACTAGTACGTATAGCATAACAGGAACACAAAGTAAGCAAACAAGTAAACACTGGTCCGAGCTATGAGGTCAAAAGTGTTGAGCCTTGCACTTGGAGTGTAGTGTCGTCGCGAGTCACGGGTTATAGTCTGGTTTTCTCCAAAAAGATTTTTCCCCTTTTTAAAACCAAGTTCACTATAACCAATGGCTCTGATACCAATCTGTCACACCCCCAAAATCCACCTGCGGATAACACCCGCTTCGGGGGCGTGACTGACCAGGATCCAGCCACCAATTATACCGAATACTTAAGTTGATAACAAAAGTAATACTTACTATTCATAAGCTTAGCAAATATTAAGTTCAGGGTTTGAAGTTTTAAGTTCAAAGCAGTAATAAGTAGCGGAAGCATAAGTAAGGTAGTTTAAAACAAAGTTCATGATTCAAAATAAGGTAACACCCAACACAAGGGTGAACAGACACTACACGTTCCCAAGCTGCAAGCTCCTTCGTCACTGGTTACCTGCAAAGCATGCAGTAAGGGGGTCAACAATAATGCTGAGTGAGTTCACTAGTTGTCCAGTTTTAATTACCAAAAACTTTGTTTCACCGGTTAATTTATCCGTTTATACATGCCCTGGGGAGCTACCCCAAAAGTTAGCGACTAAACTGTTTTTCCAATACCGAACACTAGGTAACCGTTGCGTATCCGCAGGATGCCCCGATGTCAATGTTCTATCATCATTGACGGATTTCTGAGTACATTAGTTCACGACCGATCCCAAACCAGGGCACGGTGTGAGGCTGGTAAACACCTAAATAGCGCTATCAACTAATAACCCGTTCGCCTAACCCGGCGACTAATCGGTATTTGTAGTAGGGACTTGAGTGATAGAGTTTCGTTTAGTGCCGTTAGTTGCAATCCGTATAAACAGTAATTAACCAAAAGGTTTCCCAATACCCGGGAAGGAAAAGTAAGTTTTGTTCCCAATAACTAGGGAAAGTATGTAAATGGTATCCCCTTTTACCAGGGGATAGGGTTGTTAGTCTCGTGTCCCAAACCACCGGGACGCATGCTTTTAAGTTGTGAACTCACCTTGGGTTGCTTGGTAGGTTTAGGTTACTTGTCAAACACGTTGGTCACCACGTCCTAACATGGTTACCGGTATAGGTCAGGTTCGGTGTACAAGCATTCACGTAAAACACATATAGGCACGTAACTAACACGTATCAAGCATATAAGTAAACAGTGGGTTACTGGGCCGGCCTAAGTAATTAAGCAGTCAACAGCAACACATAATTCCAGTCAACAGATAGTCCAAGTTAAACACATATGGGCCCAGTAACCAAGATGAACAGCCCACTCGCAACCAGCTGGTCTCGAGTCGCAACCAGGTGGTTTCGGCTTGTCACGCTGTGGTTGCGAGTCGTAACCGTGGTCTCGAGTCATCATGCTGTGGTTGCGAGTCGCAACCGACGTAGTCTCGAGTCGCAATCACGTGGTTTCGACTTGTCATGCTTTGGTTGCGAGTCGCAACGGTGTGGTTTCGAGTCGGAATGCTGTGGTTGCGAGTCGTAATGCCGTCGTTGCGAGTCGTAATCTGTCACTTTCATGTACACGTGATGATGCAGATATGACAGTCCAAATTGTACCAAGAATTCAGGCCCATATAAGGAAACAACCAATAAGATTTCTACAAACACTTTTCCTAATCTGATTATTAGTAATTTTAGATCAAACTTTGCCATTTTTGAAATATTCAACCCACATTCAACAAGTTCATCCTATCTTCATACATTTCTAGGGTTTTCATGTTCAACATAACCACACATTAATGAATCGAAATCACATATTTACAACAAGATCATGATGCACAACAAGAAAACATACATTTTATGATCTTGAACATAGTTTTGGTTGGCATAATCATTCCTAAATCACTATACTTTAGCCATCTTTAAACATGTTATATGAGGGTTTTCACATATGACCAAACTTCACAAATCCTCCTAAAAATCATGCAAAATACTACTAATCAAGCATTTCTAGTTCATTCAACCCACATAAATCTTATACACAAAAGATAACACAAAAGGTAGTACTAACCGGTTATGAAAGGAGGAGCCGAAAACAAAGAAAAGAGAACCGAGAAGATGGTATGTCCGAGTGATAGTGTTGACCGAGTTTCTTGTCCGGGATCTTTGCTTGAACCGAGAAGAGAAGGAGAGAATGGTTTGTTGTTTGAGGGTTTTCTTAGTTGAGAGAGAATAAGAAGTGTATGTGTTTGTGTGTAGTGCCAAATGAAAGGAATGAGGGAAAGGTTGGATATATACAAGGGGTGGTTTTCGGGTTGGGCTTGGGGTTTCGGCCCAAGCCGGTTACGGCTCAACGGCCCACTCGAGACCGAGTGGCCCACTCGCAACCGCCCGGTTGCGAGTCATGGTCTCGGGTCGTGGTTTCGGCTCTTATATATACATATAATACATACATACATCACATGTCATGCACAAATCACGTTTCCATTTAATAATATATATATACACACAAAATATTACAAGGTGATCGTTCGGAAAAACCTCGAGTGTCACAAAGTCCATGCCTACTATGACATCGAAACTTCCGAGCTGCATCGGAATGAGATTAATCGGGAATATATGATTGTTGAGCTTGAGGGTACAATCACGGAGCACAGAATTGACAGCAATGGTTCTTCCGGTTGCGACTTCTACTTCGAAAGGTGTCGAAAGATAAGAGCGCTTACGTCTAAGAAGTTTCTCAAACTCAAATGACACAAAGCAGTTATCGGCTCCAGTATCAAACAAACATGATGCATATATACCATTCACGAGGAACGTACCATTGACCACGTTGTTATCAGCTTGAGCCTGGCGTGCGTTGATGTTGAAAGTTCTGGCGTGAGCGGCTTGTTGTTGAGGCTGCTGTTGTTGTTGCTGGGGTTGTTGAGCTTCTTGTTTCACCACTCTGTTCGGGCACCGGTTTGCGAAATGGTTAGGGTCACCACATGCAAAGCAGGTCCGAACATTGTTTGCCGGGGCCTGAGCAGCTTGAGGAGCTTGAGGAGCTGGGAGTAGAGCCTGGTTGACAGCGGCTTGAGCTTGAGCTTGACGGGGACCATAGCGACAACTCGCAGTGAAATGCCCGTAGACGTTACAGTGAGCGCAGAATCGGCAAGCCACACCCGCTGGGTGATGATAGGAACACGTAGCACAGAGTGGGTGGGGGCCGGTGTACGCACGCTTAGCCAGCGGCGCATTGATCACTGGCGCAGTGCGCTGTGGTTGTTGCTGTTGTGGCGGTACTGACTGAAGAGGAGTAGCATTAGTTGCGGCGGCGCAATTCTTGTTCTTCTTTCTTCTTCTCGAGGACTTGGAGGCTTGAGCAGTAGGGTTGTCGGTTGATGCGGCAGTAACTTGATGCAACGACTTGGATGGCTTATCCCAGACACCAGCCTTAACTCGCTTTTCGTTAATCTCAGCAGCGAGTAGGTAGGTTTCCTCGATTGATGCGGGTTTGGCGGCGAACACATAATCTGCAACACAATCCGGAAGAGCACGGATGTATTTCTTGATGGTCATCTCGGGAGTCTTGACCTGGTCTGGACAGATAATGCTCAGTTGTTTGAAACGGGCGGTGAGACCAGCATTGTCTCCCTCCTTTTGCTTGATACTCCAGAACTCATCCTCCAACTTTTGGCGTTCGTGGGGAGGACAGAACTCGTCCATCATGATCGCTTTCAATTCTTTCCACGTCAGCTCGTATGCAGCGTCGTTCCCGCGCTTGTTCCTTTCTGCGGTCCACCAGTCCAAGGCTCGCGACTGGAAGACACCGGTAGCATTGAGAGTACGGAGGTGATCTGGGCATCCGCTTTGACGAAGGGTGACTTCTACCGAGTCGAACCAATGAAACAGAGCCGTAGGGCCATCTTCACCGGTAAACTCTTTTGGCCCACATGCCTTGAATTGTTTGAAGCTAAAAGTAGCTTTGTTGGAGTCTTTGGGCGTGAGGGTTCGGGATTCCTCAGATGACTTGCTTGCGTTCTCGAACACATCACTGACGGCTTTTGCCACAGACCTTGAGATGATCGCGGCGAGACGTCGATCTCTCTTTTCCTGACGGGTAAGAGGTTGGCGAGGCCTTGATGATGACGACATGGTCTGCAATAGACATCGCCATAGGGCTCAACACAACGAATTCGAATCTCGCACGTCTTAGTTTACTAAAGCTTAGAATCACGTCGCATCTCACGTCACGTAACACATATAAACACATAAGCACATAATCATAGAGGCACATAAGCACAGAAGCAATTAGAGCACATAAGCAATTAAGCAAATAGAGCACTTAATTTCCTAAACACGTACGAAATTTTATCACAGAGGTAGTCAGAAAACAGAAACCTATAACCACAAGTCGAGTGTCGTTCGTTTTGCGTATCGGATAGCATCACATTGTATCGTCTAACTTAGTCGTATAGCGTAGCGTGGCACACTGGTTTCGTTTAGATCACATCAACAGGGATTTGAATCGAGATAGGATAGCAACAAAGGTCATGCAGATTGATAACAAATGGAGTAACCAACGAATCTTAAAACACGTAAACAGGTAAATCACATAAAATCAACGAAACAACACTCAAAATCGGAAAATGGATTGTCTGCGGCTACTAGACTTTGACTAACCATGGCAATTTAACTATTCACAGTTGACTTGTCGTCACTTTCGACTCTAGGGGACATGTTTCTGCCTCGATTCTTGGGCATTATGCATGCGCATTCTAGGCCATACTCGTGAGTTCAGGTCGTTGGAGTCCGTCAATTGCCTTGGCGAGATAAATTAAAGTTGGAATAACTGCCAAGGTTAGGGTTTCACCCCTAGCTCAGCAATTTCTTCCTTATTTTAAGAAAATTTTAGAGGAAAATTTTCATCAAATTACGGGTTTCAGCCCTGATTTGGTATAATTCTCCCCCGTTTGTTGATAGAAAATTGCACAAAATAATTGGCAAAAATTTGTAATTTAGGCAGGAATTTTACGGGTTTCACTCCTAATCCCGTCCAAATTACAAAATTTGGCTCGGAGTTCGGATGTAATGATAGAATAGAAGGAAACAACATAAAATAAGCACATAAACTTGGTCTCTTGGTTCCTAACTATAGTCTAGGTCTCTAAGACAGCGATCCGGACTAGATCGTGTCTAACCTAATTCCCTATAGTTATGGCTCTGATACCAATCTGTCACACCCCAACCGATGGCGGAATCATCGGGGCGCGGCACTGAGCGAAACAGATTGTTCAGAAGTTTCCACAACAACTATCATACAATTCAGTTATATAACACGTCCCATACCGTGTCCCAAATAATAACAAGTTATCATAGAAATCAACTAAACAATATGGGAACTGTTCCGACAACTCAGATTCTTAATTATTACAGACCGAATTAAATATTGTTTTAAGACTTCTAGACGGCTAACTATAGATCTTACTGACTACAGGTGCCAGTACAAGATCTACAGATAATTATGACCCTGGAGCAGGTATATGGACACTGTCCTAAGGTCACTGGCTCCTAGAAGCTTATTATTGCCTCGCTTCCCTAGCACGCTAGTAGCTTAAACACCTGTCACATACGTTAAAATAAAAGTCAATACATATAATGTAAAGGTGAGTACACAAGTTTGATATAGCATATAAAGTTCGAATAGTTTACGCATAACCAAGCACGTACACAAGGGCAAACGATGCATGTAAATTATCAACATGGGACCATCGATACCAATGACTTCAAGTTGACTGTCCGAGACAGTTCGCAATACATGATTACCACCGTAATCCATGCAAGTAATTGTCCTTAGCAACCCCCGTGAGAACGGGTGCTGAGTCCAAACTATAGTACTACGTTGCTAAAGCAGGCAGATAGCACTCCACGTGTAAACATAATAAACAGCAATCATTTAGACAAGTAATACATGCAAGTAGGTTAGCGTTCAAATAGTTTGTGTTGTTTGTGAATTTGATAGATTACGTATGTAACACCCAAAAGTGCTGAAAGCAAAAAGGGATCGAGTATACTCACAGTGGTTGATTGTGGATTGAAGGGAGCACTGAGAATAGGTTAGCCTGAATAGTTTGATAACACAACGATGAGTAATGCGGAAAAAGTGAACAATGTACTCGGATCGAGTAGGCCATTCGATCGGACAGCAGTTCGATCGAGTGGGCTGTTCGATTGGTTTGATAGTCCGTTCGAACATCCATTCGATCGGCTGGCTGGCTCGATCGGCTGGTTCCTTCAAGTGGATTGTTTCTTCCTTTGATGTGTAGGATGTGTTTGTGTATGATGGTTTGTACTACCTTTCAGGTTGGCCGATCGAACAGCTGTTCGATCGGTTAGCCCAACCGATCGGCTAGCACTTCATTGTTTTCAAGTATGTCACTCGATCGGTTGGCATGCTCGATCGGGTGACATCCCAATGTTTCGAATAGGTTAAGTGTTGGAGTGTAGTATTTCATGATTCGAGTAGTAATGATTACAATCGAGTGGTGTAGTCGATCGATCAGTACCTCGTCAATACTACACCTTTGTGAGTTGGTGGGTCTAAGTGCTATTCGATCGGTTAGCCTAGCCGATCGGCTGGCATAGTCGTTCGGTTGGGCTGTTCGATCGAACAGCCTAGCCGTTCGGCCAGCTTCTCGATTCGGTTAACCTTTCTCTTAACACTTGGTTATTCCCGTTAATTGTTGATGTTTTAGAGATATTTTGACTACGAGTTGAACCACAAAACTGAAGTCCCCATTTAGCCTACTGACTTGAGCAGGAATCACCCAAACTCGGTCAGAGACGGTTTGGAACCCAAGTTTAACGTTTAACCCGAAATCGGTATATCTCTCGGTAGAACCCGAATCTTGAACCATGTGTTTGTTTAGAATGGTTTGTAAATCGGTTCAAGTCTCGTTTTCACCTTTTTGAGTGTAAAAGAGTTGAAAGATAGATGAAAACCCATCTTCCAATCCTTTTCCACCGTGAAATGTTAAGATCGTTGGTAGATTTCAAGTTATTGATGTGGAAATCGGTTAGATCTAGCTTATTCATGGTGGAATGATGTCAAAACTTTAGTGTTCTTGAAGAACACATGATGACATCACCCAAGAACACCTAGATCTTGGTGATTTCATGGATGAAGTTCAGATTTTGAAAGATAGAAAGATGGAGAATCGATTAATGAGCAAAAACGTACAAGGATTAGAGTGAAATACTTACCGGTTTGAGAGAAATCTGAGATTTAGTGAGAAGAAGAGGCTGGTCGGTCAGAGCTTTTCCAAAAGTGGAAAGTTTGACAAGGACAGCCCTATTTATAGGCTTCCAAAAGAGGAAAGGGTCAGCTGATCGAACAGCATCCCTGATCGAGCAGCTGTCCGATCGAACAGCCTGTTCGATCGGCTAGCCTGTTCGATCAGGTTGTCCTGTTCGATCGGCTAGCCTGTTCGATCAGGTTGCCCTGTTCGATCAGCTAGCCTGTTCGATCAGGTTGCCCTGTTCGATCGGCTTGCCTGGTTTTGAATGTTTCGCGACGATTTTTGATATTTCGACTTCGATGAACGATGATTTGAGAATGATAGAATTCCTAATCAAATTACTTTTAGTAGTAGTCGAGACTATATTTAACATATAAGCATCCTTACAACTTATTTCCAAAGTCGGTTTCGATTGAGTTTGATTCACCTTCGATTCTTGATTGATTTGATTGATTCACCACACACTTTAACATAAAGTAAACATGCACAAGTAACACATAAGGCACACACACACGTATAAAAGTACTAAAATCCCCACACTTGAGCTTTATGATTGATTTGATTAGCTTGATTTATTGATTTACTAGTTTTATTGCATTGTTACTTCCTAGCATTCACAGTCGGTCGTTGATTCACAGTTCGATTATCGGTCGATTAGTTTGATTATACAACACTTACTCCAAATAATATGAAAATCAAAATGAAACTAAAATGAAATTAATCTTTATTAATCTTTAATTCCAATAACAGTCAACTCTTGACTTTGACTTTGACTTTTGGAAAACACGGGGTGTTACATTTTTAACCGGCAATTTCGTAAGAGATGGGGGTTATATCACATGGCTGTGTAGTGGGGTTATACCTTTTCAATTTACGACACACACACACACATATATATATGTGTGTGTGTGTGTGAGAGAGAGAGAGAGAGCAGGAATAATGTCCACGCCATTAAAATTTTCACCTAGAGTATCCATCCACGCCACATAGCGCCGGTCGGGGCGGTGTTCCACAACACTATACAGCGTTATGTGTATGGTTGGTGTTATATCCCGTGCGACTACGGGTGCACTAATTAGTTAGTTACGCTAGATTTTCAAAGTAGTATAGTAATAATTAGTCTTATTATTTGTATCATTCGCATGATATAGTACCAGATCCTACCACTAAAAGAAAAGAATCGAGAAATCAGAAAGCGCCATGTGTCATAAGACGCAAGGGTAGAATAAGAATTATAACAATAATCGATTCATTTCTATATGATTTTATTTTTATATGTAAAAACTAGAGTTGATTCCTTACGTTGCGGGATAGTTTTTTTAATGTGATTTGAGCGAATCGATTTTCTTTGTTTTGGCAATAGCTTATTGATCATAACACAGGCCAAACCGGAAAACGTGTATAAAGATAAGCAAAAAAACGTTTTATATTTGACATGTCTCATTTTTGAAATAAATTATACCAAAACAAAAACCAACTTGAATTTATATTGACGCGTAGATAAAAATAAGCACGTAATACTCGAGAGGGTTATAATGTCATTACGTCAAAACGTAAATTAACTTAAGTTATACTCAGACGTAAATAAACTTCAAAATGTAGACCAACCAAAAACTTTAACTGATATAAGCACGAAAACGTATTATATTTGATATGACTCATGAAATGTAAATTAACTCGAGTTTATACCGTCGAATAAAAACATATTGCATATGACCTTACTCATTTCCCAACAAAATTTACGTGTTAAAACATGCAACTTAATACATCCATAAAAAGCACTTTGACATGACTCATTTTTGAGAAAAAAATACGTCGAAACGTAAACAACTTAAATTTATACCAACATGTACATGAAAATAAGCACGTAAAACTCGAGTGGGTCAAATGACAATTTACAAAGTTTTTAGAAAGCTAAGGGGATGAAAGTATCAATACAAAAGTTGTGAAGGTGAGATTAAAAAAGGTTAAACTTATGTGGCAATCCTATAAAAAAAACTAAAGGTTTTGTGGCCAAAAACAATAACCTAAATGAAAATAAGCACGTAAAGTTCGAGAGGTTTATAAAGTTTTTAGAAAGTTAAGGAGATATAAGTATCAATACTAAAAGTTGTGAAGGTGACATTAAAAAAGGTTAAACTTATGTGGCAATCCTATATAAAACAAAAAGTTTTGTGGTCAAAATCCAAAACCTAAAATGTTCATGTAGATGACATCTTTATCTTTTATTTATTTGTAAATAAGACAAGTAGACGTACATGACAGTCATTCCATAAGTTTGTAATCTTTTACTCATAGTAATTAATAGTCAATCCACTTGTAAAATGTTTGTCGCAGTCATCAATTCTTTAGGAAACTTTTTAATTATGTTTACACTGTTAGCTGAGTAACGAAGTAATGAAATAATTTTCATTAAATACATCAAAGAGAATCTACGACATATTTGACTATATTTTATTATGTTTAATTGTTATCTATATTTTATTGTGTTTAATTGTTATCTATACTGTTGAATATTTTTAATTGTAGTAAAATATATTTATTTGTTAAAATAAAAATTTATTTGTTATTTGTTAAAATTAAAATTGAGAGAATTTATAATAAATAATAATAAAGATAACAGGAATATTTTTAAATAAAATAAAAGTAAAATTATAAAATTAAATGAGAGATTGTCATGTGACATTAATTGGAGTCTTTTATTAATATTTAGACTAGATTAGATAATAAGTGATAATGCTATTTTTTTTGGAAACATTTATGATATTTTCAAAACTATATAATTAAGTTATATTGTTTCGTATCCAAATATATATTTTAACGAGTTTTCACCATATTTTTGAAAATATTTATTATAATAGGACTTAAGATAATGATAAGCGATATTCATATATAAAATTTAAAAGGTATGTTAATTAAAAAATCATAAATAAAATTATGAGATTGAAAGATAGAATACCATGTGCTATTATTTGGAGTCTTTTATTAGTATTATATACATAATAATTCATCATAAATCTCGTATTTTTTATCTTTAAGGGTGAAATACATGGATGATCCCTTCGGTGTTCACTAATTTCATAAATGCTCCCAATTCACATTGATGGTCCCCAACTTTGAATTTCGGTAATTATGATGGTCCTTCGCATGAATTGTGTCTATTTTCTCTCTAACTGGATGCGAAATTTATTGTATCCCTACTAAATGACAAAAAAGTAAAAAAATAAAAGAAGTACAAAATTAATTTAATAATTAATAAATCCCACTGGCTCAATTTTTTTAATTTAAATATTGTTATAAACATAAATATAATTAACTCAAAATAATGCTTTAAAGATTTAGTCTTTGATAACTGAACATAAAATAAATAAAACAAATGGCCATAAAAATATATAAACGAACATATTACGGCATGTTCACGAACACAATAATTATCTCAAAACAATGGCACAAAATAAGTATAAATATAATTAACTCAAAATTATGTTTTAAAGATTTAGCTAGTCTCTAATAACCAAACATAAACAAACAAAATAAACAGCCATAAAAATTTGTTAACGAACATATTATCGAACGTTCATGAAGACAATTGACCGAGATCTTTTCTCATATTTTTTCATTTAATTAATTGAACAAAATTATTTATTAACTTTCGGTCATTTGTTAAATGATAGGACCCGCTGAACGACTTACAATCGGTTCACTGAACGTTCGGTTCGTTTACAGGCCTACTTGAGATGCATCTAGCTTGTATCTCTGACAAATTGCATTTACTCAAGATATTCATTTACAGGACATGGTCATGTGTATTTTGCAGCACTTAATGGTGGCTAAATCCAAACTTTTCATATAAGGTAAATCCGTTGTAAATCCTACACTCTATCGTAGCGCCTTACGGGTGCTTTGTGGTATTCCACCTTAACTCGTGTAGACATTTCATTCGATGTTCGACAGTTCTGTGTCTTTATGCACAACCCACGTGAACTGCACTTGCATGCCTTGAAAATTATCAAAATAACAAGTATCAACTATAGAACACTTTGTTATGAACAACAAAACAACTGAATGATTCAAGATAAACAAAAAAGTTCTCAACTCACTAACAGATGTTAATGATCTTTATCACTCATAATCAGATCTAACTAAGCTAAACAAGATCTTAACACAAGATCTTATTCAAACTCTAAATTTGAAAAGAAGAATGAAACCCTAAGAGAGAGAGTACGAGAGATTGAACAAGAAAATATCTGGAATGATCTGAACTTGGTGTGAGATCATTTATATAGCTCCACGCTTAAACGAATTATCCGCTCCAATAAAATAAAACCGGATTCTCGCAGCAACCAGCCAAACAGTCCGTGTATTAGCAGTCTAGTTAATTCTTTAAGCTCAGCAACCAGCCCAATTATCAAGCCCAATCTCGTGCCCATGTTTTATAAACAGTGCCCATGTTTTATAAACAAAACAAACGAAATTATATTAAAAACAACACATATTGTGAATATTAATAACAACATATATTAATAACAATGCAAATTATTATACCAAGTAAAAAAAAGTGATATTATTTTCAACATCCCCCTCACTTTTATAACTGGAAACATCAAATAAATTTAACCACTGACATACACAATTATGTTGGTTAACCTATAGCCCCTTTGTAAAAATGTCAGCCACTTGTTTTTCTGTTTGTACACCTATTGTTTTGACACTACCTTGTTCAATCTGCTCCCTCAAGAAGAAAAGATCCAATTCAAAATGCTTAGTGTGGTCATGAAAGACTGAATTCGCCCCAATCGAAATTGCAGCTGTATTATCATAGTATAAAGACACAGGCAAGTTGAACTGATCATTTAATTCACCAAACAAGTTAATTAGCCATAAAATTTTACATGTCGTAGTACACATTGCTCAGTACTCAGCTTCAGCTGTAGACCGAGATATTATCAACTGCTTTTTACGTTTCCAAGTAATAAGAGTATTGCCTAAAAACACACAATACTAGTTACTTACTTGATTTCCTATAGACCAAATATTTACCCCAGTCAGAATCTGCATAAGCAGACAACTCCAAACTGGAGTTTTTACTAATCACTATCTCCTTACTAGGAGATCCTTTAAGATATCTTAACGCCCTCATTGCTAATAAAAAGTGAGCCCTGGTTGGTCTGTGCGTGAATAGAGTTAACACATGCACAGAGTATGCAATGTCTGGTCTCATATGTGACAGGTAAATTAATCTTCCTACCAAATGTTGATAACCAGTAACATTAACCAAGTTCTCACTTTCTTTTTCACATAATGATGTAAAAACATAATTTGGTTTAATCGGATTGTTAACAGGTGTACAACTTGTCATACCATACTCGACTAACAATTCTAGGCAATACTTTCGTTGAGATAAACATACCCTTTTTCAACTTTTAGAACCTTAATTCTTAAAAAAATTGAAGTTTCCAAGATCTTTTATTAAAAACATGGTTTATAAAAATTGTTTCTTTTAAAATATCTTGATCATCATTACCAGTAATCACAATATCATCCACATACACAAGTAATATAATGAACACAGATTTGAAAGATTGTACAAACATAGAATGATCACATTTGCTTTGAGTAAATCCTAACTCAAACAAACCACTTATTAATTTTGGATTCCACATTCTTGGAGCTTGTTTAAGCCCATACAATGACTTATTCAGCTTATAAACCCTAGTATCATGTTTTTAAATATCATTCTGGCAGTTTAATATACATGTCTTCAACAAGATCACCATAATACAATGACTTATTCAGCTTATAAACCCTAGTATCATGTTTTTAAATACCTTCTGGCAGCTTAATATACATGTCTTCAACAAGATCACCATACAAAAAAAAGTATAATTTATATCAAGTTTATAAATTGACCAACCATTATGAACAGCAAGAGTCAACACACACCTAAAAGTAATCATCTTCACAACAGGTGATAAGGTCTCATCAAAATCTATACCCTCTCTTTTGCTATAGCCTTTTGTAACTAACCTAGCTTTCTATCTTTGTATCTCACCATTTGATTTATATTTTATCTTATACACCCATTTACAACCAATTGGTTTTCTATTAGATGGCAAGTCAGCTAAATCCCATGTTTTATTTCTGTTGAATGCTTAAATTTCATCATTCATACCATTTATCCAATTTAGATCAGTTTAAACCTTTCCTAAAGTAGTCTTAGAAATCTGACCCATATTTCACCTTTCCTTCAATCACATAATCATCAAGTCTTTTTGGTAAAACAGAAGACCTAGAGGACTTTCTAATCAAAGTAGAAGGAACAGCTTGTGGTGATTAATTTCCCTTAGACAGGTTATGTTTCTCATTCTCTGTGTACTCATGCTCAGCCCTAGCTACCTCAGATCTAGTGCTACTTGGTTGCTGATTATTAGTCTTTCCTAAAGTAGTCTCAGAAATCTGACCAGATTGCTGAAACCCACGAATACTAGAGTCTATATATTGATCAACCCCATTCTCATCATTGGGATCACTTATAACCTTAGAATATTTTGAATCACTTTGTTCAAACAAACAAAAAAATTAATGTATTTACTTCCTTGGATATTTTAGAATCAAACACATTTACATTTGTGTACTCTTTAAAATGAAAGATACTTTCATAAAATCTAACATCTCTAGAATAAAATACAAATTTTTGATCCAAATTCCAAAGTGTGTAACCTTTCTTTTCATTTGAGTATCCAATAAGAATACATTTGTCAACATGACTAGAGAATTTATCTGAATTATTAAGAGTTGTACTAAAAGAAAGTGATCCAAATACTCTAAGATGATCTAAAGATGGCTTAAAACCATAAACAAGTTCATATGGAGACCTACCATTAAGAACAAATGAAGGAGTCATGTTAATTAAGTACAAAGCAGTTAGTGTAGGAACTAGGTTCACCTTTTATAAAATATAATTACAAAATATATAATAACGAGACTCTCGTTATTCGTAGGAAATATCATAGTACAATACCGGTTGCAATAACTAAATAAAAAGAATATAAAATATAATTTTATATACCAATCTTGATTCAAGCCGCATCTCTGGTGGGTCCTTCACGCGCATTTGATAGCATCCTAGACTCGAGTATTCATCATCTTGAGTCTTGAAAAATACTCATTGACTGTAACAAAGAGCACACTAAAACGTTGACGATTTTGGTTGAGGCACGTGTTCAACACGCTTCCCTTAAAACAGATTTCGCGCCTCTACTAAAGACGACGCGTCTGTCTCCCAGGGTACAACAGCCGAAGCAGTATGTACTGCCGAAGATGGCCACGCGCCCGAGGTTACACCGGATAAATTATAGGGTTAGAACTTGTGGGAAATAATGGTATGAAGATGATGAAATAGAATAGAGAAAACATATCTCTCTAAGTACCCAACACATGGGTCTTTAAGTATCTTCAAGAACTCTTCTATTTTTTTTTCTTCTTCAAAATTCCACTTTCAATTCTCTACTTGTAATTAGCTTCATCAAGTTAGGCACAACCTACTTTGCATACAAGAGATATGGGGTAGAGAAGAGTCTCACTTTATTAGAGATTTTATTAGAGACATAAACTCTAATAAAAACTAATAAATTGACATAAAACTCCACTTAAGAGTTTATCACCCATATGAAGAGTCTAGTAAATAATTATAATTTTACTAAATTATAATTTCACTAAATTAATATCCATTCACACCATCTAAATTTCCAACAATCCCCCACATGAATGGAGATCGTTCTAAACACATAAAATTTCCGATGGAACCTCGACAGTTGAGTTTCGCATACGATAGGTAGGTGTTACCCTTTGAACCTTCGCTCATGAAATGCACTTTGCCCACTAGCTTTGAGTAGATCTCGGTGTCTTTGAACTCGTCTGCCGTTTATGTAGACGACAATACACTTCACACAAGACTCTCCCTAGCGGGGTCATCTTCTCATAGTCGTGTCCAATAATGGTCGTGGAACACTTTCCTGGTTCTGCGAGAGCTCTAGGAATTGTGCCCTCAATTCAATTCGAAGTGACCCACTTCTCTCTAACATAGGTGATTCTGCTTAGATCATTAAAAGCATTGTGGTTATCGTGATTTATCCAAATCATTTACCACATATTATGCTTAGCCTCACTCTGTCACTGAATATCATAGGAATAGACTAGGACGTATTTAAACACCCTTTTATACTTTGGGTGTATGTATAACCATATATACATATCATTTATGCCCCCACAGTGACCACCTTTAGGCATATGAGTTAGTTGTCCTATTGAACTTAGATCTTGGGATCTCCAGTCAACTAAGTTAGGTGTCCTTCACATGCCTTTTTTCCATGGGCTTCAGTCTCATTCGACAACTTGATCTCTAATAAACCCTAAGGTTGTTGGATCCATAACATTAACAAATAACTTTGCGTATTTGAGATCAGTTGTCATGATGTGTTCTTAACTCGTAAGTTAATTTTGCCTATTGTCAACTTCTAAGACTATAACCTCAGTGGCCATCTGAATCTGGTTATAATATATGTCTTTGTAAGATACGCTTATCATTTAAGGTAAACACATCTCCATTATGCACTACGACCTTTGTGTCCTCCACATAGTCGTCTGTTTGCAATGTTAGATTGGATTACAAAATCCTTATTGCCAAACTTTTATGATACAAATGCAAGACAACCCCACATTTAAGTTTTATAGGATATCATCCAGATGGGTAATGAAAACCATTTCTACATACCCTTATAGGGTTGTTTCTAAATGGATCCTCCCCCACATTTCTTGCCATTTGATCAACATTTCCGTAACTTCACTTATGACGACATTTATACACATATGATTGAACAAGATCAACCTCATTGTATCAGTGAATTCAACTCATACTGCATTAGCTTACATAAGCTTCTGAGCTAACCAAAGCAACACATGCCATTGTCATAAGTTTGTCACCAACTTAGAATAATTCTAATTTAATATCTAGAATAAGCTTAGACAATGAGTTCTCCTCATTAGCTTTTCGAACAAACTCTTAAAAAAGTTACAAGTCTTTTCCTTATAATGAATGAAAATTCTCCCTCAACTTTGTCTATACACAAATTCTTTTTGTGTTCATACACATTTGAATGATCAGACTTAATTAGTCTCCGTCAAGACCCATAATTAACCAAGTACAGTCTAGCATACTTTAGACTACAATACTTTAGCATGTGAACAGAAGATGCATCATTCTGATTCTTCACAGCCCTAAGGATATCATAATATCACTTTGCAATATTCATCCCTTGTTAAGACAAAATAATGAGACTTATTCATAATCCTAAAACATCAATATTTAGGAAGGTCTTACAAATTATTGTATATAGCACATAGCTAAATTTCATCATTCATTTAAGGAGCATAACTTGTTTACCTTTGATCTCCAAGATTCCACCACTGACTCATAAGTACTTAAACATAAGTCTTAATCCAAGTCATTTGGTGAACACATTCATCACCAACAAGATGAATGTTTCTCGTCTACAATCACTAATATGTGTAAGATAGAGTCAACTAGATCGACACTCAACAACATGGCATTCATAATTTGCCATAAGTGATTTGCACACATCTATTGTTATTCATTAGGAGATATGTATATTTATGATGCTCTCCTAAATGAAGGTAAAATCTCCATATAGATCTAACAATAATCAAGTGGCAGACGCATCTACTTATAAATCTCGCAAGATTTATTAAAGGTATACAGTAACATATAGAAGTATGTCGAGATGAATTTTCCAATGACTTCTAATGAAGTATGTCGACATGAATGTCGTTAGTGTATTTCATCTCAATACACTCACTACGTTCTTTCATTACTCACTCATGATGTGGTTATACATTTGAAGTTCCGTCTTTGACTTTTAGTCAATGTAACAACTTTCAAGTTGTCTATGTCTAAGTATTTTCATATACTATCCGTTTAAAACCATATTCTTTTAAACGATGTATAACCGACGTTATAATTATTTTCCACAAAAATAATTTCTACGTCACAACCGTTAGTGATTTATTTCTTTGTAAAATATTGCATGTGTTATCCGAAGATATTGAACACAAAACAATAAAATACATTGGAAACTAAATCATAAGTTCCAATCACTTTTGAAATTTAAACGGAAGCATAGACAATATGTAGACATCAAATAGCAAAGTGTTTTTATCTTCAACACTTTATAATCTGACCGAAATCTTCTCAACAATATTGTCCCATGGCATGTCTTGAGGTACTCCCTCAATATGACTCCATGCACTTGTAAGTACAAGTTCCCCATTTCATCTTGAAACTTTAAACTTGGACAATTATGTTCAAAACAACACCAAGTTGTTACAAATACTACATTTAAGTAGTAAACTTGAACAATTAAATTTGTTCATAAAAACACCAAGTTGTTTTTCACCAAATAACATTTTTTTAAAACGCATGTTGGAAAAAAATGTTATAACAAACACATTATAGAATCGAACGTTTACATAAAACGTTTTCCAAAGATATAGTTTATAAAATAAACCGTTTCTCATCATTTTTAATGCACACATAGGCAATTAAATGTTTACATAAAACATTTCTGTTCATTATGAACAATCTCTAACCTCGTATTCGTGATACACATTTTCTAACACACATGTTAGAAAACTTTAAGTCATTTTATATATATAAAACATGACCAAATTAAACCATCAAATGTCATCATTAAAACTCTACTCAAGAGTTTCACCATATGAAGAGTTAAGAGTCTCAATAATTATAGACTTAAACTCTAATAAAACTCATCAAATGTTATCTTTAAAACTCTACTCAAGAGTTTCACCATATGAAGAGTTTAATTAGTAATTAAAATTTCACTCAAATGGATTTAGAAATCCCAAATTAAAGTTGGTGATAAATCCCACACAACTACACCATTACTTTATGGTGATTTAATTCTTGAAGCCAATCAAATATCAACTTCAATGTATGACCTTTTATTTCTAAATCATACAAAGCATTAAAATCAATGCTACAACAAATTACTTATATAAAATGTTTACATAAAACATTTCAAAGCATTTGTATTTTAACCATTTTTAACAATCATGTTAAAATGAAAGAAATTCTAACGCGCATGTTAGAAATATTAACATTTTCACAAAATGTCAATTCGACTTGCTAAAACACATATATGGTTCAAATAAATAAGTCATTTGTAATACACACGTTAGAAACTAAACAATTAAAAAATTGCTTCCAAACTAACGCTTTTGATGAACGTTTCTAACACACATGTTAGAAGACAAATGATTACAAAATCATTATAAGACTTATTTGTCCATATCAATCCATGGGTGGATGAAGAGTCTACTTTAAAGAGACTTAATTAGAGACATAAAACTCTAATCAAGTAACACAAAACTCTTATTTAAAGACATAAAAAACTCTACTTAGGAGAGTTTAATGTTTACAAAAAACGTATGGTTTACACCAATAATTCCGGTCTAACACACATGTTAGAGAATTTAACGTTTACGAAAAACGTATGGTTTACACTAATAAACCCGATCTAACACAAAAGTTAGAAAAATTAACGATTCCCAAAATCGTTTAAAAAACCAAACGGTTGAACCAAAACCATTCGTTTTGTACCACAGTATAGGATTTAAGATTGTATCTCAATCTCAAGAAATCCAAACATAACAAGTTGTACTGCATACATATTTCCCAAAAGAAAATATTTATAAGATCATAATCTTTAAAATATTTTTTTTACTATAAATCCTTTTGTAAACCCAAAATCCTTATAAATAAGGTTTTAAGATTGTAGCAACAATCTAATGAAATCTGTTTTAAGTTTGTAGGAACTAGGTTCACCTTTTATAAAATATAATTACAAAATATATAATAACGAGACTCTCGTTATTCGTAGGAAATATCATAGTACAATACCGGTTGCAATAACTAAATAAAAAGAATATAAAATATAATTTTATATACCAATCTTGATTCAAGCCGCATCTCTGGTGGGTCCTTCACGCGCATTTGATAGCATCCTAGACTCGAGTATTCGTCATCTTGAGTCTTGAAAAATACTCATTGACTGTAACAAAGAGCACACTAAAACGTTGATGATTTTGGTTGAGGCACGTGTTCAACACGCTTCTCTTAAAACAGATTTCGCGCCTCTACTAAAGAGGACGCGTCTGTCTCCCAGGGTACAACAGCCGAAGCAGTATGTACTGCCGAAGATGGCCACGCGCCCGAGGTTACACCGGATAAATTATAGGGTTAGAACTTGTGGGAAATAATGGTATGAAGATGATGAAATAGAATAGAGAAAACATATCTCTCTAAGTACCCAACACATGGGTCTTCAAGTATCTTCAAGAACTCTTCTATTTTTTTTTCTTCTTCAAAATTCCACTTTCAATTCTCTACTTGTAATTAGCTTCATCAAGTTAGGCACAACCTACTTTGCATACAAGAGATATGGGGTAGAGAAGAGTCTCACTTTATTAGAGATTTCATTAGAGACATAAACTCTAATAAAAACTAATAAATTGACATAAAACTCCACTTAAGAGTTTATCACCCATATGAAGAGTCTAGTAAATAATTATAATTTTACTAAATTATAATTTCACTAAATTAATATCCATTCACACCATCTAAATTTCCAACAGTTAGAATACACTCAGAAAAAGTTTTTTAAAGGAACATTCCCTTGAAACAACAAAGCTCTAGCAATATTAAGTAAATGCTTATGTTTCCTCTCAACAATGCCATTTTGTTGAGGAGGATATACACACGTTTGATGACTTATTCCCCTTTTAACAAAAATATCTTTCAATGTATGATTTGTAAATTTAGTACCGTTATCTGTTCTAATTATTTTAACAAATTTTTCAAACTGATTGTTAGTTAGTTCAACAAATTGTCTTAACATTTTTAAAAACTTCATCTTTATATCTCAATAATAGACCGACACAGATCTTCTATAATCATCAACCATAGTAAGTAAGTATGTATATCCTTCCCTGCTTTTAACTCTATAAGGACCCAATCCATATGAATAAGCTCACCCAATTTCTTTGACTTATGATCACTTAAAGGGAAAGGTTCCCTATGTTGTTTAGACTTAGTGACAAATCTCACATTGAAAATTTTATCAAATTGTTTTATCTTTAAATTATCTATCAAAACGTTTAGAACAATTTCAAGTGGAAGTCCACATCTGGCATGCCACAAACTACTCAAATCAGCACTACAACAACCAAAGCAAGCATTCACAGAAGACTCACCACAAAAATACAATCCATCAATTTGATTACCAGTCACCAAGATTTTCTTTGTTAAGGAATCCTGGAGATAACATGTGTTTTCATTAAACAACACATAAATTTTACCATCCTTTGCAAGTTTATGAACATATATGAGATTTATACAATAATCTGGTACTACAAACACATCATATAGAGTGAATTTATCATTTAGTTTAATATCTCCTATTTTGGTAACCAAGACACTTGTTCGATTTGGATGATTAACTTTTACCTTGTATTCAGATACATCTAATTGATTTATTAGATAATTGTCACTCATAAATATGTTTTAATTAGCACCAGAATCACAAATCCATCCCATATTCTTTAAAGATTCTTTTAAACTTGAAAAGCATAACATAGTTCTAGTTGTATTAGCATAGCAAGTCTATTAGACCATCTAACTGACACATTACAACTAACAGAACTTTCATCAGTCTTCTCTTCTGATTCAGTAAATTAACATCTTTGACACCTAATCAATAGTTAAGTTTGACACAACACTCTTATCAATATCAGAAGTATTAGAAACAACATTGTTACTTATCGTTTGTTTTTTCACTTGATTGAACTTAATTTTCATCCAGAGAGGATATCCTATAAGTTCAAAACACTTATCAATTCAGTGCCCAACTTTATTACAATGTGTACACCCTAAATTCTGATTTGATTTTTTAACAAGTCTTTTCTATTATCAACTAGATGGAAGCCCCCGCCGCGATGCGGCCGGGGCCTACAAAATATGGCGTAACAAAAACATGTTTATTTATGACAATTATTATAAGCACGTGTTTATTTGATAATATTCGCTTTCTTTGCGTATTGTCTTATAACCGATAAGTAATTTGATAATTACATAAAATAATGTTTCAATTCAAGCTTTTATTTTATTCACACGTTTCATCAAACATTTAGGTTATATGAGACTAAATGATCATTTAAGAAAGTTAGGTAACATCACCCATTATTATTTTCACTTTCATAGCTTCAAAAGTAGAAGATGCTCACATATTGTCTCCACTTAACATTGAAACACACAGATTTAATGCCATTGTGTACAATATTAAAACAATTAATTACATATATCATGAAAATATTACTTAAAGCTCCCGAGAATCTATGGTAGTTACCTTCTAGACTAACAAAGTATTCCAATAGTCCAAGACAATAATTAAAATAAAATATTGATGTACAATTTTGGTGTGAACAATAGTATGCAATAAAGCTGCAACTACTGTATGCCATCTTATTTTTAAAATTAAAAACCTCATTTTCTACCTCTATCTTCAACATGCATACCATCGCTTAACCACTATCTAACCAGTAACCACCATCATGCCACCGTTCTTTTCACCCTTTAAAAAACCTCTGTTTATTGTAATATTGTATGATTAAACCTGTATATCACCACACTTCCGTTTTTCAAACCCCAAACAACCGTCAACAACAACACGAAATCAGTACACCCAACACCAACATTATTTCACAACCACCACCGTCGACCTAAACCGCAAGAAGCTCAGGAAATCCATCATAGCTTCAAAGAATCCGTAACATGTTGAAAACATGTAAAGGATGCAAAAAGGTAAAAACTTAAGCGATTAGGGTTCAGGTATGGTTTACCCCAACATCACCACCCTTTTTTGATAATTTCGGATGAAATTTAGATCTTCGTCATCGATTTTACATAGAAATACTCAAGCATTCCAGAATCAGGTATGGTTGGTGGCCTTAAAACCCAAGGCGCTTGTTCGAAAACAATACCGTCTCATCCATCGAGGCTCAGATGAGGTCCAACTCATCATCATCACCTTTCGCCGCCACCATATACGACCGACCACCGGCAACGACGGGGTAATTCCGCCGCCGCCATAGAAGGCCAGAGCCGCCGGCAACGGCGGACCTAACCCAACTTGCTCTCTGTATCAAAAGAAACACGTAGGAGGACACATGTATAGCTTAGTTGAAGTAACAAACAACACTCCTAAATGTACAATACATAATAGCTCATAAAACCCATATTGCAAGCAATACAACTACCTGATGCTCATCATCATCACCTTCCGCCGCCACCATATACGACCGGCCACCGGCAACGACGGGGTAATTCCGTCGCCGCCATCGAAGGCCAGAGCCGTGGCAACGGCGGACCTTACCCAACTTGCTCTCTATTTCTCTCTCTTGAAACCCCGCCATGGGACCGGCATAGTTGCTGGGAAAAGAGTAGAGAGAAGAAAGTTGTGATATCTAGAGAGAGAACTGGAAGATGAGAGTAATATGGATAGATAAGGCTGCCATACAAATACACGTGTATCAAAAGAAACATGTAGGAGGACACGTCTATGGCTTAGTTGAAGTAACAAACAACACTCCTAAATGTACAATACATAATAGCTCATAAAACCCATATTGCAAGCAGTACAACTACCTGATGCCTAATCTTGTTGCTAATTCATAATATTTAATTACAATATTATATTTTGAAAAGAAACCAACATTTTGTTCTTTGGTCATACTTGCATTTGACTTCCTATGGGACTCTTCCCTAGATATAATAGAAAAAGCTTCTTTCACACTAGGAAGAGGCTCTGTAATAAGCAAATTTTTAGTTAGATTTGTGGAATCACTAGCATGTAAGTACAAAGGATTATCAAGTTCAAGCTTACTAATCAAAGTTTCACCAAAAAGATTTTCAAGATCAACCATTTGAAATGTCAACAATCCATTAATCTAACAAAATTAACAATCACAGCAAACAATAATCAATCAATAATTTTGAAAATAAGAACAACCACACAATATGCTAGACAACGAAACTATGCCAGGGACTAGATAGTAGGTTCATCACTCAAAGGTTCCTACCCAAGCCTTTGCACATGAGTTATGACCTTGACACAAACAAGAAATGCACAAACAAACCAAGTTGCAAGAAAACAACAAAAACAAATGCACAAAATATGCAATAGGGTGAACCCTCTATGTATCCTAATTAATCAACCACTGGTCTGACTAACCCAACAACAACAATGCCTAATGCAGACCTGCAAAGTAAATCAAGAAAAGGAAAGATCTCACCAAATTTGCAAAAAATCTCAGCAAGGGTTTTCTCTAGTTCCAATGAGGGTTTTACAACCTTCTTGGGTTGAACCCTTGATTAAAACAACAGCTTCCTTATTTTATTCTTCAGATCCGCACCCAGCAAAGAATGAATCCCACCAGATCTGTGACCGGCAAACAATAAATTTACCATGGCCAACAAAGATCTTAGATGAAACCAAACCTTCTACGAATATTAACTAGATCTAGCACAATCTATGCATATCTAACCTCAAAAAAAATCTGAACAAAAAACTCTAAATTTTAGAAAACCCTAATTTCTGATGATAGAGAAACAAGCTTTCAACGAAAGCAATACCCCAAGAGCATCAACTATGCTCTAATACCATGTCAAAATAACATGTATCAACTATAGAACACTTTATTATGAACCTCAGAACAACTAAACGTTTCAAGATATACAAAACAGATCTCAACTCGCTAACAAATCATTAACACAATGATCTGTTATCACTCACAATCATATCTAACTGAGCTAAACAAGATCTTAACACAAGTTCTTATACAAACTCTAAATCTGATAAGAAGAATGAAACCCTAAGAGAGAGTATGAGAGACTAAACAAGAAAATATCTGGAATGATATCAACTTGATGTTGAGATCATTTATATAACTCCACACTTAAAAGAATTATCCGCTCCAATAAAACCGCATTCTCGCAGCAAGCAGCCCAATAGTCCAATGTATCAGCAGCCCAATTAATTCTTTAAGCTCAGCAACCAGCCTAATCATCAAGCCCAATCTCATGCCCATGTTTTATAAACGAAACAAACAAAATTATATTAAAAATAACACATATTGTGAATATTAATAATGAAACACATTAATAACAACACATATTAATAACAATGCAAATTATTATACCAGTTATAACAATTGATATTATTTTCAACAGAAATACTCTTCTTTTTGTTCATGGTACTCTTCATCATGGTCATTAGTTGCATTCATCGTCTATAAATCACTTAGTCTCCCACATTGATGCCAACTTGGGTGATGTCTTGAAACTTGTCAGACTACTTCAAGGTTTTGTGTTTTCCTTAGAATGGTAAACAACAAGTGGAAGTTTTCTGAGCCAAACTTCCCATAAAATAAACCAGTGTACAATAAATGGGAAATTGGCCCTAAAAATACCCTAGCTTGTAGAGACGGTGTTGTGAAACCGACCCGAAGAAAAGAATCTCTATATTTTGCACAAATCACTTATTTAAGCTAGATAAAAATTATGCCCAAATAAAACAATCTCACTATTTTGTCGTCAACGTGATGATGTTATTGCCTTAATTCATATTTTGGAGATGTAAAAATAGATATATTTACTAAATCGCATACACATTAGCTTAAATCAAGGAATCTGTCACCAACAAATCAAGCAAACATCGTAACTGTGTAAAGCAGCAGGCACAAACAAACAAAAAATGACCTGAATTCCTCGACCAGTCAGCATATATTAGGGTTTCTTTGACAAGGTATGTGATTATGAACACCACAACCGACCAAAGATGACCACCACTTTAACCTTGTAATTGTGACAACTGGCACTTTTCCGTATATTCCGTACAATAATTCGACAGTAATTCGTGCTTTAATGACTGTGCATGATCTAGTTTATAAGACAAATGACTTTCTGATTTTTGTTATATACATACAATGGCATTTCATGTTGCCAGACTTTTATCATTACTACATGCAACAAAATATAGTTCTATTAATGCATAGACTAGAGTTGGCATAGTTATCAGACAAACTAGAAGTACTGTCGGGAATTCAGTACTTAGACAAACATGATGTTAAGACACAAAATAAGCCCCAGGACCAAGTGATGCGCTAGTATAGTGTGTAGGAACGTAGGGGTTACAAAATTGTCTTCCTAGTGATGACATAGGTGCTGGAAAGTGCTAGAAACACCCTAAAACTGCATAATTCTGCAATAAATATACAAATTCAGCAATTTTCAGCAAATTAACATCTAAATATAATGCAGAAAAGTAGTTTAATAGTCCAGAATACTTTCCTAAGTGTCGGGAACCGAAACTGTCATAAAATACAACATAAAGCACACTAAACTGCGCAATTTAGCACTTTAACAAACAGTAATGAACCGAACAACCGGACATTACCCGAAACGTCATATTCTTACTAAAAGCATTGTTTTAGTGTTACAAAGCTAGTTATGGTCACCGAACATCATATTACATCTCATAAACATTAAATATCTAAAATACCGAACTAGCACCATTACTTTCCAACTAAATCAAGTAACTAACCATTAAATGTTACACTTTACCCCCCCCCCATTTGATGGCCGGTTAGGGGACATGGGTCCCACCCTTGATTTCTTTCTTATATTTTATAAGATTTTGTTGGAGTATATTCCAACATAAGATGCCATATGCCACTAGAATTTTATAAAAACCACTAAAATAATACATTTATCATTCATCATCTTCAACCAACAAAACACTTCTCCTCTTCCTCCATAGCTCACGGGCACACCCCCTAGCACCCATACTTTCATTTTCATCCATCATACAACACTTCCAAGCTTGTTCTATGGTGTATGGAGCCTATCTAAGAAGGTGGGAGGCATTGGAACTTAAAGGACCTCTTGCAAGTGCTTTTATCCACTCTATTTCTTCTCTTGATCATCCCTAGCCTTGTGCTAGTGGTAAGAATCTTGATCTTGCTAGTTTACTTCTATTTTAAGTGGTTAAAAGAAGAATCATACTCATAACTTTGAAGAACACTAAGATACATAAGAAGTAAACATGAACATAAGCATGTTTAATGATAAAACTAAGTTGTTTATGTGTTGTTTTACTTGATGATTGTTGTTTGTTCATATATATGATGTCGATCATCATATGATCTTGCTAGATCATGACTAAAAATATAATCTAGCAAGATGAGAAAGTAGAAATATTGTAGGATGATGAATCATCCACATAAAGATCATGAACTTGAAAAGATACATTGATTTCTTGAAAAATAATGATCAAAGTGAGTAGTAACACTTGTAGATCTAAAGATTTATGGACGTAAAGAAACCAAGTTAAAAATATAAGTCTTGCTAGATCTTGGTTCTTAGATAAACAAACTTTATTTTTGGTGGTTAAACAAGTGTAGGAACACTTGTGAAACAAGAAGAAATCATAAAGAAACATTTTTAGAAAACATGATCACAAGTTGTAAAGATCAATCTTCTTCAAGAATGAAGTTTTTAAAGAACTAATCACACTTTAAAGGATAACAAGGCTTACTAATAACACTAGTAAGTTCCTGCAAATTTTTACAAATATTCAAGTTCATGAAGTGGTTGATTATTACTTGTTTTTGGCAAATTGGTAGGTAAAGGTTGTTTATTGTTGATTGTGGATTGATTGTGATGATTTTTACAAAAGAAAATGATATGATTGAAAGCATGGAAACCTCCATTTTTAGGGGAAACTAGGGCAAAATTTTCTAAAAATCTAAACACTTAGAAAAATATTTCTAAACAAGTATTTACAAGTGTATTTTAAACCATAAATTGTTACAAAAACTTAGCCATAATTTTTGGTTACAAAAATACAAATATTGAAGGTTGGTTTTTATAAATAAAAGTGACTAAATATGTATTTAGGAAATATATATTTAGATGACACCATGTGTGTGGTTATTTGTATATGTATAGTTATATTATTTTAGGACATGAAATAATATAACACATTAAAATACCAAGAATTACAATCCAAAATACAACCAAAATTCCAAAGAATAAATATACCCATTTACACAAAAATATTGGTGAAACAGAACAAGGAATATAACTCACAAAAATATTCAGGAATTTATTCACAAAGCATGTTTTGGTAAATAATATTTTGGACACCAAGGAAATGAAAATATGATTTTTAAAATTACTACAAGAATATGTCATATTTTTGACAAAGGAAAAATATATTATTTTTGACAAGAATGAATATATATTTTTCTTGAAACTTTTAGAAGATATATTATTTTTAATACATATATATTTTCTTACACAAACACTAAATACAATATTTTTGAAGTAAATGATATATTTTCTCGAATAATATGAAATATATCATTTTTGAAGAAAAATGAGTTTATATATATATATATATATATATATATATATATATATATATATATATATATATATATATATATATATATATATATATATATATATATATATATTCCAAGCTAGACATGAAAATATATCATTTTTGAAACTTATGAGTGAATACAAGTATTTTTGCCAAAAGAAAAATTATAAATAATTTTTCTAAATAATATTTATTACAATATATATTTTAGAAATATATATTGATGGATTTTTATTAAAGATAATATTCTGGAAAAATTAATATGAAATTAGGTATAAAGAATACTTAACTAATTACAAGAAAATACGTATTCTCGTACGTATAAATACACTCCGGAATACGACCCCAATACATGACAAAAATATACAAGTATAAGAATACAAATACAAATACACCCATCTTTGGGAAGGATATACATGTATAAGTACTTGAAAAGTAACGAGTTAAATTATATTGTTTTAACAATTATTCCAAAAGTTAATAAATATAATTTAAGTTAAAATATTTATTATTTTAACAAATAATTATATAAGTGGGAATAATATTAAGGATACAAAGAAACGAAACTCAAAGACACAATTTAATACTAAGTCAAGGCACGACCCGCCCGTCTAATAGACCGTAGTACGTTGTAGGTAGTCGTGCACACTAGTAGCTGCGTGAGTTACGTCGGACTGAAGAACGCAAAACTGTGAGTTCATGTCCCCCTTTTCTCTTAACTGTTTTTGGTTTTGTAACTCTCGGGGGTGGAATACATGTTACGAATGTTTAAATGGTATGAATTGACTATGAAATGAACTATTAGATCATGTGAGCCTAGATTAAATTTGAAATGCCATTAATTCTTAATTAGGGAGGAAGGTTAGATCTAACGGGTATGGCCGAACCCCACTCATGGTACTTATGTAACCACTTGAGTGCTTTGGTGTCCCGATCGAGGTAAATTGACAATGGTCAAGGTAAATTGACAAAGTCAGGGTAAATTGACATAGTCAAGGTGAATTGACATAGTCGAAGGGGAATTCGACATAGTCGGGGGAATCGACGAGGGTATAAGCCTACTCATTGTGAGTGCTCCATGTGTCTTCACATGCTTTAATGTCCTTGTAAACCATTAATTTGATATGATCATAAATGTTTTTCATACCTGTTTCCAAAGGAGTCTCTTAAAAGTTTACAAGTTTTTCAGGACTCAAACCAAATTCATTTCTTTCCTTTGAATATAGGATATAGAAATTTTTCTTACATTGAATTCGCTCAACTTTTGTTGATGTTTTCCAAAATTACATGTATTTCAGGTCACAAGTTGGATCTTGGGCGCAGGTGTGGTTTCTAGAAGTAGATTCCAAGTTTAGATGTCATCCACTTTTGTTAATCTGTAACTTAGTCAAAGGTTGTGCTGTTTGAAACTTAAATAAATGGTGTTTGTAATACTTTAAACTTAATGAATGGATGAACATCATTTTGATCATATAGTTGTTTATTATAATTGAATGCAATGGCATTAAACAAGTCACACATCATACGCTTCAGTAAAGTCAGGGTGTGATAGTTTGGTATCAAAGCTTCGATTGTAGTGAACTAGGATTCCATCTCGAGTGTAGACTACAATCACTAGGACTCTCTCACGAAAACATTTTACAAAAAAGGTTTTTCATTGCATTCACAAAAGCGCCAAGATCCATGAGTCAAACATTTTACAAAGAAAAGACAAGGCAAGGACATTAGTAGGGAGGAGAATACCCCAAATTAAGGTGCCAATTAAGGCATAGTCTATGTGGGATAGACTTGCCAAAGACAAAATGACCCCCCCCCCGAAAGGACAAACGAGAGTTATATGTGATATGATGCATCTATTTGCCTGTTATGCTAAGTAACATATTTATTTATTGAT
This sequence comes from Helianthus annuus, assembly GCF_002127325.2. Classification (NCBI taxonomy): domain Eukaryota; kingdom Viridiplantae; phylum Streptophyta; class Magnoliopsida; order Asterales; family Asteraceae; genus Helianthus; species Helianthus annuus. The sequence goes on from NC_035437.2 coordinate 99,552,469, forward strand.
ATATATGTACGTATAAGTGTACGGAATAATTATTGACGTGAACGAGATACCTATGACTCTGAATCCTATTATTGTTCTTGACTCGCACGATGAAGCTATCGACCTCGTGTTTACTGCAAAGCTCATAGCTGGAGTGATTACCAGACGAGATTCTGAGCTTGTTTCCATAGGAGATGGCCGTTCTTCCCTCTCGAATGCGAAGGTGCCTAACTACGGTAGTGACGGCTAGGCGGAGGCGGCAACCTTGGACAACCCCTTTATCAGCAGGACGAGGTCCCTGTGGCTTTTGTGAAACCAGATTGACGACACACTTGACCAGACAAGGAAGATGAAATACTCATCTTGAAGGTGCCCCTCCAACTACTAGGATTTCTCCTTATTCCTATTACGTTTAATCATCGTGCTTATTCACGCGTAACGATGACAAATGTTAGCGCGTGGACCACCGCAATGGTCCTTTCCATGTTAGAGGTATAAGGACAAGTAGTGTCCCCTCTTTGGTTGATCATCTGCTTGGACGAGGGAAAGTTGGGGTGACTGTGCAAGACAATTTATTATTACGGGGGCCCACATAATAACGACTTGTAGTGCATGGAAATCCTGGTGGACTCTGCGGGTCGAGCTATTGATCACAACCCATCCGAAAAATAATCTCTAGGTGTTCACACCTTCATTTGGTAGAACGATACCTAGACCGTTGCCTTAGCACTTTACAAAGTAGGAAACTTGTCTTTACCTACATCGTGTCAGACACTTCTACCCGTCTACGAGCCGTTTGGGAACCGGTTTCTAAGCAGGGGAAGATGGCTAACACGCGGGAAAGATTCAGTAACGTTACACTCTCTATCACCCTTATGTGAACAACCCCTATCTCTTGGAAAGTATACCCGTCTTGTGAAGCTAAAGACCTAAGAAAACCAATGTAGAAGGAAAATAACTACTACTTTCATAATATGAAACTTGTATGACCGAGGTGATGTAACCTCGAGTTCATTTTGTTTCCCTGATACAAACAATAAGTCAAGTTGTCAAACATAAATGAAAGCTCAGTGGTTGTTTTCTTACTTGTACATTGTTGATTATATATGCATGCGATATTGGGTGAGTACATGTTTGCTTGTGGTAATATGTACCTCATAGACAATCATGGAATTTTGTCTGACCTACCCTCTACCTTTTGACAGACGGAAATGCCGCCCAGATGTGACACAGACACCATTACGTTAACTTTGGCAAAATACAATGAGCGCGTCTCTCAAGTTATAGCGGAGTATGAAGCCCACCGCTCTGAACGCAGCGGTGGCACTTCTGGAAGTAACCCTCCAACTGGCTGCACTTATAAACAGTTCCTGGACTGCAAGCCATTGAACTTTGATGGCACAAGAGGCGCCGTTGCAGTTGTTCGTTGGGCAGAAAAGACTGACTTCGTTCTGAGAATGAGTAACTGTTCTCCCCAGCGGAGTGTTACCTTTATCTCAGGATTGTTTTTGGATGGTGCACTCTCCTGGTGGAACCTTCAGGTTCAGGCCCTTGGTGAAGCCACTGCTTATGCACTGAGCTGGGACGAGCTCAAGGAAATGATGGAGAAGAAATACTCTTTTAGGGCCGAAATCCAGAAGCTTGAGACTGAGTTCTGGAATTTGAAAATGGACGGGCCGAAGATCTCTGAGTACGTCCAACGCTTTCACGACTTGTCTAGGGTCGTTCCCTACTTAGTCAAGCTGGAATTCAAGAGGATTGAGCGATTCATTTATGGACTTGCACCTTAAATCCTGAGCATGGTTACTGCCTCAAAGCCTCCAACCATCACAGAGGCTATCGATTTAATTGTCACACTTACTGAAGAAGCTCTACGTACGGGAAAGTTTTCGAAATCTGAGACAAACAAGAAAGAGACTCATGTGGAGTCTTCGGGCAATAAGAAAAGGAAGTCTTAGAACCTAAAGATAGGCACCCAAGTCAGCTATGGAATCCCTAAAGCAAACAAAAGAAGGGAAGTGAACCCGCCTCGTGGCAGGAATGCAATTTTTACCATAAAGGTCGATGTCTGAAGCCTAAGTGTCGAAGGTGTGGAAAGGAAGGGCATAGTAAGGATGCCTGTTGGGCGAAGGATCCAGACGGAAGAGATAATGGGAAAGTTTCGGGCTGCTACAGGTGTGGTGAAGTAGGGCACTTTAGAAAAGATTGCCCTAGGAAGAACCAAGCAAGAAAGGGTCTTCACGATCGGAGCTCGTGAAGCACGCCAGGATCCAGATACGGTTACGGGTACGTTCCCTACAAACCAACTTTATGCATCTATTTTTGATTAATACTGGCATCAACTTTAACCTTGTATGCTTAAGACTTAAGAAAGTACTTGGCCTAGTTTCGAGTAGAATAGACGTCCTGTATTCTTTAGAATTGGCGAATGGAAGGTTAATTAAGCGAAAGAGATGATTAAGGACTGTATTTTGGGAACTTAGAAGGCCGGAACTTTCTGTTACCATTGACTTGGGAAGTCATGATATGATAGTCAGCATGGACTGGATATCCAAGTATAGAGCTGAAGTTGTTCGTTGTAAGGAAAATCATTCGCATCCCTCTTGCGAATGATGAAACACTTATAGTACACAACCTTCTTGCAACAGATGCGAGGGCACTAGGCCCCATAAGGCAGTGGATTTGCGACATCTCACGTTGGTCGTAGAGACACATGAGCACCTCCGAATAGACTGCATAGCCTCCCCTGCTCATGTTGTCGATAAGGAGACCATGCAGCCAAAGCCTAGAGACATCCCCGTGGTGGAGGAATTTCCAGAAGCCTTTCATGAAGACTTACCTGAGTTACTTCCACTAGGGGTGTGCATGGGTCGGTTTGGTTCGGTTTTTACTATTAACCATAACTATAACCGCTAGTTCGGTTATGGAGTTTTGGTAACCATAACCATAACCAAACTTCGGTTATGGTTAATCGGTTATGAAGTCGGTTATGGTTCGGTTTTGGTTAATTTCGGTTAAGTACCCAAGCAAGGTTTGAAATAAATAGGGTTGTGCACGATTTGAACTTAGCTTGAGCCTATTTTATAAGATAACGGAGACTAAACTTTTTGGTTAAACTACCGATTTGGGGTTCTTTTTAATAAGGTAATTCTCAAACAAAAAAAAATTATGGACATCACACCTTAGTTCTTTATTAAAATAAATGGCATCTACATCAAGATCATTTTGTTACTAACATACTTTTATCTTAGTAAAAACCTTCTATATGGTTTTGTAAAACACAAATCCATTATATAAAGTTAGCATTACAAGTTTGGTTCGGTTTCGGTTATATCGGTTAACCAAAGCTCCACAGCGACAAGAGGAGTTTAGGATAAACCTAGTGCCAGGAGCGACACCGGTGATGGATGACGCCTTACCGACTAGCTTCGTCCGAGATACATGAACCTACGATGCAACTGCAAGAGCTGCTAGACAAAGGAAATCCACCAGGTCGAGCCTCTCGCCGTGGGAAGCCCCGGTGATATTCATTAGGAAGTAGGACGGCAGTTTTTACACGCGTACACAGTCTAATCTGAGAGGAACTTAGAGGAATTAATGTGGAAAAGTATTACGCACAAGTTACATGGAGATAGACGGCTAACCATCAAGAATCGGTACCCCTTACCGAGAATTGATGACTTGTCGACCAACTACAAGGTCCCAGCTACTATTCCAAGATGGAATTAAGGACATGATGTCCTTAGTTAAGGACATAATGTCCTTAGTTAAGGACACAAGAAGAAAGTTGTCAGTTTCCGTTTTGCATCAACTTTAGAGAACTCGATATCAAGGACCGGTATCCTTTGCCAATGATTGATGTCTTGTTGAACCAATCATAAGGTTCTAGTTACTACTCGAAGAGTGACATGAGGTCAGGACGTCCTCAACTATGAGTACAAGAAGAAATTATCCCTAAAACTACCTTTAGGACTCGCTTCGAGCATTACGAGTTCCTTGTCGTGCTGTTTAGCTTAACACATGCACCGGCAGTGTTCATGGACCTAATGAATCTGGCGTGTAAGCCATACCTGGATAAGATCATGATTATATTTATTGACTAGATTCTCAGAAGCTCAAAGACCAAGGAAGGTCATGAGGAACATCTGCACTTTATCTTACGACTCTTAGAGAAAGAACCGTTATGTGCTAGGATGTCGAAATGCGAACCTTGGATTCGCGAGGCAAGATTCTTAGGATACGTGGTGGATAAGAATGAGATTCATGTCAACCCTGTAGTCAAGAGCTGAGGAGTCCGAGAGACGCAACTAAGAATTTTGGGGATGGTAGGCTGTATCCGACAACCCCTAGAAAACCTTTCAAGGACTGCTCAACCGCTAACAACCCTAACCTAGTCGATACCAATCTTGTCCTCACCTAAAAGTACCAATAGAGTTGCGGTACTTGTGACGTTCCTCGACAAAGTCTCGATTGCGCGTTGATGCAACGAGACCAAGTCATCGCATACGCGTCACGTTAATTAAAGGATCATAAGGAGAGACCTTGAACTAGGTGCAGTAATTACGTGTTGAAGATTTAGCGTCATTACCTGTATGAAAACGTTGCACGATCTTTACTGATCACAAGGGTTGCAGCACACCATCGGCCAAAAGGACTTAAACATGAGATAACGAGATGGAATGAGCTACTGAGTGATTGCGACTGTGAGATTAAGTATCCCCTGAACAAGGCAAGCATTGTAGCGGACGCCTTGAGCCGCGAGGAACGCACAAAGCCTCTAAGGGTGTAAGCATTAGAGATGACCATACAAACGAATCCCGCTACCCGGATTCGTGATGCTGAGCAAGGAGCACTCAAACCAGAGAACCTTCAAGCTGAAGCATTATATGAAATGGAAGTGCAGTATTGCCTATGAGAGACGGAACCTTATACTTCCTGGAACGACTCTGGGTTTTGTTTTGCGGCATTTATGTACGCTTGCTTTGGGGCAAGACTCATAGGTCAAGGTACTTGATCCATCCTAGGATCCGATAAGATGTACCAAGACTTGAAGGATTAATATGAGTGGCCCAAGATGGGAGCTGATGTAGTTGCATATGTGAGTAACTGTCTTACTTGTGTCGAAGTTAAGACAGAATGCAATAAGCCATCAGGGCTACTGCAACAGCCTGAGATTCCCATATGGAAGAGGAACGAATCTTGAAGAATTTTGATTACAAGCTACCAAGAACCCAAAGAGGTCACAATATGATTTGGGTGATTACTGACCGACCCACCAAGACTGCACATTTCCTGCCAAAACAGTGAGGAAGGCAGCGTAAGGGAATTAGCAGAGATTTAGCCTAGAAAGATTGTGGCACGTCATGGAGTGCCTGATTCTATCTTGACCAACCGAGATGGTTGTCTTGTGCCAAGGATATGACAGATGTTTCAAAGGCGTTTAGGTCACGATTGGACCTTAGTACTGCCTTTCGCCCCCAGATAGACGGCCAGAGAAAACGAGCGATGCAGGCTTTGGTGGACTCGTTATGCGCTTGTGTGATGAACTGTGATGAAAAGATGGATTACTCACTAGCCCTTAGTGGAGTTTTCCTACAATAGTATTTATCACACTGCTATTTAAGTCGCCTCGTGTGAAGCTTTATAGGAACGTAAGTATCGGTCCCCCTTCGTGTTGGGCGGAGACCGGAGAAAAACGATTTACTGACCCGAGTTGGTTCAAGAAAATTAGAGGAAAGATCGTTCAGGTTTGTGATCGTGTCAAGACAGCACGCGGTATACAGAAAGGCTACACCGACGAGCGGCGGAAACCGTTGGAACTTGAGATAGGAAGTATGGTTTTAATTGCAACACTCGGCTTAATTTCTATTATTTTAATCATAAAGTACGGGACTTTTAAAACAAAATGCATATCTAGCAAAAACTTAGCTAAATAAAGTTAGATGTACATTGTGTAGAAAGTCAACATAAGCAACCATCTAAGATTTAACACATTCACAACTACTGAGTTTACAAAACGATATTTTGTTTTTAGCAAGTTTAGAAAAGTGCGGAAGCTCCAAAAATAGTGTTCGGTTCTTGATTTCACGCTTGATCGGCATCCGTAGCTAACGAGCATAACCTGGGGTCAAAACCACATAAATAATTAGTTTTGACAATAATAACCGAGCCGTGACAAGCCCTAATGACAAAAACAAAACAAAAATAATAAAATTCTGGTTTCGATTCTGTCGCGCCACGCGCCAGAACCAGTCATCATCTTCGCGTGCCGCGGGCGGCCTCGCGTGTCGCACCGGATCCTCGTGCCCCCGTCGCGTGGCGCGGGGGAGTGCATTTTCCAGCAGGTCCAGTTTCTGGACCTGCATTTTGCCCAGCTCCGAAAATTTACTAAATTCTAACTTTGAATCATCATAACTTTTTGCTCGGTTGTCTGTTTTAGTCGATTCTTTTTCCTATGAGTCCGTAATAAAATTACAGATCCAACCTTGTAAATTTCGCACAACGAAAACCGAATTACGAATGAATGGTTCACAAAACCCTTGTTTCAATTATTCAACCCATTTGCTATATGTGCATAGTACCATTTTTCCGTTCTAAAACTTTCTAGGCGTAATTACCCAATTCCCCGGGCTTGTAAATCTTGGCGTATCCGCGCCATTCCATGGCTTTACGCTCACATTAGAATATCATGCTTGTTTCTCTAAATTCAAGCATACCGCTTCAAGCATTACTTACAACTGATTTCTATCGTTTGACCCGATAATCTCGGATTCGTCAACTTAAATTAGCATAACCAATTCATTGACATATTACTACCCAACGCTAACGAAATATGAGACTCTCAAGTCTCTTTACACATGATTATTTCTATCGTTTGACCCGATAATCTCGGATTCGTCCACTTAAATTAGCATAATCAAATCTGCGTTTTCACCCAACTTTTAACATTTTAATCCTCACTTAGGCGGTTCATCAAACACCTAGCGGGTCAGATTTTTACATAATCAAAACCAAGTTCATGACTTGTAATTATCATCTAAATTAACTTCAATTAGACAATTCTACACATGTCTTAACATCAATATTTCTGAAATTACCCTTAAATTCAGATTATGCTAGAACAAAATCATAATTCTAGGGTTTATCAAGTTTTCTTCAAGCTCATTAATCACCTACAATGGTGATTATGAACCCTACAATTATCATGCAATCTTTTAACAAGAATTCACCTAGGGTTTATCCCTAGACATCATATCACTTCTAATTTCATCAATACAACACAAAATCAAGCTAAACATTTTATTTCTATCATATGCTAGGAATTTGAGTTGAATCAAAACGACCTAATTTGGCATACCTTATGATCCCTTTGACGAGGTGATCATGATTCTATGTTTAGATTTTGATTTTGACTTGATTTGAGCCTTCAATTTGTGAATTTTGTGCAAGTTAGGGTTTGATATGGAGCTCCTGGATCGCCCCTGTGTTTAGTCGACCAGAAACACACACTTAAGTTTGTTTTTGGTGTAATTGTTTTGTTTTAATAACACAAGTTTCAATTTTATCAACTTTGGTCCCTCAACTATCATTCGGTTCTTATCTTAGGTGTTTTAACCCACTTATTAATTACTACAAGACTTGTAACTAACTGGGTTATTTAGTCCTAGTTAGTTTGTTCTCGTTTATTTAATACCTTGTAATTCTAATATAAAACTTAATATTTTCGGGGTGTTACAAGTCCACCCCCCTTAAAAGGGGTTTCGTCCTTGAAACCAGAATACATACCGAAAAGAGTAGGATAGAGGCGTCTCATCTCTTCCTCGGACTCCCATGTAGTATCCGAGCCTTTCCTATGCTCCCATTTGGCTTTTACTTGGTCAATCTTTTTGTTTCTCAAACTCTTCACTTTACGATCTAAAATCGCAATCGTCTTTACTGCATAGTTGAGACTGTTATCCACCTCGATGTCATCGTAGTGGATATGAGCAGTTTCGTCGGCTAGACATTTTCGGAGATGTGATACGTGGAATTTGCTATGTATCCCACTCAACTCCTCGGGCAGTTCGAGACGGTATGCTACCTTACCAACCCGTTCGATGATTCTGAATGGCCCAATAAATCTTGGGCTCAACTTTCCTCTTTTTCTAAACCGAATTATTCCTTTCCACGGCGATACTTTCAACATTACCTTATTGCCCACTTGAAATTCAATCGGCCTCCTTCGTTTATCCGCATACGACTTTTGTCGATCCTGAGCTGCTTTTAAGTGAGTTCGGACCAAGTCGATTTTCTCATTCGTAGTTCGGATTATATCAGTATATGCTAGTTCACGTGGACCCACTTCTCCCCAACACACCAGGGTTCGGCACTTTCTACCATATAGCATCTCATACGGGGCCATTCCAATGCTCACGTGATAGCTGTTGTTATATGAAAATTCGACTAAGGGTAGATAGACATCCCAACTACCCCCAAAGTCGATAACGCAAGCCCGCAACATATCCTCCAACGTTTGTACTCTTCTTTCACTTTGCCCATCCGTTTGTGTATGGTAAGCGGTGCTAATGAACAGTTTAGTTCCCATTTGTTCTTGGAATTCGCGCCAAAAGTTTGAAGTAAACCGAGTATCTCTGTCGGACATAATAGATATTGGTACCCCGTGATGCGCCACGATTTCATTGGTATACACCTCTGACATCTTTTCGGATGTATAAGTCTCACGAATCGGAATGAAGTGAGCACTTTTTGTCAATCTATCCACAACTACCCAGATAGCATCAAAACCGCGGTTGGTTTTGGGTAGTTTGGTCAGCAAGTCCATTGTGATTTGTTCCCGTTTCCAAACTGGAATGTCCAACAGTTGCAGCTTACCATATGGCTTCTGGTGCTCTACTTTAACTTGCAAACAGGTCAAACAACTCTCTACATACTTCACAATATCTCTTTTCATTTCGGGCCACCAATAGTTTTGTTTGAAATCATTATACATCTTGGTTGCCCCCGGATGGATCGAATAACGGGATTTATGGGCCTCGTCAAGTAGGAGCGCCTTGGCTCCACACGAATTTGGAACCCATATTCTCCTAAATCGAGTTTTCAACCCTTGGTTACCATCTGCCAAGTCTTTTAATTGGCCAACTATTCTTTCCTTCTTCACATTTTCTTCCTTCATTGCTTCAGTTTGTGATTTCCGGATTTGTTCAAGCAAACCCGATGTCACAATTAGTTGCATCGATCGCACTCGAATGGGCGTATAATCTGCCTTTCGGCTCAACGCATCAGCCACCACATTAGCCTTCCACGGGTGGTAATGTATATCACAATCAAAATTTTTGACAGTTTCTAACCATCGCCTCTATCTCATGTTTAATTCCTTCAGATCGAAGAAATATTTCAAGCTTTTATGGTCGGTAAAGATAGTGCATTTTACCCCATACAAATAATGCCTCCATATCTTTAAGGCAAACACCACCGCTGCCAACTCGAGGTCGTGTGTAGGATAATTTCTTTCCTGAGTCTTTAGCTGTCTCGAGGCATAGGCTATAACCTTGCCCCGTTGAATCAAAACGCACCCAAGCCCCAAATGCGACGCATCCGAGTAAACCACCATATCATCAACTCCATCCGGCAATGCCAATACCGGTGCATGGGTCAATTTTTCCTTAAGCGTTTAAAACGCTTTTTCTTGATCTTCGCCCCAAATAAAATTTTCGTCCTTACGGGTTAGTTTGGTCAACGGCGTAGCAATTTTGGAGAAGTCTTGTATGAATCTCCTATAATACCCCGCCAAACCCAAGAAGCTTCTGATTTCCGAAGGATTCTTCGGTGGGTTCCATCTTGCCACAGCTTCTATTTTTGACGGGTCTACTAGCACCCCATTCGCACTAATGATGTGCCCAAGGAACTGTACCTCTCGTAGCCAGAAAGCACATTTTGAGAATTTTGCATACAACTTTTCTCTTCTGAGCGTCTCCAACATTTCCCGTAAATAACTCGCGTGTTCTGTTTCATTCCTTGAATATACCAATATGTCATCGATGAACACTATCACTGACTTATCCAATATCGGCTTGCAAACCCGGTTCATGAGGTCCATGAAAGCCGCGGGCGCATTAGTTAATCCGAAGGACATCACGAGGAACTCGTAATGCCCGTACCGTGTACGGAAGGCCGTTTTTGGTACATCCTCCTCTTTGACTTTTAACTGATGATACCCCGATCTAAGGTCAATCTTGGAGAACCAACTTGCACCTTGTAATTGGTCAAATAGGTCGTCAGTTCTTGGAAGCGGATACCGATTTTTCACCGTGAGTTTGTTCAACTCCCGGTAATCGATACACATGCGCATGCTCCCGTCCTTCTTTTTCACAAACAGCAACGGTGCACCCCACGGAGACACACTTGGCCAAATAAACCCTTTGTCGAGCAGGTCTTGAATTTGGGACATCAATTCTTGCAATTCTGATGGCGCTAGCCGATACGGCGCCTTGGCCACAGGTTTCGCACCCAGAATCAATTCGATTCCGAACTCTACCTCCCGTTCAGGCGGTATTCCCAGTAAATCTTCCGGGAATACATCGGCGTATTCACATACCACCGGTACGTCTTCAATCCTTGGCGCTTCTTTATCCGGTTCGTTTGCGTATATCATGAATGCTCTACACCCACGCCTCATGAGTTTGTGAGCCTTTAGCATTGTGCACATAACGGGATTACCCCCTTTTTCACCATAGATGGTAACATGTTTTCCACTTGGAGATGTTAACTTAATCTCCTTGCGAAAACACACGACCTTCGCATGATGTCGGGATAGCCAATCCATCCCGACCACTACTTGAAATTCTCCCATCGACATTGGGATTAAGTCTATCGAATATTCTTCACTGTCAATATTTATCTTACAATCTTGGCATACATCACTCACAACGAAACTTTTGTTGTCACCTATTTCTACCTCTAATGGCATAGGTAATTTTGTTAGTACAAAGGAAGGATGTCGAATAAATCCATGCGAAATAAAGGATTTATTCGCACCCGTATCAAATAACAGATGTGCGGGAATTGAGTTTATAGCAAATATACCTGAAACCACATCGGGTTCCTTTTTCGCCTCTGCTGCTGTTAACTAGAAGGATCTAGCTTTTGCTTTTGGTGTCTCAGTATGTGTATCCTTGCCTTCTTTCCTTCTGATCAACTCCGGGCACTTAGACTACTTGTGACCTGGCTGATAACGTTTGTAACACACCGACACTTTCCCCGGGCACAACGCAGCCGTGTGCCCTGTTTTCCCACAAATAGGACACAGTTTGTCCTTAAACCGGCACTCACCCTTGTGCCCTTTCCCGCATACCTTGCAGCTTGGCGACCCGCTGATGCGTGTAAGTGTGTATATGTTTTAGATATATATTTTAAGCCCTTTTTACACTTTAGCCAAGTTTTAAATTTATAAAACACGATATTTACTAACACTAAACACACATATGGGCAAGTTCACCCATCGTGGATGTAGTATAGTGTTGGTAAGATACCGAGGTCGTCCAACGACACAAGAGCTTTTAGTACCGGTTTATCCTCAATGTCTAATCAAATCAAAATGTTAGAAAAAGATTTTTTTTTTTTACACTAAGAAAATAAAACTAACTAAATGCTGAAAAATAAAATAAAAATAAAAACAGATAGACAAGATGAATCACTTGGATCCGAGTCGTGTGTTAGTATAACCTTTGATTATTTTCGCACTTTTGCACTTGTTTAAGAGATTATCTTAGTTATTGTAGTAGGCCCCTCTTTTGAAGGCGACGTTACCCTCAACCCAGTAGTTTGAGTCAGCAAGGATACAATCCTAAAGGGTCGGATTATTGAAAGATAATTAATTAAGTTATTAATGCAAATTATGGTAGGCCCCTCTTTTGGAGGTGATGTTACCCTCGACTAAGTAATCTGAGTCAGCAGGGTTACAGTCCTAAATAGCCGGGTTATAGTATTAATAGTAGTTAACTTATGAGGGGATCAAAGAGTTTAGACCCCCGCCATCCAATACCTTTGGGTATTGAAGGAGGTCCTACTAAATTTGACCCAGGTCCCTTGCAGGACCTCTAAACGCTGAACAAGGGCAAGACCCTTACCAAATCGTTCCCTTAACCCCCGACCAGGTAGCCAACATACCTCCATATAGACCGTGGAGATATGAATGGTGAAAATTTTTTATTTTATATAGACAGTAAAATAATGCCAAGACACCACGGACAAATGATAAGGAAGAATCACCTTCAACATAAGAAACTAGTTATTAACGTCATTAATACAAAACCAATTAAGAAGTGCAAAAGATTAAAAATAAAAAGTATTATACTAAACACTTGTCTTCACCAAGTGATGTAAGAGACTTATGCAAACATGGCCTTGATTGTCAAGAACTCTTACGATCAATCTTGGATCCCGAGATGACTCACACACTCTATGATGGACAATGGATGATGGTGGTGGATGATGGTGTTGTGATGGTGGTGGGTGGTGGATGAAGTGTGAGAGAGGTGGTGTGCCAAGGGATGAGTTGCAATGGCTCCAAGCACTCCTATTTATAGGCTGAACAGAAGCCTGGGCACGGCCCCGTGCCCGTCTGACACTATCTCTCCTCATTAATTGTAATTCGCAATTACAATTAATGCGCCTGTGGTACTTTGGGCACGCTCCCGTGTTCACTGGGCACGGCCCCGTGGTGAGCAATAGAAGCTTCTACAGGTTTGTCTTTTCTGCTGCTTCTTGGGCACGGCCCCGTGCTCCCTGAGCACGGGGCGTGTTCAGTCTTCTGTCTTCTCTGTTTTGCTTGGGAGGATGCTGTCGAGGGGTTGGGCAGTCCACTTTTGTTCCCTTTCTTGTATTTATGTTAGATTTGGCTGTCTTTTTGCTTCTTTTATTAATTTGAGCTCATTTAATCCTGAAAATACAAAAGGAAGACAAAAATTCACTTTTTCCAACATTAGTACTTAAAAGGGGTTAGTTTTATGCCTCATTTGATGTAATTTATATGTTGCATTTTACACACATCAAATATCCCCACACTTGAATTTTTGCTTGTCCTCAAGTAAAACTCTTTAATATGTGGCTTACACTCCCAAATGGAATGGGTAGAAGAGAAGGTTTTGGGCTTGTCATAGAGTGTCGGGAATTTCCAAGATTGTTTAGGTTTTATTTTTTACTTATTTACAATCCTATTCGTTATGATTTATTAAAAACTTTTCATAAGGTAAATTATTTATTAAGGCATAACATACTTTTCTAAAATTTCATTTATATACAGGTTCACATACCTCACGGGGGAAATCACTCACACTCGGCCGAAGGTGTATTTTTAATGAATCACTCGAGAGCGGCATGGAACTTATTCCTACCATAAGCCTGCCAAGCAATCAATCCTCCTCCTTTTTAACTTTATACCTTTGTAAATATCAAGAGGACTTTTTTGGTGAAGGGTTAGGCTTGGGCTAAAGGTGGGTAGTTGGGTTAGTGGTTAGTAGAAAAGGGCGAAAGGCGTAAAAAGCGTCGGTTTTCATAAAACATTTTGTTTTTGTGACTTTCTATTTTTTAATGAAGTATTTATTCAAACAAGCTTTTTTTTAGGAGCCTTGTTTGTTTATTTCCAACTTCATTGTAAAATATCATATATTATTTTTTTTTCGATAGTCACACGAAAACCGAGCTTGTTACTAAAATAAAAGGTAAAAATAAAAAGGGTTTTTTGGTGGGTAAAAAGGGTTTTGGGTTAAGAAATGAAATGGTTTAGGCTCAAAGGGGTTAACTAGGGGGAATTTTTGGGTAGGTGAAAAGAAAAATAAAAATAATGGTGTTGAAAGAAAAAGGGTTAGTCCTAATGCCTCCATCATTTACTTACTTGTGTTTAAGTTGGTAAGGACCGGGAATGAATTGTCGTGACAAGTTCTAGAGTCGTAAGAACCAAGCAGCTATTCACACAAGAAACGAAAAATGAGCATTTAGAGTAAAGATGTATATTTGTATGCTCAATAAAGGCTCAAAACTCACTTTTGTGGGAATGGGTTTTTATGTGATCAAGTATATATAATCAAATTTTAACTAAGCTTGTCATGCCGTTTCATAATTTTCTTATATTGGTTCTTTTTATCACGACGCTATCGGTTGTAAAGTTATAAAAATATAACCTTGTTAGACTTAGAATTCCCAACTTAAACTTAGACAAGTAAAAAAATGAAATTTTTTTTGAAAAAAAAAATTGGGGTGATTAGCGGTTCCAATAGAGTTTTGTGTAAGGCTTGTTATTAGGACTTGCAAAATTCAAGGTTTTAGCATCCCCCCCCCCCACACTTAAATTACACATTGTCCTCAATGTGTCCCAAAAATAATTTTTTTAGGTTGATTGAATGTGTAAAATGGTGTTAAAAGCAAAATTTTAGGTTACTGGCAGTCTGGACACGGCCCGTGGCGACCGAGCACGGCCCCGTGTTCAGGTGCCAGTAACATTAATTAAAGAAAAGAAACAGAAGCCTGGACACGGGGGCATGTTCGGTGAACACGGCCCGTGTCCAGTTACCTGAACTGGGCATTTGTCTGCAGGATGTTTAGCACGGGGCCGTGTTAGTCGGGCACGGCCCGTGCTGAGCTTACTGGAATGAAGAAATTGTTGTCGGATGCCCCTATTTTCGTGCATGGGCCTATGTTTCTCGTTTCCCTTGTTATCCTTGACCATCCCGAGTGTGTTTTTATTTATTTCAACATCATCCAAACCTTAAAACCATCATTTCATTAAATACCATAGAGAGATCTTACATAACGTTCCTAAAGAAAAAGTAAAAAGAAAAATCTTAACTAATTAGGTCAGGAGGTACATAAAGCTATCATAAAGAGTTCTACTTTTTGTTAAGAAAAATTCGGGAATAGGTTCCCGATGTAGTAGGACTCTTGGCCGATGGTTTTCTTCCTAGATGTTGTTAAAGCCATTCTTCTATCTCCCTTGGAAGGAAGAAGGTGGCTTCATTTTCCTCAACATCTTGCGGAGTGTTAGTGCATTATCTGTCTATCGCCTCCGTCAATCTAGTCCGTAGCAGAAACCGAAGAAAACGAGACTTATATTGTTATATTAGTGATAGTTAATCAAAAAGGCAAGGTGGCATAACTGTAACTAATGAGATTCCTCATTAAACCCCTTGGCCTATAAATAGAACTCTAGGGCTTAGAGTTTAGAACTTTTGGAACTTTTGCCACATTCGAGCTTGGAGGGCTAGGTGCTTAGAGAGAGAAACTAGAGAGAGAAAGTGGCAAAACGTGATTCACGGAGCTTGTATTCGTCACATCATAAATAGAATCACCGATTAGTGTACGTTATTGTGTGTTCGGTCACGCACGTTCACGGATTCCGCACGTCGAACGTTCGTTACGCAATCGTTTCGGAGTCAAAACCGGTCCTACAAGTGGTATCAGAGAAGGAGCTCGATTGCATAATCAAACACATCGTTTTCGTACCAGATTTCAGCCGTTTCAGATCCGATTTCATCTATTTCTTCATCTTCGACCTATTTTTCACATTTTTCACTGAAATTCGTCAAATTGAACAGGTTTTCATGGTCCGATTCGTCTGAATTTTGGATATGTTGTGCGTATATACCTGATCTACAACCCTACCAAGTTTCAGATCGAAACTCCTAGCCGTTTAGGAGAAATCAAGGTTTTTCGGTTCGAACTCGCGTCATACAAACAGGTCCGCTCCAAAATTACATGCTTGGTCCGCTTTTTCGAACACCCTACAGATCCGCTCATTGTAACTTTTGAGGTTCGCTCATATTGATCACTATTATGGTTCGCTCCTAAATAAGGTTAACAGGTTCGCTTATTGGACAAACATTAGGTTCGCTCTTTTGGCAAACAGGTTCGCTCATAAGGTCTAATAGTAGGTCTGCTTTTTAGTCGTCTTCATCATTAAGTCTGATCTTACACAATTGTCGGACACTAAAACAAGCTGCCATTTAAAAGCCCAATCGTCTGTGTTGACGTTGTCATATTATAAGATGTGTTGGTGATTGAAGGTGATGCGGCCCAATCAAAGTAATTGTTTGTTTGTGGAGTTAGTGAAATTATCGGCCCAATGAGCTCATGTGTGATGTAAACTAACCATCCACTGTTTGTCGCCCAACTAATATGTCAGTTCACCATGTGCAGCCCATGCAAGTTTGTCATCCACTAAGTGAATAGTGGCCCAATCACATGAAGTGTCGGCCCAATCATGCATTGCCGCCCATAACTTTGGCCAAATCATGATGTTTTTAGGTTTGTTAGCTGCCATATAGTGTTTGTTGGACATATTTTACGGCCCAATCATCATATGAGATTAATCGGCCCATGTTTCAGTTTTTGAAGCCCATGTGATCAAATTGTCAGCTTAGTGATATTTGAGGCTCATTTGACAGTTAGTTGGAAATTATAAAAGTTATCGATTGCAATTGATCCAGGTTCATAGCATTTCGTACGATTTGAAAATTTAAATCCCAGTTCGCATCAAGTTCAGTTTGCACGGTGTGTCAATCTTCAGTCCGCAAAGTCTGTCAACCTTCAGTCCGCAAAAGAATATTCACCAGTTCGAGTATTATTGTTTCAGTTGTTTGATAGTGTTTGAACTAATAAGTGTTTGTTTGTGTGTTTGATTCAGGTAATTCGAGATATTCAAGGTTTGAAGACTAAAGCAATGACTGCTGAAGTAACACTTACTCGTGAAGAAAGACATGCACGTCTGAGATCGGATGATGTGTATGATGCTTACAAAGAAGCAACACGAGCAGGCAGGTGGAGCAAAGAAAAAGAATGCTATGTTGATCCTCAAGGAAACCCGACGGTTGATCCGAAGACGGTTGATCTTGATGCATTAGTTGCTGCTATACCTACTGTGAGTGTTTGGTGCAAAGGCCTTAGGGAGATTCCAAGGTACAAAGAGCAGGTTGAAGAAGGTATTCGGAAGGTGATATTTGCTAGTCTGGAAAAGAAGAGAACAGAAGAAAAGGTGAATAAAATGGTTGAAGATTTGAAAAAGAAAGCCTTAGAGGAAGTCAAAGCTGAAGCAGATAAAACTGAAAAGAGTTTGGAAGTTAAATCTGAAAAAGATGGAAAAATTTCAGATGATGATTCAGAAAGAGCTCCAGTTTTTGATCATTCATACTCTCATCTGGTGAAAGTGTGATGATGATAGCAAAAAAGTCGATGATGAACAGATTCTGGAATTACGCTTGAACTATGAAAAACTAAAATCAGAGAATGATAAACTGTTAAATGATTTGAACAGTTTGTCATCAGAAAACAAAATTTTGAAAGAAAAAGAAAAAGACTTTGAAAGCAAAAGAAAATCTTCAGAAAATGAAGATTTCTGGATAAAACTGGAAAACAAAAATCTGAAAGAAAATGAAACAAAATTTCAAGAACAGTTAAAAGTGTTGGAAAATGAAAAATCTGTTCTTGAAAATATTAAAATTGAAAATGAAAAATCAATCAAGTCTCATCTTGAAAGAATATCTCAGCTTGAAAATGAAGTTGAGAATTCAAGAAACAAGATTGATGAACTTGAAAAGAAATTGAAGGGTTTTGTGACTTCATCAGATAGGTTGAATTTTCCCTGTCCAAAACCAATCAATTCTGTTCCAATAAGTGACAATGTCACAAACTTTGACAAT
The DNA here is from genome assembly GCF_002127325.2 of Helianthus annuus. Taxonomy (NCBI): domain Eukaryota; kingdom Viridiplantae; phylum Streptophyta; class Magnoliopsida; order Asterales; family Asteraceae; genus Helianthus; species Helianthus annuus. Next base: position 99,570,135 of record NC_035437.2, read on the forward strand.
GTCAAAGTTGAAGATTGTGATGAAATATCTGATGATGAAAAAGAAAAGAAAAGAAAATTATTTTTAGATTTACAAGAAAAATTTCAAAACACTGTTTTGCAATCTACTGAAATAGGTGAATGCTCAAAGCAAAAATCTGTTAAGAAGAATGCAGAACAGAAACAAAAAGATAAAAATTTGAAAAATTCTAAAAAGGAAAATAAAAGATCATCAGATAAGTCATCCAATCATTTTCAAAAATCACAAAAATTTAAAAATAAAAACTCACAAAATGTTGGTAATAAGTGGTGCAGGTTTGACCATAGTGCTCAAAAGACAAATCCAGCATTGAAGAGGAGAAATGAATATAACCAAGCCAAACAATGTTATGATCTGAAGGTTTGGACTGAAAGAAGTGAATGGTATGATAACAGAGTGTGCTACACCTGTGGTGTTAGAGGACACATTGCTGTTAATTGTCAGAATTGGAGGTTTGAATCGAGAAGATGCTATAATTGTAATATCATAGGCCACATTGCCAGAGATTGCCCAAGGAGATCGATGGGAAGATCGAGGGCTGAATCTCAGAAATTGGCAAAGAAACCAGTCAGTGTCAAGCCCAAAGGACAGAAAGTTCAAGAACCAAATGTTCAAGAACAGAGAGTTCAAGAAAAGAAAGTAAAGCTTTCACAAGGGCAGAAAGACAGACTGCGAAAGAAAAGGAAGAAGGCGAGAGAGTATCTCGAGAGGATTTTGTCCTCGGGTTTACCGGACAGACTGAATAAGAGTACTGATGAATCGCTTCACTCGAATGCAAAGTCAAGCAAGCCGAATTCGTCAGATGCAAATCTGAGGACAAAAGAGAAGAAAAAGAAAGTTGTTGGCGATGAATCTGGCTCATCAAAGTCAGACAAGCCAAGTTCGGGCAATGAATCTGATTCCACAAAATCAGATGAGCCACAAGTTGAGATAAAAAGGAAAGAGAAAGTCTCTTTAATAAATGATGAGGATTTTCCATCATTACAAGTTGCAAACCGAAAATCAAAAGGTATTGATGCTGGAAAAATGTTTAATAGCAATATTAATCATATTTTCAATAAGATGGTTGATGGAAAGGAAATAGGAGTGAAAGAATTTTATGAAGAAAAGAGAAAAGCTCAAAATACGCCTAAGACTAGTCAGGCTTGGGTGTCAAAATTGGTTGATTGAATTTCTGACTTGCCGGAGCTTCCAGGTTGGTAAGCGAGAAGCAGGTATCGGCATTTTTCTTGAGAAATTCACAGGATGGTAACTGTGATATTTCGATCTACTAGTGGGTAATCAAGGACATTAATTTGTACTTGATTTTCTACAAGTGTTTGTGAAAATTGATCTTATATTGTTAAAATTACAAGATGATGATGTAAACCCTAACCTTCAAATGGTTGGAAAGCAAACTATTTTTCCAGAAAAACCATTTTGATTAAAACAAACTTAAGTGTTTTGAAATCATAATGGGGAAATAGTTTGTTGTAAGGGGAAGTGTTGATGGACTACGCCGAAACCCTCACGGCTGAACAAACATGATTACATTCATCAGATTGAAAAACGGTTTTCAAATTGTAAAAATCAATGTGTTGTAAATCATGGGGGTAATTACTGTTTTTAGTGTAATTCAGTGCACAGTTAGCGGAACATGGATGGCGAGACAAAGCTATCAGTACCGGGTTGTCAAATTTTTAATGATTTTGCATTTTAGGGGGGAGAAAAATTGTTAGAAAATACAAAAACATTAGAAAATTTGAAAAAGCCAAAAACATGATAAAATTCAAAAATTTTGAGTTTTGCATAAAAAGAGGAAATGATAGTACATCAGTAGACAGTTACAGTATGCTAAAGAACTGTAATGTTTAAATAGTGTTAAACAGTCTCACTGATGATATGTCGATAGGTTTTTGTACACTTAGTAAACTTTTTCGGGATATAAACCTAAATTCACCTTGCTTATTTCGTGGGGAACACTACTTGGATATATAGGTAACCCCTGAAATCTCGTTTGAAAGGTCTCATATTCTGATATACTAGGTTTTTATACTCAATGATGTCTGGGGTATTATTCCGGGACTTCTGCTGAACGGTAGTTCTGACCTAGTCCTTGGCTAATACTTTCTCCCAAATGCTTGAAACATAGCATAAACCCTCAGCATGCAGATGAAACAATAAAATTGATAGTCGCTGCTGTTGTAACTAAAAGATCCTCTAAAGGGGACATACTGAAAAGTCGAAACTGATATCTCTCTGCGCATACGGAAGTATCGACCTGAGATCCCTCAGTCCTCGCATACCTAATTTATGTACAGATATCATTGTAGTATAATCACCTATAAGACTGAATATTGAGATTCTGGATACGGCAGTATATTCAAGAGGTGGGACACATGAATGAGTTTAAGTTCTTAAAACATCTAATTCGTATCCTGAATCAGTTGAAATTTGTATGAAAATTTAAGTGGATTAGTATATCGACAATCTAAGTGAATTGTTTAATTCTTAAAGTGAAATTAAGCTCAACGGTACTTGTAATTTGTCAAAAACTGATATGATCCTCTGACGCATACTCAAACAAAAATATTGTCTGTAAATATGTTTGTACATATTTCTTTACTACTCTATATTTTCAGAAAATACAAAAAGATTTTGATTTCTGCTTTATTTTCGACAACCGATGTCTGAGTTGCTGAGTTTCAAAATCTAAGTAAGCTGATTGTGTTTCTGAAAATAAAACAAGTTCATTAAGTTGTAACTTGATATTATAAATCAAAAATTTCAAAAACAGTTTGTGATATCTCCAAGGTCATTAGTTTGAACTTGGATGATAAACTGTGAGGGAGTTGGATTCTTTAACGCTGCCATATCTGTAAAGTTAGTTAATAGGGGAGTGAGTTAGAGAATTTGATTACTGGTTTCAAAATGTTGTTACTTATCAAGTGTATGAGTGATTGCAGGAAAAGTCCAGACTACGATCCCGAGAGCAGAGTCTAAGGGGGAGTCTGAAGACGAGCTCAACGCAAACGGAAGCGTGCAAAGAGCCAGGTATCGTTCCTGGAAGAGCTTGTAACCGAAAACCCAGGTGTCGATCCCAAAAGCACGGAAACTTGACGAAAGGGGGAGCCTGAAGAGTTTACTGCAAGGGGGAGCTGAAGCTGAAAACAGATCCACGGGGATTCTGTTCAAACAAAAGAGAGTCTACGTTGATGAAGACATGTTAAAGCTTCAAGAAGACTCAAAGAGAAAGACAAGATGCTACGAGTTGACTACGGATTGACTACAGCAATATCCAAGGGGGAGTCTGTTAGTGCATTATCTGTCTATCGCCTCCGTCAATCTAGTCCGTAGCAGAAACCGAAGAAAACGAGATTTATATTGTTATATTAGTGATAGTTAATCAAAAAGGCAAGGTGGCATAACTGTAATTAATGAGATTCCTCATTAAACCCCTTGGCCTATAAATAGAACTCTAGGGCTTAAAGTTTAGAACTTTTGGAACTTTTGCCACATTAGAGCTTGGAGAGCTAGGTGCTTAGAGAGAGAAACTAGAGAGAGAAAGTGGCAAAACGTGATTCACGGAGCTTGTATTCGTCACATCATAAATAGAATCACCGATTAGTGTACGTTATTGTGTGTTCGGTCACGCACGTTCACAGACTCCGCACGTCGAACGTTCATTACGCAATCGTTTCGAAGTCAAAACCGGTCCTACACGGAGAAGGGGAACAACCGCCGGGACTCCTTGTACTATCCCCTGCGGAGGCTCTGGGTGTATGGCGTACCATTCGGCGGGTATGATGACTTCGGGGACCACGTTCCATGCCCTTTGGGTTATTATAGGTACCAAAGGAGGAGAGGCGAGGAGGTTTAACCTCTGGTGCAAGAGGTTTACCTCTCGGAGACATCCCTCCAGTCCCACCGTTAGATGGTTGATACGGTCGACCAATGTTTCTTCCACCCCCGTCATTTCATCAATAGCCTCTCTTAGGGCGTAAACATAGTTTACAAGAGAGTCTTCCGCCGTTGATGATCTTCTCCCGTGTCGGTTATTTCTTGATGAAGACGTTCCGCTTGTCCTGCTCGCCATTTCTGAGGAAATAGACCGAAAAAGGCTCAATTCTTACGAAACAGTACCTCGGACACGGCCCCGTGCTCGATGAGCACGGCCCCGTGCCCAGTTGTCTGCAGGTTTTGAGATCAAGGAATCTTGGAGTTTTAAATTATTTTTATGGTTTTTATTCGAGTTTTAAGCACAGATAATTTAAAACAAAGTTATACAACTTACTTTGAGTAAGATCCCTTGGATAATAACCTTACAAACTTCACACCAAAGGTTGGAATCATGGAGCTTCCAAGCTTTAGTGGAGGAGATGTTATGAAAAATTGAAAGTGAAGGCAATGAATAAAAGTGGAAAAGACAAGAGGGTTCTTTGGAACCTTCTTTTAGAACTTACCTAGGATAGTATGAGTGAAGATCCCAGGAATCTCTATCTTTTGAAGTGGTCAAAAATGAGCAGGATTTAGGCTGCATTTAAAGAAAACGACAGCGCGTTGGACATGGCCCCGTGTTGGTTGGACACGGCCCCGAGTGCAGTTAAAATCCTGACACATTTTGTCCGTATTCTGACAAAATCAGCAGAGAATCTTTTAGGTGAGCACGGGGGCGTGCTGACCTGGACACGGCCCCGTGTCTGGAAGCTGTCTTATGGAGTTTTCTCCATTTTCTAAGGAACTTATTGATATCGGGTGGTTCCTTACTGGTTGGAACAACCCCAAAGTGCCTAAGATACCTTAATTATCCTACACTAAGACGAGAACGCAAGAGGTTGTCGGTGAGGGTAATTCCTATGTTTATTTTAGGTGGACAAGTCCAACCCTTTTCCGGGCTCTCGTTAAAGAAGGTATATGCCGAATCGCTCAGGTCTATGTATGCACCGAACGAAGTCGATGGAGAGTCCTTCACGGCACAATCGGCACAGGGACGACTATCGCCCAAGTCTTTGCTAGGTACGAAGGTAGGATTGGGAACAACGAGGTTGTTTTCATGCGACCCCAACATCTCTTCTTGGTCATCGTCTTGGGATGGATCAATGAAATCCTTCCTAAGCTCTCTTAACCAATTTAGAACTAGACTTTCTAGTTGAAATAACTCGTCAAGGAGCATTTCTCCTAGAATATCTGGTTGGGCGCGTTCGAGGGAGAGATAGTGATTATTTTTACTTTCGCCCCTCTTAAGGTTATAGGGAGACGGTGGGTCGATATAGTGGGGCTTATAATTTAGAAAATAATATTCTAATTCTTTATGTTTGCCTCCACACAATTGACACCACGTACCATAAGAGTGCCGAAAGTAAAAAAAAAAATCATTATCACTCATTTTTGTGTCAGAAATTACCAACCGTCGGGATCTTATGGTTCTGTTTTCAGTAACTGAATCTTGGGCACGGGGACGTGTTGAGCGAACACGTCCCCGTGTTCAGCTTACTGTCTGACTTAAAACAAGATTGCCAGTTCCAATGATTGAGCACGGGGCGTGTTCAGCAGGCACGGCCCGTGCTGAGTTCTGCAGAAGCTGAAAATTTAAGAAAACCCTAAAAAAATAAAAAGAAAATAAAAAAAAAGATTAGGTCGTTGATTCCTAACTTTCTTAAAATCCTTGTGTCCCCGGCAACGGCGCCAAAAACTTGGTGCGTGTAAGTGTGTATATGTTTTAGATATATATTTTAAGCCCTTTTTACACTTTAGCCAAGTTTTAAATTTATAAAACACGATATTTACTAACACTAAACACACATATGGGCAAGTGCACCCATCGTGGACGTAGTATAGTGTTGGTAAGATACCGAGGTCGTCCAAGGACACAAGAGCTTTTAGTACCGGTTTATCCTCAACGTCTAATCAAATCAAAATGTTAGAAAAGGATTTTTTTTAAACTAAGAAAATAAAACTAACTAAATGCTGAAAAATAGAATAAAAATAAAAACAGATAGACAAGATGAATCACTTGGATCCGACTCGTGTGTTAGTATAACCTTTGATTATTTTCGCACTTTTGCACTTGTTTAAGAGATTATCTTAGTTATTGTAGTAGGCCCCTCTTTTGAAGGCGAGTTACCCTCAACCCAGTAGTTTGAGTCAGCAAGGATACAATCCTAAAGGGTCGGATTATTGAAAGATAATTAATTAAGTTATTAATGCAAATTATGGTAGGCCCCTCTTTTGGAGGTGACATTACCCTCGACTAAGTAGTCTGAGTCAGCAGAGATACAGTCCTAAATAGCCGGGTTATAGTATTAATAGTAGTTAACTTATAAGGGGATCAAAGAGTTTGGACCCCCGCCATCCAATACCTTTGGGTATTGAAGGAGGTCCTACTAAATTTGACCCAGGTCCCTTGCAGGACCTCTTAACGCTGAACAAGGGCAAGACCCTTACCAAACCGTTCCCTTAACCCCCGACCAGGTAGCCAACATACCTCCATATAGACCGTGGAGATATGAATGGTGAAAATCTTTTATTTTATATAGACAGTAAAATAATGCCAAGACACCACGGACAAATGATAAGGAAGAATCACCATCAACATAAGAAACTAGTTATTAACGTCATTAATACAAAACCAATTAAGAAGTGCAAAAGATTAAAAACAAAAAGTATTATTCTAAACACTTGTCTTCACCAAGTGATGTAAGAGACTTAGGCAAACATGGCCTTGGTTGTCAAGAACTCTTACGATCAATCTTGGATCCCGAGATGACTCACACACTCTATGATGGACAATGGATGATGGTGGTGGATGATGGTGTTGTGATGGTGGTGGGTGGTGGATGAAGTGTGAGAGAGGTGGTGTGCCAAGGGATGAGTTGCAATGGCTCCAAGCACTCCTATTTATAGGCTGAACAGAAGCCTGGGCACGACCCCGTGCCCGTCTGACACTATCTCTCCTCATTAATTGTAATTCACAATTACAATTAATGCGCCTGCAGTACTTTGGGCATGCTCCCGTGTTCACTGGGCACGGCCCCGTGGTGAGCAATAGAAGCTTCTACAGGTTTGTCTTTTCTGCTGCTTCTTGGGCACGGCCCCGTGCTCGCTGAGCACGGGGCGTGTTCAGTCTTCTATCTTCTCTGTTTTGCTTGGGAGGATGCTGTCGAGGGGTCGGACAGTCCACTTTTGTTCCCTTTCTTGTATTTATGTTAGATTTGGCTGTCTTTTTGCTTCTTTTGTTAATTTGAGCTCATTTAATCCTGAAAATACAAAAGGAAGACAAAAATACACTTTTTCCAACAATAGTACTTAAAAAGGGTTAGTTTTATGCCTCATTTGATGTAATTTATATGTTGCATTTTACACACACCACCCACTTTTTCCCTCTTGTTTCTTCGATGATTCGGTCGTGCGCACCTTTTTCATCGGGCTTGGATTAACTACCTGCGCCCTTCTTTCACCTCTTTCAATTTGGTTCTTCAATTCAATCTCCCGTTCCCGGGCAACATTTATGATGTCGGTGAGGGTCTCATACTTTGAAGGAGTCATAAACTCCCTATACTCGGCGCTCAACATATTATAGTAATAATATATTTTCTGTTCTTCATTCGTATCAGTTCATCACAAAACTTGATTTTATCCATGAACATTCCCGTGATTTTGTCGATGGACTAGCCTTTGTGTCTAAGCTGCATGAATTCTTCTTTGATTTTGTTAATGACTGCCTTGGGACTATGATGTTAAAGAAACGGCATCTTAAACTCATCCCATGTCATAGCCTTAGCCGCTTCACTTCCAATTTCTTTCTTCTTGTTATCCCACCAGTCTTTCGCTTGACCCCTTAACTAGCCCGTACCATAGGCTACGTAGTCATCCGTATCACAATGGGTCCTTTCAAACACTCCCTCGATATCACTTAGCCATCGCTGGCATACTATCGGGTCAACCTCCCCATTATAGATTGGTGGTTTACACGCCATGAACTCTTTGTATGAGCAAGGCTTTCGTCCTCAGGGTTTTTCCTTTGCTAAATTGGTATTATCTTCCAATTTCTTGATTCTCTCATCCACCACTGATAGTACCGTGTTTTGTATTTTATCGATGAATCCCGACAAACTATTTTCGATTGCCTTTCCAACCTCCTCGGCAATCACTTCTCTCATTTGCTCGGTGATTGGCACCGCATCATCGTTATCTCTATCCGTCATGTTTAAAACTGAAATGTTTACATTGAGCGTTAAACATTTCATCTATAACATATGTTTTATTTACTTTGGTTTGGTCAAGTTCATAACTTGCTCTACCCATTCTAATTTAATGTACTTTCCGGGTTTTAGTGTGTTAACACACTCTTCACGTGCACGTCGATTCATGTTTCCCTTCTATATTCAATAAATCTACTTAAAACAATTCGCTCTTACCGGATGCTTGATCAAGCTTGAACCGAACACTTTTTTAACAACCTTGAGCTCTGATTACCAACTTGTAACACTCGGCTTAATTTCTATTATTTTAATCATAAAGTACGGGACTTTTAACACTCGGCTTAATTTCTATTATTTTAAACAAAGTGTTCTTGAACCGAACACTTTGTTAACAACCTTAATTTCTTTTATTTTAATCTATTATTTTAATCCGGGCGGCCTCGCGTGTCGCACTGGATCCTCGTGCCCCCGTCGCGTGGCGCGGGGGAGTGCATTTTCCAGCAGGTCCAGTTTCTGGACCTGCATTTTGCCCAGCTCCGAAAATTTACTAAATTCTAACTTTGAATCATCATAACTTTTTGCTCGGTTGTCCGTTTTAGTCGATTCTTTTTCCTATGAGTCCGTAATAAAATTACGGATCCAACCTTGTAAATTTCGCACAACGAAAACTGAATTACGAATGAATGGTTCACAAAACCCTTGTTTCAATTATTCAACCCATTTGCTATATGTGCATAGTACCATTTTTCCGTTCTAAAACTTTCTAGGCGTAATTACCCAATTCCCCGGGCTTGTAAATCTTGGCGTATCCGCGCCATTCCATGGCTTTACGCTCACATTAGAATATCATGCTTGTTTCTCTAAATTCAAGCATACCGCTTCAAGTATTACTTACAATTGATTTCTATCGTTTGACCCGATAATCTCGGATTCGTCAACTTAAATTAGCATAACCAATTCATTGACGTATTACTACCCAACGCTAACGAAATATGAGATTCTCAAGTCTCTTTACACATGATTATTTCAAAAGCAAAATTTTGACCCGTTTGGTTGTCGAGTGAAAACCATCACTTTGATGACAAGCCAAACTATTTCTAACCATTATATTGACCCGTTTGATTGTCGAGTGAGCTTCGCCACTTTAATGACACATCAAACGCGTATATTCAACTAATCCAACACTAACGAAATATGAGACTCTCAAGTCTCTTCACACATGATTATTTCAAAAGCATAATTTCGACCCGTTTGGTTGTCGAGTGAAAACCATCACTTTGATGACAAGCCAAACTATTTCTAACCATTATATTGACCCGTTTGATTGTCGAGTGAGCTTCGCCACTTCAATGACACATCAAACGCGTATATTACACTATGACACCATTTGTACACTAATACCAAACATTTATGCATAATGTAACGGGACTAAAGTCACGTACCTTCAAAGCACCCCTTTCAGTCGCGCGTCACCACCGGCTTGTCCGCTTGACGATCCGGATTCTTTGCCTAAAGAGTTCAATTCACAATAAGTTTAGAACTCTTTCATAAGCTTTAACGCATAATTCTCTATAATAATCAAATCTGCGTTTTCACCCAACTTTTAACATTTTAATCCTCACTTAAGCTTTTCATCAAACACCTAGCGGGTCAGATTTTTACATAATCAAAACCAAGTTCATGACTTGTAATTATCATCTAAATTAACTTCAATTAGACAATTCTACACATGTCTTAACATCAATATTTCTGAAATTACCCTTAAATTCAGATTATGCTAGAACAAAATCATAATTCTAGGGTTTATCAAGTTTTCTTCAAGCTCATTAATCACCTACAATGGTGATTATGAACCCTACAATTATCATGCAATCTTTTAACAAGAATTCACCTAGGGTTTATCCCTAGACATCATATCACTTCTAATTTCATCAATACAACACAAAATCAAGCTAAACATTCGGTTTCTATCATATGCTAGGAATTTGAGTTGAATCAAAACGACCAAATTTGGCATACCTTATGATCCCTTTGATGAGATGATCACGATTCTATGTTCAGATTTCGATTTTGACTTGATTTGAGCCTTCAATTTGTGAGTTTTGTGCAAGTTAGGGTTTGATATGGAGCTCCTGGATCGCCCCTGTGTTTAGTCGACCAGAAACACACACTTAAGTGTGTTTTTGGTGTAATTGTTTTGTTTTAATAACACAAGTTTCAATTTTATCAACTTTGGTCCCTCAACTATCATTCGGTTCTTATCTTAGGTGTTTTAACCCACTTATTAATTACTACAAGACTTGTAACTAACTGGGTTATTTAGTGTCGCACCCCCAAAATCCACCCGCGGAGTATCACCGCTTGGGAGCGTGACTGACCAGGATCAAGCCACCAATCATATTGAACTTGTAACTAATAAGTAAAAGTAAATGTAATTCAACCCAACCAATATGAAAGGTGTTTAAAACATAAGTGTAATATCACTGTTTAGCGGAAGCATAAAATAAACCCATCATAAGTATGAATATGTAATGTCAAAATGTTTAATCAAAGCATTCACGATCCTTGTCCACAACGACCGCGCCTCCCAGTGCAAGCTCCATGTATACCTAACGACCTGCAAGGCATGTAACAGAGAGTCAACAACTAGTTTAGCGAGTTCACAGTGGGTTGTTTAGTAATAGTTTTCATTTTGTAAAACGTTTGTTTGTTTAGTAACCCATGTATCGTTTGTAATTACATCGCGGCCCTCCAGGCATGTTTGCGAAGATTAGTGGGGGTTTCCCATGTATTGTAGACTAGTTTTATTTGTATCGCGGCCTTCCAGGCATGTGTGCGAAGTTTAGTATCAGTATCGCGGCCATTCCAGGCATGTGTGCGAAGATCAGTATCAGTATCACGACCATTACAGGCATGTGTGTGAAGAGTAGAGGGGGCTTCCCCATGTATCACTAGTCTAGCAGTATCTATAAGTAACCTTTCCCAACCGAGGTCAGTAACTCATAATTCCCAATCACAACGTAGTACAGATAATCATCCAATCCCATTCCCTACCCCGGGAATCCCATGCCTTGGTAAGAGTGTGAACTCACCTTGGTTTGCTCGGTTTGTTATTGTGCTTCTAGTGTTAATTAATGGTTAGGTCCGTTACACACGACCTAAGGTATATTGCACATAAATTCAATGTAAGTGTTTACGTTCAATTAGGGTTTACAATTCCCTGGGTGTCCAAACAACTGTGTTCCGTGTGATAGTTGTTTACATATTGACATGACGTAGATTGCACATACAGACAGTAACATACAGTAACATAGTAGCATATAGTAACATACAGTAACATACAGTGGCAGGATAAGTGTTTTTCATTCAACATTTAACCTGATTCAAGCTCTGAATGAATGTTATTAAACTTGGACCTTACAAGCATCAACAAACTCGGACCTTTCAAGAATTACCAAACTCGGGCTATATAAGCATTAACAAGACTCGGATCATGCACTACTTATAAAATTCGGACCAGGTTTCATTTACAAAACTCGGACTAAACACCCCTTATAAAACTCGGACCTTTCACCCCTTATAAAACTCGGACCTTTAATCCCTTATAAAACTCGGACCTTTCACCCCTTATAAAAATTCGGACCTTTCATCCCTTATAAAAATTCGGACCTTTCATCAATAACAGAACTCGGATCATGCATCATACTAAAAACTCGGACCATAAGTCCTTGTAAAAATTCGGACCATGCCTTATTCACAAACTCGGACCCAAGGTTTTCCTTTACAAAATTCGGACCATGTGTTACTCTAACAAAACTCGAACTTGTGACTTCACAAAGCCCTGACACAAATCTTCGGACTAACAATCATGCAAAATATTCAAAACCAAATCACAGTTTTCAATGGTACAGTTACAGGTTACGATCAAAACCCTACTTTTCATTCATTGGCAAATGCTGTAACCTAATCAACAATCAACCAATTCTAACATATCATGCATCTCATTGTCAGGCATTTGATTAAGCAACTATTCACAAACCATTTCACAATAATCAGGATGATCAATAAACACAGAACCATTATTTGGAGAACTAGGGTTTGCAAGAATCAAATAACCAATGATTAACAACAATAATCATTAAACATTTACCTTAGATTGATTCTAGATGAAGAAGGAGATCAAAAGTGATGATTGAGAGCTTGTGCCACCAAGAATGATGAAGAAAATGATTGCAGGAGATGATTGTAGAGAAAGATTGAAATACGTATAATGATTTTGTGAGAGAGATTAGGGTTAGGGGTTATTAAGGTTTCACTAACTACTCTACTCACCCCTAAGTATCATCTTTTACATAAAACACACACCACATATAATTTACAGTTTCATCATCAAGTTCATGTATTTGTCAAATCATTCGTAAAATAACAATAACCATGCAACAATCATAATACACTTTATCATATCACAACGTATACAGTTACAAATCAAGCAAATTGTGCAAGTAAACAACTAGACAAACAGTTAACGTGCAATAAATGCGAAAGTGGAATCTCGGAAATTCGAGTTGTCACATTATCCCCAACTTGAAAGAAATTTCGTCCCGAAATTTAGCATGCGGTTACAGAGGAAGCTAGTTAAGTTGTATCGTTTACTGGTTTTCCTGGGGTGTCACATCATCCCCCCGTTGAGTTGGAATTTCGTCCCGAAATTCTGTAGTAGCTTCAGCCTTAGTAGTAGTTGCATTGTTCTGAAATAACTGGGGATATTTGAGTTCCATTTGGTCTTCTCGTTCCCAGGTATACTCTGGGCCACGACGGGAGTCCCAACGAACTCGTACAAGAGGTATTCTAGTGTTCTTGAGGACCTTAACATCCCGGTCCGTGATTTCAACAGGTTCCTCGACGAAATGCAACTGTTCGTCGATAGTGAGTTCCTTCAAAGGAACTATGAGGGTCTCATCTGACAGACACTTCTTCAGATTCGACACGTGGAAAACGTTATGAACTGCACCGAGTTCTGCTGGTAAGTTCAGTTTGTAGGCCACCTTGCCTATTCTTTCAATGATTTCGAACGGTCCAACATACCGCGGATTGAGCTTGCCTCGTTTACCAAAACGAACCACACCCTTCCAGGGTGAGACTTTGAGTAGCACTCGATCCCCAACTTGGAACTCGAGCGGTTTTCTGCGTTTATCAGCGTAGCTTTTCTAACGGTCACGAGCTGCCGCCATGCGTTGTCGTATCTGTGCAATCCATTTAGTAGCATCAACTACCATTTCTGGACCTGTGATCTGACTATCACCCACCTCTGCCCAACAAAGAGGTGATCGGCATTTACGTCCGTATAATGCCTCGAATGGAGCGGCTTGTATGCTGGTGTGGTAACTGTTGTCGTACGAAAACTCCACTAACGGGAGATGTTTTTCCCAGCTGCTGCCGAAATCGATAACACACGCCCGAAGCATGTCTTCTAGAGTCTGGATAGTGCGCTCAGACTGCCCATCCGTTTGAGGGTGGTAAGCTGTGCTCATGTCTAACCGGGAGCCAAAAGATTTGTGCATCGCTTGCCACAGTTCTGAAGTGAATCGTGCATCACGATCCGAAATAATAGAGGTTGGCACTCCATGCCTCGAAACAACTTCTTTCAAGTAAATGTTTGCTAATGTAGAGAACTTGTCAGTTTCCTTGATAGCCAAGAAGTGAGCAGACTTAGTGAGTCGATCCACGATCACCCAAATAGTATCGCTCCCACGCTGGGATCTAGGCAGGCCAGTAACAAAATCCATGGAAATTTCCTCCCATTTCCATTGTGGTATCTTTGGTTGCTGGAGTAGGCCTGATGGTTTCTGGTATTCCGTCTTGACCCTCGCACAGGTCAAACACTTGCCGACGTAAGTTGCTATGAGAGCTTTCATGCTAGGCCACCAATACGTAGTTCTGAGATCGCGGTACATTTTGTCCGAACCTGGATGTACCGAGTAGCGAGACTTGTGTGCTTCATCCATCACAAGTTCTCGTAAACCGCCATATAGTGGGACCTAAGTACGCCCCATTACATAGTAGGCGCTGTCTTCCCTTTGTTCTAATCGTTGCCTTGAGCCGCCTAGGGCTTCAGCCCTGACGTTTTCTGGTTTCAATGCTTCTACCTGAGCATCTCGTATCTGTGCAGGAAGACTGGACTGGATTGTGAGTTGCAATGCTCGCACGCGTCTAGGCGTAGTGTCTTTCCGACTAAGGGCGTCAGCCACAACATTGGCTTTGCCTGGATGGTATTTGATAGCGCATTCGTAATCATTCAGTAGTTCAACCCATCGACGTTGCCGCATGTTCAATTCCTTGTGCTTGAAAATATGCTCGAGACTCCTGTGATCGGTGTAGATGGTGCACTTGGTACCGTACAGGTAATGTCGCCATATCTTAAGCGCGAAAACAACAGCTCCCAGTTCTAAATCATGTGTAGTGTAGTTCCGTTCATGAACTTTAAGTTGCCGCGAAGCGTAGGCAATGACTTTATCCCTTTGCATCAATACACAACCAAGACCCTGAATCGACGCGTCGCAGTAGACCACAAAATCGTTTGTGCCCTCTGGCAATGAAAGAATAGGTGCGCTGCATAACCTATCCTTTAAGTGTTGGAAAGCCGTTTCTTGTGTATTACCCCAACGATAGGTAACACCTTTCTGTGTCAGTAATGTAAGCGGCTGTGCGATCTTTGAGAAGTCTTTGATGAACCGTCTATAATAGCCCGCCAAACCCAAGAATTGGCGTATTTCCATTGGTGTACGCGATGCAGGCCAGTTCCTGATCGAGTCTACCTTGGATGGGTCAACATGAATTCCATCCTTGTTTACCACATGGCCTAGAAAATGGACTTCACGAAGCCAGAAGTCGCATTTTGAAAACTTGGCGTACAGTTATTCCTTTCGAAGAAGTTCCAAGATAAGTCGTAGATGCTGCTCGTGTTCCTCCTGACTCTTTGAGTAGATCAGGATGTCGTCGATGAAAACAATCACAAACTTGTCTAAGTAAGGCTTGCACACTCTGTTCATTAGATCCATGAAAACTGCAGGTGCGTTCGTTAGCCCGAACGGCATGACTAGAAACTCGTAGTGGCCGTAGCGAGTTCTGAATGCTGTCTTAGAGCCGTCCTCATCCCGGACTCTCAGCTGATGGTAACCTGACCTCAGATCAATCTTGGAGTAGTAGCTCGACCCTTGTAGCTGGTCGAATAAGTCATCAATACGTGGCAGAGGATAGCGGTTCTTCACTGTCACCTTGTTGAGTTCGCGGTAATCTATGCACATCCTTAAAGTTCCATCTTTCTTCTTCACAAATAACACTGGAGCTCCCCAGGGCGAAGAGCTAGGACGGATAAAGCCCTTATCCAAGAGCTCTTGCAATTGCTTAGACAGTTCTTCCAGTTCAGTTGGAGCTAAACGATACAGTGCGCGAGCTTTTGGTGCTGCTCCAGGAGCTAATTCGATTTGAAATGACCTGGCGATGAGGCGGTAGCCCAGGTAAATCTTCAGGAAACACTTGAGGAAAATCGTGTACAACTGGGATATCCTCTAATCTCTTCTCCTTCGTTGACGCATCTATAACAAATGCTAGAATGGCAGTGTGACCCTTTCGGAAACATTTCTGAGCCTTCAAAAAGGAGATGATGCCAACCACGGCACCACTCTTGTTGCCTTGAACTTCGAGAGGTTCTTTACCAGAACGGGGAATACGAACAATCTTCTCCTTGCATAAGATCTCTTCTTGTTGCTGGGATAACCAGTCCATACCAATGACGATGTCGAAACTACCCAGAACTATGGGAATGAGGTCGATGGAGAATGTCTAACTGGCTAAGACGATGTTACAACCTTTGACTACATGTGTGGCCTCTAAACTTTTACCGTTGGCTAACTCTACGACATGCTTGGTGTTTAGGGGTGTTGGTGTACGTTTTCACTTTTAGAGACAAATAACTGGTATCCGCACCTGAATCAAACAATACAGAAACATAAAAGTCGTCGAGAAGAAACTTACCCATAACCACGTTAGGATCATTCCTTGCGTCACCCTGCCCCAGCACGAACACACGACCCCTAGCATCGTTGCCATTATTGTTTCCCCCGTTGTTGTTGTTGCCATTGCCCTGATTGTTGTTATTGTTGTTGTTCTGGTTCTGGTTTAACTGGGGGCAGTCACATTTGAAGTGGCCTTCAGCACCACATTGATAGCATCCTCTGTTGCCTCGCTGCCGTTGCTGCTGTTGGTTTCGTGGAGCACGTGGTTGTTGTTGCTGATTTTGGTTTGCAGGTCGTGAGCTTCTACAATCTTTAGCCTCGTGACCAAACTTGAGACACCGCTGACAATAACCCTTGTTGCACTGGCCGTTGTGATGCTTGTTGCAAGTATTGCACCTTGGGAGATTTCCCCGATATCCACCCTGTCTTTGATTACCCGAAGCTTGCTGACCAGGGCTCTGGTAGTTATCAGTCTTGCGCTGCTGAACCTGAGACTGAGCTGTAGCTGAACCTTTGCTGGAATCCCCATCCAATTTCCGCTTGTTATCACTGGGAGTAGCGGAAGTAGTAGCATCGGTAGCACTGATACGTTTAGGCAACCTGTTCTGTTCCACTGCCTGATCTGTGAGGCGATGAGCAAGACGCTGAATATCCTAGATGTTAGCAAGGTTGGCCGATGTCACGTGGCTTTGAATTTCTGGTGCCAGCCCTTTGAGATACAACTCAATACGTCTGATAGGAGGGTCCACCATAGTTGGACACAGAACGGCCAGTTCGTTTGACCTTTTAGTATATGCCTCAATTTCCGACCCAGACATATTCAAATGAAAGAACTCCACCTCTAACTTGTGGATGTCGTCACGTGTGCAGTATTCTCGTTTAATCAGCTCCTTGAAATCATTCCAAGGGGTGGCGTTAGCAGCTGCCAATCCTAAAAGTTGAACTTGCGCATTCCACCAAGTCAGCGCAATTCCTTCCAGTGTGCCAGTGGCGTATTTCACCCTGCGAGCCTCAGGGCATTCACACATCTCAAACACCGACTCGAGTTTTTAAACCAATAGAGGAGTCCCACTGCTCCCTCCGTGCCACTGAACGTGCTAGGACGACAGTCCATGAAATTCTTGAAAGTGCAAACAGGTGGCTGAGCGTGTTGACCTGTTGTGTATATAAGAACAGGACAAGGTTAAACACAAGAGTTGGTTTAGGAGTGTAGGATCTAAAGATCCTAGTGTGAGTTACGACTGCAGGGTATACCTCCTGCTTGTGCGGCTGCAAGTGTCGCAGCAACTTGTTCGTTAATGAGAGCCGTCAACTGGGCTTGTGTCAAGTTAATGCGTCCAGCCATGATCTTCATAGCAAAGGTAACATAAGTGAGAGAGCGTTCACGAATAGTGTGATGACAGAGGAGAGTAAGCACACAAGTGTTCTCAAGCAATAACGAATAGTAGGCAATGTAATCTAAGCATACCACGAGCAAAGTTCTATGTAATTCTAGCAAGTAGGTAAAGTAAACATGAATAGTAGTACCTATGATGTTGAGCCTTGCACGTGGAGCGAAGCGTCGTTGTGAATCGTTGAGCATTGTACTGGTTATAGTCTGGTTTTAATAAAAACGTTTTCCCTATATTAAAACCAAGTTCTCTATAACCAATGGCTCTGATACCAATCTGTCACACCCCCAAAATCCGCCAGCGGAGTATCACCGCTTGGGAGCGTGACTGACCAGGATCAAGCCACCAATCATATTGAACATGTAACTAATAAGTAAAAGTAAATGTAATTCAACCCAACCAATATGAAAGGTGTTTAAAACATAAGTGTAATATCACTGTTTAGCGGAAGCATAAAATAAACCCATCATAAGTATGAATATGTAATGTCAAAATGTTTAATCAAAGCATTCACGATCCTTGTCCACAACGACCGCGCCTCCAGTGCAAGCTCCATGTATACCTAACGACCTGCAAGGCATGTAACAGAGAGTCAACAACTAGTTGAGCGAGTTCACAGTGGGTTGTTTAGTAATAGTGTTCATTTCGTAAAACGTTTGTTTGTTTAGTAACCCATGTATCGTCTATAATTACATCGCGGCCCTCCAGGCATGTTTGCGAAGATTAGTGGGGGTTTCCCATGTATTGTAGACTAGTTTTATTTGTATCGCGGCCCTCCAGGCATGTGTGCGAAGTTTAGTATCAGTATCGCGGCCATTCCAGGCATGTGTGCGAAGATCAGTATCAGTATCGCGGCCATTACAGGCATGTGTGCGAAGAGTAGTGGGGGCTTCCCCATGTATCACTAGTCTAGCAGTATCTATAAGTGACCTTTCCCAACCGAGGTCAGTAACTCATAATTCCCAATCACAACGTAGTACAGATAATCATCCAATCCCATTCCCTACCCCGGGAATCCCATGCCTTGGTAAGAGTGTGAACTCACCTTGGTTTGCTCGGTTTGTTATTGTGCTTCTAGTGTTAATTAATGGTTAGGTCCGTTATATGCGACCTAAGGTATATTGCACATAAATTCAATGTATGTGTTTACGTTCAATTAGGGTTTACAATTCCCCGGGTGTCCAAACAACTGTGTTCCGTGTGATAGTTGTTTACAGATTGACATGACATAGATTGCACATACAGACAGTAACATACAGTAACATAGTAGCATACAGTAACATACAGTGGCAGGATAAGTGTTTTTCATTCAACATTTAACCTGATTCAAGCTCTGAATGAATGTTATTAAACTTGGACCTTACAAGCATCAACAAACTCGGACCTTTCAAGCATTACCAAACTCGGGCTATATAAGCATTAACAAGACTCGGATCATGCACTACTTATAAAATTCGGACCAGGTTTCATTTACAAAACTCGGACTAAACACCCCTTATAAAACTCAGACCTTTCACCCCTTATAAAACTCGGACCTTTCATCCCTTATAAAACTCGGACCTTTCACCCCTTATAAAAATTCGGACCTTTCATCCCTTATAAAAATTCGGACCTTTCATCAATAACAGAACTCGGATCATGCATCATACTAAAAACTCGGACCATAAGTCCTTGTAAAAATTCGGACCATGCCTTATTCACAAACTCGGACCCAAGGTTTTCCTTTACAAAATTGGGACCATGTGTTACTCTAACAAAACTCGGACTTGTGACTTCACAAAGCTCTGACACAAATCTTCGGACTAACAATCATGCAAAATATTCAAAACCAAATCACAGTTTTCAATGGAACAGTTACAGGTTACGATCAAAACCCTACTTTTCATTCATTGGCAAATGCTGTAACCTAATCAACAATCAACCAATTCTAACATATCATGCATCTCATTGTCAGGCATTTGATTAAGCAACTATTCACAAACCATTTCACAATAATCAGGATGATCAATAAACACAGAACCATTATTTGGAGAACTAGGGTTTGCAAGAATCAAATAACCAATGATTAACAACAATAATCATTAAACATTTACCTTAGATTGATTCTAGATGAAGAAGGAGATCAAAAGTGATGATTGAGAGCTTGTGCCACCAAGAATGATGAAGAAAATGATTGCAGGAGATGATTGTAGAGGAAGATTGAAATACGTATAATGATTTTGTGAGAGAGATTAGGGTTAGGGGTTATTAAGGTTTCACTAACTACTCTACTCACCCCTAAGTATCATCTTTTACATAAAACACACACACCACATATAATTTATAGTTTCATCATCAAGTTCATGTATTTGTCAAATCATTCGTAAAATAACACATAACCATGCAACAATCACAATACACTTTATCATATCACAACGTATACAGTTACAAAGCAAGCAAATTGTGTAAGTAAACAACTAGACAAACAGTTAACGTGCAATAAATGCGAAAGTGGAATGTCCAAACTGGAATGTCCAACGGTTGCAGCTTACCATATGGCTTCTGGTGCTCTGCTTTGACTTGCAAACAGGTCAAACACCTCTCCACATACTTCACAATATCTCTTTTCATTCCGGGCCACCAATAGTTTTGTTTTAAATCATTATACATCTTGGTTGCCCCCGGATGGATCGAATAACGGGATTTATGGGCCTCGTCAAGTAGGAGCGCCTTGGCTCCACATGAATTTGGAACCCATATTCTCCCAAATCGAGTTTTCAACCCTTGGTTACCATCTGCCAAGTCTTTTAATTGGCCAACTATTCTTTCCTTCTTCACATTTTCTTCCTTCATTGCTTCAGTTTGAGATTTCCGGATTTGCTCAAGCAAACCCGATGTCACAATTAGCTGCATCGATCGCACTCGAATGGGCGTATAATCTGCCTTTCGGCTCAATGCATCAGCCACCACATTAGCCTTCCCCGGGTGGTAATGTATATCACAATCAAAATCTTTGATAGTTTCTAACCACCGCCTCTGTCTCATGTTTAATTCCTTCTGATCGAAGAAATATTTCAAGCTTTTATGGTCGGTAAAGATAGTGCATTTTACCCTGTACAAATAGTGCCTCCATATCTTTAAGGCAAACACCACCGCTGCCAACTCGAGGTCGTGTGTAGGATAATTTCTTTCATGAGTCTTTAGCTGTCTCGAGGCATAGGCTATAACCTTGCCCCGTTGCATCAAAACACACCCAAGCCCCAAATGCGACGCATCCGAGTAAACCACCATATCATCAACTCCATCCGGCAATGCCAATACCGGTGCATGGGTCAATTTTTCCTTAAGCGTTTGGAACGCTTTTTCTTGATCTTCGCCCCAAATAAACTATTCGTCCTTACGGGTTAGTTTGGTCAACGGCGTAGCAATTTTGGAGAAGTCTTGTATGAATCTCCTATAATACCCCGCCAAATCCAAAAAGCTTCTGATTTCCGAAGGATTCTTCGGTGGGTTCCATCTTGCCACAGCTTCTATTTTTGACGGGTCTACTAGCACCGCATTCGCACTAATGATGTGCCCAAGGAACTATACCTCTCGTAGCCAGAAAGCACATTTTGAGAATTTTGCATACAACTTTTCTCTTCTGAGCGTCTCCAACACTTCGCGTAAATGACTCGCGTGTTCTGCTTCATTCCTTGAATATACCAATATGTCATCGATGAACACTATCACTGACTTATCCAACATCGGCTTGCAAACCCGGTTCATGAGGTCCATGAAAGCCGCGGGCACATTAGTTAATCCGAAGGACATCACGAGGAACTCGTAATGCCCGTACCGTGTACGGAAGGCCGTTTTTGGTACATCCTCCTCTTTGACTTTTAACTGATGATACCCCGATCTAAGGTCAATCTTGGAGAACCAACTTGCACCTTGTAATTGGTCAAATAGGTCGTCAATTCTTGGAAGCAGATACCGATTTTTCACCGTGAGTTTGTTCAACTCCCGGTAATCGATACACATGCGCATGCTCCCGTCCTTCTTTTTCACAAACAGCACCGGCGCGCCCCACGGAGACACACTTGGCCGAATAAACCCTTTGTCGAGCAGGTCTTGAATTTGGGACAACAATTCTTGCAATTCTGATGGCGCGAGCCGATACGGCACATTGGCCACAGAGAAGATCAGTAGTGACCGCGACACATTCCACGTGTCTGGTCTTTAGAGGAGCTTGACTCTAGGAACAATCGTTATTCCCGCAAACAAGATTCACGTCAACGACAAAATCCAATTTATTAAGAACCTGTTAAGATTGCGGACCAGAAGTCCACAAACCACGGAGAAGTCGTAATTGATTTGTTAGAGTTCGTTGGAATTCATATCATGGCTTGGAGTTTACTTGGGAGCATGAAGACCAAACTAAGCCTAAGTGACCACATTTGATTCACAACTCCCCTGCGACCGATGGCATCGCTTGAATTTCGGGACGAAATTCTTTTAACGGGGGGAGAATGTGACAACTGGCACATTTCCGTATATTCCGTACAATAATTAGACAGTAATCTGTGCTTTAATGACTGTGCATGATCTAGTTTATAAGACGAATGAATTTCTGATTTCTGTTATATACATACAATGGCATTTCATGTTGCCAGACTTTTATCATTACTACATGCAACAAAATATAGTTCTATTAATGCACATAACAGAGTTAGCACAGTTATCAGACAAACTAGAAGTACTGACGGGAGTTCAGTACTTAGACAGACATGATGTTAAGACACAAAATAAGCCCTAGGACCAAGTGATGCACTAGTATAGTGTGTAGGAACGTAGGGGTTACAAAATTGCCTTCCTAGTGATGACATAGGTGCCGGAAAGTGCCAGAAACACACTAAAACTGCAGAATTCTGCAGTAAATAGACAAATTCAACAATTTTCAGCAAATTAACATCTAAATATAATGCAGAAAAGTTGTTTAAACGTCCAGAATACTTTCCTAAGTGTCGGGAACTGAAACTGTCATAAAATACAACATAAAGCACACTAAACTACGCAATTTAGGACTTTAACAAACAGTAACAAACCGAACAACCGGACATTACCCAAAACATCAAATTCTTACTAAAAGCATTATTTTAGTGTTACGAAGCTAGTTATAGTCACCGAACATCATATTACATCTCATAAACATTAAATATCTAAAATACCTAACTAGCACCATTACTTTCCAACTAAATCAAGTAACTAACCATTAAATGTTACACTTTACCCCACCCCCCCCCCATTTGATGGCCGGTTAGGGGACATGGGTCCCATCCTTGATTTCTTTCTTATATTTTATAAGATTTTGTTGGAGTATATTCCAACATAAGATGCCATATGCCACTAGAATTTTATAAAAACCACTAAAATAATACATTTATCATTCATCATCTTCAACCAACAAAACACTTTCCTCTTCCTCCATAGCTCACGGCCACACCCCCTAGCACCCATACTTTCATTTTCATCCATCATACAACACTTCCAAGCTTGTTCTATGGTGTATGGAGCCTATCTAAGAAGGTGGGAGGCATTGGAACTTGAAGGACCTCTTGCAAGTGCTTTTATCCACTCTATTTCTTCTCTTGATCATCCCTACCCTTGTGCTAGTGGTAAGAATCTTGATCTTGCTAGTTTACTTCTATTTTAAGTGGTTAAAAGAAGAATCATACTCATAACCTTGAAGAACACTAAGATACATAAGAAGTAAACATGAACATAAGCATGTTTAATGATAAAACTAAGTTGTTTATGTGTCGATTTACTTGATTATTGTTGTTTGTTCATATATATGATGTAGATCATCATATGATCTTGCTAGATCATGATTAAAAACATAATCTAGCAAGATGAGAAAGTAGAAATAATTTGTAGGATGATGAATCATCCACACAAAGATCATGAACTTGAAAAGATACATTGATTTCTTGAAAAATAATGACCAAAGTGAGTAGTAACACTTATAGATCTAAAGATTTATGGACGATTTCTAAAGAAACCAAGTTAAAAATATAAGTCTTGCTAAATCTTGGTTCTTACATAAATAAACTTTATTTTTGGTGGTTAAACAAGTGTAGGAACACTTGTGAAACAAGAAGAAATCATAAAGAAACATTTTTAGAAAAGATGATCACAAGTTGTAAAGATCAATATTCTTCAAGAATGAAGTTTTTAAAGAACTAATCACACTTTAAAGGATAACAAGGCTTACTAATAACACTAGTAAGTTCCTACAAATTTTTACAAATATTCAAGTTCATGAAGTGGTTGATTATTACTTGTTTTTGGCAAATTGGTAGGTAAAGGTTGTTTATTGTTGATTGTGGATTGATTATGATGATTTTTACAAAAGAAAATGATATGCTTAAAGCATGGAAACCTCCATTTTTAGGGGAAAATATGGCAAAATTTTCTAAAAATCTACACACTTAGAAAAATATTTCTAAACAAGTATTTACAAGTGTATTTTAAACCATAAATTGTTACAAAAACTTTGCCATAATTTTTTATTACAAAAATACAAATATTGAAGGTTGGTTTTTATAAATAAAAGTGACTAAATATGTATTTAGGAAATATATATTTAGATGACACCATGTGTGTGGTTATTTGTATATTTTGTGTATTAGTTATATTATTTTAGGACATGAAATAATATAACACATCAAAATACCAAGAATTACAATCCAAAATACTACCAAAATTTCAAAGAATAAATATACCCATTTACACAAAAATATTGGTGAAACAGAACAAGGAAAATAACTCACAAAAATATTCAGGAATTTATTCACAAAGCATGTTTCAGTAAATAATATTTTGGACACCAAGGAAATGAAAATATGATTTTTACAATTACTACAACAATATGTCATATTTTTTACAAAGGAAAAATATATTATTTTTGGCAAGAATGAATATATATTTTTCTTGAAATTTTTGGAAGATATATTATTTTTAAGAAATATATATATTTTCTTATACAAACACTAAATACAATATTTTTGAAGTAAATGATATATTTTCTCGAATAATATGAAATATATCATTTTTGGAGAAAAATGAGTTTATATATATATTTTCCAAGCTAGACATGAAAATATATTATTTTTGAAACTTATGAGTGAATACAGGTATTTTTGACAAAAGAAAAATTATAAATAATTTTTCTAAATAATATTTATTACAATATATATTTTGGAAATATATATTGACGGATTTTTATTAAAGATAATATTCCAGAAAAATTAATACGAAATTAAGTATAAAGAATACTTAACAAATTACAAGAATATACGTATTCTCGTATGTATAAATACACTCCGGAATACGAACCCAATACATGGTAAAAATATACAAGTATAAGAATACAAATACAAATACACCCATCCTTGGGAAGGATATACATGTATAAGTACTTGAAATTAACGAGTTAAATTATATTGTTTTAACAATTATTCCAAAAGTTAATAAATATAACTTAAGTTAAAATATTTATTATTTTAACAAATAATTATATAACTGAGAATAATATTAAGGATACAAAGAAACGTAACTCAAAAACACAAATTAATACTAAGTCAAGGCACGACCCGCCCGTCTAATAGACAATAGTACGTTGTAGGTAGTCGTGCACACTAGTAGCCGTGTGAGTTACGTCGGACTGAAGAACGCAAAACTGTGAGTTCATGTCCCCCTTTTCTCTTAACTGTTTTTGGTTTTATAACTCTCGGGGGTGGAATACATATTACGAATATTTAAACGATATGAATTGACTATGAAATGAACTATTAGATCATATGAGCATAGATTAAATTTGAAATGCCATTACTTCTTAATTAGGGACGAATGTTAGATCTAACGGGTACGGCCGAACCCCACTCATGGTACTTATGTGACCACTTGAGTGCTTCGGTGTCCCGGTCGAGGTAAATCGACAATGGTCAAGGTAAATTGACATAGTCAGGGTAAATTGACATAGTCAAGGTGAATTGACATAGTCGAAGGGGAATTCGACATAGTCGAGGGAATCGATGAGGGCATAAGCCTACTCATTGTGAGTGTTCCCTATGTCTTCACATGCTTTAATGTCCTTGTAAACCATTAATTTGATATGATCATAAATGCTTTTCATACCTGTTTCCAAAGGAGTCTCTTAAAAGTTTACAAGTTTCTCAGGACTCAAACAATACGCATGAACTCGCTCAACTTTTGTTGATGTTTTCCAAAATTGCATGTATTTCAGGTCACAAGTTGGATCTTGGGCGCAGGTGTGGTTTCTAGAAGTAGATTCCAAGTTTAGATGTCATCCACTTTTGTTAATCTGTAACTTAGTCGAAGGTTGTGCTGTTAGAAACTTAAATAAATGGTGTTTGTAATACTTTAAACTTAATGAATGGATGAACATCGTTTTGATCATATAGTTGCTTATTATAATTGAATAAAATGGTATTAAACAAGTCACACATCATACGCTTCCGCAAAATTCAGGGTGTGACAGTAATCAGCGGCAACACCTGCAACACCTGCAAACACTACAACATGAAACTCTGCATAAACGGATAGAAAATCACAAAATTTCATAAATGAATACCTGATTAGGGTGAAAGTTATTATCATAAATTGTTCGAGCCGCCATCGCCAAGATCCGGATAAAAAGAAAAAGAGCGAGAGAGAAAACTGATCAAAATCCTAGCTCTTAAACACAAAAGCATCCGTCTTTTGAATCTGGTCGATGGAAGATTTGGGGATCTAGCTTTGAAGGATAGAAAGAGGGGGAAAGAGAGATGGGGATCATGGGTTTTAATTTTGAAAGCTGATAGAAAGAGTGCGCATGATTTTTACGATACATTGTATTTAATTCATTAAAAAAACTCTTAAATTTTCAACTTTCAACTTTCTCTCTCTAATATCCATTATATATAGTATAATAGATAATAGATAAGATACAATAGATAATTACTTTTTGCGTAGTAGCGTAAGGAGTTTAGGTCTCCCAGCATGAAAAGTTATGCAATCGCAAGCGATATGTAGTGATTCGGATGCGGAAGGAAGCGATACTGATCGTGAGCGAGGGTGTATTAATTTTTATTATAACTTTTAAGTACTTTTTTACTCTTTTATCAAGCTTTAAATTTATAAAACACGATACGATACGATACGACACTATCACTCTCTACAACACGCTAGGGCAAGTGCAACCAGCGTTGGCATAGTATAGTGATGGTAAGATACCGAGGTCGTCCAAGGACACAAGAGCTTTTAATATCGATTTCTCGTCAACGTCTAATCGACCCAAATTTTTAGAAAAGGTTTTTAAACAAGTAAAAATAAAAGAAAGAAATTAAAGTAATAAAAAAACAAATAAACAAGAAAGAATCACTTAGATCTGACTCCTCTTTTGTATATTCTTTGATGATTTCTGTACTTGGGTTTTTTAAGAGATTATCTTAGTTATAGTGGCATGTCCCTCTTTTGAAGGCAACACTACCCTCAGCCATATTGGTCTGAGTCAGCAGGGATACAATCCCGCAAGGCCAGAAATTGAAAGATAATTAAATATGTTATTAATGCAAAATGTGGCATGTCCCTCTTATGGAGGCAACACTACCCTCAGCCATACTGGTATGAGTCAGCAGGGATACAGTCCCACAGGGCCAGTTTAAAGTTTTAATAGTAGTTTATTTATAAGGGATTCAAGTTGTTCTTACTTCCCCCAATTTGATGCTATCTGCCTCAAAGGAAGTCCTAATAAGCTTGAATCAAGTCCTCGCAGGATCTATACACTAAACGAGGCAAGAATTTTACCCAAACCACCCTTCTAATCCCCTTCCAGGCAGTTAAAGTGCTTTATATAGCCCGTAAAGACACGAACAAGTGAATCAACGAAACATTAAGAGATAATAGAATAAAATTCACTTTTAGTATAAAAAACAGGTTATTAAAGTCATTAATACATACCCAATTAAAAAGTGACCAAAGGTTGGAAATCAAAAGTAATACATGAAAGATTTTGTCTTCACCAAGTGATGTAAGAGATTAGCCAAGCATGGCCATAGTTTCACGAAAGCTCTTACTATCAATCTTGGATCCCAAGACTACCCACTCTAACTCTAACGATTGTGGTGGAAGATGATGGTGTTGTGGTGCTGGAAGTGAGAGAAATGGTTTGCTA
The DNA here is from genome assembly GCF_002127325.2 of Helianthus annuus. Classification (NCBI taxonomy): domain Eukaryota; kingdom Viridiplantae; phylum Streptophyta; class Magnoliopsida; order Asterales; family Asteraceae; genus Helianthus; species Helianthus annuus. The sequence continues at coordinate 99,597,937 of NC_035437.2, forward strand.
AGGGTTGAGTTGCAAGTGAACCAAGCAACTTTATTTATAGCTGAAAACAGTAGGTTTACACGGCCACGTGCCTGGTAGGCACGGCCCCGTGTCCTTCTCCTTCTTTGTCTTCATTAAATGCACTTGTCAGTCCAGATGCTCACACGGCCCAGTGGGAGGGACTATTTGTGTCAACATGCCAAAATATGGCCTCTGAGTGACCCTTACGGACCGCAAGGCTTAAGCCTTACGGACCGTAAGGCAAATATTATATTATATCTGGCAGTCCCTTACGGACCGTAAGGTTTATTACCTTACGGACCATAAGTAGCTTTGAATCTGTGGGCGCGTAGGGTCCTTACGGACCGTAAGCTGCCACCCCTTACGGTTCATAAGGAGTGCAGCTGGCAGTTTTGGCTGTCTACCATGGCAGCCTGTATTCCATGCCACCTATCTCGCAAACTTGAACCATTCTCAAGCTTCTTACACGTATTTAGACACTAATCAACACCAGGAGAAGCTTGAGAACACTTGGCATGATCTAGATGACCTTGTTCAAGTATAAATAGCCCCCATGGTTGCACCATTTTCTTTGTTCATACACTTCTTTCTTCCTAAATCAGTCTAACTGGAGTTTGCTTCTGCTTAGAGGCCTCCTACTGAGTTCAAACTTCTCCTAGAACACCTGTAAGTGTTCTTTCATAGCTATTTTCTTTTCTAGGCTAAGTTATTAACCGAAAGTCAAGCAAATTGACTTTTGCTTTGACTTTTGGCTATGACCATTATGGTCAAGCCAATGTTCGAATCGAACATGGCTACGTGATCATAATAAGGTAGGTGATAATCCCTTATGAGGGCACCTCCTGAAGATCACGTTAAGTTGGTCAAATGACGGGTCAAAGTTATATCAAAATAAAAGTCAAAACGCAAATTTTCAGAAAGTTTATTTTCGGAAAATGTATAAAATAAACTTATAAACATCTAAACACCAATTTTTGAAATTATATCTGTTGGTAAAACATATTAGGACATGTTAGATCATGTCCAACTCGTCATTTCCTGCTTATAGTCAGGTTCACAGCCGAAAGTTAAGTAGTTTGACTTCTGCTTTGACTTTTGATTCAGACCCGTTTTAGCTAACTTAGCTACTGATTTGAAGTTTTATTATGATCATATTATTGTATGGAATAACCCTTAGAGGTTATACCATTTGACCATCATCAATTGTCAGGTTTTTATGCAAGTTCGTGAATTATGCCTAATTATTGACCAAAATGCCCTTTTGAGCATAAAATGGTTTTTAACCATAATGTACATATAACTTGGAATACCTACTGATGTAGTAACATATTAAACATGTTTTGGCATAATGAACTTGACATTGACTCATCCGATCACCCGATGCCGCGTACGGTTGGCTTATATAGCCTAGTTTATATAAGTTAACCGAATTGGGTCAAATTCCTTCAAACCACATTCTATCCGGTCTCCGCTTAATCTAGCGAACCGTGCCGTTTTTATATTAGTTAACTGGTCCAAGTCATATCACTTGAATAAGACCCGTTAACATTCTAATGAATCATTATTCCATTCATTCCAGACTAAGGGCGCCCGATAAAATGCAACCTTGTTAGTTGTTTTGTTTAGAAGGGTTGTGCTTATAAATATCTTTGGATTGTAAAGATTTAAGCTCAGGTAAATACTCTTAACCTATTTTCCCTCTACAAGCTTGGGATACGATAAATTATTACCGCTTGGTCTGGTATGGGATCAATGACCTATGTGTCCAAAATCTAAATAACCCATTTTAATTTGCATTGCTTAATAACTTAAACATTGGGGGTTAATGCGATCGTGTCCTGGATATCCTCGGCTCATTTAATTGCAAATGGCCACGACCTAAGCACGGGGTGTAGGCATACACCTGACAGATGCTAATGCTATGATAAAATATTTTCTTACCCAATATGGGTTTACCCAATAAAGGGATTAATTGGTGTGTCGGTTAATCATGTCCAGGAGTTTAGTTCTGGGCCCCATATGTATTGACAAGCATGTAATACTGATAATAAGAGATATAGTTTATCCCAAGTTATTTATGAAAATTAATATACCAAATGGTATATAAAAATGATTTTGAAATATTTTCAAAATGTGTCAGATATTTGTATTTACTAGCGAAAACCGATGTATCTTCAAAAGACTAAGCGCAAGTTGCAAAGAACGTAAATAGGCTGGAAGCTCCCCGGTAATTGCTTAGTGGAATTTGCAACTCCATGCAAGAAGTCTAGTAGTCTTTTATGTAATCTTTTGTTATTCGATCCATTTGTGGATCTTTTATACACTTTGGTCTGTATATTATTTGAACTTTCAGACAATTGTATTTTGTAATAATTATTTTATACTCCCAAGACTTCTGCTGTGTTATTGTGAATATCTATATCAATTTGTCATGCATAAACCTCAAGTCCGGGCCCACCGGGAAATCAGGGTGTGACAGAGCGGCATTTAATGGCTTAAGGATCAAGAACAAAATGCATAAGACGATACCATTTTGGGGGTTTGCCTTGTGCTTCCCGTCCTCGTGCGGGATATACTTGTCAAAGCCTTTGTTTTTATAAACTATGTATTTTGTATACGTATTCTTTTAACACGATGTTTATTTGGGCGATGTATGCCAACATAAATACTTGGGCTAATAAACTTTCAAAAATATATTTGGTATTGTTGATTTATTATAATCACGTAGATGTTTGCTCATCGAATGTTTGAAAACTTTTTGTGGTCACGCCTCGCGTTTCCGCTTTGAGAGGGGTGTGACATAGTTCAAGTATGTCCATTAGGTCTAAGGATGGAAGGATCATTCCAATTTCGAAACATCTTATGACTAATATCCATGAAGATAGTTTTGAAGCGAGTTACGCCCAATATCACACTATAGTGAATATCTATGAATATTGGTTCTCAACTCATTGAGCTTTCATCTCATGAACAACCAATCATTCATAATAGTCTTAGTTTAGATTGATTACCCTGAATGTAATCGATTATGAACATTTAGAATACACGCTTCTTCATCTAAGCAACATCCGATGCTGCTATGTATTCTGATTCGGTGGTGGACTGAGCGGCCACGCTCTGCTTGGATTTCTTCTAAGTGATCGTTCCACCGTTTAGAATGAATACATAACCTGTCTGCGATCAAGAATCATCTCGACCTGTCTGGAAGCTTGCATCATTATAACACTTAACTAACGTGTTAAGTTCGCGTACAAAGTGTCTTATCGTACAAAACATACGAAATGCATGAAAAATCCAAAAAAACATGGTGACATTTTTGTAATTATTTACTCGTAGAGTAATTATCAAAATTACTCTACAAATGATCATGTAAGTAATTTTGATCTTGTAGAGTAACTTTGTAAAATGTTCTTGTAGGGTAATTTTGATCTACTACTAGAAAATCTGAAACTTCTTACACCAGTTTTCCTAGGAAATGCGTCATAAAACCGGTTTTTCTACGCATTTATGACAAACACCTGATGTAGGAAAACAGCTCGCAGGAAACCCGTTTTCAACGCATTTTCTACGCAACTTCCTACACATTTTCTACGAAACTGTTACGTCGCAAATTGCTACGAATCTCCTACAATATATTTAATTATTATCTTTTAGGATTTATTTTTTTGTGACCCATTTCCTACAAATAAATTAGAAGTGTTGTTACAAATTTCCTAGAAAACTGGGTATTTTTTGTGACCAACTTCCTACAAATAAATTAGAAGTGTAGTTACAAATTTCCTAGGAAACTGAATATTTTTTGTGACCCACTTCCTACAAATAAATTAGAACTGTTGTTACAAATTTATGAGAAAACTGAGTATTTTTTGTGACCCACTTCCTACAAATAAATTAGAAGCGTTGTAACAAATTTCCGAGGAAACTGAGTATTTTTTATGACCCATTTTCTACAAATAAATTCGAAGTGTTGTTACAAATTTCCGAGGAAACTGGGTATTTTTTGTGACCCATTTTCAACAAATAAATAAGAAGTGTTGTTACAAATTTCCTACGAAAACTGAGTATGTTTTGTGACAAATTTCTGACAAAATAAAGAAAAAAGGTCTACTATTTTTGACCGTTTTCCGACAAAAGCTTTTTATGTTGTGACACTTTCCAACCACCTAATTTATTAAATAAAAAAACTGCAAAAAAAAGAATTAATATTTCTGCATTTTTCTGGCTAAAAAATCCAGAAATAATTTGTAATACACAAAACCTGTTTTACAAAACTCACTGAAGTTACAATGACATAAATTCAAAAATCATGCGTCACAACGCAAGTTCCAATATGTTTAAACTGTAAGCTAATACAATTTAACGTAATTCAAAAAAGATATCAAAAACTACATCTAATTAGAGGGGGGACGCCAATTCTTCATAAATTCTTGAAGTTGTTTTTGAAGTTCTTCCCTTGCTTTCCTTTCTTCGTCAAGACGAGTTGCAAGTAGGTTCCTTTAAACCACGAACAAACAGGCTTGAACCGGTAAAAAACTTGTCTTAATCGCCAAAAGTAGTTTCAAACGCTTTGAATCAGTCTAAACAATCTAGACCAGTGTAAAACAGCCGAAAACAAGTCTGAAACACCTAACAATGGCCTGGACCGGACGTGCGCCTTGCTTGTCTCGAGCCTGCGCTTTTTAAGATCTTACACCCAGGCGACATGCTCATCCTTTGCACGTTGTGTGGGCTTTGAGCCTTTAACTATCAGTATACAACTGACTGCATTCAGCACAAAAGATGAGCTCACTCTAAAATCCAAAAGACATGGAGACAATTAAATATAATTTAGGTATTTTATCTAACATTCCAACTTCTAGAGAATAGAGGATATAAGAACATCATACTTTCATTAATTAGTTTACAAAAAATTCTAATGCAAAACTTAATAAAGAAAGTCTTGTTTATGCAGTTTTAATGAACAAAAGATATCCATTTAGTATGCCTTTACGAAAAATAAAAATTTATATCAGTTAGGATAAAAGTGACTAACCACAGTTAGTGGTGCAAACTAGCCGAGCCGAGCCCGAGCTCGAGCCAACATATGAAAGCTCGAGCTCGAGCTCGAGCTCGAGCTCGGCTCGTTTAGTATTTATTAATTAATTTATATTAATTATAAATTTATAATTATTATTATACATATAATTTAGTTATTTTTTTATATTTATATAAATGGTAATTATTATTATTATTATATAAATATATGTTTAATATATTAATAAAAAATATATAAACAAAAGCTTGTTTACATTCGCGAGCCGGTTCGATAAGATAAGCTCGGGCTCGTTTACTAAATGAGCTTGTTTTTAGGCTCGGGCTCGAGCTCGTTTAAGCTCGGCTCGTTTGAGCTTTTTTTTAGCCGAGCTCGAGTAGCTCGGCTCGTATGCACCCCTAGGTCCACAGTGTTGCATAAAACCTTAGACTAGTCTGTGAGTACACATTTCAAGCTTGCTCTAAGAAAAATGAATCCACTATGTTCAACTGCTAAAGGCAAGCTACATGGCATAATCTAATAAGATATGTAGACTACAAGACAGTTGTATTTCACTAAATTCTGTCGACCGCAAGAGCTTAATCTTTTATATAAGTCACCCACACAAAATTAATAAGCATTAATCAGTGGAAATGACTAGGGAATCTCTTGGTGGTGGTGGTGGTGATAAAGCTAAATCATTTGATATTATAACTCACAAAATCCAAGCTGATATTACTGAAAAATATAAAATTTTGTATAATCATCACTCGTGCAAGGATCAGGTAGTCAAAGTAAAAGTCAAGCAAATTGTATGGACAGTAGGCATTCAAGGACCACTAGTTTTGGCTATAAGAGTCGCTCACGGTGCCTGCTGAAAATGTATGGTATAGCTACACTCACTTTATATTAAACTAGAGATACAACTTTGACCCCTTTACTTAATAATGGCTTGATTCTGGTTATGACAGATTCTAGTTATGTTTTACCTAATAAATTAAAAAGAAACAGGTTACATGTCAAAGGGATTAGAAGTCCCACGAGTATCTTTTAATAACAAAATGCCTCGTCTACGTGATGCGCAAACTTCATGCATCACTACTTCGCCACTCTTTTGAAAACAAAGCTCTCACCTAAACACGCTTAAGTATGGAGTTTCGCTGGGATTCGGAACATCAGTGGTGGTATGATCGCAACCTCTATATCAAACTATTCATAAGAAAATTAGCATCAAACATACAAGACATGAAGAGATCTAAAATTTCTACATGAAGTAAAGGAGTATCCTGATGTAGACTATTTAGTTATGATTGTCTAAAGAACCTAAAAGTATGCCAAGAATCCTTCCACTAGTCACTAAGACCTACAAAGAGTTACAGTACATACCTTCATACTATAAACACCAGTGCACTACAATATCAACCATTGTACTCCCACCACCCTTCCTCTATTTAACAATCTGTTTTCACCATTAATTAACAGCATACCTTATATTATTCTTCTCATAGTCATGGTCAACTTTCAGATAAACTCACAATTTATCCTCTAGTTGATAATAGCTTGCAACGCAATCCTACTAGTCGAGGGAAGACACTTAAGACCCTTGAAACAAAAAACACAAAATACACATACCTCCAATGCATTGCAAAACCCTTTAACAGCGGCACCAAAGCAGGCCATTCGTTCACCCTAGGTAGCAGTCCCGGAGCAGGCCATTCGTTCACCAAACAAGGGTCGTATTCTAATTCAGAAGCAGTTGTTGATGCGTTCAAACCCAGAAAACCTGGAAACAGCCCGGGTGCTGGTCATTCTATACACATCAAAATATCAAATTAGGGCTTCAAACTTAGAACTAAAGAACAAAAGTTCAAGAAATAATATCAAATCAGAAACATACATACATACATACATACATACATACATACATACATACATACATACATACATACATACATACATACGTATCTACGTATCTACGTAGTACGTACGTACCTACCTACCTACCTACCTACCTACATACATACCTACATACATACCTACATACATACATACACGCATACATACACGCATACATACACGCATACATACACGCATACATACACGCATACATACACGCATACATACACGCATCCATGCATGCATGCATACATACATACATACATACATACAATCATCCATACATAGATACTGCATGCATGCATACATACATGCATGCATGCATACATACATGCATGCATGCATACATACATACATAGATACATACATACATACATACATACATACATACATACATACATACATACATACATACATACATACATACATACATACATACATACATACATACATACATACATACATACATACATACATACATACATACATACATACATACATACATACATACATACATACATACATACATACATACATACATACATACATACATACATACATGCATACATACGCACATACATACACACACACATACATACACACACACACACATACACACACACACATACATACACACACACACACATACATACCTATATAGATACAAACGTGCATATACGTACACATACATACATACCCACTTACACTAATACATGTATATAGATACTCACATTATACTCATATGCATACGTCCACATAGTTACGTACATTTAATATTTAAAATAAGAATAACTATATAGGTTGTTTCTTACACATTTGTGACAAATCCTTAAATGTCATAAGAAATGTGTCACAGCTTGCAATGGATTTAAGCATTTTCTCATAAATCCGTAAGCAATTGTATCAATACAGGATTGTTTCCTACACCTTTGTGACCATTTGCAATGGATTTAAGCATTTTGTCATAAATGCGTAGGAAATTGTATTGATACAAGGATATTTATCGGAAATGTGTCACAAGTTGTGACGCAATCCCGACGGATGATTTATGAATCTATATTTTTTCATAAATCCGTAGGCAATTGTATTGATACATGGATTGTTTCCTACGTCTTTGTGACAATTTGCAATGGATTTAAGCATTTTGTCATAAATGCGTAGGAAATTTTATTGATACAAGGATATTTGTCAGAAATGTGTCACAAGTTGTGACGCAATCCCGACGGATGGTTTATGAATCTATATTTTGTCATAAATCCGTAGGAAATTGTATTGATACATGGATTGTTTCCTACGCCTTTTTGACAATTTGCAATAGATTTAAGCATTTTGTCATAAATGCGTAGGAAATTGTATTGATACAAGGATATTTGTCAGAAATGTGTCACAAGTTGTGACGCAATCCCGACGGATGGTTTATTTTAATTAATAAATAAATATCTTGTCAGAATTGTGTAGAAAAAATGCTATCATTTTCCCTTATTTATTTTGCATATGTTAATATTTATTCGGTAAACAATTATAATTATCCTTTGGAGATTATTTGTGACAGATTTGTGACGCAACTGTTAATTAAGTAGGGTTTCTTATTTTTTGTAGGAAACTTGTCACAAGTTGTAACGGAATTCCGACGGATGGTTTAAGTTAATAAAAAAATAAATATTCCGTCATAAATGTGTAGGAAACAATATAATTTCTGACAGATTTGTGACGCAACTGTCAATTAGTTAGGGTTTTCTTATTTTTCGTCACAAATTTGTAGGAAACAATATTATTTTCCCTTATTTATTTGGCTTATATAAATATTTATTCGGTAAAGAATAATAATTAGCCTTTTGTAGGTTATTTCTGACAAATTTGTGATGCAACTGTCAATTAATTAGGGTTTTCTTGTTTTTCGTCATGGATGCATCGAAAATTTGTAACAAAATCATGAATTTTTTTTTTTTTTTGTAGGAAATTCGTCATAAAGGTGTTGTAATCTGTGACGAAAAAAATTGTGTAGGAAATTTCTGTAGCAAATTGTCCCCTTTTCTAGTAGTGCTTACTCTACAAATGATCTTGTATGGTAATTTAGATCTTGTAAGGTAATCTTGTAGAGTAATTTTGAATTGTATGTTGTTTGATAAACTTGTAGAGTAATTTTAATTCACTTGTAGAGTAATTTTGATGCAGAGTAATTTTGATACACTTGTAGAGTAATTTTGATAATTACCCTACAAGATCAAAATTACTCTACAAGAACATTTTTCAAAATTACTCTACAGGATCAAAATTACTCTACAGGATCATTTGTAGAGTAATTTTGATAATTACTAATAATTACGAAAATGTCACCGTGTTTTTTCAGCAAAACCTTCAGTTCGTACGTTTTGTATGTTAAAGTAATTTGTATTTGATCTTTTGTCCTTAACTAATAGCTCCTCTTCTAGTCCTTCATAAACCAAGAACATATCCTTAGTCCTTCTCAAGTACTTAAGAATGTTCTTCACTGCAGTCCAATGATCCCTTCGAGATTCTATTGATATCTACTCATCATGCTCAAAGCATACGGCACATCAGGTCTAGTACAGAAACATGACATACAAAATGGAACCGATAACATAAACATATGGAACCAATTCCATCTTCTTTTTTTCCTCACCCTACTATGGGCACTGTTTGTTATTCAGTATCGTTCCATGTGCCATTGGAAATCATCCTCGCTTAGAATCATGCAATGAGACACATCGAAGGACTTTATCAATGTATGTACTTTGACTTAAACCTATTAGCCGTGTGATCTATCTATATAGATCTTTATTCTCATAATATATGCGGCTTCGCCAAGATCTTTCATCGCGAAACACTTTCCCAGCTTGGATACAATGTCCTTTGTTGGAAATTTAATAAATAATATTATATTATGAGTTAATATAATGAATATTTAATAATTAAGCCAAGATGAATGAGAGATCTTGTGCATTAAGTTTGTGTGTTGGAACCATAAACATGTGGGAAATTCAGCTTGTCCCACATAGGTAGAGAGATAAATCTTTTATGGATTTATAATTACAACTTTCTACACGAATGTATTCTTGTGTGACAACTCACACCCAGTGGTAGCCAGGAGGGTGCGAAGCACCCAACACGCACACGCACACGCGCCCGTGCCCAGGACGAGGGCGATGGACGCAATGTGGCACTTTGATGGCGCACTTTGCACTTCGCACGCTCGCATCGCCGCGAGCCGCTTGGAGCCGCCTTAAGTATTTTTATATGTGTCTTGTCCGGGTGTTGTCAACTAAAGACTGTTCAAATTCCACCAGTCAAATGATTAAGTTACAAAATTAATTATGCCATTGAATTCTAAATTTATTTTATAGGTTTCAGAATTCATTGTGCTATTGAATTCTATAACTGATTTTATTGAAGGGTGCATTCAATATTCAGTTATCTTATTCGAATTCTAATCAGTATAAATACAAAGCTTTGTGCTTTGTTTTATACACACTGAAAATCGTATGGTTCATACCACACACACAGCTTCAAACGATTTCCCTAATTTTGAATCTCTACGCGCTCTTGTTTCAGGTATTTTTTCAGGTGCTAGGCTAATCCTGGCAGTACAATCTGCTTAGGCTGTTGTACCCTGGGAAACAGACGGGTTCACCTGGGTGGCCCGAAATCTGTTTTAAGGGAAGCATGATCTTCACGTGCCTCAGTCACCGCTGATTTCTTGTAACATGTTCTTAGTATTATTTACATTTCTTGTATTGTAATTTCTTTCAGTTTAGTTCTGTTCCTCTTTATGTATTGTATTCAGAATGTTTATTAATAAAAATTGTTATTTTATTTATTTTGTGAATGGTTGTCCTATAAGCTTAAAACAGATTTTTAAAACCCGTTCACTGTTTTGGTTTTTAAAAATTTTTATAAACAATTTGTTTTGTTCATTAACAAACTTTTGTAGTTTGTATTGGTTTTCTGTAAACCAATCTGTTTCTGCCATAAACTGATTGAATTTTTATTCTTGTTTCAGAAATGGCTACTGTTTCAGCAACCACGTCAACCACTGTTGGATCCACATCCACTACCATGGGACCATTAGTTGGTACCCAAGCGGCTCAAGCAGTTGCTAACCATGCTGAAAAACCAGAGAAGTTCATTGGTTTGAATTTTAAGAGATTGCAACAAAAGATGTTGTTCTATCTGACCACTCTAAACCTTGCGAGGTTTTTGACGGAGTCCCTCCTGTTCTCGCAGAAGGGACAACTGATGTCCAATCTATGAGTGCTGTTGAGGCTTGGTAACAAAGGCAACAAGTTCAAAGGTAAAGGGAAAAACACAGTTGGTGACCTTGGCCCAAAGAAAGGTGGTGTGAAAAAGAAGGTTGGCCCTTTCAAAGGGAAATGTTACAACTGTGGACAAACTGGTCACGTTGCTAACCAGTGCAAAGAGCCTAAACGTGACACGGCTCTTATGGTTGATGATGATGATGATGGTATGCCCTTAGTGGCCATGATCTCAGACCTCACTGCCATGACGGAGGTAAATTTGGTGGCTAATGAGTCAAAAGGGTGGTGAGTTGATACTGGGGCAACCTGCCATGTGTGCCCAGATAGGACCCTCTTTAATACGTTTAAAGAGGTGGTGGGAGAAAAGCTGTACATGGGTAATGCTGCTACAGCTGATATCAAGGGAGAAGGTGATGTGATCTTGAAGTGGACTTCTGGGAAAGAGCTCACTTTGAAGAGTGTGCTTTATGTTCCAGACCTGCGCAAGAGTCTTGTGTCGGGTTGGATGTTTAACAAGCATGGGTTTCGTTTGGTTTTTGAAAGTGATAAGTTTGTTTTAACTAAGTGTGGTATGTTTGTTGGAAAGGGCTATGCCCAAAATGGCATGTTTAAACTTAATGTAATGGCTGTCAAGAAAAACATGAATAAAAGTGCTAGTACTTCTGCTTACTTGGTTGAGTCTCCTAATGTTTGGCATGGACGTCTTGGTCATGTAAATTTTAACTCGATGCGTCGTTTAATCAAATTAGATTACATACCAACTTTTTCCATTGACTCTAAAACAAAATGTAAAACTTGTGTTGAAGCCAAACAAACAAGATCATCCTTCAAATCAGTTGAAAGAATAACGGAACCCCTTAATTTGATTCACACTGATGTTTGTGACTTAAAATCAATTCCCACCAGAGGTGGTAATAAATATTTTATTACCTTTATCGATGACAATACAAGATATTGTTATGTTTACTTACTTAAGAGTAAGGATGAAGCAATTGACAAGTTTATCTTGTATAAAGCTGAAGTTGAGAATCAACTTAACAAGAAAATAAAACGTGTGAGAAGTGATAGAGGAGGTGAATATGTTTCACCATTTGGGGAAGTATGTGCAAAAAGTGGCATAATACACGAGTGTACCCCTCCTTATACACCCCAATCAAATGGCATCACGGAGCGAAAGAATCGTACACTAAAAGAAATGATGAATGCCATGTTGATAAGTTCTGGGATGAGCCAGGACATGTGGGGGGGAGGCCATTTTGTCGGCCAATTTTTTATTAAACAAAATAACTTTCAAGAATAAGGATGTAACACCTCATGAGTTGTAGTGGGGACATAAATCATCCTATAAATACTTGAAAGTGTGGGGGTGCCTGGCCAAGGTGATTGTTACACCCCCTAAGGCACTTAGAATAGGGCCAAAAACTGTTGATTGCATTTTCATTGGATATGCCAACAACGGTAGCTCACATCGTTTTCTTGTATATGAATCCAAGAATCCTGATGTGCACAAGGATTCTATCATAGAGACAAGCCTAGGAAATGTGACTTACTTTGAAGAAGAGTTTCCAATGTTAGTACAAACTCATGCGAGTTCTTCAACAACCAATCATACAAGTTCATCAACAATGGTTGATGAGACTGTTCGAGAGGAAACTCAAGAACAATTAGAGGTTGAAGAGGGTGAGCGAAGAAGAAGTAAAAGGAAAAGGACTGAGAAATCCTTTGGGCCTGACTTTCTTACATTCATGGTTGAGAGTAGGGGTGAGCAAATTAACCACCATAACCGATAACCGAACCATAACCAAACCACTAATAACCGATAACCAATATAACCAATGGTTATGGTTATGAAACTTTGTATAACCTCTCAATCGGTTATGGTTATGGTTATGAAGCTTTGGTTAACCGATATAACCGAAACCGAACCGAACTTGTAATGTTAACTTTATAAAATGGATTTGTGTTTTACAAAACCATATAGAGGGTTTTTACTAAGATAAAAGTATGTTAGTAACAAAATGATCTTGATGTAGATGTCATTTATTTTGATAAAGAACTAAGGTGTTATGGCCATAATTTTTTTTTTGTTTGAGAATTACCTTATTAAAAAGAACCCCAAATTGGTAGTTTAACCAAAACGTTTAGTCTCCGTTATCTTACAAAATAGGCTCAAGCTAAGTTCAAATCGTGCATAACCCTATTTATTTCAAACCTTGCTTGGTTACTTAACCGAAATTAACCAAAACCGAACCATAACCGACTTCATAACCGATTAACCGTAACCGAAGTTTGGTTATGGTTATGGTTACCAAAACTCCATAACCGAACTAGCGGTTAGGGTTATGGTTAATAGTAAAAACCGAACCAAACCGACCCATGCACACCCCTAGTTGAGAGTGAGCCTCAAACCTATCGAGAAGCAGTCACCTCTTCATATGGACCTCAATGGAAAGAAGCCATCAAGAGTGAAATTGATTCTATCTTGCAGAATCATACTTGGGAGCTAGTAGTTCTTCCACCAGGGTGCAAGCCACTTGGACATCGATGGATATTCAAGAAAAAGATGAAAGCCGATGGCTCTGTTGACAAGTATAAGGCAAGGCTTGTGATCAAAGGGTTTAGACAAAAGGAAGGTCTTGACTATTTTGACACATACTCGCCTGTGACCAGAATAACCTTTATTAGATTGGTGCTTGCAATTGCAACTTTGAGAAATTTGGAAATACATCAAATGGATGTAAAAACTGCATTTCTCAATGGGGAATTAGAGGAAGAGATTTACATGGAGCAACCAGAGGGTTTCTCTGCTCCTGACCAAGAGGGCAAAGTGTGTAAACTCGTCAAGTCATTATATGGATTGAAGCAAGCTCCAAAACAATGGCATCAAAAGTTTGACCAAGTTATGCTTAACAGTGGTTTAAAAATAAATGAGTGCGACAAATGTGTCTATGTGAAAGACACTTCTAAAGGTTATGTGATCTTATGCCTTTATGTAGATGATATACTTATCATTGGGAGTGATGATAAGATGATCAGATCTACTAAAGACATGTTGAAAGCGAGATTTGACATGAAAGATATGGGTCTAGCTGATGTGATTCTTGGAGTAAAGATCATTAGGACCCAAACTAGTTTGGTGCTAAGTTAATCTCATTATGTGGATAAGATCCTTGAGAAGTTCAATCCTAGGGACACGAGTGTGGCTCAAATTCCAATTGATACCTCTCAACATTTGTCAAAGAATAAAGGCGAGAGTGTTGCTCAATTGGAGTACTCAAGGATCATTGGCAGTCTTATGTATCTCATGTCATGTACTCGACCAGACTTAGCATATGCTGTGAGTAGGCTAAGTAGATATACTAGTAATCCTAGTTCAGAGCACTGGAAGGGTATGACAAGATTGTTAAGGTATTTGAGATACACGAGAAATTATGGACTGCATTATGGCCAAAATCCAGCTGCCGTGGAAGGATTCAGTGATGCCAACTGGATATCTGATACAAAAGATTCTAGATCTACAAGTGGTTATGTGTTTACCCTTGGAGGAGCAGCTATATCTTAGAAGTCGTCCAAACAAACTCTTATAGCTAGATCCACGATGGAATCTGAGTTTATCGCGTTAGATAAAGCTGGAGAAGAGGCAGAATGGCTGCGTCAATTCTTGGAATATGTTCCAAGATGGCCTAAGCCTGTGACTGCTATTTGCATACATTGTGATTGCCAATCAGCTATTGGTAGAGCTCAAATTGCAATGTATAATGGCAGATCAAGGCACATGCAACGTCGGCATAACACATACGACAACTACTCTCAACTGGAGTTATCACGATTGACTATGTGAGGTCAAAGGATAACATTGCGGATTCGCTTACAAAAGGCTTAAGCAGAGAGGTAGTACATAAGTCATCGATGGGAATGGGACTAAAGCCCTTGGAGTAAGTTTGTATAACGGAAAACCTATCCTAGAAGATTGGAGATCCCATGATCTAGGCTCAATAGGACCACCTAACTGTACGAACTGAGATCACTGTGGGGGAGTACCTCAACGTACAAAGGGAGTTACAAACTTCCTAGTCCATTCCTACTTATAATCAGTGATATCAAGAGAGGTTAAGCATATGGCTTTTAATGATTTGTAAATCACCTATGTTAGAGAGAAGTGGGGTCGCTTCAAATGGAATTGGGGGCACAATTCCTAGAGCTCTCGCAGAACCAGGATGGTGCTCCATGACCATAACGGACACAACTATGAGGGGTTAGCCAGAACAGGAAGAGTAATTTGTGATGTGTAATAACATCTACGTAAAAAGGGGTTGGTTCAAGGACATCGCGTCTACTAACCGCTAGGAGACTAAGTATATGTCACAAAGGAGGGTTCAAAGGGAAACCTACCTATCCTGCATTACTTAACCGCGGAAATTTTATCATGACGCTTGAGTGTATGGGAAATTGTGCTTGTCCCACATAGGTGGAGAGATAAATCTTTTGTGGATTTATAATTAGAACTTTCTACACGAATGTATTCTTGTGTGACAACTCACACCCAGTTGTAGCCAGAAGGGTGCGAAGCACCCGACACGTGCACGCGCCCGGGCACGGAACCGGGACGAGGGCGATGGACGCAATGTGGCGCTTTGATGGCGCACTTTGCACTTCGCATTGTCAACTAGAGACTGTTCAAATTCCACCAGTCAAATGATTAAGTTACAGAATTAATTATGCCATTGAATTCTAAATTTATTTTATAGGTTTCAGAATTCATTGTGCTATTGAATTCTATAACTGATTTTATTGAAGGGTGCATTCAATATTCAGTTATCTTATTCGAATTCTAATCAGTATAAATACAAAGCTTTGTGCTTTGTTTTATACACATTGAAAATCGTATGGTTCATACCACACACAGAGCTTCAAACGATTTCCCTAATTTTGAATCTCTACGCACTCTTATTTCAGGTATTTTTTCAGTTGCTAGGCTAATCCCGGCAATACAATCTGCTTAGGCTGTTGTACCCTGGGAAATAGACGGGTTCACCTGGGTGGCCCGAAATCTGTTTTAAGGGAAGCGTGATCTTCACGTGCCTCAGTCACCGTTGTTTTCTTGTAACATGTTCTTAGTTTAATTTAAATTTCTTGTATTGTAATTTCTTTCAGTTTAGTTCTGTTCCTCTTTGTGTATTGTATTCAGAATGTTTATTAATAAAATTGTTATTTTATTTATTTTGTGAATGATTGTTCTACATCACCTAGGAACATTGTTTCCAATGGCAGTATGCCATCTACATATAATATCAAGATTGTTATATAGCTCCCATTTGCCTTATTGTAAACACACGTATTATAAACCATATAGGAACACTTATTGAAATGATATAGGCGCAAAATAGTCTTTTCGTTGAATACTAGTAACGACGTGTTCAAAAGAGACGTAAAGTGTAGTGAAAAACAAACCTAAAGGACTCAAGTATCCATTGTTTTCAAAATAAGGACTCAAATTGATCGTTCATCGTACCTCACTTCAAAGATGCAAATTACACTTTACTCAAAAATAAAATAAATTAAATTAAATTAAATTAAAAATAAGGTTTGATTGAGAAGACTTGGGCGATAGAAAGGTTGAAGGTTGATAAAAATCCATCCTCGCCCTACTCATCGCTGTGGTTCTGCCGACTCCAAATTAACGAACAACTTCTTTCTTCATCAGGTTAATCAATCTTCTTACCCGTACCTGGATCTCATATTGATTTTGTAGGTCTTATCTTTTTTTGTTAGGTTTCCAGATTTAGTGTCTGAAATTAACGTGTTAGTAATTTGATTGAAACATACAAAGATTTTGTTTTGTTTATTGACAACCGTGTCTTGTGTTTTTCCCCTAAGTGGTGATGGCATCTGTCTCGAGTCAGCCTCAGTTCCGGTACACGCAGACCCCATCAAAGGTTCTTCATCTGAGGAACTTGCCTTGGGAGTGCACTGAAGAAGAATTAATTGAACTTGGAAAGCCCTTTGGTAAAGTTGTCAACACTAAATGTAATGTTGGAGCTAACAGAAATCAAGCCTTTATTGAGTTTGTGAGTCATCCCATTATTATTTTTATTTTTATTTTTCAACTCCCATACTCTCTCTCTATGTCTGTGTGTTAATTCATGTGGTGGTGGTCTTGTAGGCTGAACAAAATCAAGCAATTGCTATGATATCGTACTACGCTTCATCGTCCGAACCGGCACAGGTACGAGGGAAAACCGTCTACCTACAGTACTCCAACCGGCAAGAAATTGTGAACAACAAAACGTCTGCAGATGTTGCTGGAAATGTACTTTTGGTAACGATTGAGGGTAATGATGCCCGCTCTGTCAGCATTGATGTCTTACACCTGGTAAGTTAAGTTAACCTCGTCATCTACTGCATATCATAATATAACAATGAAGCTAACTTATCGGGAGATAGATAGGTTGTAGCAAATGGTTGTTGTTGTTTGACGTGATGAAATGTAAATGGATGAGCAGGCAGGCCCATGTCAAGGATTAATCTTCGATGGCAGCTAATTGCTTCGGGAGAAAGAGCGCATGTGTGTTTGTCTCCTTTTCTCCTTTCCCCTTCCTTAACACTCGCTCTTTCTTCCTCCTCTCATCTTTTCCTATCCCTACATATTATTATTATAAGATTTTAGGATAGTTTTTTAACACCCTCTTTTACTGGATTTTTAATCTTGCTTTTGAGTTTTCAACAATCAATTTGGGAAACGATAATCCTTCCTTACTGTGATCTGTCCCACCAAAACTCACAAGATACTTTGTCAATTCTTTATCATCTTTATCTATGGTATATTTTTTTAATCAAAATATTAATCTTAGGGGCTGTTTGGCAACTTCTAAATGGTTAAGTGCTGAATTAATAAGAGGTCTGAACCATTAAGTGCTGAACCAGTAAGAGGTCTGAACCATTAAGAGCCAGTATAATGCTTAACCGTTCATAGGCAAATGTCTGACCAATTCAGATTAGAGGTCTTAATCATTCAGATTCAGTATAAAACTTAACCATTCAGAGGCAATTGTCTGAACCATTCAGACATCTGCTCGCGAAACAAACAGTCTGAACCATTAAGTGTTGAATCAGTAAGAGGTCTGAACCATTAAGAGCCTCATTAAGAGGTAAACAAACAGCCCCTTAACTAATATGTTTGCTTAAGTACTTATTTTGAGAAGGTACCTCTTGTTACTTATATGATGGTGTATATATACAACCTCTACATGCAGTAATTATATTTCTGAATTTAGTCTCTTCATTGTTATTTTGTAACTAGTGCTTGCATAGAAGCCTGTTTGAAATCGCGGCTGTATAACGCAAATCTAACACTGTGTGCCTCTAGGTGTTCTCTGCATTTGGGTTTGTGCATAAAATCACAACTTTTGAGAAGACAGCTGGATTTCAGGTGTGTGCAAGATTTTACTTTCAAGCATGACCGCATTAGAAAGTATATTTATATATGCATTTCAGGCTCTGGTACAGTTTACTGATTCGGAAACTGCTACTTCTGCGAAGGATGCTCTTGACGGGAGGAGCATTCCCAGGTGATTGCATCTCTTCTGGATTCTTTCAATATCCAAAGCAGATCAATGTTTCTTTTCGACTTTTCGTAACTTACTGGATTCCTTGATGGTGGTGCAGTTATTTGATTCCGGAGCTGGGACCATGTTCTCTGAAGATAACGTATTCTGCGCATACAGATTTGAGTGTTAAATTCCAGAGTCATCGTAGCAGGTAAACCGATCATCAAAATCATGTCAACTTTCTGAGAAATTTTGTGTTGATAGAAGCGTTTCTTTTTATTGGTTTAGGGATTATACCAACCCTATGCTTCCGGTTGCATCCTCAGCAATAGATGCTACTGGTCAGGTGCGTGTTTCTTAAATTACGTGTTTATGCTTTGATTCATATTAACCTTGTTACTTTTGCAGTTCAGTTTGGGTATAAACGGGAATAAGATTGAATCGGAGAGCAATGTTCTTCTTGCTTCTATTGAAAACATGCAATATGCAGTCACTCTGGAAGTATTACAGATGGTATCTCAAGTGCTATGAATGTTTATGCAAGCTTCATGTATTTTATTAATTAATTAATTTGTATTAATCGATCAGGTGTTCTCTGCTTTTGGCCCTGTCTTGAAGATTGCAATGTTTGACAAAAATGGAGGACTTCAAGCTTTAATCCAGTACCCTGGTGAGTTACTGTTTCATTTTTAAGCATTTAGCTTTGGGGGGGGGGGGGGGGGGGAGGGGGTAGGCTTTTTTAGGTTTTTTGGTGTGTTCACATTGGTTTTCATGGTTCTTACAATAAAGGTGATTCTCAAATGAACCTTACCCTACATATATATATATAACGAGAAAGTTGTAAATTGATCGGACAAATTGCAGATGTTCAGACCGCTGTGGTTGCCAAGGAAGCCTTGGAGGGACACTGCATATATGATGGAGGGTTTTGCAAGCTTCACATCTCTTATTCTCGTCACACTGATCTAAGTATTAAGGTATTATTAACACTCTACAAATAATATTAAACGATATATGGGGTTGCATCTTTGACTGGTGATTTTCAGGTGAACAATGATCGGAGTAGAGATTACACAATGCCAGCTGCCCCAATGATGAACGCACAACCATCAATCTTGGGGCAACAACCACCATCGGCCGCCCCACAATACAATGCCGCCAACCAGTACATGCCAGCCCCCCAGCCTTCTGCAGGGTGGGTTCAAGGTCCTTCGGCAGGGCCTCAATCCATGCCGATGCAGCAAATGCATAATCACCAGTACATGCCACAGCAGGGGGGCATGCCACCATCTGAAATGGGTCGTGGGCCGACCCATTTTAATGGTCAAAATGGATACCCACAAGGTGGAGCACCGCCACGTTACCATCAATAGAATCCTTCTTTGGACTTTTTACTTGTTATTTTATATGTTTTTAAGATCTTTTTTTTTTGTGTGTGTGGGAACTATAAAATTTGTTGGAGATGGACCTGGTGATATCATCTCATTTACCAGATGTAGTGAAATGTGAAATTAAGTGATTTGGAAAACCCGAAATAATAGCTATATGAATTGCCTTGCACCTAATGAAGCCAACAGGTTGGTCTTGGTATTTCAAAAAGGCAGCATCTTGTTGCGCTAAAATGGTAATGGTTATGAAGCTGTCGCGCTTTTATTGTAGTGATTGATAGTTTGTTGTCTTGTTAAGATTGTAGTAATCAACTGCACAATGAAGATTGCCCTTCTCTTGCTTTTTTAATCTTAATGTAAAGGAAGGTAAAGATTACTTCAAATAACGGGCATTTGTTTTAAGGAAAGGTAAACAAAATTGAGCTTCGTTGTGTGTGATTATGGAATTTGAAACTTGAAATTAGTTAGGGGTTGTTTGGCAACATCTGAATGGTTAAGTGTTGAACCAGTAAGAGGTCTAAACTATTAATAGTTTGTATAATGATTAACCGTTCAGATGCAAATGTCTGACCAATTCAAATTATAGGTCTTAACCATTCAGACTCTGTATAAATATTAACTATTCAGAGGCAAATGTCTAAACCATTCAGACATTTGCTCGTGAAACAAACAGTCTGAATCATTAAGTGTCGAACCAGTAAGATGTCTGGACCATTAAGAGCCTCATTAAGAGGTAAACAAACAGCCTCTTAGAGCACACGGGGTGGTCTGTTATACCACCCCCATCACGCGTGAAACCACAACGGAACACCGCCGCCGCCAACATTTTAACGCGTTATTTTCGTAACGCGAGGAAAGTATAACGCGTTGAAATTGGACGATTTTGAACGTTGGGTATTTATCGACCGTTGAATAACGGTAACTTTTTATAAATAAAAAAAAACCTTTAAACCTTTATATATATAGAGTAAGGTTAACATACAAAAAGCCTTATCATACATCACGTAGGAGACAATGGTAACCGTTGGATAAGGGGTATAATCACGCATGGGACCACATAATCACACATGGGACCACATAATCACGCATGGGACCACATAATCACGCATGGGACCACATAATCACGCATGAGACTATAATCACGCACGTTCTATGATAATAACGCACGTTATATTTTTTGTCATGTATGTTAATGTAGGTTAAGCCCTGATGTACATTATACTTTCTCTATATGTATATATATATATATATATATATATATCTCCATTTAAACCATTTTTTACACACAACATAAATCCATTTCACACAATTTTTATATCTTTCTCAAATGGAATTCCCGACGGATTCGACGTTTCCGATGTCTAGCGATACCAAGTCGTCCTCCGACAACGAGACGCTAAAATATTTTGTGCCAGTGTATAACGAGCTTGATGCCGAGTCGTCCCGCCCAAAGAAGAAGATGGTCGACCGTGATCGTATACATGCCAACGAAGTTTTGATGAACCATTATTTTGTGGAAAATCCGCTCTACAATGCCGAAACGTTTAGAGATCGGTTTCGTTTACCCAAAGAATTATTTTTAAAGATTGTTGGAGACATCGAAGCAAGCGAGGAATGGTTTCAAGATGGTTACGATGCGAGGGGTAAACCAAGTTTCACGCCGATACAAAAATGCACGTCCGCCATTCGCCAACTAGCGACATGTAACCCTCCCAATCAATATGATGAATACCTAGCTATGTCGGAAAGAACTTCACGTGAATGTTTGCAATTTTTTTGCAACGCGGTCATTAAGTTGTATGCTAACGAGTTTTTACGTAAACCGACGAGCCACGACATCTCACATATTTACGCCGCACACGAGGCTAGATGGCATTTTCCCGGGATGCTCGGTAGCATCGATTGTACACATATCGAGTGGAAAAATTGTCCAAGAGAGTTGCGAGGAGCGTATGTTAGGGGAGACATCAAAAGACCAACCATCATACTAGAACCGGTGGCGTCGAATGATTTATGGATTTGGCATTCGTATTTCGGTGTTCCAGGTTCAAACGACATCAATGTGTTGCACACGTCGCCGTTGTTCCAAAGCGTAACGGATGGTACCGCACCTTCCTCTCCTTTCTATGTTAATGGTCGACATTACAGACGAGGCTTTTTTCTTCTGGATGGTATCTACCCGTCTTGGTCTGTTTTTGTGAAAGCTCCCTCATTTCCTGTCGAGCCTAAAGAAATCGCGTTCAAAAAATTGCAAAAATCGACAAGAAAAGATGTTGAGAGGGCATTTGGTGTTTTAAAGGGTAGATGGGGTATACTACACCGACCGGTTCGTGCAACGTATAAGAAATCAATACATACATAGTGTATGCATGTATCATATTGCACAATATGCTGATCAAAGAAGACGGACGTGCAATGTCCCCGGATTGGGTGCCGGATCCTCCTAGACAAGTTCAAGTTCCACAAAATATCCATCTAGAATTGCGTAATGAAGAAACTCACTTTCGGTTGAGATACGATTTAATCGAACTAGTGGGTTCTCTAGGTTTGGAGTTTCATGATTCGGACGAGGAGTAGGTTTTTTTTTTTAAATTGTATGTATCTAGTATGTTAAATTGAAGTAGTATGTTTTAAATTTAATGAAATTTTTAATTTTAGTGTTTTATTGTTAATTTCTAATTTTAAAATGAAAATTAAAAAAATTTGGGAGTGATAGAATTCCATCACTAGTGATACCACCCCCACTACATTTCTAATTTCACTAGTTTTTAATGTTCATTTAAAAAGGAGATAATGGGAAAGACGCCACACACACTATAAATTAAGTAAAACATAAAGACTCAGAATGCGAGAATTAGAAAGGAGAGACAAACAATGATCCCACCAGTAAACCACAGGGACACAAAATGCAATTTACACCTATTACTTCTTCAATGACTAAGGGGAGGAGGGGTGGTTACTAGTGATAGATTTCTATCACTCCCACTATCCAATCAAATCATACCATGTCATCACCTAATATTTTATCACTAGTGATAGAAATGTAGTGGGGGTGGTATCACTAGTGATGGAATATTGGGTGATGACATGGCATGATTTGATTGGATAGTGGGAGTGATAGAAATCTATCACTAGTAACCACACCTCCTCCCCTTAGTCATTGAAGAAGTAATAGGTGTAAATTGCATTTTGTGTCCATGTGGTTTACTGGTGGGATCATTGTTTGTCTCTCCTTTCTAATTCTCGCATTCTGAGTCTTTATGTTTTACTTAATTTATAGTGTGTGTGGCGTCTTTCCCATTATCTCCTTTTTAAATGAACATTAAAAACTAGTGAAATTACATTTTTACCCAGGGATGCAAATTGCAATTTAAACATCACCTAAAGCCTTCAAAAGAGCAATCATATGAACAATCAACATTTCTGATACGACATAATCCCCAAACCGATTCATAAAACCTGCAAATCCTAAATCTCACATACATTTAATTGATTTGTCCAACACATCATTTAATTCATTTTTCATTTTTTATCTCAGAACCTGCACTTCACTTTTCTTCTAATCCATGCAACCAAGCCCTTTCATGAAGCAGTAATCCCAGATTCATGAAGCAGTCTCAAGATTAAAGTGGGTATCAGATATTCAACAACTATAAGGTCAACAACAACCAAAAACTACTAGTTGTGACAACAACTTAAGAGGGTCACCAGGGCCTACCTTGAAGCTAATCAGATCTTGTAATCCTGCTTTGATTAGCAACTTGAAATGGGGTTTTGATGACACAAGACCACACGGTGTGGGCGTGGAAAAGTGGCGTTGTGGCCCTTTCATGCCGGGAACACCACCCCTTGTGGTGGCGTGGTGGTGAGGGCGGGGAGTTTTCCACCGGCGTGGGGGGCATTTGGGTTGTGAGGTGGAGGCTCTTGATTAGTGGGTGGATTTTGGGTGTGTTTTAATTGGTTGATGTTTAATTTTTTATTTTTACTTTTTTCTTATAAAAAACGCCACTAACCACGCCGTTCCCACTCCTCCCTTTATTGCACTACGGCACTTTTCTGACGCGTGCTGACATGGCAGCCACATGTCGAATAATGCCACTCTTTCATGCCCTCCCCCACTCTGTATAGTCTAATAGGTGATGACACCCTAATCATGGACCGGTGGGTTTCAGTGGTGGACCCAAGAATTTTTTGCTGGGGTTGCGGAATCTTTTTAAAGATTTTAGGCCCTAGCTATATAAAAAAATTGGTTCATAGCGGGTTGGATAGGGTTGGGTCATGTAAGACTCAAGAACATCAAACTAAAATTTATATAGTCATCAAAAACACGTCAAACGTCATTACAAACGTATTTAAAATTGTGTCTTATAGGTTTTCAATTCTTGAAATCTATCCAAAACATCATCTAGAGATACTAAACACTCCATAAGTTCATTCCATTCTTACTCATGGTTCCTATCACATATAAATTCGTTCCATAAGTTCATAAAACAACACTAAACACTTAAAAAAATAAACAATCATGTTTAACCATAGTCCATAATTTTCAATTTTATTTTCAAACATTCAAGCCCAAATATTAAATGTTGATCACTTGTAACTAATCATTTAAACAAACAAAGCTATAAATAAAACAACAAAATCATTTAACTACAAGTCTAGAACAACTAAAAACATAAAAAGATTAAACTCTTAAACGTCTATATTTTCTCCTAATTATTACATAAAACAAAAGAATTCAATAAATATCGGAATTCTAGCGCAATATGGGTCGGTCTTGCCGGTATTTTGCTTTTTCCGACAAAGAAGTCCTGAGCCGTGGCGTCAAGTCGCTGGGAGTTCTTTTGGGACGGGATTTGGAATTGGAATGGGTGGATGGGTTTGGGTTATTTTATTTAGTTCAAATTTGTTTAGGTTGGGTTTGGGCTTGAGTTAATAAAAATATATTGTAGATTGGGCTTTGATTGAGTTATGTAATTAAGTGAATAAGTGGTTAAAGAATAATTATATAAATTGTGTTATATACTTATATATTTGATAATAATTGGGTAGAGATAGTGTACATTAATTCAAAAGTGTGAGAAGTGTTTTAAACCATTAAATCTTTAATCTAATGGTTGAGATCAATATGGACCAAATTATAAATTGTGTTTTAATTATTTGGACTGATTTAAAAATTGTAGGGGTAATAGTGTCTTTGTATATGTTTCAAATTAGGTAACTTCTCCTAAATTCTAGCGATTCACTCCTAAATTCTAGCGATTCAAATTTAAACTTATTCTAAAATTCGGACATTCTAAAAAATCCAGAAAATATGTAACTGCTACAAGAAATATATAACACTATACATCCATCATATAACACTATATAACACCATGTAACATTGTATAACACTATGTAGCACCATATAACACCATATAACACTATGTAACACTATATAACAATATATAACACTATACATCTATCATAGACATGCTATCAGAAAAATATACACTACAACGCTATATAACTCTAAAATAACACTATATAACCCCCTATAACACTATATAACACCATACATCCATCAAATAACACTATATAACACTATGGTGTTGTTTGTTTTTGCAGACAAAAATTGTCTGCAAGCTGATTTCATATGTTTTCATGTCTGCAACTGAAGATGTTGTCTGAAGCTCTTCAAGCTGAAAATATAAGACTGTTTGTTTTTATAAATTGATACCGTCTGTACAAACTACATGAACTTTGTTTTATTTTCCAAATCAAAACATCCTAAACCAATTACCTCAACTACACATTCCAATCGATAAAAAAAAGTGAAATACAATTCTAAGATCCCACAAAATCGATAATAAAAAGTGAAATAAAATCCAAGATCACACCGGAACGAAATGGAAAAAGATGAACCGCAACCATGTGTAATTCGTCAATATCAAAAAAGTAATAGAAGAGGAACTACTACTATGTGTAGTTCTAATCCAAAAAATGAAAAAGAATAATTTAAAAGAAATATGACTAACATGGACAAAAGAGGAACGCTCGAACAAAACCCAAAACAAACATTGAAATGGAGAAAGTGATTTTTAACAGAACCCAAGAACATGATGGAGCTAGCGTGGTTCTCCGGTCGACCGATAATGATGATGACATGATGATGATGATGATGATGACTATGATGATGATGATAATGATGATGATGATGATGACGACGACGACGGTGGTGGTGGCCGACTGAGGCGACGAGCGGCATCGGCGACCTTACAACAGTGGTGGTGGTCCAGTTTTGAGTGAGGAGAGTTTTTTTGTGAATATGAGAGAGGAGGGTTTTTTGTGAAGATGTTTGAAGAAAGGGTGTCATAGCTTTTTTTTAAGCTGAAAAAAACCATTTTCAGATCTGTTTTAAAAAAAGCAAGCAGTCTTCAAGGGTAACGTCTGCGCGCCTGCAGACATTAGCTCCCTTGAAGATGTTTGAAGAAAAAACAAACACCCCATATATAACACTATATAAAAATATATAACACTAAACAGTTCTGAACGAGATGACACAAATTCGTAGATTAATTCTTAATTTGTATTTCTATAATTAAGGGTGGTCGTTATGAAAGGTTATCAATTAATTAAATCAATAAGAAAATTACTTGTTTACCCTTTTCAATTAATTTAGATTTAGGACATTTGTCATCACCACAATATTTCCCACCCTTCTCACACTTTTAGATTAATGTACAAGATCCTCTACCGATAATAATTAGTGTTCAATTTTTTTTTATAAATTCATAATACTTTTTCTAAGTGGGGTGGTTGAAAATTTTCAAGGGATGCGGTCGAAATTTCTGGCGAAAATTAATACTAAAATTTATCTTTTCAAGGGTATCCTCTACCGATAATAATTAGTGTTCAAATTTTTTTTTTATAAATTCATAATACTTTTTCTAAGTGGGGCGGTTGAAAATTTTTAAGGGATGCGGTAGAAATTTCAGGCGAAAATTAACACTAAAATTTATTTTTTCAAGGGGTGCGCCCGCCCACCCATGCCTTGGGGTGGGTACACCCTTGGTGGGTTTCAGTGGTGGTGGTGCAGTGGAAGTTGTTTGTGGTTACATGATGGAGGTACGGTGGTGCAGCTAGGGTTTACAAGGTTGAAGGTGGAGAGGGGCTGTGGTGGTTGTGAATCAGTATGGGTTTCAGATCAGGGGTGACAATCGTTAGGGGTTTGTGGAGTTGTGGGTGGGGGTGTACGATAAAGGTATTTGGTGGTTATAGGTGGAGGGGTGACGGGGAAGGTTGCAGTTCAGATGAGTGGACCGGGTGGTGGTTAGCATTGGTGATGTGGGTGGAGGTGAGTGGTGGTTGTGGTGTGGTGATTGACGGGAGTGGTGGTGTGGATGTTTGGTGATGGTGTTGGATGGTGGTGATGGGGTTACGGATAGTGGTGTTTGTCAGTGAAAAGCGGTGTTTTCCGGTGGTTGTTGAGGGCGGTGGGTTTGGGTTGGGGGTATTCAATATTCATTCTTAGAGATAGAGAGAGAGAGAGAGAGAGCAGATTGTTGGATATGGTTAATGAAGGTGATAGTTGGGTTTGCCAAATGAGTCTCTGTGGTGAGATTCTAAAACTACCATCCTATTTAACATGGCAATAAGAGGGACATAGGAAGAACGGAGGGACAAACAATGATCCTGTTGTTGATCAGTTCTGTTTAAACATAATAGAAAACATGAATAACATACCTGTTACAGTAGACAGGCCAGCAGAGAATCCAGTCAGAGATGCAGCCATTGAGTTCGACATACTTGTCAGGATGATCTGGTTCCTCCTTAGGGTGTAAAGTTATGATGGTGATGAAACCGAAACTAGGGAGGGTTCGGTTATGGAGAGAGAGCCGTGAATGATGTTATGAGGGTTGTTTAATTGTCTAACTTGTGTAACCCTTAAACTCTTTAATAATCTCCTTATATATACACCCAAGAGGAACCTAATTAGCTAATAAGGGTAATATGGTCCATCAACAATTACCAACTAATTATTAATCTATACAATATTATAATACATGAGGGAAGGATTCCCAAAAGTTAAGAACTTCTTCCCCCATTATTTATAAATAAACCCCTAGAATGAGGGTAAAGTGATCTTTTAAACCATAATTATTTTTTAGTCCCTCAATCTATTACATTTAAATCCTTGACATTTAACATAATTATGGGTAATTAGTTACACTCCTCCCCCCTCTTTAATTCTTTAATGTATTCCTGCGATATCTTACAACCGTAATGTTTTAAAAAAATCCGAAGGTACCATGACGATCGGCACATTTTTTTAAACGTTTCGATAGTTGTCTTTTTTAGTTTCGATGTGCGTTCATAAAGTACAAATAGCCGATGCATAAATGTACAATTGATTAAAGCCAACATTTGTTTTCTACCCAAGCCAGCTTTGACCATTACCTAGCTACCGTACATTAACATTTGTTTTTTACCCAAGTTTTTTTATTTTGAACGACATTAATAAACTAAAATATTCCCTAATTTTACTTGTACAGAGTCAGTTCATTGTGGCATGTTTAATATAGTAAGTATAGATAAAACTCACAACAAAATTCCTATTAAACATGCCACAACAAACTAAACAGGATATGTGCATCTTATTTTAAAAACTTAAAACTCACAACAAACTTCCTAAATAAATGGATGACCAATCTAAAACTAAACCCTAATGGACTACTATAAATACATAGCAAACACTCACAATTCTACATTTCTATTGCTAAACAAATTTAAAATATGGAGCCAGTTCTGAATTCACTTGATGCGAAAAAACAAGCATGCGATATTGAAAAATCTAAGGTCGGTTCTATGATAAGTTTTGTTATATCGCAATAATGAATAATTGTTTTCTTTTATTTACTTTTATGTGAATACTAACTTATTTGATTTTTCAGATTCAACACACCAATTTAAACACCCCAATTATCGAACAAGCTTCTGTTAGTTTTTAAGTAATATTTTCGCTTATAATCTTTCATATTAACAAGTTCATTATATTATTATTTGGTGTTTTATTGTAGGATGATGGTGATAATAGTGTTGAAATTATTTCTTATGGTGCAATGTTCAGTCCATACAAGTCTAAGCTTCAACGTCAATTTAGTGAAGAGGTAATTTTAAAATTTATTTAATCTTTTTTAATTTTTTTATTCTATATTTGTTCTTTTTTAAAATTTATTTAATCATTTTTTAACTTTTTTATTAATTTTTTGTTTTTTAAGGATCGGAAGTATGAGAATCAAAAGAAAAGATCTAAGAGACTCTCTGAATGGAAATGGGTCGAGGTTATAAATTTAGATGATTCTGAGGACGATGAGAAAGAAGATGAATTAGATGATACTACTGATTCGAGCACAAACAAGAAAAACGGATAAAAAAGTAGAGATTTTAGATGAAATATATCAAGTGTTTTTATGTTTTTTTCATTTTCAGTTGTTTTTGTTTGATATAGACTATCCCATGAATAATAAAGTTTATTTTATATTTGAAGTTTATGTTTTGTGTTATTTTATTGCACTTATAATTTACATCTCGATTGAACTAATATACTTTAGTACTTAATCATGTTCGTATTATATAATTTACATGTTCGTACTTGATCATTTCCAAAGAGATAAATTCGATTACCAAGAATGGCCAAAACATGAAAACTACCTCTTGGTTTGGAGTAAATTCAAGATTGTATTTACAAAGCACACTAAACTTATTCAATTTAACAGTCATGTTTCACGAGGATTTCGTATATATCCATTAGTGCCTTCTATAAAAAAAACTGTTGGACGACACGAGATATGAAAAAATAATTATATAATATTATAGATTTTTCGAATAATTTGTATTTCTTAAATAAAAAGATAAAGTTAATAAAGATATAAACTTTTACATCCTATTTATTTATAAAAACTGTTTTATAAAAATATGATTTTTAAATATTTATAAAAATGAAATTTAACATTAGTTAAAGGTGTTTAAAACGTACCTACAAGTCACCTACTATTTTTTACTTTTTACTTTTTCAAAAACGAAAATTTTAAAATTAAAGTTTATTGGATGAGTATGATGTGGATATTTAAAAAAGTTATGGACTTTAAACAATAAAATTATAAACTTTATCATTTCACCAACAAAATAAACTTACTTTATAACGATAGCAACTTATTTTTTATTTTTTGTCATTTGTTTAGTATTTTTTATTAACAAACGAATCTTTACATGTTTAAAACAGTTTTTCTATATTTTATTTATTATTAATTTTTATAACAAAACAAAACTTTGATATTTAGTAGATAGAAGATAAACTATGTTCCAAAAATTTAAGAATTATTTAATACTAATTTACGGATTAGTAGATAGATAGTAAACTATATCCCAAAATTTTAGGAATTATTTAATACTAATTTACGATATCTAGTAGATAAATAGTAAACTATGTCCCAAAATTTTAGGAATTATAAGTCAACTAATAAAAAGAATAATTATTGCAGTTATTCTTGGATATCAATCTAATAATTTGCATTTTTTAATTAAAAAGTTAATAAAGTAATAAACTTTAAAGCTAAACTAAAAAACTGAACTTACTATGATATAAAGTTAATAAAAAAATTATTATTTTATAAACATTTTTTATAACAAGTAATATAAATAAAATACTCCAGAAATTTACAATCTTTACTAGATAAATTCTAAACTGGGTTCCAAATTTTTAGGAATTATAAGTTCAACTATATTGTTATAGATAATATTAGTCAGTTTTAAAATAATTATTTACCAACTTGACTAGATACATAGTAGTAGATTGTGTTGCATATTTTTAGGGATTATTAGTTAAAAGTAGACTCATATAGATAAGATTAGTTAGGAACTAAAAATTTGAACTTAGTATGATATAAAGTAAATAAAGATATAAACTCTTATCATCCTTTTTTATAAAAACAGTTTATGAAATCTTATAAAAATATAAATTTTTTATATTTGTAAAAACCCGAAATTTAACAATTTAAGTTAAAGCTCTAAAACGTACTTACGAGTCAAATACTATTTTTTATTTTTATAAAAACGAAAATTTTAAACTTAAAGTTTATTGGATGAGTACTATGTGGATATTTATAAAAAGTTATGAACTTTAAAGAATAAAATTATACTTTATAATTTAACCAATAAAATAAACAAACTTTACAATTATAACAACTTATCTTTTATTTTTTTGTCTTTTGATTATTAATTTTTATAAAAAAAAACAATATTTTTTGTCTTTTGGTTATTATTTTTTATAAAAGAACAAAACTTTTACATATGTGTAAACTTATGACATATATCCACCACAATAATGTTATCATAAATATTATACGAATAAGAAAACTACCAGAAACGAGTTTTGCAATGCAAAGTGTCGCCCTCGCCGCATCGCGCGGGCACCCTACTAGTAGGTTATTAATATATTTTGATCTATATAATATAAATGATTATAATGTCTACAAAATTAAATATTATAATAATAATATATTTAATCTCACACCTGTCACTAAATCACAAGAACGCAAGTTGCAGTTTAGAATATGAAGGTTGAGGTTTTCGTGCACTAGTGATAAGAGGTGACACTAGGGGATTGTATAATTTTTGTTCGTGTTTCTAACTTTTTAACCATAGAGGTAAAACGATTTCAAAATATATAACACCCAAAATATTTGCAAATTCATTCAGGACAAAAACATCAAAAGAATTATATAAGTAATTTATTAAGGTTAGATAGTAAAGTTTTACCTAGCAATTTCTCTTGTAGATTCATATTCCTCTTTTATTTGATTTAAATTTCACCAAAAGTAAAATAAGTTTTATATTGAGTTAATAAGAGATTTTTTTTCCTATAAAATTGGGTTTAAGAGTATACTGTAGATTTGGCAAACTCACCCTCAAACCTAAATCATAACCATAAATTATATGAGAGCCTTATTCATTTTCTTTAAGGAGTTTGAAACGGATTTCAAGAATTTTAAGACTGTTTTACACTTATAAAATTGGGGGCGATTGTTTAGGATAGAATTTCTATGGTCAGGATCCTGATGTGGTTTATCTGAGCCAGGATTCCGAAAAGGCTTAGGATCCTGAACTTATTTGTTACTAATTGACTATTTCTGTGATGGGGGATATAATGCAGGAATATTCTTTCATAACGGCTGCAAAAGACTTGGACCTGAATTGTCACGAAGTTAGTTGAAGAAGATAACGGAGAATGACGTTGGAAGCCAACAACGGTCGAAGACCAATTCTCTCAGGATCCCGGGAATCTCGGAGTTGTAGTTTAGATTCATTTTTTACTTGTATTATAAATGGACTTGATCTGATTGACCAGGACATATAACACACACTCGCTTCAAACACTGAATACTCTCACACACTCAGAAATCTCGATTGTAACACTTAGATCCGATCGATCAAGCCTCAACCTTCGCAATCATTTTCTTATTAATCTTAGTGGAGCTATGTAGTTTCCAGCTCTCGGGGTTTTTTGTGCCGGAGATCATCTTCCCCAAGAGGATCAAGGGTTTTTTTACCCGTGACAAATCGTTTGTGTTTATAATTGTTCTTTCATTTCATACCTGTTTCCCACAAATTCACACTTTTCTCAAGTAAAACCCATTTTCAGAACGGAGGGTCCTAATAACAAACCGATGATCCTCAATATAAACTATAACCATCTCACAAGCACCAAACGTCACTTTCACATTTTGGTTACTAAATTTACTTTATATATTTTTGACCAAAACATCACTCACATTATCACAAGCACCAAATGTAGGGGTGTTAAACGGGTCGTGTTCGTGGGTTGGCGGGTTCAACCCGACCCGAACCCGAAAATCGTATCATACATATGAACCCGAACACGACCCGAAGTTTCATGGGTTGACCCGAACACGACCTGTTTAACCCGATTTTTAAATTTTTTTTTCTGAAATTTATATATTAAAATTACAATTTACTTAAAAACACAAACATATATAATAATATCATATTTAAATTATAAAATCTATGTTAATTTCTCTTTTAAAGTTATAATCATAGCATAAAATACACACCCCATTTAATTTATAACATAAAAAATATTGTAAAAAATATAAAATAGTGTAAATGTGTTAAACGGGTCAACCCGCCAACCCGACCAGGTTGACCCGAACCCGACCCGTTAACCTAAATGGGTTTGCGGGTTCAACCCGAAATTGACCCGAACCCGTTTAGACAAAACCTAAACCCGTGAATTTCGTGTTAGGTTCGTGTCAGGTTTTCGGGTCGTGTCAGAAATTCACACCCCTAACCAAACGTCACTTTCACATTTTGGTTACTAAATTTACTTTATAGATTTTTGACCAAAACATCACTCACATTAAAAAAAGAATTAAATGTCATTTTAGTCTCTGTGGTTTGAGTCATTTTGTCAGTTTAGTTCAAAGATTTCATTTTTTGCCTGTGGGTCCAAAAAGGTTTCACCGTTGCCATTTTAGTCTACGGGGTTAACTTTATCTATTTTTTCTGTTAACGAGAAGGGTAATTCGGTCCGAATTGCCCTTCTCGTTAACAGAAAAAATCGATAAAGTTAACCCGGTGGACTAAAATGGCAACGGTGAAACCTTTTTGGACCCACAGACAAAAAATGAAACATTTGACCTAAACTGGCAAAATGACTCAACTAAAATGAAATTTAACTCTTAAAAAAAAGACAAAACTTGAGTCACCCACATATGACTCAAGAAATACAAATTTAAATAGTAAATTCTAGACTTGTAAATTAATATATAGGAAATATAAGATTTCCTATACGTACCTTATAATTCTTTTGTGGGTGGAAAAAAGAAAAAAAATACTAAAAACTGATTAAAAATGTAGTATTTAATTATATTGAGATCAATATAAGGAATGAGTTCTTTTTTCAATCTTTAAATTGACAAGGTAAATGTGTTATTCTATTAGATTATAAGGATATAGATAAGGAGTCGGATATGAATGCTATAAGTACTTTATCCGACGTTTATTTTTTTGGTGAGACACCAATTATCTACCTAAAACTGTTTATCTCTTTATTCAAAACTTGTTTACAGTGAAAATAGAGCCTCGTTGTTTACCTAAAAACGAGTTTTAAGTAGTGGTCTTCTCTTGGTAGATCAAGAACTTTCTTATTTAATAATTGTTTCGAACTAGTGTTTAACCCCGTGTTGCGGAACAAGGGTTGTAAAAATGTGCTAAGTATCCACCCGGGGCGCAGCGTGATGAATCAAGTTCCACGCATTTTACCACGTGAAACACTGCCGACGCCCCCGTTTTCCACGCATGGAGTTCAAAACGTGTTGCCATGATCACGCGAAAAATTTTGCTACCGTTGGAGATGATAGCCGTTGTATGTGACCGTTGGAAGGAGGAGTTTTATAAAATAAAAAAATAAAATAAAATAATTAAAAACCTTCTGTCCATTTTTTTACGCCGCGCATGAGGCTAGATGGCATTTTCCAGGGAGAGGCCCGATAGCATCGATTGTACACGAGGCTATCTTCTAGTGGATGGTATCTACCCATCATGGTCTGCTTTTGTGAAGGCTCCTTCATTTCCTGTCGAGCTTAAAGAAAAGACGTTCAAGAAGTTGCAAGAATCGGCAAGAAAGATGTTGAGAGGGCTTTTGGTGTTTTAAAGGGTAGATGGGGGATACTAAACCGACCGGTTCGTGCGATGAATAAAAACAATCCATAGTATAGTATATGCATGTGTCATATTGCACAATATGCTAATAAAAGAAGATGGACGTGCTATATCTCCAGATTGGGTGTCAGATCCTCCCACACAAGCTCCCGTTCCCGAAAATGTCCAACAAGACTTGCGCAATGAAGAAATTCACTTTCGGTTGATATATTATTCAGTTGAACTTGTAGGTTCTTTAGGTTTGTAATTTCCGGATTCGGACGAGGAGTAGATTTTCTTTATGTATCTTTTTATTTTTATATGTTTTTTTTAAGTTGTAACCTAAATATGTTTAGAAATATTGTTTTTTATTTAAATGAAATTTATAATTTATAATTTTATTGTTTTATTGTTAATTTATAATTTAAAAAAAAAAACCATCACTAGTGATGGGCACCCCTATTAAGTTACATCATTAGTGATGGGATGAAGCTCGATGACGTGACGAAACTTGATTGAGTGTTGTGAGTGATGAAAAATTATCACTAGTGGAGCGCCCCTACCCCTAATTGTTATATACTTGTGGGTAACTCTGTGTGTTGCGGAAGTTTTTTTTAGCAGTGTCTTATATGCTTTACAAATAAGGACACTTTCACATTGTTGACTACCGAACCAACATTAACCCACCCAAACTAATAACTGTTCTCTTTTTAACCAATGATCACGGTGACGCTTTGTAACCCAATCGTGAAGCTGAACCACACCGAATTTTGTTTGAATGGTTGTTACTAAACTATAGTACAGTTCATTATTTTGTGATTAATAAAAAAAATTAGGTTATATTATTATAATTAAAGAACTAAAAAAATATATAAGAACTAAGCAAGTAAGAATTATAATAGTAACTAATTTATAATATTAAAAAGCATATGATTAGCCAATGAGCTATAGTTTAATTCGTATTAGAAGAGAAATGAAGATTAGGATTTGAGGCCAGAGGTCTCAACTCTCAAGTTTGAATATGATTCTAACCGAGTTTTACGCCTTTTGCGGTCGCGGATGTATCAGGTCGCCTTCTGCAGGATTTATAAAATTTTCTAAACTAAATGTTATAAAGATTGAAAGTTGATAACTACTTTTTGATTGGTTATATAAAACAGCTGTCATTTTTTTAATTGCAAAATACGATTAAGGATTTATAATACTTTCAAGTTTCACCTAATTAAACACATCTCCTGCAATTCTGAGTGTTTCTGGAGACTAAAATCAACACTTACCTCCACTTCTTTTCTCCATTCACACACCATCAGACCTCAAAACTTGAAATTGTACTCATCCTCTTCTTCCCAAAAGAAGATATGTACACATGTAGTGATATAGTGTTACAATTACTTATCTTTACACCGATACAATGGTTACAATTACTTATCTTTACACTGATACAACAATTTAGAGAAGCTTTATAGGAGGCTTTTTTTTTTTACAAATTATAATTTCTTCTCACTCGTTAGTATCCGTTGTCTAAATGTATAACTCAGATGGCATCTAGGTGCTCGGATGTCGCCGATCTAAACATGCAGGGCGAAAACGACTAGCCAGAGATTGACAAAAATGTTGCCAGAACCCTAGCCACCATGGCGCCATAGTCAAGAGGCGGCGGCTAGGTGGTCAAATACCCTCAACAATCTCATTACAGCCATATAATCCATTTATGGCGCTTGCTATCGACGTCGAGTATTGTTTTGAAGCGGACCAATGACCTATTACACTGTCAAACCTTGTCACCGCCGGTCGGGTGTACAAACCACCACCACCACCAGTGTCTTCCACGCCTTCAAATTTTTCCCCGCCTTCAAATAGAGAACTGAATCGATGCACGCGCCTGGACGGTGTTGTTGCCTCCGTGGTGCCGCCGCGAAACCATCGTGGCTGGCCCCTCCCTTTTCACTCTCTCTCATCTCTACTTTGTCTCTCAAACGATCTCTTTCTGTTCCTCGTGTTTTCTATATCTCTCTTCCTTTTAATTTGAACAAAGTTGGTAAATGAACAAAGGCGGCTAGGATCTCATGGAGATAAGCAGGTAATGACGTGGTGCCGTGGTGGGACTGTGGGAGTAAATAAAGGCTTGTGGCAGTCTTGTAAATAAGATCCCAAAACTGACCATTCCCTATACTGCTCACAAGAACCTATGCTATGTACTAATGCGGTACTAATAGTAACAGTATTGTAGTGTCAGGTCTACCCTGTTTATTTGTTTCTCTTTACTTTTTAATAACTCCTTGTTCATGAATTGAACACTCATTACCTCTCTAAGTCCTCGTTTCGATGTAACCCCCCCTCCAACAATGTTAACATTCGTCCTTCATGGAACTTTAATTCATGATACACAATTTAATAGTAAATTTCTTTTTACAAGATGAGGCATGTGTCCAGGGGTCTGTTGAACCACAACTAGGGCTGTAAACGAACCAAACAAACACGAACAAGGCCATGTCCGTTCGTTAAGGAAATTAACATGTTCGCGAACTGTTCACGAACGCATACCGAACATAAGTTTATGTTCGTGTTCGATCGTTAAGAAAATTCAGTTGTTCACGAACAGTTCGTGAACACCGGTCTCGAACACAAACGAACGCAAGCAAATAAAAACGAACGCAAATGAACATTTAACTTGAAAATAAAAAAATAAAACATCATTATCCTTAAACATTGGATATAAGTAGTTAAATACACCACCAAACGATTAATCAAGTTTAACTAACTTAGACATAATTATCCCCAAAAATGCCTTAGAATGTTCAAATTTGAGTTAACTTAGAAAACAAAAAGGGTTTCAAGTTTTCAATATGTCTAGATAAAATGTTCATTATTATTTTTTTTTAATATAATCAAACGAACATAAACGAACGTAACCGAACATATTACTGAACGTTCACGAACACAGTCGAACAAACGGGACCTGTGTTCATGTTCGTTCGCTAAGCTAACCGAACGAAAATTTTTGTTCGTGTTCGTTCGTTAACTAATCGAACGAACATAAACTAACTTCCCG
This sequence comes from Helianthus annuus, assembly GCF_002127325.2. Taxonomy (NCBI): domain Eukaryota; kingdom Viridiplantae; phylum Streptophyta; class Magnoliopsida; order Asterales; family Asteraceae; genus Helianthus; species Helianthus annuus. The sequence goes on from NC_035437.2 coordinate 99,635,808, forward strand.
CCGAACGGTTCACGAACTGTTCGCTAAACGTCCGGTTCGTTTACAGCCCTGACCACAACCCACTTAATTTTCTATTAATACAGGCATAAAACTAAACTTTAACTGTTTTCTTATAATTTAAAACATCCGTTTAACTAACCGGTAAGTAGCTTAAGTGAATGTAAAACAAATATTCTATTGATTCCCCGGCTTGATTTTATTATTAAACATGAGGTACCCAAAATATAGATGTACATGCGCCTCAAGTGGCCTCCTCTACAATCCTTGCCTCAAGTAGCAAGAAGCGATGGAGCTTGCGCCTAGGTGCGCTTTTTAAAACCAAGCTCCCTGGTTAAAGAAAAAATTGTTCTGCCACACTTTTGAGTTTTGACACAACATCAGAATAAAAACTAAACTGAAGCCAGAACTAGGATAGGGTATCATGTATGAACACTTTTAATGCAGAAGTAGAATTAGTTCTGATTTAGGAGCTAATAAACAAAATATTTCCTACAGATTCTGTTCTATACGCTCATAGATAGTTAACCCACTTTATAAAAATAATATGAAGAACAAAATTCCTCCATACAAAACTAAACTATTCCAAAAAAGTAAACTTACCTTCACTCTTTGCTTAATTTCTTCACATCATTTCTGCTGCGAATTATCATTAGTTCCTGTCGATTCTTGAATGAGATCCAACGGGGTAGCTGCGGGATCGAGCTCGAGGCAATCTTTTGGAGAATTATGGGCCTCTGAGCCCGTCAACAGGTACATAGGGACTTGATGTGAGAATCGAAACATTTCTTCTTTGGGAATCACTTTCACTTCAGTTTGTGGATGAAAGACGGTCCTAAATCCAGCAAACTTGATAAGAGGGCTAACGGGAACGCCTTGTTCTTCATTGTAGTCTTCAAGAACCTGTACCATGTCATATTTATGAATCACATCATCTGGTATACTCTCATTCCAGTCTCGGGACCAGTTTCTATAAAGGGCCCACACTTGCCCTTTTCTTGGGAGAATTATAACAGTTCCGCGTGGAGATCTTTTCCACTCGACTTTTTGAGAGAATGAATTTAAAGACGTGTTGACTTCATGCCTCCCGATTCTGAATTCCCCTAACGTCTTGCGGAAGCCGTAACCCAACCAGTCAAACGAGCCAAATTCTGCGGTGGTTTTTGAGTTTAGCCAGCTGATTTTCATCTTAAGTGGCTTACGTGAAAGCACCTTGTGGATTAACGCATAGAAGCGCGGCATTCCATCATCGTCATCGTAAGCAGACCAAACTTGGTTATCTTCAAATGAATTTTCCGTTCGATCCAGGTCAAAATCATGAAAATCAGGATCAGGAACAGTCATTGCAACTTGTTCTTCTTCTTCTTCTTCTTGCTGATCTGGTGTTTGGCTATTTTGACTTACCTTGTTTTCCTTTGACTTTTCCATAGAATCCCATTCTTTTAACTTTTTGCGAATCTCAGCTCGAGCCCTTCTCATCAGCATGTGCTTCGTTTCAAAAGGACTCAATTCTCTCCTACTTCTATTTACAAAATTATTAAAAATATTTCCTGTTGACATGATTTTAACACCAGAAGACCGACTTCCATCATCGACTTTGTTCTTTTTTGAGGGCCACCCAGAATACAATTCTTCACGTTCTCTTTTCAGCCTGTCGTTGACTTGCTTAACAACACTTGCTGCTTTCGTGGCAATGGACGGGTCAGTGCTAAGTCCAGAGGGAGGTGGTCCCGGATTCTGATGTCGTTGGGGAACGGTTGAATTTGGAAGGTTAGAGGGTGGTGGCATTTCTTTGGCTACAAAACACTGATTACAATTGGGACAACGAAGGATTTCATCAAGGTATTTATTAAGATACTCGTAATGCATCTTGCATCCATGACAGATGGTCCAAAACGTATCCGTCCTACGAGAAACAACTTGCGGTGCAGCAGCAGCGGCTGGAGGGCGGACCACTGGCGGATTATATCTAGGAACAGGATGATTCCGGCTGCTGCTTGGCTTTGTAGTAGCTCGTTTTGCGACTCCATTGGCAGCTGCTGGTGGGCTGCCACTTTGAGAGGGACCGTTTGCTTGAAGCCCTCTCCTACACTTTTGGTTATAAGCTAACCGCTGAGCTTTATCAGACAACAAACTCCATGCTTCTGAAAGAAGTTTGAACGCACCATCTGCACCCACTGACTTGTTTTTATCAGGGTGTAACATGAGAGCCAACTTTCTATAATGTCTTTTAATTGTTTCATCATCATCATTTGGGTTTGCACCAAGAATCCCATACCAATCCATTTCTTCGCTTATAATATTCTCCGAGGCAATATACACATCAAGAGTGGTTAACATTTGAGTCACACCATCAAGCCCAGGATACAGAGTTTGGGCCTTGAGGATAAATTTCTTGGCCCCAACATAATCTTTATCCGATAATTTCTTCTCAGCAATTGTTTTTGCCCTAATCGCCTCGTCTTTATTGCATTCCATGTGTTTCAATCGTAACTTTCAAAGTATTGATGGTGCTAAAAGTAAAAGTCTTTCTCTTTGTGACACAATTGGTGGGTGAAATCAGTCAAAGTACCTGAGGTAGAGCCAAAATAACACACTGTATGTATTTAGAAGGGGCATGACATTGAAGTACCATGATATCCAAAAAAGAAAAGAGCACCTATACAATGAAAGAAATAATGACACAAATCTACTATCGGCAGGCATGATATACATGGTTAATTGAAGACATTGTGGCATGTTATAGTACGTTTGTAAATGCTTTTCTTTTTATAGAAGAAATGAAGATGGAATGAGCATCTCTTCTATTAGGTATCCAAGATTCCACAAGCAAGCAGTTACATCACAAAGAGATAACTCTAACTCAGCCTTGATAATGTAATCACTAACTTCATACCAAACTCATACACAAACACAAGATATACAATACCAAATTATGGAATGAGATGACATGATTCGGTTATCTAATTTTTTTTTCATTCCAATCAACAGGGCAAATTACATAAGGATAGCAGGTAGACGGGCAACAAACTGATCAAAATTTTGTATCTAATTTTACAAATAATTCCATCCCTTAATAAAGCTACAAAACTAGTTATTTGTCCATTAAACAGTTTTCGATCCAATCCATGCTCAGATAACTAAATCACTCAACATTGAAACAATTTTAAACACCAACATGTAACGAGTAATCCAAATCTTAAGCCGGTAGCAGCGCCACGGGTGTGTATAGCTGCATCGTGCCTTTTTGTCAACAATTCAATTCAAATTTTGGATCAAAGTAAAAACCAGACCGAGAACTACCACATAACTCCAACAATCCCAAATTAATTGTCATCAACATTAAAATGAGATTCAAACAACAATCACGGAACATAACCTAAAAAGTCTAGAGCAAATCATAACAATGAACTAGGAATCAAAGCAGCAAACACATATGAAAACCCCAAAAGAGCGTAACTGAACCCTAGATTCAAAATTGGCGAAATGTAAGTGAAATCTGGAAGAAACAAAAGAGAAAATTACCTGTTAACATGCGAGAGATATGAATCAGCATACGATTTGATTACTGTTTGACCTTTGTGATTTTTCCACCAGGAGAGAATTGGACCGAAGCAAAGGTTTGGTCAAAAACCCCCTCGGAGAATATGAAATGCCTTTTTAAATTAGATATCTTCTTTTTCTAATATAGAGAGGCTAGGGATGGGGTTGATCTAGTTTCTTAGTGAACCCTAGCTTAACTAAACTTTAACTAGGGTTAGTTTTTTAACCATGGTTGAGTTTTAGTGAACCCTAGCTCAACTAACTTTAACTAGGGTAAGTTTTTTTTAACCATGGTTGAGTAAGGTTTCTATTCTAAGACCATTCACACTAAACACATAAGCTGTCATGTCATAAAAACACTCGATCTTTAAAAACACCAAAAACCAACCTAACAAGAAAACATAAAAACCCTAAAACAATGTTATCACATCATCATCAAAACCCACATTTTTATACAAAATTCTTATTTCAAATACTAAACCAACCCTCAAGGCCCCACCCTCTACCACATCTTTCATTTTACCCATATTTCATTTAGGGTATGTGTAGCTTATGTCCTCGTCCTGGTGTGTATGTCGCGTTAAATGGATTACGTTTAAGCATCGATTATCGAATTGCTTTCAAAAGAAAAAGTTTTTGAAGGCCCGAAATTTTGCACAAGGGTTACAGAAAAGATACAAGAAGTTAGGCAATGAAAGCCATTACAAGATTACCTACACTTGGTATATTAACCATGGAATGGTTCAAGCGAACCAACCAAAGCCATGTACGGTTTTAATTAACTTCTTGAATCAATGACTGACTCTGTGGTGAAGAATAGTGTAGAAAGGGAAGAACCTTGAGAGGATCTTCCCTGGAAGTGTGTGGAATCGGAAGAACAAGTGTTGAGTGAAATTGGCTTGTTGAAATGTAGGGTTGGAAGCCTGTATTTATAGCCCAAAATTTGACCGACGCACGACCGCACATCCTAAACGTATGGTTGTGCCACAGTCCTTTTGACGTCCGTGCGTGTTTATATATTTTTAAGATATATTTTAGTCTTTTTTACTCGCCAATTCAAGTGTTAAATTGATAAATCGCGATATAATACTGTCACTCTACACACACGTTAGGGCAAGTGCACCCACCGCGGACGTAATATAGTGATGGCAAGATACCGAGGTGGTCCAAGGACACAAGAGCTTTTAATACCGGCTTATCGGTAACGTCTAATCTAACCAAATTTTTGATGAAAAGCTTTTAAAGCTATAAAAAGATAAACTAAAAAGCAAAAATAAGATAAGGAAAAACAGATAAACAAGAAGGAATCACTTGGTTTCAACTCCTCTTTTATGTATCCTTTAATGATTTCCGCACTTTGGGCATTTTAAGAGATTATCTTTAAGTTATAGTAGTAGGTCCCCTTCCAGGCAGCGTTACCCTCAACATATTGGTCTGAGTCAGCAGGGATACAGTCCCGCAAGGTCGGATTATTGAAAGATAATTAAATAAGTTATTAATACGAAATGTGGTAGGCCAGCGTTACCCTCAACCCTTTGGTCTGAGTCAGCAATGATACAGTCCTCGCGGGGTTAGCTTAAAGTTTTAATAGTAGTTTATAGATAAGGGGTTTAAGTGGTTTCATTAATAGTAGTCAATAATAATTAATGAATGAATATCAATTCTTAAAATATTTTAGTATTAAAACATTATTTATATTGATATTCACATATTTTATTATAAATATCAGTAATATTATGATATTTGACATATATACTTTTTTTCAAAAACTAATTTCTTTATAATTTATTATGCTCGAGTAGTCTCCGCCTAGGTTGAGTACTCACAACTTCCAAGTTGACCGTGTAACACCCCAACTCGAATTGGGCTGACGTGTCACTTATACAGTAACCAAAATCAAACATAATTTCATTAAAACTTTAATCATTACAAATTTTAAAATAAGTTTTAAAGTCACAATATAAAATGTATAAAAATCTTGTGAGTCTTTTATTCTCTTGAGCCCTTTTTTTCCAAGTGTCTCCAACCTGTAACCTAACGTCCTTAAATGACATATGCACGTCTGAGTAACTCAGTATAACAAAAGCTATACAACAAACAATCCCTAATATATATATATATATATATATATATATATACAGAGAGATAGAGAAATTGTATCGTACAATTCGCCTTAACGTACATTACGTACGCGAGTATAAATCGCATGTTATAAAAAAGTGCGCTCATGAATCTGGGAAATCGCATGGGGGATGAAATCACATGCTGTGTTTTATGGGGTGAAATCTCATGGGAGAGATGAAATCGCATGGGGGATGAAATCGCATGGGGCGAAATCGCATGGGGGATGAAGATCTGACGGTTAGGGTTGTCACACCCCAACAGATGGCGGAAACATCGGGGTGGGACGAACAAATCGCTCAAAGTATCATAACGCTATTTGTGTCAATATAGATTAATCAAAAATTTTCATAGTAATAACTAAACTGTCATACAAACCAAAACAGAGTCTAAATTGTATCAGACATCATCAAAATTCAAACATTGTTCAAAATATTGTTTTTCTAAGGTGTGTATCTAAAGTCACCCTAGCTTGATTCTTCAACGTCTAAACTATCAACCTGCAACATGTATTAAAATAAAATCAACAAAAATGTTGGCGAGTATACAAGTTTAATACATAGCATAAATAGTTTAAAATGTGAATTCCTCATATCCAACATGAATAACATATTACAAGTTTCAACATGCTAAGCCAGCGTAATCAATATGTTAACCTAAGTTTCCAACGCGTTAACTGGCCTTTCCTACATCGTCGCCACGAAGAGGGGGGTAAAAGAATCAAACTTAACAATACCCCACGACTCAAGGGCGGTGCGTTAATCCTATAGCGCTATAATTGTCAAGGTAGGCTAAACATAAGATTCAACATTCACGTAGCACATAAGACTCACAAGTATCACAGGCATCATGTTTTCAGGTTTAATAGTGGACATAGTATGTTTATAAACAAGTTTCAAGTGTCGTGTGTTTATATAGAATACATGTTGCATTCCAAAGTGTTTAAAACAAAAAGGGATCGAGTATACTCACAATGCGTGCTTAGAGCCTAGACACATTCGGGTTGGATCAAAGGGAGCGCTAGATCAGCCTGCATGCGGGAATAGAGCATAAGTCCTCTAAGTGCTGACCCGGTCGGGAATAGGGTGTCGAATAGTGCAAAAACGAGTTAAGTGTTCAACAGACTATCCGAACGGATGATCATTCAGTTACTCTGTGGTTGTTTGTGAACTGTTAAAATTTTCGAAGTTTTGATTAAAGTGTTCTAACAAAAACAACGATTATTATCATGGTCAGATCATGTAACACCCCGTGTTTTCGAATGTCAAAGTCAAAGTCAAAGTCCAAGTCAACTTTGACTTTCTCTGACTGTAGATAGTCGATTTTGTGTTTTAGTTGTATTATGTGGAGTAAGTGTTGTAATCAGCAAGAATCGAAGTAATCGAACGTGTTTTAATGCGAACCGATCTACGACTGTGAATGATAGGAAGTAACAATGCGATAAAGTTAACCTAATCAGCAATCAAACCGATCTAACAATCAATCGAACTCGAGACTCGAATTATGCGGATGGTGGTATTGCTATACGTGTGTGTGTGCCTTATATGTGTTAATTGTGCGTGTTTACTTTATGTTTGGTGTGGTATTCAAGCAATCAAATCGGAAATCGAATCGAAACTCGAAAGGCAATCAAACTCAAATCGAAACCAACATCGAAACGTGACTTATAGAAGATTGTATGTTAGATATAGTGGTTGGGATTAAAAGTAATTTGACTAGGAACTCTATCGAAATCATATCATCATACGTCGGAATCGAAACGTCGAAAATCGTCGCAAAATACTCGAAGCACGTGGCGGATCGAACAGGAAGCATCCTGATCGAACAGGCCAGCCGATCGGCTAGCACCTTGCCAGCCGATCGAGCTGCCCACTCGATCGGAGTTCCCAGCCGATCGGCTGCCACTTTTCCTCTTTTGGAAGCCTATAAATAGGGCTGTCATTGTCATACTTTCCATTTTTGGAAAGCTCTAACCGAACCAGCTATCTTCTTCACCTTTTCTCAGATTTCTCTCAATCCCGGTAAGTTTTCACTCTAATTCTTGTACGATCTTGATCATTACTTGATTCTACACCTTTCTATCTTTCAAAACTTGGATTCTAACCGTGAAATCATCAAGATCTAAGTGTTCTTGGGTGATGTCATCATGGTGTTCTTGAAGAACATCATGTTTTGGCCTCATTCCACTATGATTAGCTTAGATCTAACCGATTTCCACATAAACAAGTTAAGATCCATCATAGATCTAAACGTTTTCATGATGTGAAGGATTGAAAGAAGGATTTCCAACTTTCTTTCAACTCTTTTACACTCAATGCTTCCAAATCAATAGAAACGAAGCTTGAACCGGCTAACCAATCCTTCTAACAGTTAAGGGGTTCAAGATTCGGATTCTATATACAAGGTTAACCCGATATCGGTTAAACTCTAAACCGACATTCCAAACCGTCAACCGGCCGGACTTGGGTGATTCCTGTTCGAGCCAAGGGAACAGGTGGGAACGAAGGTTATCATAGTTCAACACGTTGTCAAGACACCTTGAAAGAATGACAAATAAACAAACAACCAAGTGTTAGACGAAAGGCCGACCAGGTCAGAAATGCTGGCCGAACGGCTAGGCTGTCGAACAGCCCAGCCGATCGGACATGCCAGCCGATCGACCGGGCCAGCCGATCGGCTAGCACATGGTCCCACACTCCCAAACTTTTGAAGTATAGTATTGACGAAGTAATGTTCAATCGAATGGGTCACTCGATGGATAAACATTACTGTTCGGATCATGAGATACTATGCTTCAACACTTAATCGTTTTCACAACTTGTTCGTAGTAGGGAATGCCAGCCGATCGAACAGACTATTCGATCGAGTGACATTCAGTTGAGGACTAAACCTGAAGCTCCTGGCCGATCGAGTGAGCTAGCCGATCGAGTGAGCTAGCCGATCGAGCGAACCGCTCGATCGACCGACTTGAAAGGTAGGAACACTTCAGTGTTCTCAAATGCTGCAACAAAAACTTCCAAAGTTCAAATCCTCTAACACAAACACACCAGAGGAAGAAACAATCCACTCGAATGGTCCAGCCGATCGAGCCAACCGGCCGATCGAACAGGACTGTCCAATCGGATATACCAGCCGATCGAACAGGCCGTTCGATCGAACCTGCCGTTCGATCGACCAGCCCATTCGATCCACCCATACTTGTTTACTTTTCCGCGTTACTTATCGTTATGCTATCGAACTATTCAGGCTAATCTTACTCTCAGCGCTCCCTTCAATCCACAATCAATCACTGTGAGTATACTCGAACCCTTTTTGCTTTAGCACTTTTGGGTGTTACATACGTTACCTATCAAAATCACAAACGAACATGTCACACCCCCAAAATCCCACACGCGGAGTACCACCGCTTGGGAGCGTGACATGACCAGGATCAAGCCATCAATCATATCAAACATAGCATTTAATAATAATAAAAGTTACTAAAGTAGTTCATCATGACATGATCGATGTTTCAAAACCAAGCATTGTTTAAGTAGCGGAAGCATTGTTGTAAACCCAAGTTAAAAATACTGAAATGTCATAAGTGTCCAACGAAGTAATACGATCCTTGTCCACAACGACCGGCTCCTCTTTGTGCAAGCTCCAAGTACCTAACGATCTGCAAGGCATGTAACAGAATGATCAACAAACTAGTTGAGCGAGTTCACAGTAAGTAAGTGCGTAACAGTAAGTAACGGGTGGCTCTACTGGGCCGATAGTAAGTTGTATAGGTGGGGGCTTCCCATGTTATGTGACCACTAGACTATTCGTATCAACTACTCGTATCATCCCTGTTCTTCTTCCGAGAACAGTAGCGCGTATGGGGTGTACGTAGGTCTTACGCACGTATCCTTCACAACCGAGGATAGGAGACGCGGGGGTGTACATGGGTTTCACGTACGTATCCTTTGTACCGAGGATAGAAGTAAGTAATGCGTACACGTAGGTTTTATGTGCGTGCCTGACATCCGAGGCAGTGATTGGCATATGACCACGTAGGTGTTATCCTAACCTACGGAACCGTCCTGACATCCGAGGATCATGGTAGGTGATAGTCTAGGAAAAGCATATGTACGTTCTTAGTCAATTGTAACCTTTACCCCATTCCCACGACCCGGGAATCCCATGCCTTAGTAGGAGTGTGAACTCACCTGGGTTTGCTCGGCAGACAGTAAAATGCTCAAGTATACAAGTAAGGGATCAACCACGTCCTATCATGGTTACTTATGCAAGTTAGGTTCGTATAAAGCACGTGGGTTTCTAACACGTATTGATCATGGCAATTCACACATATTTCATAGCAGTCCAAAAACAATCAGTTGAACAGAATCCAAGTGTTCGGCCCAAACAGATAAGCAGTCCAATAACATAACAGTCATAAGATTGGGCCCGTGACAGTGTAGGCCCAAAATAGTGTACGTGCAGCTAGTCTCGAGTCGCAACCGGCGATCTCGAGTCGCAACCGGGATTACGAGTCACAACAGCTGATTACGAGTCGCAACAGGAGGTTGCGAGTCGCAATGGTGATTTCGGCTCATCATGGTCCGGTTACGAGTCGCAACGGGACTCGCAACCATGGTCTCGGCTTGTGCTGTTGTGGTCTCGAGTGGGGTTCCGACTCGCAATGAGTGATACCGAGTAGCAACCGTGTGTGTAACTGGTTTCCATAATTCCTGCAACCATCTTTCCGTGATTCTAGCAAACAACTTAGCAGTTTCACAATTCAGATCAAACTTAGTAATTAGCAGATTTTTATATTCAACGTGTTCCTCTTTAAACAAATGCATAACAGTATCAAGAATAAACAATCGGATCATAATCAAACATATAGCAATCGGTTGGTTTTAAATCTTGCAACCCTATCATGCATCCTAACCGATTAACACATACATGCAACCAATTTACAATCAACATCACGAATCACTGTTAGGCTTCTATCATACAACCCGGTTTGTGTGAACATACATAAGAGCCGATTTACATACAAGCAGATTGGTTATGATAACCTAGGTCACTTAATCAATTTAACTCATCCGATTACAATCATATGGTGAACAAACGATTTGCAAGGACACAACCTAAACCACATAAATCGTACAAGAACATAATCAATCATACTAACCGGTTACAAGTAAAGGAGTGTGATCCGAATGGGAAGTTGGTTCTTGTGCCGTCGGTTTCCAAGCAACGAGAGGGAGAGAGGGAGCTTGTGTGTGTTGTTGTTTTGTGGTTGCAAAGATTGTAAAAAAACTAAAACCCTAAGATGTGTATGTGTACATATACGTAGAGTAGAGTGGGCCGAAGCCCCTCACTTGGGCCATGGTCTCGAGTCAAAGAGTGTGGGCCGCAAAAGTTGTGAGCTTCAATCTAATGTTCGGTTCACAAAACATAACATCTTAGACACGTAACACGTAACATTCATATAAATTAAATCTCGTAAAGCATAACATATTCACATACGGTTCACAAAGTAGGTCTAGAATTCGAGTTGTCACATTATCCCCAACTAATTGGAAATTTCGTCCCGAAATTTGGTATGCACTCACTGAGGAAGCTAGGTAAGTTATAGCGTTCACTGGTTTTCCTGGGGTGTCACATCCTCCCCCCGTTGATCTGGAATTTCGTCCCGAAATTCCGAAGTAGTAGCTTCAGCCTCAGTAGTGGTAGCATTGGTTTCGAATAACTGGGGGTACTTTTCTGTCATCCTGTCTTCGCGTTCCCAGGTGTACTCTGGGCTACGTTTGGAGTTCCAACGAACTCGAACAAGAGGGATTCTCTTGTTTTTGAGGACCTTCACATCCCGGTCCGTGATTTCTACTGGTTCCTCGACGAACTGCAACCGCTCGTCGATAGTGAGTTCCTTAAAAGGAATGATGAGGGTTTCATCCGATAAGCACTTCTTTAGGTTCGACACATGAAAGACATTGTGAACTGCTCCGAGTTCAGCTGGTAGGTTCAACTTGTAGGCTACCTTGCCAATCTTTTCTAAGATTTCGAATGGTCCGACGTACCGCGGATTCAGTTTGCCCCTTTTGCCAAAACGTACCACACCCTTCCAGGGTGAGACTTTCAATAATACCCGGTCCCCGACCTGAAATTCCAAAGGCTTTCTACGCTTGTCCGCGTAAGCTTTCTGACGGTCGCGTGCTGCCGCCATGCGTTGTCGTATCTGTGCTATCTTTTCTGTGGTGTCCACTACAATCTCTGGACCCGTAATTTGACTATCCCCCACCTCTGCCCAACAGAGAGGTGACCGGCATTTACGTCCGTACAATGCCTCGAATGGAGCGGCTTGAATGCTGGTATGGTAACTGTTATTGTATGAAAACTCCACCAATGGGAGGTGTTTTTCCCAGCCGTTGCCGAAATCGATAACGCATGCCCTAAGCATGTCTTCAAGTGTTTGAATCGTTCGCTCAGACTGCCCATCCGTCTGAGGATGATATGCTGTGCTCATGTCTAATCGTGAGCCGAAAGATTTATGCATTGCTTGCCATAGCTCTGACGTGAATCGTGCATCACGATCCGAAATAATAGAGATGGGCACTCCGTGCCTCGAAACAACTTCTTTAAGATAGACGTCTGCGAGAGTGGAGAACTTGTCCGTTTCCTTAATCGGTAGGAAGTGTGCAGACTTGGTGAGTCGATCAACTATGACCCATATTGTATCGTTCCCACGCTGAGATCTAGGTAAGCCTGTAACAAAATCCATGGAAATTTCTTCCCATTTCCATTGTGGTATCTTAGGCTGCTGAAGTAGACCAGCTGGCTTCTGATATTCAACCTTGACTCTCGCACAGGTCAAACATTTTCCAACGTACGTAGCGATGTGGGCCTTCATGCTAGGCCACCAATAGGTTGCTTTAATGTCGTGGTACATTTTATCTGACCCTGGATGTACCGAGTAGCGAGACTTGTGAGCTTCATCCATTACAAGTTCGCGTAAACCGCCATAGAGAGGGACCCAAATCCGGCCCGTTACGTAGTAGGCGCCGTCTTCCTTTTGTTCCATTTGTTGTCGTGAGCCGCGTAAGGCTTCAGCCTTGACGTTTTCGGGCTTCAATGCTTCTATCTGAGCATTTCGTATCTGTGCTGGAAGGTTAGACTGAATCGTAAGCTGTAGCGCTCGCACGCGCTTCGGTAAGGTGTCCTTTCGACTTAGAGCGTTAGCCACCACATTGGCTTTGCCTGGATGGTACTTGATGGCGCATTCGTAGTCGTTAAGTAACTCGACCCATCGTCGTTGACGCATGTTCAAATCCTTCTGCTTAAGAATATGCTCGAGACTCCTGTGATCGGTGTATATCGTGCACCTGGTACCGTACAGGTAGTGTCGCCATATCTTAAGCGCGAAAACAACAGCTCCCAGCTCTAAGTCGTGCGTCGTGTAGTTCCGTTCATGAATCTTTAGTTGACGAGAAGCGTAGGCTATCACTTTATCACGTTGCATCAACACACATCCAAGACCCTGGATGGATGCATCACAATATACTACGAAGTCTTCTGTGCCCTCTGGCAATGAAAGAATAGGTGCGCTGCAAAGCCTATCCTTTAGATACTGAAAAGCAGTTTCCTGCGTGTTGCCCCAACGGTAGGTGACACCCTTCTGTGTCAGTAGTGTAAGTGGTTGCGCGATCCTTGAAAAGTCTTTGATGAATCGCCGATAATAACCAGCCAAACCCAAGAATTGGCGTATTTCTGTTGGTGTGCGTGGCGCAGGCCAGTTTCTGATTGAGTCTACCTTGGATGGATCGACGTGAATCCCATCCTTGTTTACCACGTGGCCTAAGAAGTGGACTTCACGAAGCCAGAAGTCGCATTTAGAAAGCTTAGCGTACAGCTGTTCCTTTCGAAGGAGTTCCAAAATAAGGCGTAGGTGTCGCTCGTGTTCCTCCTGACTCTTGGAGTAAATCAGGATGTCGTCGATGAAAACAATGACGAACTTGTCGAGATAGGGTTTGCACACCCTGTTCATAAGATCCATAAATACTGCAGGTGCGTTCGTAAGTCCGAACGGCATAACCAAGAACTCGTAGTGACCATAACGAGTTCTGAATGCTGTCTTAGAGACGTCCTCCTCGCGGACTCTCAGTTGATGATATCCTGACCGTAGGTCGATCTTGGAATAGTAACACGACCCTTGCAACTGGTCGAATAAGTCGTCTATGCGTGGAAGAGGATAACGGTTCTTCACCGTCACCTTGTTCAGTTCCCTGTAGTCTATACACATCCTGAAAGTGCCATCCTTTTTCTTCACGAATAACACTGGAGCTCCCCAAGGCGATGAGCTTGGACGAATAAAACCCTTTTCTAAGAGCTCTTGCAGCTGTTTCGACAGTTCTTCCAACTCTGATGGGGCTAAACGATACGGTGCGCGGGCTATTGGTGCTGCTCCAGGAGCTAACTCAATCTGAAACTCGACTTGGCGATGAGGCGGTAAACCAGGTAAATCTTCAGGAAACACTTGAGGGAAGTCACGTACGACTGGTATATCCTCCAATTTCTTTTCCTTTACTGATGCGTCTGAAACAAGAGCCAAAATGGCTGTGTGACCTTTACGTAAGCACTTCTGAGCCTTCAAGAATGAGATGATGCCAACCACAGCACCACTCTTGTCGCCCTGGACTTCGAGAGGTTCTTGACCAGAACGTGGAATACGAATGATCTTCTCACTGCATAAGATTTCTGCCTGGTGTTGGGATAACCAATCCATCCCAATCACGACGTCGAAACTTCCCAAAACTATGGGAATGAGATCAATAGAGAAGGCTTGACCAGCTAGGATAAGATTACAACCCTGTACTACGTGCGTGGCTTCTAGACTTTTACCGTTAGCTAACTCTACTACATGTTTGGTGGGTAAAAGTGTTGGTGCACGTTTTAGCAGTTGACACATTTTCACAGACATATAGCTTGTATCCGCACCCGAATCAAACAAAACAGTAACGTAAATATTGTCGAGGAGAAACTTACCCATAACAACGTTGGGATCGTTCACTGCGTCGCCTCGACCTAGCACAAAAGCACGACCCCGAGCTTCATTGACGTTGTTATTTCCTCCGTTGTTGTTGTTGCCGTTGCCCTGGTTGTTGTTGTTGTTCTGGTTCCTGTTGAGCTGTGGGCAGTGTCTCTTGATGTGGCCTTCAGCACCACAATTGTAGCATCCCTTGTTGCCCTGTTGTTGGTTAGGCTGAGCGTGAGGCTGCTGCTGATTTTGGTTCACAGGACGAAGGCTTCTACAGTCTTTGGCCTCGTGACCCATCTTGAGGCATCTTTGGCAACGACCCTTGGTACACTGGCCGTTGTGGTGCCTGTTGCAGTTGTTGCACTTTGGAAGATTTCCACGATATCCACCCTGCCTGTGGCTACCTGACGACTGCTGGTTAGGGCTTTGATAGTTGTCAGTCTTTCGCTGCTGATTCTGGGACTGAACCGAAACTGATGCTTTGCTTGAATCCCCCTCCCATTTCCTCTTGTTGTCACTGAGGGTAACGGGAGTAGCTGAAGGAGTGACTGTAGCAGTAGCGCTGACTCGCTTAGGCAGTTTATTCTGATCCACTGCCTGATCGGTGATACGGTGAGCGAGACGCTGGATTTCCTGGATGTTGTCGAGGTTAGCCGAAGTAACATGGCTCTGGATTTCTGGTGCCAATCCCTTGAGATACATCTCGATACGCTTGTATGGAGGGTCTACCATAGTTGGACACAGCACGGCCAGCTCGTTTGACCGCTTGGTATACGCTTCAATCTCCGACCCAACCATTTTCAGATTATACAGCTCGTCTTCTAGCTTGTGAGTATCTTCACGCGTACAATACTCTCTCTTGATAAGTTCCTTAAAATCGTTCCAGGGTGTGGCGTTAGCAGCTGCCAACCCCAGAATTTGCACCTGCGCGTTCCACCAGGTTAGCGCGATTCCTTCTAAAGTGCCGGTGGCGTATTTCACTCTGCGTGCCTCAGGGCATTCACACATTTCGAATACTGATTCTAGCTTCTCGAACCAGTGGAGGAGTCCAACCGCTCCTTCTGTGCCGCTGAACGTGCCGGGACGGCAGTCCATAAAGTTCTTGAAAGTGCAGACAGGCTGCTGCGCGTGTTGACCTATTGTGTACGAATAGGACGAAGTTAAATACGAGAGTTAATGTAGGATCTAGAGATCCTAGTGTGTGCCTATACTGCAGGATATACTACCTGCTTGAGCTGCTGCAACTGCCGCAGCAACTTGGGCTTGAACAAGAGCCTCTAACTGGGCTTGTGTCATGTTAATTCTTCCAGCCATTGATCTTCATGTCAAAGGCGAAATAGGTGAGAAAAGTTCGCGAATAGTGCGATGACAGAAAAGTGTAAGCACGTAAGGGTCTTTAAGCAATAGCAAATAGTGAGCATTGTAGTCTAAGCATACCACGAGCAAAGTTCTAAGTAATTCTAGCAAGTAGGCAATATACATAAACCTTATTACCTAAACCGTCGAGTCTTGCACGTGGAGCGAAGCGTCGTTGTGGATCGTTGAGAGCACTGTTTGGGTTATAGTCTGGTTTTAATAAAAACTTTTTCCCGTATTAAAACCGAGTTCTCTATAACCAATGGCTCTGATACCAATCTGTCACACCCCCAAATCCCACACGCGGAGTACCACCGCTTGGGAGCGTGACATGACCAGGATCAAGCCATCAATCATATCAAACATAGCATTTAATAATAATAAAAGTTACTAAAGTAGTTCATCATGACATGATCGATGTTTCAAAACCAAGCATTGTTTAAGTAGCGGAAGCATTGTTGTAAACCCAAGTTAAAAATACTGAAATGTCATAAGTGTCCAACGAAGTAATACGATCCTTGTCCACAACGACCGGCTCCTCTTTGTGAAAGCTCCAAGTACCTAACGATCTGCAAGGCATGTAACAGAATGATCAACAAACTAGTTGAGCGAGTTCACAGTAAGTAAGTGCGTAACAGTAAGTAACGGGTGGCTCTACTGGGCCGATAGTAAGTTGTATAGGTGGGGGCTTCCCATGTTATGTGACCACTAGACTATTCGTATCAACTACTCGTATCATCCCTGTTCTTCTTCCGAGAACAGTAGCGCGTATGGGGTGTACGTAGGTCTTACGCACGTATCCTTCACAACCGAGGATAGGAGACGCGGGGGTGTACATGGGTTTCACGTACGTATCCTTTGTACCGAGGATAGAAGTAAGTAATGCGTACACGTAGGTTTTACGTGCGTGCCTGACATCCGAGGCAGTGATTGGCATATGACCACGTAGGTGTTATCCTAACCTACGGAACCGTCCTGACATCCGAGGATCATGGTAGGTGATAGTCTAGGAAAAGCATATGTACGTTCTTAGTCAATTGTAACCTTTACCCCATTCCCACGACCCGGGAATCCCATGCCTTAGTAGGAGTGTGAACTCACCTGGGTTTGCTCGGCAGACAGTAAAATGCTCAAGTATACAAGTAAGGGATCAACCACGTCCTATCATGGTTACTTATGCAAGTTAGGTTCGTATAAAGCACGTGGGTTTCTAACACGTATTGATCATGGCAATTCACACATATTTCATAGCAGTCCAAAAACAATCAGTTGAACAGAATCCAAGTGTTCGGCCCAAACAGATAAGCAGTCCAATAACATAACAGTCATAAGATTGGGCCCGTGACAGTGTAGGCCCAAAATAGTGTACGTGCAGCTAGTCTCGAGTCGCAACCAGCGATCTCGAGTCGCAACCGGGATTACAAGTCACAACAGCTGATTACGAGTCGCAACAGGAGGTTGCGAGTCGCAATGGTGATTTCGGCTCATCATGGTCCGGTTACGAGTCGCAACGGGACTCGCAACCATGGTCTCGGCTTGTGCTGTTGTGGTCTCGAGTGGGGTTCCGACTCGCAATGAGTGATACCGAGTCGCAACCGTGTGTGTAACTGGTTTCCATAATTCCTGCAACCATCTTTCCGTGATTCTAGCAAACAACTTAGCAGTTTCACAATTCAAATCAAACTTAGTAATTAGCAGATTTTTATATTCAACGTGTTCCTCTTTAAACAAATGCATAACAGTATCAAGAATAAACAATCGGATCATAATCAAACATATAGCAATCGGTTGGTTTTAAATCTTGCAACCCTATCATGCATCCTAACCGATTAACACATACATGCAACCGATTTACAATCAACATCACGAATCACTGTTAGGCTTCTATCATACAACCCAGTTTGTGTGAACATACATAAGAGCCGATTTACATACAAGCAGATTGGTTATGATAACCTAGGTCACTTAATCAATTTAACTCATCCGATTACACTCATATGGTGAACAAACGATTTGCAAGGACACAACCTAAACCACATAAATCGTACAAGAACATAATCAATCATACTAACCGGTTACAAGTAAAGGAGTGTGATCCGAATGGGAAGTTGGTTCTTGTGCCGTCGGTTTCCAAGCAACGAGAGGGAGGGAGAGAGCTTGTGTGTGTTGTTGTTTTGTGGTTGCAAAGATTGTAAAAAAACTAAAACCCTAAGATGTGTATGTGTACATATACGTAGAGTAGAGTGGGCCGAAGCCCCTCACTTGGGCCATGGTCTCGAGTCAAAGAGTGTGGGCCGCAAAAGTTGTGAGCTTCAATCTAATGTTCGGTTCACAAAACATAACATCTTAGACACGTAACACGTAACATTCATATAAATTAAATCTCGTAAAGCATAACATATTCACATACGGTTCACAAAGTAGGTCTAGAATTCGAGTTGTCACAGAACACACTATACAAACTATTTGAACGCTAACCGATTGCATGTATTACGTGATTAAATGTATGCTTGTTATTATGTTTACACGTGGAAAGCTGTCTACCTGCCTTAGCAACGTAGTACTATAGTTTGGACTCAGCACCCGTTCACACGGGGGTTGTCAAGGACAATCTACTTGCATGATTTACGGTGGTGATCATGTATTGCGAACTGTCTCGGACAGTCAACCCACAGTCACTGGTATTGATAGGTCCATGTCGATAATTTACATGCATCATTGCTCTCTGTATACGTGCTGGTTATGCGTAAACTATTCGAAACTCTATATGCTATTATCAAACTTGTATGCTCACCTTTACATTTTATGTATTGACTTTATTTTAACGTATGTGACAGGTGTTTAGGATGCTTACTTGCTCTCTCTCTCTCTGCTGTGAAATCGAGGCTAGGAAAGAGTCTAGAAACCAAGACAATTTATAATTATATGATTAAATCTGAGTTGTCGGAACATGTTTTTGTTTGAAGAATATCTATGTCTGTAATAACTAAATTTATCTTATGGGTCATGGTATGGGACGTGACATTTAAACTATTCGGTAATAATAGTTGTTATGGAATTTCTTTGAACAATCTGTTTCGCTCAGTGCCGCGCCCCGATGATTCCGCCATCGGTTGGGGTGTGACAGATTGGTATCAGAGCCATAACTATAGGGAATTAGGCAGACACGACCTAGTCCGGGTCGCTGTCTTAGAGACCTAGACTATAGTTAGGAACCATCAGACCCAGTTTATGTGCTGAATTCTGCGATCCTTCCCTATCACTGCACTCGAATTTTCAAATAAAAGTCGGTAGGTTTAGTTGGGAATAGGTGTGAAAGCCGCAAACTCCTGACCAAACTGCCTGACTTATGCCGATTTTATTTCGTTATTCATGCTCATCTCATTATTTTACCAACAAACAAGGGAGATTATACCAAATCAGGAGGGAAATCCATATTTTGATGCATAATTTCCTCTATTTTTATTAAAAACAAGGAAGAATTTGCTAAGCCAAGGGGTGAAACCCTGACCTTGGCAGTTTGTTCTGTACTTACTTATCTCACCAAGGCATCGTCGGACTCCAATGACCTCAACTCACAAGTATGACCTAGGGAACGCGTGTGGAATGCCCGAGAATCGAGGCAGAAACACGGCCTCTAGAGTCGAAAGTGACGACAAGTCTACTGCGAATAGTCGAATTGCCTTGGGTAGTCGATGTCTAGTAGCCGCAGACAATCTATCTCTCGATTTTATATGTTTCAAATTTAACAAAGTCGTCTGGTACTCTTGTTGATTTTATGTGTTTATGTGTGCCTTTTCTGCTTTGTGTTTATATTTGCTTCTCTGTTTTATTTCGGGATGTTATTCGATTCTGCTACCAAATTTTAATCGACACACGCGACTCGCACTATTATTCTATCCCTAAACGACACCCAGCTATCGCGAATCTAGATGATACCATACTATACTGTGCTATACGACTAAGCTAGGCTATTCGATACAATATTCGAACGGTACTCGAACTTTGAAGGATAGGTTTCTGTTTTCTGATTGCTTCTGTGGTTAAATGATTACGTGTTTTCGTGCTTATGTGACTTTGTGCTTATGTGCTTCTGTGCTTACGTGCATCTGTGGTTTTGTGCATATGTGTTTACGTGCTTATGTGTCTCGACGTGATTCTAAGCTTTAGATAGTGGTAGACGTGTGAGGAGAGATTCGATTACGTTGTGTTGAGTCCTGTGACGATGTCTGTTGTAGACCATGTCATCGTCTGGATCCCGTCAACGTCTGACCCGCCAAGAAAAGAGAGACCGACGTCTCGCTGCTATCATCTCCAAAACCGTGGCGAAAGCTGTGAGTGAGGTGTATGAAAACGCCAGCAAGTCGTCAGAAGAATCCCGAACTGAGATCTCCAAGGATTCAAGAAAGGCTGCTTTCAGCTTCAAGCAGTTCAAAGCATGCGGACCAAAAGAGTTCACTGGCGAAGATGGTCCGACAGCCATGTTTCACTGGTTCGACTCGGTCGAAGTCACTCTGCGCCAGAGCGGATGTCCTAAGCATCTCCGTACACTCAATGCAACAGGCGTCTTCCAGTCCCGTGCCCTAGACTGGTGGACGGCCGAACGAAACAAGCACGGAAATGATGCAGCTTACGGGCTATCATGGAAGGAGTTGAAAGCGATTATGATCGAGGAATTCTGCCCTCCTCATGAGCGCCAAAAGCTGGAGGACGAGTTCTGGGGAATCAAGCAGAAGGATGGAGACAACGCTGCTCTCACTGCTCGCTTCAAGCAGCTTAGCATTATCCGTCCTGATCAAGTCAAGACCTCACATCAAGCCATCAAGAAGTATATCCGAGCCCTACCCGACTGTGTAGCCGATTTTGTTCACGCAGCCAAGCCAGCAACAATCGAGGAAACCTACCTACTCGCCGCTGAGATCAACGATAAGCGAGTCAAGTCAGGTTTTTGGGATAAGCAAACCAAGTCTCTGCATCAAGCCACTGCAGCACCCACCGACTCATCTGCTCAATCCTCCAAGTCCTCAAGAAGGAAGAAGAAGAACCACAACAACAGCTCCAGCAACAAGAGCTGTGCTGCCGCAACTAACGCTGCTCCCCTGCAATCTGTACCAGTTCAACAGTAGCAACACCAGCGTTCAGCTCCAGTGATCAATGCACCGCCAGCATAGCGTGCATACACAGGCCCTCACCCACTCTGCCCGACGTGTTTGTATCATCATCCAGTGGGTCTAGCTTGTCGTTTTTGCGCTCACTGCAACCTCTACGGTCATTTCACTACGAACTGCCGTTATGGTCCTCGTCAAGCCCCAGCTCAAGCTACTGTCAACCAAGCTCTACTCCCTGCTCCTCAAGGTCAACCAGCAGCTCCCGCACCAGCAGTCAATGCTAGAGTCTGGTTTGCATGTGGTGACCCTAACCACTTTGCCAACAGATGCCCGAACAGGGTAGTCAAGCAAGAGCCCCAGCAACAACAACAACAGCAGCAGCAGCAAGCAGCCCATGCCCGAACTTTCAACATCAATGCCCGCCAGGCTCAGGTGGATAACAACGTGGTTAATGGTACGTTCCTTGTGAATGGTATTTATGCATCATGTTTGTTTGATACTGGAGCCGATAACTGCTTTGTATCATTTGAATTCGAGAAGCTCCTTATTCGTAAGCGCTCTTATCTAACCTCGTCATTCGAAGTCGAAGTTGCTACAGGGAGAACTATTGCTGTTAACTCAGTACTTCGTGATTGTACTCTCGAACTCAACAATCACATCTTTCCGATCGACCTTATTCCGATGCAACTTGGAAGTTTTGATGTCATAATCGGCATGGACTTTCTTCGTGAAAACCATGCTGAAGTTGTGTGCTTTGAAAAGATGATTCGATTCTCGCTCGCAAATGGTGATCTCCTATGTGTATACGGTGAAACAACGTCGAAGGGTCTCAAGCTTATGTCATGTATTCAAGCCAGCAAGTATCTCCGCAAGGAATACCGAGCCTTCTTGGCCAACATCGTAGTAGCGGAGAAAGGAAAGAAAAAGAAAGTTGAAGTCAAAGATGTTCCAGTGGTTCGTGAATTTTCTCAGGTGTTCCCTGATGATCTTCCCGGACTACCACCAAGTCGTGATATCGACTTTCGTATCGACCTCATTCCTGGAGCTAACCCCGTTGCCAAAGCCCCTTATCGACTCGCTCCATCCGAAATGCGGGAACTCTCGAACCAACTCCAGGAATTACTCGAAAAAGGCTTTATTCGCCCAAGCACCACTCCTTGGGGCGCGCCAGTTGTCACACCCTGGCTTTGCGGAAGCGTGGTTAATTTGGTGTGACTTCTTAATACCATAGCTTAATCATAACAAGCTATATGAATTTAAAATCATGCAAAGTCATCCATTGAAAATAAAATTGTCAAACATTGTCTAAACGGGTAAACACCCAACAACCATTACTTGTCTTAACAGTACAACCACTACCATAATGCAACATAAATAAACATGGTTCAGAGGCTATGGCTTGTCCAGGAAAGAGCCATAAACCTTGAACCCGGATGACTCTGAATCTAAATGCAGCGGGAAATCCTGCTAAACCGTGCCAGATCCTTAATTCCCTGAAATACATGTAAGTTGAAAAATCAACAATAATGTTGAGCGAGTTCATGCGAAAATGAGTAAATAAACCTTTATCTTTATCAAAAATCCTGGTATGTAGCAAATAAGGAAATAAAAGAGATCACCAATGGGTTGCAAGTCCACTGATATGTGTGAAGTGCAAGTAGGGATGACTCAAACCTAGCGGATTTATGCGTCGGGCACTAAGTCACCCCGAGGTCCGTTATGCTGGACCTGGGGCTGGGCTCGCTACACCCAGATAGATCTACCGCTCCTGTCCCTCGGTCCTCAACGAGGATTAATGGCCTCAAGTTTCTGCCTACCCACTCACATGATCTAAGTAATAACCCTCCTTATGCTAATCATACCATGTATAACATATCCATAATCATTGTAACATGTATTTCACCCCCGCAGTTTATAAAACTGAAAACAGTTAAGAGAAAAGGGGGACATGAACTCACAGTGAACGCGTCACAAAATCAAGCAATCCAATATCCAAATGCTGTGCAACGACCTACATGTGCTAATTCTATTAGACGGATGGCCGTGCTTTAGCTTCATAGATTATATTTTTGGGAAACAGTTAGTCAACCGTTTCGTATATATATTTGATACGCATTCTCCTTCCCAAGGATGGGGGAATTAAATACATGTATACTTATATTATTTTATTAAGTCCCACTTAATATATTTTATTTCTTATTCCAAAATATATTTATTTTTCTCAAAAATAATATATTTCCTTTTTCTCATAATATTTTCCCAAAATAATATATTGACAATATACGTGCTTATGAATACTTCCGAATAAAGCGTAAGTTACGTTTTGGTGATTAGGTGGTAATAGAAATTACCGTTGTAACTTATATGTTTGCCGTGAAGGCGTTTGTATTATTTCGGGCTTGACAAGGTTAGTAAATATTATTTTTACTCTAAAAATAATATTTATACATTTTCACAAAATAATCATAAACAGTGAGGTGACAAAATATATTTACCGAATAAATATTTATCACTTTTAGTTTTGTGAAAATCCCACCTCCGATTATTTATAAATAAAGTTGTGGCGAAAATATATTTTTGAAAACATGTCAAAGTAGTCTAACACTTGTTAAATAATTCTAAGTGTTAGATTTTTAGAAAATTTCGCCAGAGTTTCCCCTGTAACTGGAGGTGGCCACGCTTTCAAGCGTATCATTTTCTTTTACAAATCATCTCAACAATTTATCAAATCAACCGAATCAATTTTCAACACATCAAATAGAAGACTAGAATGTAAAACCGCGTTGTTTCATGAATTTGTAGTTTTTACAAAAACTACGGTGTAGATCTCGTTATTTTTAGTGGATCTATATATAGCATAACTTAGTCTTGCAAAAACCTCGTTTTTAGAACAACTTACTTCTTACAACTTCCCGACAATTTTTGTAAACATTGTTATTTTGTCGGATCTTTTATTCTACAAGTGTTTCTACACTTGTAGTTTATAGAAATCGTATTTGTTAACACTTTATCCATTTTTATAAAAACATGATTTTCTCGACACCCGGTCCTACGAATATACCACTTGTACATACGTAGATCGGCTTGTTTTAAATACTATTTTTCACATTAAAACATTTTTACACAAGTTCATGTTTCCCGTGTGGTGGAGTTTCACCTTTTAACCCTTGTACCAAAGAAACCAGTGTATGTCAAGATACGTGATCCTAACAAAGTCGGGTTAAACGATGATGAGAGCCACCACATCATAGATCGGGCCATAAAAACCAACATATTCAAATACTACGACATTTACACGCGTTTTGAGCTTTTAACCAACGATATACACGTTTTTAGTAGACTTTAAAGTTTCATTAAGCGGGTTACCGACATTCAACCGACAAATATCCTTTTAACCACTTTAGACATGACCAAAAATGAGTTTTAAACATTATACCTCTAGCTCGGGGCTAGGGAAGATTCTAGTCGAAAACTGCGTGGATAAAAGCTAACGGTAGAGGTCCTTGGCGTTCCGCTTGTTCCAAGCTTCGTTGTACGTGATCACCGAGACTTGTATGCACTTGGAATGGAGAGATCAAAAACCGAAGCGGATGGATGGTGATGGGGGGTGTTCGGCCGTGAGGTGTTCAAGGGGAGGGAGAGAGAGATTTTTGTGAAGTGTGTGTAAATGTGTGAGAGAGAGAGGGGGTATTTATAGAGAAATGTGCCTCGATAATCGCGAAATCTAATTAAATATGATAAAGGACGTACCCTCGTGTCACATCACCTTGGCCGATTCCATTAGAATGTAATGGCATCCGGTTCATTTCCGATCGTTCAGTTACGGTTCAGTTATGTTAAGTGCGTTACTTAAAGGTCTAACCCCGTTAGTTGTTAAATGCATTAAAAAGCGGGTGTTAGGGTAATCAGGGACCCTAACTGGCTCAGAAAAATACTAATAATATTTTTGACAATATTTTTATGTTCCGGGTGTAGTCCGGTTGTTCGGTCGGATAGTAATCCGTTAAAGTGCTTAAGATATCCGTTAAGCGTCATAAATAATATTTTTAGCGACACAATTTATTCTGCAAAGTGTCGGGAATAATTCCTCATATTTTGGCACTTTATTAATTAGCTAGAAGCTAGTGTGTTGATAAAAGTGCTGTGTTCCGTGCTTAAAGTATGTTTTAGGCACATCCAAATCTCTATATCTTATTCCTAGAGACGTAATCATACAACCCTTGTATCCCTACACACACTATGGGTGTAGTAAAATAATTCTGGCTCATTCAGGCCTTTAGAGGCAGTGTTTGCCTGATGCTGGCTATACCAGCAAGTTCACTGTGTATCCGTTTAGTGCTACTGTGCTTTTGTGCATCATGTTTGTCACTAAGGTTCAGTAAATAAGTAGTGTAGTGACAGGAATATCAAAGTATGATGCAGATATGTACAAGTACCAACAATCAAGTAGTAGTTTATCAGCAAACTCAGTAAAGCACAGTAATTAGGCAACAATTAATAGTTAATTAAGTCGTACGGATACCTGGTTTGGTGAGGGTTGTCACATTCTCCCCCCGTTAAATAAATTTCGTCCCGAAATTTAAATTCTGCTTGAAGAAGCAGGGTTCTTAGGAAACAGGTGGGGGTATTTCTCTTTCATTCGGTCTTCACGCTCCCAGGTGAATTCAGGACCATGTCTAGCATTCCAACGAACTTTGACGAGCTTGACACTGCTCCGGCGGGTCTTGTTCACTTTCCAATCCGTGACCTCGACAGGTTCTTCAACGAAGTGGAGCGTGTCACCAATATGAATTTCGTCGGTAGGAATGGCAACGTTAACTTGAGTTGGACTTCTCTTTAGATTGGATACATGAAATGTATCGTGAACGTTATTCAGCTCGGCAGGTAGATCCAACTTGTATGCTACTGTTCCAATTCTTTCCAAAACCTTGAAAGGACCAATGTAGCGTGGATTCAACTTCCCACGCTTCCCAAAGCGTGCTACACCCTTCCAGGGTGATACCTTCAACAAAACCATATCCCCAACCTCGAACTCTTGAGGTTTCCTTTTCAGATCTGCATAGGTCTTCTGGCGATCACGAGCCGCACTAATGCGATCTCGGATTTGCGCGATCTTATCTGTAGTTTCCTGAACTACATCGGGACCTACCAATTGTCTATCACCTGCGTCAGACCAACAGAGCGGTGATCTGCACTTGCGCCCATATAAAGCTTCCAACGGCGCAGCACCAATACTGGTGTGGTAGCTGTTGTTGTATGAACACTCAACCAGGGGTAAATGCTTATCCCAGCTACCGCCCAAATCCATCACACATGCTCTCAGCATGTCTTCTAACGTCTGAATCGTCCGCTCGCTTTGTCCGTCGGTCTGCGGGTGAAAAGTTGTGCTCAGATTCAACTTGGAGCCAAAAGCTTCCTGGAAGGATTGCCATATCCTCGATACGAACCTTCCATCTCTATCGGATATAATCGAGAGAGGTACTCCATGGCGAGTGACAATTTCTCTCATGTAAATTTCAGCCAATTTGCTTGTATGATCCTTTTCGCGGATCGGCAAGAAGTGTGCTGATTTCGTCAAGCGATCCACTATCACCCAGATAGTGTCATGGCCCTTAGGCGTTCTTGGCAACTTTGTAACAAAATCCATGGATATTTCTTCCCACTTCCATTGGGGAATTTTTGGTTGCTGCAGAAGTCCCGAAGGCTTCTGGTATTCTGCCTTAACCTTAGCGCAAGTCAAACATTGGCTCACGTAGATAGCAACATCGCCTTTCATCCTAGGCCACCAATAATAATCCTTAAGATCTTGGTACATCTTATCCGCTCCCGGGTGGATAGAGTACCGTGACTTGTGAGCTTCATCAAAAATAACCTCTCTTAGATCACCAAACAAAGGAACCCAAATCCTTTTCTCAAACATATCGTTCCTTCCTTGTTTGGAACCAATATCTTCTCCATCCCACGGAGATATTCTTTCTCAAGGTTTCCCTCCTTGAGAGCTTCTTTTTGCGCTGCTCGAATGCGTGAGGAAAGATCGGTTTGGATAATCATTTCCATAGCCCTAACCCTTATGGGCTTGATTCTCTCCTTGCGACTTAGGGCATCGGCGACCACATTCGCCTTCCCTGGATGATACTTGATCTCGCAGTCGTAATCGTTCAACAACTCAACCCATCGCCTTTGCCTCATATTCAACTCCTTCTGGTTGAATATATGCTGGAGGCTTTTGTGATCTGTAAAGATCGTACACTTTGTCCCGTAAAGGTAGTGTCTCCAAATCTTCAAAGCAAAAACCACTGCGCCTAGCTCCAAATCATGCGTGGTATAGTTCTTTTCGTGCACTTTCAGTTGGCGTGATGCGTAGGCGATAACCTTTTGACGTTGCATCAACACACAACCCAATCCTTGACGCGAAGCGTCGCAGTATACCACAAAATCGTCGGTACCTTCCGGTAGAGCTAAGATTGGCGCGTTGCAAAGCTTATCCTTCAACAACTGAAATGCTTCATCCTGTTTGATTCCCCAATCAAACTTTTTATCCTTTTGCGTGAGGAGCGTCAATGGTTGAGCGATCTTTGAAAAATCCTCAATAAATCTTTCGATAGTAGCCAGCCAAACCCAAGAATTGCCGGATCTCGGTTGGCGTCTTTGGCGTTTCCCAATCTTTGATCGCCTCGATCTTGGTGGGGTCCACGTGGATTCTATCTCCATTCACCACGTGCCCAAGGAATTGCACTTCTCTTAGCCAAAACTCACACTTAGAGAACTTGGCGTACAACTGTTCCTTCTTCAGCAACTCTAGAATAGCTCTAAGATGTTGCTCGTGCTCAGCCTTCGTCTTTGAATAAATCAAGATGTCGTCGATGAATACAATCACGAACTTATCCAGGTATGGCTTACAAACTCGGTTCATCAAGTCCATGAACACAGCAAGTGCGTTTGTCAACCCAAACGGCATAACGAGGAACTCGTAGTGTCCATATCGAGTTCTGAAGGCTGTCTTCGTAATACTCTCTGTAGTCAATGCACATACGGAAACTGCCGTCTTTCTTCTTCACAAACAAAACTGGAGCTCCCCAAGGTGAGAAGCTTGGTCGAATAAAACCCTTGTCTAACAACTCTTGAAGTTGTGTCGACAGTTCTTGCATCTCAGACGGAGCAAGTCTGTAGGGTGCCTTAGCCACAGGCGCGGCGCCTGGAACTAAGTCAATGTGGAACTCTACTTGTCTCTGAGGTGGCAAGCCAGGCAAGTCTCCTGGAAAGACTTCTGGGTATTCCCTCACGACAGGGATGTCTTCGATCTTCGGCTCAGCAGCCTTCTTATCCACAATGGGTGCTAGAAAAGCAACACATCCTTTCTGCAAACACCTTCTCGCTTTCAGGCAGCTGATCATCCTTAACGGCGTCTCACGCTTCTCTCCATGAACAACAATGGTCTCACCATCATCGGTCGGGATACGAATAATCTCCTCGTGACAAACTATCTCCGCTTTGTTACTCGATAACCAATCCCTCCCTACTACCACGTCGAAGCTCCCCAACTGGACTGGTAGTAGATCGAGAGCAAACTCACGTTCTCCCAACTCTATCACGCAACCTCGAATCACCTCGTTAGCTTCTACTAACTTCCTTTTTGCTAATTCGATCGAGTATGGAATATCTAACTTACTAGCGGCTAAACCAAGCATATTCTTAAATTCTAATGATACGAAGCTATAATCGGCGCCAGTATTAGATAGAATAGATGCAAAGGTTTTGGTTGCTAAAGAACGTACCAGTAATCATGCCTGGATCCTGGCATGCTTCACAAACTCCGATGCTGGGTGTTCTCTCACGGCCTTGTTTCAATTCCGGGCATTCTCTCTTAAGATGTCCAATGTCCCCACAATGGAAGCATCCTAGCACTTGGCCATTTCCTTTCCTGCTTCCACCTTGAGCGTTGTTACGATTTCCTTCTTGATTGGGACTCTTCATCCCACAACCATCCTTGTTGTGCCTTTTCCTCCTGCACCCAGGCTTCCGACATCCACATACATGGTGATACTTGCACCCAGCACGTCTTGATTTAGTTTCTAAGTAAATCTTATCATTGGCCTGTCTGTTGTTAGGGCAATCTTTCTTGAAATGCCCTTTGTCTCCGCAGTCAAAACAACCTCGAATAGATCTTTGATCCTCATTATTCGTTCGGGTATCTTCGGTAAGCTTCCTTTTGTTCTTTCCAGATGACTCTACCTGAGTCTCCCTATCAGGGTTTGCAAGTTTTTCTAGTCTAATGGCTTCCGTAACGAGTGCCAAACCCATCTTGCTTGCAGCAATAGTTGTTGGTGGCGTAGATGCTGCCATTAAGCTCATGACTTGTGGTGCCAGTTCCCAAATGAACTGTCCCAATTTCCTCATTTCTGGTTCCGCTAAGTGGGGAATAACTCGTGCCAAGTCATGAAGTCTTTGCATGTATCCCAACATTTTTGGACCTTCCATTATCAGGCTCTGGAATTCCCCTTCCAACTTCTGGGTTTCCTCTTTGGAGCAATACTTCTCATGCATCATTCCCTTCAGTTCATCCCATGATAATGCATATGCTGCGGTTTCGCCCTTCATTTGAACCTGAAGGTACCACCATAGTCGAGCCCCATCTTGAAACAACTCAGAAACGTATAGGACTTGTTGTTCTGGCGTACAACCACTCATTCGAAAGATGGAATCCATACTTTCAATCCATTTCACAAAAGCTATGGCACCTCCAGTGCCGTCGAACTTCGGAGGCTTGTAGTTGAGGAAGTGCCAGTAGGGACAACCGTTATCTTCCGAGGTACCTCCGTTGCGCTCGGAGTGATGGGCCTCGTATTGTGCGATGACTGCAGCAATGATTTCCTGAAGTTCCGCCTCGTTGGTGGGTATGCGCATTTCGCGTCTTGGTGGCATCTTCTAAAAGATGTTTCGCATAGGTTAGGTCGCAGCAGATAAAATGTACGTATGTATTCAACAATAATCAGCACATAACATCTCATGTTATCAATAAATTAGTCACATAACATCTCATGTCATAGATCATAAACCATAGATCAGAGATCACAAATGATGAGAATGCTGCGATTGCATTACCACAAATCGAGACCACAATGTAAAGCTTACACGTACATAACTGTGTCATACAACAATAATGACTTAGTAGGGGACGACCCTAGGCAAGTCGTGCGATTGCTGGCCATTTTAAGAACTCTCTGGTCTGTCCATTTTCAAATTCCAGAACTTCACCTTAAGCTTCTGGGTTCCAGTCCTAGAACAACATTTCTTCTCAATCATTCCCTTGAGCTCGTCCCAACTCAGTGCATAAGCAGCATCTGTGCTAAGGGCCTGAACCTGAGGGTCCTACCCTGACAGTGTGCCATCCAGAAATGACTCCGAGGTAAGGGTGACACTCTGTTGGGGGCGAACCGTTAGTCATTCTTAGAATGGAGTCAATCTTTTCGGGCCAACGAACAAATGCAATGGCGCTTTCTGTTTCGTCGAAGTTCAAAGGCTTGCAGTTTAGGAACTGCTTATAGGTGCGGTCAGCTAGGGATTATTTCCAATCGTGCCATTGCCGTGCTAAAGGCGGAGAGCTTCATGTCGTGCAATTGCCTGTGAGTTGCGTTTTTGCAGCTCGGCTCCTATCCTTGGCAACATACTGGTGTTTGTGTCACGCCTGGGTGGCATTCTCTTCTGCCGGAATGGCATGAAGTGGGTTAGACAACTTTCCAATTGTCTATGAGATACATAGCACCGTAAGCCCTCATGCACTCACCCAATTTTACACATAAATATACTCAATGAATGGGTGGGGGAAATAAATGTTCTGAGCCTTCTCATAGGCTTGCCAATGGCTTGTTGCTTGGAATGGAATGAACTCGAGGCTTCATCGCCTTGGTCATTCGTGTTCGAGTTATTTCCTGCTACATTGGTTGTCATTAGCTTGACCCGCAGAGTCAACCAGGATTTCTGTGCACTACAAGTCGTTATTACGTGGGCCCCCGTAATAATAAATTGTCTTGCACAGTTACCCCACATTTTCTCTCGTCCAAGCAGGAGATTCAACCAAGGAGCGACAGCAGGTGCATTGGCATGAACAAGGTCATGCTCTAATGCGGGGTCAAGAGCAATGCCTGGCTCAGGGCCACGGCTGGCTCTGGATCAACAAATTCTATCTCAAAATTAACTGGATCAACCATCACAGGGGGTTACAGGATCCTCCAAGGGCTGGCCTAAGCGTATGAACTCAGGGTCATGGTCCGGATCAAAACCAGGTGGAGGAACAAGATCATCCTCAATACTGTGATCAAACTCAAGCTGTGTGAGGGAACTGGTGCAGCTGATGATGCCATATCAGGGTCGGCGTCGAGTGAATGGTGCTGCACTCCCTATATATGCGAAAAGGCGGATGTCAGGAACTCAAATGAGTCTGGGACAGGGGAATGGGCATAAGTTTCCCCCGCAGGAGCGTCCGCAAGCAGTAGGTTAATTCCAGCAGCAATAGGGCCTCGCCCTCAAATGGGTCCTCTTTCTAGTAGATCGCTATCGTCATCAGAGGCCACGTCGGGGGGCATATCAACTACAGGATAAGCGGCAAGGGGTACAGGAACAGGGATCACCACGAGTGGCAAATTCCCAACAAGATGGCCATCAGTAGGCACTGCTACGACATTAGGCGGCGCAAAAGGGGCTGAAAGTCGTCTATGCCGGTAGTATCGGAAATGTACACCTCGTGCTCCGCTGCAACTATGTCGTCTGACACTATGGCCATGGGATTCGTAGTGCCCATCCTTCTAGTACATGGTGAAAGCATGACGTTTGTAACACAAACATATATACGTATAATAATCAATCATATATTCATATGAACATGTAAGTCAGCAATAAACAATCAATAATTCTCCTAGTCCCACTAGCCTCCCAGTCTCCTAGACTGACACTCCTAGTCCCACTAGCCAAATTCCTCCCAGTCTCTAAGACTGCTCTATCATCCACCTCGACCTCTTAGATCGAGCCTCGGCCTCCAAGACCGAGCCTCAGCCTCCAAGACTGAGCCTAAAACAACAAACATCTACCTCGATCTCTAAGATCGAGCCTCGGCCTCCAAGACCGAGCCTCAGCCTCCAAGACTGAGCCTAACATAAATAACATCTACCTCGATCTCTAAGATCGAGCCTCGGCCTCCAAGACCGAGCCTCAGTCTTCAGGACTGAGCCTAATAATGAATAAATGAAATGTGCTCAACATTTGTTTGTAAAAACGTTTTGGATTTGGACTTAAGTGGTATGCAGTAAAAATGTTTTCGTGAGAGCCCTAGTGATCATAGTCTAGACTCGAGAAGGAATCCTAGTTCGCTATGATCAGAGCTCTGATACCAAGCTGTCACACCCTGGCTTTGCGGAAGCGTGGTTAATTTGGTGTGACTTCTTAATACCATAGCTTAATCATAACAAGCTATATGAATTTAAAATCATGCAAAGTCATCCATTGAAAATAAAATTGTCAAACATTGTCTAAACGGGTAAACACCCAACAACCATTACTTGTCTTAACAGTACAACCACTACCATAATGCAACATAAATAAACATGGTTCAGAGGCTATGGCTTGTCCAGGAAAGAGCCATAAACCTTGAACCCGGATGACTCTGAATCTAAATGCAGCGGGAAATCCTGCTAAACCGTGCCAGATCCTTAATTCCCTGAAATACATGTAAGTTGAAAAATCAACAATAATGTTGAGCGAGTTCATGCGAAAATGAGTAAATAAACCTTTATCTTTATCAAAAATCCTGGTATGTAGCAAATAAGGAAATAAAAGAGATCACCAATGGGTTGCAAGTCCACTGATATGTGTGAAGTGCAAGTAGGGATGACTCAAACCTAGCGGATTTATGCGTCGGGCACTAAGTCACCCCGAGGTCCGTTATGCTGGACCTGGGGCTGGGCTCGCTACACCCAGATAGATCTACCGCTCCTGTCCCTCGGTCCTCAACGAGGATTAATGGCCTCAAGTTTCTGCCTACCCACTCACATGATCTAAGTAATAACCCTCCTTATGCTAATCATACCATGTATAACATATCCATAATCATTGTAACATGTATTTCACCCCCGCAGTTTATAAAACTGAAAACAGTTAAGAGAAAAGGGGGACATGAACTCACAGTGAACGCGTCACAAAATCAAGCAATCCAATATCCAAATGCTGTGCAACGACCTACATGTGCTAATTCTATTAGACGGATGGCCGTGCTTTAGCTTCATAGATTATATTTTTGGGAAACAGTTAGTCAACCGTTTCGTATATATATTTGATACGCATTCTCCTTCCCAAGGATGGGGGAATTAAATACATGTATACTTATATTATTTTATTAAGTCCCACTTAATATATTTTATTTCTTATTCCAAAATATATTTATTTTTCTCAAAAATAATATATTTCCTTTTTCTCATAATATTTTCCCAAAATAATATATTGACAATATACGTGCTTATGAATACTTCCGAATAAAGCGTAAGTTACGTTTTGGTGATTAGGTGGTAATAGAAATTACCGTTGTAACTTATATGTTTGCCGTGAAGGCGTTTGTATTATTTCGGGCTTGACAAGGTTAGTAAATATTATTTTTACTCTAAAAATAATATTTATACATTTTCACAAAATAATCATAAACAGTGAGGTGACAAAATATATTTACCGAATAAATATTTATCACTTTTAGTTTTGTGAAAATCCCACCTCCGATTATTTATAAATAAAGTTGTGGCGAAAATATATTTTTGAAAACATGTCAAAGTAGTCTAACACTTGTTAAATAATTCTAAGTGTTAGATTTTTAGAAAATTTCGCCAGAGTTTCCCCTGTAACTGGAGGTGGCCACGCTTTCAAGCGTATCATTTTCTTTTACAAATCATCTCAACAATTTATCAAATCAACCGAATCAATTTTCAACACATCAAATAGAAGACTAGAATGTAAAACCGCGTTGTTTCATGAATTTGTAGTTTTTACAAAAACTACGGTGTAGATCTCGTTATTTTTAGTGGATCTATATATAGCATAACTTAGTCTTGCAAAAACCTCGTTTTTAGAACAACTTACTTCTTACAACTTCCCGACAATTTTTGTAAACATTGTTATTTTGTCGGATCTTTTATTCTACAAGTGTTTCTACACTTGTAGTTTATAGAAATCGTATTTGTTAACACTTTATCCATTTTTATAAAAACATGATTTTCTCGACACCCGGTCCTACGAATATACCACTTGTACATACGTAGATCGGCTTGTTTTAAATACTATTTTTCACATTAAAACATTTTTACACAAGTTCATGTTTCCCGTGTGGTGGAGTTTCACCTTTTAACCCTTGTACCAAAGAAACCAGTGTATGTCAAGATACGTGATCCTAACAAAGTCGGGTTAAACGATGATGAGAGCCACCACATCATAGATCGGGCCATAAAAACCAACATATTCAAATACTACGACATTTACACGCGTTTTGAGCTTTTAACCAACGATATACACGTTTTTAGTAGACTTTAAAGTTTCATTAAGCGGGTTACCGACATTCAACCGACAAATATCCTTTTAACCACTTTAGACATGACCAAAAATGAGTTTTAAACATTATACCTCTAGCTCGGGGCTAGGGAAGATTCTAGTCGAAAACT
This sequence comes from Helianthus annuus, assembly GCF_002127325.2. NCBI lineage: Eukaryota > Viridiplantae > Streptophyta > Magnoliopsida > Asterales > Asteraceae > Helianthus > Helianthus annuus. The sequence continues at coordinate 99,670,628 of NC_035437.2, forward strand.
GCGTGGATAAAAGCTAACGGTAGAGGTCCTTGGCGTTCCGCTTGTTCCAAGCTTCGTTGTACGTGATCACCGAGACTTGTATGCACTTGGAATGGAGAGATCAAAAACCGAAGCGGATGGATGGTGATGGGGGGTGTTCGGCCGTGAGGTGTTCAAGGGGAGGGAGAGAGAGATTTTTGTGAAGTGTGTGTAAATGTGTGAGAGAGAGAGGGGGTATTTATAGAGAAATGTGCCTCGATAATCGCGAAATCTAATTAAATATGATAAAGGACGTACCCTCGTGTCACATCACCTTGGCCGATTCCATTAGAATGTAATGGCATCCGGTTCATTTCCGATCGTTCAGTTACGGTTCAGTTATGTTAAGTGCGTTACTTAAAGGTCTAACCCCGTTAGTTGTTAAATGCATTAAAAAGCGGGTGTTAGGGTAATCAGGGACCCTAACTGGCTCAGAAAAATACTAATAATATTTTTGACAATATTTTTATGTTCCGGGTGTAGTCCGGTTGTTCGGTCGGATAGTAATCCGTTAAAGTGCTTAAGATATCCGTTAAGCGTCATAAATAATATTTTTAGCGACACAATTTATTCTGCAAAGTGTCGGGAATAATTCCTCATATTTTGGCACTTTATTAATTAGCTAGAAGCTAGTGTGTTGATAAAAGTGCTGTGTTCCGTGCTTAAAGTATGTTTTAGGCACATCCAAATCTCTATATCTTATTCCTAGAGACGTAATCATACAACCCTTGTATCCCTACACACACTATGGGTGTAGTAAAATAATTCTGGCTCATTCAGGCCTTTAGAGGCAGTGTTTGCCTGATGCTGGCTATACCAGCAAGTTCACTGTGTATCCGTTTAGTGCTACTGTGCTTTTGTGCATCATGTTTGTCACTAAGGTTCAGTAAATAAGTAGTGTAGTGACAGGAATATCAAAGTATGATGCAGATATGTACAAGTACCAACAATCAAGTAGTAGTTTATCAGCAAACTCAGTAAAGTACAGTAATTAGGCAACAATTAATAGTTAATTAAGTCGTACGGATACCTGGTTTGGTGAGGGTTGTCACACCAGTCCTTTTCGTCAAAAAGAAGGACGGGTCATTCCGGATGTGCATCGACTATCGGGAATTGAATAAACTAACCATCAAGAACCGATACCCTTTGCCCCGAATTGACGATTTGTTTGATCAGCTACAAGGTGCAGTGTGCTTCTCTAAGATCGATCTACGTTCAGGATATCATCAGCTACGGATTCAGGAGGAAGACATTCCAAAGACCGCTTTTCAAACCCGTTATGGCCATTACGAATTTGTTGTCATGCCCTTTGGTTTAACCAACGCACCCGCGGTTTTCATTGATCTGATGAATCGCGTGTGTAAGCCATACCTTGACCGCTTCGTCATCGTGTTCATCGACGATGTCTTGATCTATTCCAAATCGAAGCCGAACACGCGCAACATCTACGTTTGGTTCTCAAGTTACTCCAGGGGAACCAACTCTATGCCAAGTTCTCCAAGTGCGAATTCTGGTTGGAGGAGGTTCAGTTTCTGGGTCACATAGTGAATAGTCGGGGTATCCATGTCGATCCTGCGAAGATTGAAGCTGTCAAAAGCTGGATTACGCCTAAGAACCCGTCAGAAGTTCGTTCTTTCCTCGGACTAGCGGGCTATTATCGACGATTCATCGAAGGATTCTCCAAGATCGCTGTGCCGCTTACCGCTCTCACCCATAAGGACAAGCCTTTTGTGTGGGGAAACGCACAAGAGACTGCCTTTCAAACCCTCAAACATATGCTGTGCAACGCACCGATTCTTACACTGCCCGACGGAAGCGACAACTTCATTGTCTACTGTGATGCTTCTAACCTTGGTCTCGGCTGTGTTCTCATGCAGCGAGACAAGGTTATAGCCTTCGCATCTCGTCAGCTCAAGATCCACGAGAAGAACTATACAACCCATGACCTCGAGCTAGGCGCGGTTGTCTTTGCATTGAAGATTTGGCGACGCTACCTGTATGGCACTAAGTGTACAATCTACACTGATCACAGGAGTTTACAACACATCTTTAATCAGAAAGAGCTTAATATGCGTCAACGCCGATGGGTAGAACTTCTCAATGATTACGACTGTGAGATTCGTTATCACCCAGGCAAGGCGAACGTGGTTGCTGACGCTCTCAGCAGAAAGAGTTACGTGCTCAGTACTCGAAACATCCAAGCACAGCACAACCTCGAAACCCTCATCCGGGAAGCTCAACATGCTTGCTTTAACGAGCGTACATTGAAGAGAGAAAGGATCTATCACGATAGAGCTCAGTTAGTAAGCAAACCAGATGGGATATTCTATTATCTGGACCGAATCTGGATCCCTAAGCGGACCGATTTGCGAAAGATTATCATGAACGAAGCCCACAAGTCCCGATATTCTATTCATCCCGGTGCAGACAAGATGTACCAGGACCTGCGTTATAAGTACTGGTGGCCGGGTATGAAAAGGGATATCGCTCTGTACGTTGGAAGCTGTTTAACTTGTGCAAGAGTCAAGGCTGAACATCAAAGACCTTCTGGCTTACTCGAACAACCGCCGATACCTATATGGAAGTGGGAGAGTATAGCTATGGATTTCATAACGAAGCTCCCGCCCACGCCATCAGGTCACGACAGTATTTGGGTCATAGTCGATCGTCTAACGAAATCAGCCCACTTTTTGCCGACACGAGAAGACTACAAGGTGGAACGACTAGCCCAAATCTACACCGACGAGATCATTCGTAATCATGGTACGCCTCGTGACATCATTTCAGACTGCGACGCTCGGTTCACTTCGCGATTGTGGGAAACGTTTCAAGCGGCCCTTGGTACGTTGCTTAATCTGAGTACTGCATTCCACCCTCAAACCGACGGACAGACTGAAAGAACGATCCGTACTCTTGAAGACATGCTCCGAGCGTGTGTTATAGATTTTGGTGGTAGTTGGAACAAACACCTGCCATTAGTGGAATTCTCGTACAATAACAGCTATCATGCCAGCATCCAAATGGCACCTTTTGAGGCTTTGTATGGTAGAAGATGTCGATCGCCTATTGTGTGGCACGAGATCGGTCACTCGCAACTAACCGGTCCCGAGATTCTACAAGAAACGACTGACAAAATCCACGAGATAAGAGACAACTTGGTAAAAGCTCGGAACAGACAGAAAAGTTACGCCGATAAAAGACGCAAGCCCCTTGAATTTGAAGTTGGTGACTGCGTACTCCTAAAGGTATCACCTTGGAAGGGTGTAGTCCGATTCGGCAAGAAAGGGAAACTCGCGCCTCGATATGTTGGACCTTTTAGGATTCTGGAAAGAATCGGAAAAGTCGCCTACAGACTCGAATTACCGGAGGAACTCAGTAACGTCCACCCGACTTTCCATGTCTCTAACCTCCGAAAATGCCTTGCTGATCATGATCTAATCGTACCACTCGACGATCTTCAGGTCAACGAAACTTTACACTTCGTGGAAAAGCCTGTCGAAATCATGGATCGCCAAACCAAGCAGCTCAGGCGCTCTCGCATCCCGATCGTGAAAGTCCGATGGGAAGGCAAACGAGGCGCGAAGTTCACTTGGGAACTCGAAAGCGACATGAAGGCCAAGTACCCGTAGTTGTTTAAATAAATAGATCTGAAGCATCAAATTGGTAAATCACGGTGTCGTGTAGCCTTCGAGCCTAATTTCGGGACGAAATTCCCTAAATAAGGGGAGGCTGTAACACCCCGTGTTTTCGAATGTCAAAGTCAAAGTCAAAGTCCAAGTCAACTTTGACTTTCTCTGACTGTAGATAGTCGATTTTGTGTTTTAGTTGTATTATGTGGAGTAAGTGTTGTAATCAGCAAGAATCGAAGTAATCGAACGTGTTTTAATGCGAACCGATCTACGACTGTGAATGATAGGAAGTAACAATGCGATAAAGTTAACCTAATCAGCAATCAAACCGATCTAACAATCAATCGAACTCGAGACTCGAATTATGCGGATGGTGGTATTGCTATATGTGTGTGTGTGCCTTATATGTGTTAATTGTGCGTGTTTACTTTATGTTTGGTGTGGTATTCAAGCAATCAAATCGGAAATTGAATCGAAACTCGAAAGGCAATCAAACTCAAATCGAAACCAACATCGAAACGTGACTTATAGAAGATTGTATGTTAGATATAGTGGTTGGGATTAAAAGTAATTTGACTAGGAACTCTATCGAAATCATATCATCATACGTCGGAATCGAAACGTCGAAAATCGTCGCAAAATACTCGAAGCACGTGGCGGATCGAACAGGAAGCATCCTGATCGAACAGGCCAGCCGATCGGCTAGCACCTTGCCAGCCGATCGAGCTGCCCACTCGATCGGAGTTCCCAGCCGATCGGCTGCCACTTTTCCTCTTTTGGAAGCCTATAAATAAGGCTGTCATTGTCATACTTTCCATTTTTGGAAAGCTCTGACCGAACCAGCTATCTTCTTCACCTTTTCTCAGATTTCTCTCAATCCCGGTAAGTTTTCACTCTAATTCTTGTATGATCTTGATCATTACTTGATTCTACACCTTTCTATCTTTCAAAACTTGGATTCTAACCGTGAAATCATCAAGATCTAAGTGTTCTTGGGTGATGTCATCATGGTGTTCTTGAAGAACATCATGTTTTGGCCTCATTCCACTATGATTAGCTTAGATCTAACCGATTTCCACATAAACAAGTTAAGATCCATCATAGATCTAAACGTTTTCATGATGTGAAGGATTGAAAGAAGGATTTCCAACTTTCTTTCAACTCTTTTACACTCAATGCTTCCAAATCAATAGAAACGAAGCTTGAACCGGCTAACCAATCCTTCTAACAGTTAAGGGGTTCAAGATTCGGATTCTATATACAAGGTTAACCCGGTATCGGTTAAACTCTAAACCGACATTCCAAACCGTCAACCGGCCGGACTTGGGTGATTCCTGTTCGAGCCAAGGGAACAGGTGGGAACGAAGGTTATCATAGTTCAACACGTTGTCAAGACACCTTGAAAGAATGACAAATAAACAAACAACCAAGTGTTAGACGAAAGGCCGACCAGGTCAGAAATGCTGGCCGAACGGCTAGGCTGTCGAACAGCCCAGCCGATCGGACATGCCAGCCGATCGACCGGGCCAGCCGATCGGCTAGCACATGGTCCCACACTCCCAAACTTTTGAAGTATAGTACTGACGAAGTAATGTTCAATCGAACGGGTCACTCGATGGATAAACATTACTGTTCGGATCATGAGATACTATGCTTCAACACTTAATCGTTTTCACAACTTGTTCGTAGTAGGGAATGCCAGCCGATCGAACAGACTATTCGATCGAGTGACATTCAGTTGAGGACTAAACCTGAAGCTCCTGGCCGATCGAGTGAGCTAGCCGATCGAGTGAGCTAGCCGATCGAGCGAACCGCTCGATCGACCGACTTGAAAGGTAGGAACACTTCAGTGTTCTCAAATGCTGCAACAAAAACTTCCAAAGTTCAAATCCTCTAACACAAACACACCAGAGGAAGAAACAATCCACTCGAATGGTCCAGCCGATCGAGCCAACCGGCCGATCGAACAGGACTGTCCAATCGGATATACCAGCCGATCGAACAGGCCGTTCGATCGAACCTGCCGTTCGATCGACCAGCCCATTTGATCCACCCATACTTGTTTACTTTTCCGCGTTACTTATCGTTATGCTATCGAACTATTCAGGCTAATCTTACTCTCAGCGCTCCCTTCAATCCACAATCAATCACTGTGAGTATACTCGAACCCTTTTTGCTTTAGCACTTTTGGGTGTTACATACGTTACCTATCAAAATCACAAACGAACACACTATACAAACTATTTGAACGCTAACCGATTGCATGTATTACGTGATTAAATGTATGCTTGTTATTATGTTTACACGTGGAAAGCTGTCTACCTGCCTTAGCAACGTAGTACTATAGTTTCGACTCAGCACCCGTTCACACGGGGTTTGTTAAGGACAATCTACTTGCATGATTTACGGTGGTGATCATGTATTGCGAACTGTCTCGGACAGTCAACCCGCAGTCACTGGTATTGATAGGTCCATGTCGATAATTTACATGCATCATTGCTCTCTGTATACGTGCTGGTTATGCGTAAACTATTCGAAACTCTATATGCTATTATCAAACTTGTATGCTCACCTTTACATTTTATGTATTGACTTTATTTTAACGTATGTGACAGGTGTTTAGGATGCTTACTTGCTCTCTCTCTCTGCTGTGAAATCGAGGCTAGGAAAGAGTCTAGAAACCAAGACAATTTATAATTATATGATTAAATCTGAGTTGTCGGAACATGTTTTTGTTTGAAGAATATCTATGTCTGTAATAACTAAATTTATCTTATGGGTCACGGTATGGGACGTGACATTTAAACTATTCGGTAATAATAGTTGTTATGGAATTTCTTTGAACAATTTATTTCGCTCAGTGCCGCGCCCCGATGATTCCGCCATCGGTTGGGGTGTGACAGATTGGTATCAGAGCCATAACTATAGGGAATTAGGCAGACACGACCTAGTCCGGGTCGCTGTCTTAGAGACCTAGACTATAGTTAGGAACCATCAGACCCAGTTTATGTGCTGAATTCTGCGATCCTTCCCTATCACTGCACTCGAATTTTCAAATAAAAGTCGGTAGGTTTAGTTGAGGTGTGAAAGCTGCAAACTCCTGACCAAACTGCCTGACTTATGCCGATTTTATTTCGTTATTCATGCTCATCTCATTATTTTTACCAACAAACAAGGGAGATTATACCAAATCAGGAGTGAAATCCATATTTTGATGCATAATTTCCTCTATTTTTATTAAAAACAAGGAAGAAATTGCTAAGCCAAGGGGTGAAACCCTGACCTTGGCAGTTTGTTCTGTACTTACTTATCTCACCAAGGCATCGACGGACTCCAATGACCTCAACTCACAAGTATGACCTAGGGAACGCGTGTGGAATGCCCGAGAATCGAGGCAGAAACACGACCTCTAGAGTCGAAAGTGACGACAAGTCTACTGCGAATAGTCGAATTGCCTTGGGTAGTCGATGTCTAGTAGCCGCAGACAATCTATCTCTCGATTTTATATGTTTCAAATTTAACAAAGTCGTCTGGTACTCTTGTTGATTTTATGTGTTTATGTGTGCCTTTTCTGCTTTGTGTTTATATTTGCTTCTCTGTTTTATTTCGGGATGTTATTCGATTCTGCTACCAAATTTCAATCGACACACGCGACTCGCACTATTATTCTATCCCTAAACGACACCCAGCTATCGCGAATCTAGGCGATACCATACTATACTGTGCTATACGACTAAGCTAGGCTATTCGATACAATATTCGAATGGTACTCAAACTTTGAAGGATAGGTTTCTGTTTTCTGGTCGCTTCTGTGGTTAAATGATTACGTGTTTTCGTGCTTATGTGACTTTGTGCTTATGTGCTTCTGTGCTTACGTGCATCTGTGGTTTTGTGCATATGTGTTTACGTGCTTATGTGTCTCGACGTGATTCTAAGCTTTAGATAGTGGTAGACGTGTGAGGAGAGATTCGATTACGTTGTGTTGAGTCCTGTGACGATGTCTGTTGCAGACCATGTCGTCGTCTGGATCCCGTCAACGTCTGACCCGCCAAGAAAAGAGAGACCGACCTCTCGCTGCTATCATCTCCAAAACCGTGGCGAAAGCTGTGAGTGAGGTGTATGAAAACGCTAGCAAGTCGTCAGAAGAATCCCGAACTGAGATCTCCAAGGATTCAAGAAAGGCTGCTTTCAGCTTCAAGCAGTTCAAAGCATGCGGACCAAAAGAGTTCACTGGCGAAGATGGTCCGACAGCCATGTTTCACTGGTTCGACTCGTTCGAAGTCACTCTGCGCCAGAGCGGATGTCCTAAGCATCTCCGTACACTCAATGCAACAGGCGTCTTCCAGTCCCGTGCTCTAGACTGGTGGACGGCCGAACGAAACAAGCGCGGAAATGATGCAGCTTACAGGCTATCATGGAAGGAGTTGAAAGCGATTATGATCGAGGAATTCTGCCCTCCTCATGAGCGCCAAAAGCTGGAGGACGAGTTCTGGGGAATCAAGCAGAAGGATGGAGACAACGCTGCTCTCACTGCTCGCTTCAAGCAGCTTAGCATTATTTGTCCTGATCAAGTCAAGACCTCAGATAAAGCCATCAAGAAGTATATCCGAGCCCTACCCGACTGTGTAGCCGATTTTGTTCAAAATCATCTTTTCAACTTGGTTTGTTTAGAAAAACCATTCTCAAGACTTGGATTTACAAGGTTACTAGTTCACTTGGTTTATTATTTTTCAAGAAAATCATCCTATTTTTAAGTTCATGTCTTCACTAGTGGATGATTATTTCATGTACACATAATCATCCCTAACTTGTTAAGCCATGTTTTTAATCATAACTTAACAAGCTTCATATGATGACTAACCATCATATTACTAGTAATCATCAAGAAATCATCAACACATTCAAACAACATCATACTACCATTATTTCATCTTGTTTCTTCATCTTTAAGCCTATGTTTCAAGATTTAAGATTCAAGTCCTTTAGAGTTCATAAGATTTTATCATAAAATAATCTTTAACCACTACAAACATGAAGTAAACAAAGATCAAAGAAGCTTACAACTAGCTTTTAAGCTAGGGAAGAAACACTAGAGAAAATGAGTGGATAAAAGCACACGAGAGAGGTCCTTGATGATCCGTGAGCTCCATACTTCGTGATTCACTTTTGTGCACCTTAGGATGGTCTTGGAAATCTTGAATCAAAATCGAAAAATGGTGAGTGTGGGAGGGGGTATTTCGGCCGAGCTTTGTAGAGGGGAGAAGAGAGTGAGTTGGTTGGTGACTTAATGAAGAAGATGATGGTTTATATCTTCTCTAAGTGTTATTAACCATTAGTTATAGTGTTTCCCATAGTACAAGCATTATCTAAATCAAATCCCATCAAATCTTAGGAGGATATATGGGGATTTAGAGAAGATTAGCAAATCTTTGGTGGGGCCATGCCTTGGGGACAGTTACAAGAGGGGGGGGGGGTAAGATGTAAAATGTTGATGGTAAGGGTAATTAGTGGAAGGATAAAGTGTTAAGTCTAGTGTTTAAGTGTTACATGCTTTGTGTAGGATGTTTAAGTGTTCGGGAACCAAGACTAGCTCAGAAAAAGTGAAACAATGTTAATGATAATATATTAGTGCTCCGGGTAGTGTCCGGTTGTTCGGTTTGATACCGTTCCTTTAAAGTGCTAAGTGATATCGTAAAGTGTCCTTTATGTAACTTTTAGTGACCCTTTTAATTGCCGACACTTAGGAAAGTATACAGGACCATTTTGCCATGTTTTTGCACATTACTAGCATATTAAAATGCTGAATTTTGTTAATAGATGCAGAATTTTGCATTTTAAGTGGGTTTTAGGCACTTTCCGGCACCTAAACTATCACCTAGTGACGCAGTTTTATGGTCCTTGCTTCCCTACACTCCATGCTAGTGTAGTACCTTGTCTCTGGCTCATACTGAGCCTCAAAATAATGTCTGTCTATGTACTGGCACTGTCAGTATATTCCCGAATTATCCGCTCACTGTGCTAATTATGTTTTGTGCATCAAGTATGTCACTAAAGTTTGTGTGTAATGAATGGTGTGACAGTATGAAATGTGATGCACATGTGTGTATGATACAGAAATCATAAAGCAGTTTATGTCATCAGTTGTAATTAAGCACAGTCATTAAGCATAAATCAGTATTAATTAATTGTACGGATACATGCAAATTTGACGGTTGTCACAAGTGTTGCGCTGCGTATTATTATGAGTAGCCATTACATTTTGGCGTTCAAATAGCATAAATAACAAGAAATTTCTGTGTTTCAAGTTCGCGTCTGTCTATGTACTGGCACTGTCAGTATATTCCCGAATTATCCGCTCACTGTGCTAATTGTGCTTTGTGCATCAAGTATGTCACTAAAGTTTGTGTGTAATGAATGGTGTGACAGTATGAAATGTGATGCACATGTGTGTATGATACAGAAATCATAAAGCAGTTTATGTCATCGGTTGTAATTAAGCACAGTCATTAAGCACAAATCAGTATTAATTAATTGTACGGATACATGCAAATTTGACAATTGTCACATTCTCCCCCTGTTAAGAAAATTTCGTCCTCGAAATTTGTACTACCTTAACTCCTTGGAGTTTCATTATGCGTGTATGTATATGAATAATACCAAGGTAGATGACCACCAAACCGAATCAAACCCTATTCACATCAGGTGAATCCAAGAATATATAACAACACGAATCCAATGGTTAAGAGGTATGTGCTTTTAGCATTTGATGTCAAAGGTACAAGACGTATTGACGTATAGTCCAGTGTAATCCAGTTAACAGGGGTCCCACAAAAGAGGGGTTTTGACTAGTAGGATTTTCAAACGATCGATCACAAAAAGCAAACGAGTTTTCTCAAACCGTAGCTTCCGCTATATAAACTCAAAATCAACAACTCAAATGTGGTATGAAAATGATCGGTCAACTTCCGAATAAATGACTGGTTAAGTTGAGTGTGTTGACATTCTTGAATTGCAAAAGTACGCCGAATGAAATACAAGCGAATCTGTTGTATAATTGTAGTTGCATCAGGGATGTTTGAATGACAAGCCAAACAAAAGTATGTATAGTTTTGTGTGGAACGGTTGACCATGATTCGCACAAGCTACAAGTTTGTAATGACACCATAAGGTGTCGTTATTGACATATTTCAATAATAGCGGTGGCCAAACAAGTTCACCGTGTTTGAAATCAAATGAAAGTGCACTAAAACAACCTGAAGATTTGATTTACACAATGTCATAGAGTTTTCAATTGAACGTGGAACATCAAAGAACCACTGTTCACGATCGGAGATGAAAAGGTAATGTATACCACAAGGCATTCAGTCAATCAAGGAAAGTATCATTAGGGGGTACATCGCGTCATGAAATGAATATAGGTACCATTGTCTTAACACGCAACTGTGTTGAGACTGCTTTAATTGTGATAAACAAAATTGATTTTGAGCAAGTCAATAAATAAGCAACTAAATCCGTGTATGAAAGGTGTAACCAAATCAGCGCAAGCTTTAATCTTTGTGAAGGTATCACCGCAAGGTGTCAATACCAACAACAATTTAGTGGAGTCGTAGACCTACTATGACTTGAAACAAGAACTTTTGTAAAGTATTTGAATATGATGCTCCCAATACATCATATGGCGTTTTAAATTGAATATGCGAAATGGATAAGTTCAAGCAATTAAACCTGGTTTCAGCGTAACCCGACAATAAACGTATGTACCAACAAAGGAATCTCGGCATGGTCACAAAGATAAACCATGAATGTATCTTGAAATAAATGAAGTTTCAAGAAAGTGTGTTGACTTGATAGCAAAAGATTCAATAGTCACAATAATGTAGGTCATTCGAATCACAAACCAGTAATTAGATTTAGCGTCATAATATTTGAACCTGAATGAAGCGTTTATTCGAAATGAAGTCGCATGCGTAGAAAACGGTGCATGTGTGACAAATAAGTTTCCAAGAAAAGGAATAATGAGTATCTGCTAAAATGAAGAAATGACCAAATATCGAAGCAAATGTGTGTTTGCTCTCAGCGAAGAAAATTAACGTGATACAACTACCATTAAGGGGAGTAGAGATGCAAACATTTACTCGCTAGAAGTAAAAGAAATTCAAGTACTTTCTGTTTGGTCAACGGAACTGGCATATATGTCAAGTTAATGGTGTCTGCTTGAGTTAACAGATGTGGTTCCTAAGTAACAACCTTTGTGAATTTGGACCTGGTTCCCGATGTTCCTAGGTACATGTTTCCTAGATTCTCAGAGTTTCGAATTCGGTGTAGAATCGTTCTATGCATCGTGTAGGAAACACCATTCTTGTGTACGTTTAAAACAAGTTATTGTCCCACAATTTCCCCGGTATACTTTCTTCCTGAATTCACAGCTAACGACACTCGTTCATTGACCAGTCGTGAAGTAGTAGTTGGATCCCCTTAGTTAGTTAAATAAGTCATTCGTTAATCCTTAGCAAGAGTCATCGACTCTCCTAGTAGTTGATGCTCATTTGAAAATCATCGTTCTTCTTCTTAACGAGCAGAACTGGGGTTACCCAAAATGGAAAACTTGGTCCGTTAACTTCCTTCTCTATCAACTACTAAAACTGTACTGACAATCCTTGTATCTCCGAAGGTGTAAGTTGCTAAGGTGCATCAACTATAGGCGCGGCACCTGGTATTAAGTCGATGCGAGATCCAACTTGTCGTTGAGGAGATAATTCTGGCAAGTCTTCGAGGAAGACTTTAGGATATTTCCTTATCACGGGAATATCTTCGTGTTTTGGTTCTTCGACTCCCTTGTCCACGACATGAGTCAAGAAAACAACACATCCTATTCGCAAACAACTTTCGTGCCTTCAAGCAATTTGTAATTTGTAAAGGCGTACTTTGCTTCATGAGTCGAGATTGTTTCTTTGCTCGGCATCGGGACGCGGATATCAATCTCCACTCTACCGCTTGGCAACCAATCCATCCCACTTACCTTGTCGAAGCTCCCCAAGTCAACTGGCAGTAGACCAACCGTAAACTTACGCTCTCTGGGTTCTATCTTGTCGATTCCAATTACTTCGTTGGCTTCTACTAGCTTCCCATTAGCTAGTTCTATTGAGTGCGGGTTATCTAACTTACTTACTACTAAACCAAGCATAATTTCAACCTCTAGAAATGCGAAACTAAAATTGGCAACAGTATCTAACAGCACGGATGCATATCGTTGAGTAATATGGGACGTACCGATATCCACGCTTGGATTCCTGGTGTGCCTCCCTAACTCTGCTACTGAGCTTTTATCCTTATGCCTGATTCTTCTTAGGGCAGTATTTTCTGAAATGCTTCTTGCTCCCACAGTTAAGACAACCTTGAGCACGTTTTTGTTTGTCGCTCGTCCTGCCTTTGTCGTTGTCGTTGTTTCCTCCGTGATTCTCGCTATTATCTTGGCCTTTATTTCCACGTTCAATGCCTTGCCTACAAGTCTCCTTGGGATGCCCCCTTTTACCAAAGTTATCACATTTTCCATATTTACATCGCCCGACATGATAACGTAGACATTTGTCGCACTTAGGTAGGATACCCATGTAGTCTTTTCCCTTTTTGGCCTTCTTCTCGTTACTCACCCAAGTAACCTTCTTGAAATTTGCGAGCTTTCTCTTGTTATCCCCAGATGACTCTACAGGAGTCCCCTTTTTCTCTTCCGAAGCGGAAAATTCTCCTAGTCTAATTGCCTCTTCAGTAAGCGCCACGCTTATGTCAATAGCTTCGATGATTGTTGAAGGCTTAGATGTTGTTACCAGGCTTAGAATCTGAGGTGCCAATCCCCCGATGAAACGTTCGATCTTCCTAGATTCTGGTTCCACCAAACGCGAAGCAACTTGTGATAATTCGCCAAATCTCTGCACATATTAAGCTATCTTTGGACCTTCCATTTTCAAGTTCCATAGTTCAGTTTCCAACTTCTGGACCTCTGCCTAGAGCAATATCTTTTACGCATCAGTTCTTTCAGTTCGTCCCACGTTAAAGCATTCGCAGCAGTCTCGCCCATTGCCTGAACATGAAAGTTCCACCATGACAGAGCCCCATCTACAAATAGTCCAGCTACGTACGCGACCTGATGTTTTGGGGTACATTTGCTCAACCGTAAAACAGAATTCGTCTTCTCCACCCAACGCACAAAATTTAAGGCCAGTGTCGTCGAATTCTCGAGGTTTGTGGTTCAAGAACTGCTCGTAGGTGCAGCCGCTGGGTGGGTTATTTCCTGAGGTACCTCCGCTGTGTTCGGAGCGAAGGGCCTCGAGTTGTGCGATGGCCTGTGAGATGCGCCCTTGTAGTTCCGACTCTGCCGTCGGCAAAGGGTTGTTGGTATCGGTATTCTTTTGAATCGACATCTTCCTAGAAGAAGATTGGTTAGGTCAGGTCTTATTGTTCAGGGAGTGCATATAGTTGTTTAGAGGTCATTTGTACATACACATAATAGGTTATCATACCAACCAACCAATCAAGCAATAGCATAATAATAGCATACCCAAGTAATTTGGTAATTATGTTTAATGAGAGCATAGCAAGTAAGCACGTAGCATTATAATTATAGCATGCACATATAGATCAATAACGTGCTTATCAAAGACATAGCGACTGAGCTTTCGTTGGTCATTGGTCACAAAGTATTGTCACATGTTTAATGGTGATTGGCTTCTCATTATTCCCTGATCACAACTGTAGTGTCTTCCAAAACGTATCACATCAACAGGGACACAGGGTCACCCTACCCTTGTCCATTAAATATATTAGTGTATCAAGATTACGTAGTCAGATATGGTCTTCAAAAGTCTCCACAATCCCGGCTTATCATTGGTGTCGTTACCCAAATGTAAATGCAATCCGCATAATCCAGAAACCAACTATACTGGTGACCGAGGTGGAGGAGGAAAGAAAAGTAAATTGTTAACATGCGTGAATTCCTCCACGAGCTTGTATATACGTCGAAGTAATTAACTGATCTGCCGCTCGACAGTAAAGAAACGAGCATCAAAAACCTGGGAAAGGTGTAATAGCAGCAGGCGAGAGTTCAAAAGGAATCTTTGATAAATGTGGAGGACCAAAGTATACTGGCAATAGACAGGGTGGAGGACGTGGTGTTAGCTCAAGCTCCAAAACTCTGCGACTTATATCCTCAAACTGTAGCTGATGTTACAGGAGCACTCGTTCCGTGTGTAGCCTCCATCATGTGAAGGATGGTAAGGGTCTATATTTAGCATAGTGTATTATAGGAACCATCGAAATGGCTCGTCCAGCGATGTAGAGGTGAATGTAGCAAACGGTGCGGCCTGCGAGGTCGTAGATGTCACACCCTGATTTCCACGTGTTTCACCGGTGGGCCCGGTGGGGGATTACCGTGACGTAGTTGGCAACAATATAGTCAAACCACAATATATAAATGCACAGCGGAAGCATAAAGATAAATATATTTCAACCGTCGTTTGTAATATCAATGTATTACGAATTGTCGAAAAGTATCCACAGGGGATCAAATAAAATATAAGTATTGTTCAACAGACGTAGGCATCTTAAGCTTGCGAGACTCTTTATTGATGCTAAGGAGAAATATCCAGCCAATTACGCTTAGTACCTGCATTTAATCTTTTTGGGAAAAATACGTCAGTTTACACTGGTAAATACATTCAACTGACACTTTTTGTAAAAGGTTTAATAAAAATTGATTTGAATGCACAAGGCACAAACTCTTTATAACTTGGGAGAATTATTTAAATTTATAATCTTGTGAACGAATTACATGTTCCTTATGCGTTCAGTAGCCCAGACGTACCGGGTTAAAGATCAATAGACACACCACATCAACTATTTATGCACTGACGAGTGTACGCCTACACTCCGCGCTTAGGTCGTGGCCATTTCGTAAAATGCTGCCAGGGATATCCGGGACATGGTCATTAACCCCCCAAAGGCGTTTAAGTAAACAAAACTGTTTAAACGAGCCGATCAAATTATTCAATTAACCATCGAACGATGGAAGATTTGATGCCCGATCAAGCGGTATTTTATATACCGTAACCCAAGCCCGTATAACGGAAAATAAGTTAAAAGTATTTACATGAGCAAGTATAAATCCTTAATCGAATAATGCAACTATCTTTTACTGGTCTCCTATCCTGGAACGAAGGTTTAAAATAACCTATTAGAATCCTAACGGGTCTTTAATTTAGCCGTAGCTTAGACCGGTCAGTTCCAAAGGATAATTACGGTTTAATCGCGTGAAAGGCGAAAACCGGGAATGGAATGTGATTTGGATCCAACAAGTTTGAAGACTTGTTTTATATGGGTACAATAACCACACTCTGGATTTTGAGGTCAAAACAATAAGGTTTGACCCGTTTCGGCTAGTTTATGTAAACTAGTTACGTAAACCGAACCGTGCGCGCAAAAGGCGCAACGGTAACCGTAAGAGTCCTACACAGGTTTCCTAAGCCAATATGCTTTAAAGAGGTTGCGGTATCAGTAGGATACCTTCCATAATGCCCGTAACGAGTTTAAATCCATTTTATGCCCCGTAGGGGTATTTCGGTCATTTTAAAGATTATAAAAGAGGTTTCTGAGTTCTACAGGAAATCTGAGTTTTCCAAACAGTTTATAAAGTTCAAAGTACTCTATTTATTATTTAAAATCAGTAGCAACTAGAATCGGGTCAAAAGACCTTGTAGAACTCAAGTTATGTCCGAAAAGGGTACATTCGGTAATTACCGCCGATGCCATAACCGCAGGTTATGAGCAGGTTAAAAATAATTAAAAATCTTTAAAATCTGAAAATATTATTTTACATCAGTGTGTAAAAGGTTTGGTGTCGAAATCTGGGTTTAGATAGGCGTTATGCTAATTGCGCCATTTAATTACAAAAGTTTCCGTAATTGCGCTATTTAGCAAACTCCTATTCTGGACCTCGGATTGACGTGAAATTTTAGGGACATGCTTAGAAATCAGTAACTAAGGTTATGGTCCTTTCACATGTCCGAAATTCTCGTTTTAAATTAAAAAAAAGGCGTTACGGTCAACTTTCAAGCATTTAACGGAAAGGTGTAAAAGACTCGGACAAACAACGAACCGGTCACAGAGGGTTATACCATCATGTAACCTGGTCCTAAGAGAGTCCTAAGGCATATCTAAAACATACTTTAACGGGTCAGAACTGAAGTCAAAGCAAAAGTCAAAGTTTTGCGACTTTCGGCTCCGAACCGGGTCAAAATAGTACATGGTCGGATCAAACAAGTTTAGACTAGTTAATATACTTATTATCATGTTTTATGAGTGTTAAAACAGGTTACACACCATCTACATTACTGATTATGCATAAAATCGTAAAATAGCATTCTGTTGACTTTTTCTAAGCAAGTTTGACTCGACGTTCGGACTAGTTAGAGTGGGAATCAGAGGGTGCCCTTTTAGGGGTTTAAAGCCCACATGATTACCAACATATAACTACCTTTGATTCGACAAACCACTGGACCATTTGTGATTTATCGTAAAGTCAATCGTTAATTACGACGGATTGACTTTTAAGCTAAAACTATGGAAAACTAAGCCACAAAGGGTTAGGCATACTTACAGAAGCTTGGTGCACGACCAGGGATGTTAGAAGAATGCTTTTGAGCTTCAGGAATGATCAAGAAATCAGGTTTGAGGTGTGTTGAACAATGGTGCACTACATTGCCTTTTATAGTGAAAAATGGTGCACAAGATCATTACAACTCAACCTATAATTGCTTATGGATGATCAACAGTTGTCCCTGAGTGTTAGGGGACATGTAGGGGGCGCCCATGCTTCAATTAATGCATCCAAGGTCGGTCACAAGCTCAAACAGTGAATTTGTGATGTTTTCTGCATCTGGCACCTTGACGCGGCCCGCATCAAGGATCAAGTTAGGCTCACGCGGGCCGCCTGAATCCTTATGTCAGGAACCAGATCTTCATATGGCTCGCGGCCCGCATTAGCTTCATGCTTTCTTTAACGCGGCCCGCCTGAGGTCTGTAAATCAAGATTTTCAAATTTTTTGCCATGATTAGCCTGACCTTTCGGTTTCGAAGGGGTAACTTTGCGTTTTGGGCCTTGTTTATTTACGAATAAGGGCCTCGCGACTTTTACCCGCATTGTTAAGTCCCCGGTTAGTTTAATTACTATCCGAAAAGCCTTAACTTTCATTGTTGACGCCTTTAACCCCTCGCATACGAAATTGATCATAACTTTCTCGTTTTAAAACGGAACTTTGCGAAATTTATATCGTACATTCTAGTGAGCGTAATTTACTGTTACAAAGTCTCGGGTTCGTCAAAGGGTCACTCAGCGGTATAACTAAAACATGTCGACACAATTAACCCCTGTAGTTTGTAATCTCTCACTTTCTTCCGCATTTCGTTCCGTACGATCCATGATTTATCCGTTTGAAGGTACGAGCATCATTTAGGGTTACTGTACAGTATATTTATCCCTCGTTGACATTTTTAACCCTCGAATTTACATACTTTCAAGGTTTGTCAACTTTAGTCCTTTATTTAGTATTTAATACCACGTGTAAACTCATGACACGTGTCAACACATTATTGGACACAAAATTTCGAGGTGTTACATCCTCACCCCCTTAAAATAAATCTCGACCCGAGATTTACTGAAACAAATAAGGGTATTTTTCTTTCATCGTGGATTCAACCTCCCACGTGAATTCGGGACCTCTACGGGCATCCCATTTGACCTTTACAATAGGTACATGCTTCCTTCGAAGCGTCTTTACCTGTCGATCTTCAATCGACAAAGGTTTTTCCACAAATTTTAAGCTCTCATCTATGTGCACATCTGTATGTGGTATTACCAGTGATTCATCAGCGAAGCACTTCTTTAGATTGCAGATGTGGAACACATTGTGAATTCCACTGAGCTCCTCCAGTAAGTTTAACTTGTAGGCAACCGATCCGACACGTTCGATTACTTCGAATGGTCCAATATACCTCGGGCTCAATTTGCCTTTCTTACCGAATCGCATCACTCCCTTCCAGGGTGATACTTTTAGCAACACTTTATCACCTACTTCGAAGTGAAAATCTTTACGCTTTGGATCTGCGTAACTTTTCTGCCTATCTCGGGCAGCCTTGAGACGGTCTCGAATCTGGACAATCTTGTCCGTCGTTTCGAAGACTATCTCTGGTCCTGATAATTGGACATCTCCAACTTCCGCCCAACAAACGGGCGATGCCTCGAAGGGCGCAGCCTTAATGCTGGTATGGTAGCTATTGTTGTAGGAGAATTCGATTAATGGTAGGTTCTTATCCCAACTACCACCCAAATCGATCGCACATGCACGGAGCATGTCTTCCAACGTCTGAATAGTACGCTCACTCTGACCGTCCGTCTGAGGATGGTAAGCCGTACTGAAATTCAAACGTGTGCCCAAAGATTGCTGGAAACTTTTCCAAAAATGCGACGTGTATCTAGTATCTCTGTCAGAGATAATAGACACAGGTATGCCATGTAAGGCTACAATCTTATCAACGTATAACTGGGCCAACATGTCGGAGCTATAAGTCTCCTTGATGGGTAAGAAATGTGCTGACTTAGTCAGTCTATCAACTATAACCCATATTGTATCATTTCCTTTCCTCGTCTTGGGTAACTTGGTAATAAAATCCATAGTTACCATTTCCCACTTCCATTCGGGAAGTTCAGGCTGTTGTAGCAAGCCTGACGGGTTTTGATGCTCAGCTTTGACTTGCGCACAAGTCAAGCATTTGGCTACATAAGCGGCTACAGACTTTTTCAAGCCTATCCACCAATAATTTGCCTTTAGATCCTGGTACATCTTATCAGCTCCAGGATGAACGGAATATTTGGAACTATGGGCCTCCTGGAGGATAACATCCCGTAGCCCTCCATAAGTTGGAACCCATATTCGTCAATTTAATCGTAAAATTCCGTCCTTGCTAAGAGTTAACTGCTCCTCAGTTACTCCTAACTTTTCTTTAGGATAGTTAGCTTCCAACACGGCTTCCCTTTGTGCAGCTAACAACCTTTCAATCAAATCATTCTTCACTTCAATGCTCTTGGCATTGATTCGGATGGGTTTCACCCTTTCCTTTCGACTCAAGGCATCAGCGACTACATTCGCCTTGCCGGGATGGTATCTGATTTCACAATCATAATCATTTAATTTCTCCATCCAACGGCGCTGTCTCATGTTTAAATCCTTCTGATCAAACAGATGTTGAAGGCTCTTATGATCAGAATAGATCACAAACTTGATACCATACAGATAATGCCTCCACAGTTTTAGTGCGAACACAACGGCACCCAACTCCAATTCATGGGTGGTGTAATTCTTTTCATGCACCTTTAACTGTCTTGAAGCATAGGCAATAACCTTGCCTTTCTGCATAAGCACACATCCCATGTCAGTGTGTGATGCGTCGCAGTAAACTACGAACTCTTCGGTACCTTCAGGCAATGTCAGTACAGGAACGTTGCTCAACTTTTGCTTCAGAATATCAAAGGATTCTTGCTGCTTAGGTCCCCAGTCAAACTTTACTCTCTTCTTGGTCAAGGAAGTTAGGGGCGCAGCAATCCTTGAAAAATTTTCAATGAAGCGCCTGTAATATCCTGCTAACCCCAGGAAACTACGAATCTCTGTAGGCGTCTTCGGCTCTTGCCAATTCATGACAGCTTCCACTTTAGCGGGATCCACTTGGATACCACGCTCGCTGACAATATGTCCAAGGAATTGGACTTCTCGAAGCCAGAATTCACACTTAGAGAATTTGGCATAGAGTTTCTCATGATGCAGGAGTTTGAGAATACAGCGAAGGTGTTTCTCATGGTCAGCTTGATTCTTTGAGTAGATAAGAATATCGTCGATGAAAACGATGACGAATTTGTCTAAGTACGGCTTGCAAACGCGATTCATGAGATCCATGAATGCGGCCGGTGCATTAGTGAGCCCAAAAGGCATCACTAGGAACTCATAATGTCCATAACGAGTCCTAAATGCGGTTTTATGTACGTCTTCATCTCTAACCTTCAGTTGGTGGTAGCCTGACCTTAAGTCAATCTTCGAGAAATAACTTGCCCCTTGTAACTGATCGAACAAATCGTCGATCCTTGGCAAAGGATACCTATTCTTTATCTTGACTTTATTAAGCTTGCGATAATCGATGCACAGACGCATCGATCCATCCTTCTTTTTGACAAACAAGACAGGTGCTCCCCAAGGAGACGAACTAGGTTTAATGAAACCTTTAGCTAGCAGTTCATCCAGTTGTGTCCTCAACTCCTTCATTTCGGTTGGTGCTAACCTGTAAGGTGCTCTAGCAACAGGTGCTGCTCCAGGGATGATATCAATCCTGAATTCCACTTGCCTATCTGGTGGCAAACCAGGTAGATCTTCAGGGAAAACTTCTGGGTATTCAGAAATGACGGGGATGTCTTCTATCTTTGGTTTAGGCTCATCAATAATCACTTGTGCCATGTAGATGACACAACCCTTCTTTAAACACTTTGAAGCCTTGAGCATAGTCACTTGCTCAGGCAATCCATACTGGGTATCTCCCCGAATGGTAAGCGATTCACCAGACGGAGTCTTTATCACCACTTGTTTTCTGTTGCAGACGATTTGGGCCTGGTTATGAGCTAACCAGTCCATACCCAATACTATGTCAAAACCGGCTAATTTAAAGGGAAGTAGAGATAGGGGAAAAGAGTGGTTCTTAACAGCTATCACACATCCTTCTAATACAATGGAGACGGTTTCTATGGTGCCATCTGCTAACTCTACCTCATAGTTTATACTCAAGGTTTTGACAGGCATATTCAGCAATTTGCAAAATTTATGATCTACGAAAGACTTATCAGCGCCTGAATCAAAAAGTACTCTTGCAAAGACATCATTTACAAGGAAAGTACCTGTGATCACGTTATCGTCTAGTACAGCTTCTTTCGCATCCAACCTGAAGACTCTTGCATTGGTCTTCTTGGCCTCTTCAGGCTTCTTGGCGTATTTAGGGCAGTTGGTTTCAATGTGCCCTTTCTCGTTGCAACTGTAGCAGGTTGCATCCTTCAGCTTTTTGCAATCCAAGGTCTTGTGGTTCTTGGACTTGCATATCCCGCAGGCAAGTGGCTTTGACTGAGTCTGCGAGTTCGATTCGAGTCTGCACTTTCCAAAGTGTTGTTTCTTGCAAATCTTGCACTTGGGCTTCTCACCAGACTGATGCCCATCTCTCCTTGACTCAGACCCTTTCTTGTTGTCACCGTTTCCACGGTGCTTCTTGCTCGACCTTCGTGAATTATCATCTTCACGTTTTCTCTTCTCAGCTTCTTTGTTCCTCAGCGATCTTTGTCTGACCGCATCCAGAGTGAGGGACAAAGATATATCAGCTACAGATCTAAAGGTAGCTGGCCGAGAGGCCTTTACGCTTGCCTTTATCTCGGGGGATAAACCACTGATAAAATGAGCTATTCTCTTTGGTTCCGGGGTTACCAGATACGGAACCAACCGGGACATTGTGTTGAAGCTCGTGAGGTAAGCTTGACAGTCAAGGTTTGTCATAACCAACGATAGGAAGTCGGACTCGATCTTTTCAACCTCGTGTTAAGGGCAATAATTTTCCTTGATGAGGGCAATAAATTCCTCTCACGTCATGCTATACAAAACAGCCTTCCCCGAGGCCTGAACCAAAGATCTCCACCAAGCTAGGGCCTCGCCCTTGAATGATTGTGAAACAAACTTCACCACGTCTCTCTCTGCGCAACCACTAATGTCCACGACTGTGTCCATTTCGTCTAACCAAGTCATACAATCTACCGCGCCCTTCTCCCCAGTGAAATCTCGGGGTTTGCAAGACACGAAATACTTATAGGTGCAACCCCTGGCGCGAGATGCGTCAGTAAACACTTTTTCCTTAGGACGGACACTGTTTTCATTGGATGAGTGCTTATCATCGTCCTTCTTAGGCTTAGACGGAGTCGAGGGTGGTTTGCTATGAGATTTTGAGTGGGTTTTTGGCTTTGAGTGTGGTGTAGATAAGGTTCTGCTCCGGGACTCGGTGTATTCTTCATACTGTCGATCCAAGGCTGCCTTAACAGCGCCGTCGACTAGAGCTTTCAATTCAGCGCCCGTTAAATGAATCTGGGCATTATCATTTTCATCTTCTTTCGAATGACTATTCACTTCATTTGGATCAGCCATTGTAACTTGAATCTGCTACAGAAGATAATGACAAAGTTTTATTTAGGGGTTTATTATGGAATTGTCTTTTATGGCAATTCATTAACCATGGTAAACATAGACCATATCTGGTTAATTTGTTACTCATTTTTATTTAGGATTTGAACATAACTTATCCTAATTACAAACAATATTGTTAGTGGCATAAAAGCCTAGTCACAAGGATGTTTTTATAATATAGGCCGGGATTACAGAGAATCAAGGCATGAAGGTTTGAACCGTAGTCCTTTTACTTCTTCTGACAGGGAGTCATAGACTACAACTGTCTTTTGTCTTATATGACAATAAATATGGCCCGTAGGCATTACATCACTAATGGATGTTTAATAGGTTTGGCCTGTAGGCACTACATCGCTAATGGATGTTTAATAAATGATCATCTTCATTGGCGATTTAACCCATGATTTACAAATCATTAATTTGGGCTTTGGAATCCTTAGAAGGATTCTCATATAAGATTGACGCGTGCGATTTTAACGAATCATAGTTTCCAAGAACGTTAACATGTTTACAGAGGTTAACAGGGAATCTGAATCTTTTAATCAGGTCTTACCATCTCGGCCGGGTCTTATAATGACACATGGCTAGGTTTCACCATTAAGATTCTTTATTTAGGCAGATTAATCTAAAAGGAATGATTTTTGATTTATTTCATATAATAATAATAGCAAAAATGATATTTATAACTTAACATTCCATTAATCATAATAATGATTACACGCTGCCCTAAACGGGACTTTTTAAATACATAAATACCTACGCAGAGGTTTATAGAAAACAAGTCCACGCAGGGACCAAATACATAGATAGATGTCCGCGCAGGGACTAAAAGATAAATGTCCACGCAGGGACTAGACTGTAATAGTAAATACAACAGTACATAAGGAGACTAATGATCTCGTTTCTTCCTTCCTTTTAGTAGGTTTGCTAGGCCTTTAAGGAATCCACGATTACTTTTACGTTCTTGCTCAAAGTCTCATTCCACTCGGTTTAGACGGTGGAGGATTTCTTCTTGCTCCGGTGGAGAAAAACGTGGCTGCTGCGACGGTTGCTGAACCGGAGGTCTAGGAGGTGTTGGATACCCATGAGCTGAGTAATCTGGTCTCCAAGAGGTTCCATGGAGGGCATTATAATTAGCCGCTACCACGTATGGATCGGCATCATAGTTATAGTTGTAGTGCGTGTGAGTCGGCTGCTCAAACGGGTTGTACGCGGTGGAACCGCCGTACGCTGGTATCGAATTGTCATATCCGAATGGTGGTAGAGGTGGTGCAACTGGTGCAGAATTCACCTCTGCAGGGTGACCCGAAGGTTCCCCTAACTGTGGTTCTTCAGGAACTGGCGGAAAGTGACTTGCACTCGAGTGGTGAGGGGTGCTGAAATGGAATTCCCCTCCTCGGGTGGACATCCGCGCGCCTGATCTCCTACGCGTTGGCGGATTTGGAGGTGCTTGCTGAACTGGTGGCGGAGGAGGCGGTGGCGTAACTGCCACGAAACGCGAATCCTCGGAAGGATCCTGTTGTTGTTGGTGCTCATGAGGCGAGAAGTGATGAGAAGGTGTGAAGTACCAATCACATTGGTCAAACCTCTCTTGATAACTGTCGGGACCTTGATAGGGTGTTCCATGAAAGGATGACCCATCAGAGATCTCGATAGGATGGTTGGGAGTACCTCTTGCAGGTTCTATGGGATCCGTGTCTTCATCCATATCTACCGTATTATCTTCGGAGAAATGGTCTTCAGGTCCTAATGGGTTATAACCTATTGGTTCTTGGACATAATCAGCCGGATTAAATCGGCCTTGAAAGAAAGGAGTAGGATCGCCATAGGAATGGTGCGATGCGGATCGCTGGAGAGGTATAAACGAAGGTTGAGGGTTATTGGGTTCATTTTCTGAGTTTGGTCCAAAAGAGTGACGGTATGAAGGTGTTGAACTGTGCGAGGTAGAATGTCTTGCAGGTTCAAAGAGGTTTCTTCTACGTCTCTGAGGTTCTTCACTCCTTGTAGTCGAAGGAGCTCGCATGTTCAAAGGTCCGGACTCGTGATCATTGTGAGTAGTGATCGGCCCTTTGCCTCTTCCTCCTCTTCCTCTTCTAATTGCTCGTGGCATATTTCCTGCTTAACAAATCTTTAAATCACAATAAACAATAAAAGACAAACTGGAATAACAATTCGAATTTGTCCTATGTTCTTGTCTAGACTCAAATATGTGCAATTGTGTCATTGAGATTAAACACAAAAGACTAGTGTTTAATTCACTCAACGTTGGCTCTGATACCAACCTGTCACACCCCGATTTCCACGTGTTTCACCGGTGGGCCCGGTGGAGGATTACCGTGACGTAGTTGGCAACAATATAGTCAAACCACAATATATAAATGCACAACGGAAGCATAAAGATAAATATATTTCAACCGTCGTTTGTAATATCAATGTATTACGAATTGTCGAAAAGTATCCACAGGGGATCAAATAAAATATAAGTATTGTTCAACAGACGTAGGCATCTTAAGCTTGCGAGACTCTTTATTGATGCTAAGGAGAAATATCCAGCCAATTACGCTTAGTACCTGCATTTAATCTTTTTGGGAAAAATACGTCAGTTTACACTGGTAAATACATTCAACTGACACTTTTTGTAAAAGGTTTAATAAAAATTGATTTGAATGCACAAGGCACAAACTCTTTATAACTTGGGAGAATTATTTAAATTTATAATCTTGTGAACGAATTACATGTTCCTTATGCGTTCAGTAGCCCGGACGTACCGGGTTAAAGATCAATAGACACACCACATCAACTATTTATGCACTGACGAGTGTACGCCTACACTCCGCGCTTAGGTCGTGGCCATTTCGTAAAATGCTGCCAGGGATATCCGGGACATGGTCATTAACCCCCCAAAGGCGTTTAAGTAAACAAAACTGTTTAAACGAGCCGATCAAATTATTCAATTAACCACCGAACGATGGAAGATTTGATGCCCGATCAAGCGGTATTTTATGTACCGTAACCCAAGCCCGTATAACGGAAAATAAGTTAAAAGTATTTACCTGAGCAAGTATAAATCCTTAATCGAATAATGCAACTATCTTTTACTGGTCTCCTATTCTGGAACGAAGGTTTAAAATAACCTATTAGAATCCTAACGGGTCTTTAATTTAGCCGTAGCTTAGACCGGTCAGTTTCAAAGGATAATTACGGTTTAATCGCGTGAAAGGCGAAAACCGGGAATGGAATGTGATTTGGACCCAACAAGTTTGAAGACTTGTTTTATATGGGTACAATAACCACACTCTGGATTTTGAGGTCAAAACAATAAGGTTTGACCCGTTTCGGCTAGTTTATGTAAACTAGTTACGTAAACCAAACCGTGCGCGCAAAAGGCGCAACGGTAACCGTAAGAGTCCTACACAGGTTTCCTAAGTCAATATGCTTTAAAGAGGTTGCGGTATCAGTAGGATACCTTCCATAATTCCCGTAACGAGTTTAAATCCATTTTATGCCCCGTAGGGGTATTTCGGTCATTTTAAAGATTATAAAAGAGGTTTCTGAGTTCTACAGGAAATCTGAGTTTTCCGAACAGTTTATAAAGTTCAAAGTACTCTATTTATTATTTTTAATCAGTAGCAACTGGAATCGGGTCAAAAGACCTTGTAGAACTCAAGTTATGTCCGAAAAGGGTACATTCGGTAATTACCGAACCGATGCCATAACCGCAGGTTATGAGCAGGTTAAAAATAATTAAAAATCTTTAAAAATCTGAAAATATTATTTTACATCAGTGTGTAAAAGGTTTGGTGTCGAAATCTGGGTTTAGATAGGCGTTATGCTAATTGCGCCATTTAATTACAAAAGTTTCCGTAATTGCGCTATTTAGCATAACTCCTATTCTGGACCTCGGATTGATGTGAAATTTTAGGGACATGCTTAGAAATCAGTAACTAAGGTTATGGTCCCTTCACATGTCCGAAATTCTCGTTTTAAATTAAAAAAAAAGGCGTTACGGTCAACTTTCAAGCATTTAACGGAAAGGTGTAAAAGACTCGGACAAACAACGAACCGGTCACAGAGGGTTATACCATCATGTAACCTGGTCCTAAGAGAGTCCTAAGGCATATCTAAAACATACTTTAACGGGTCAGAACTGAAGTCAAAGCAAAAGTCAAAGTTTTTTGACTTTCGGCTCCGAACCGGGTCAAAATAGTACATGGTCGGATCAAACAAGTTTAGACTAGTTAATATACTTATTATCATGTTTTATGAGTGTTAAAATAGGTTACACACCATCTACATTACTGATTATGCATAAAATCATAACATAGCATTCTGTTGACTTTTTCTAAGCAAGTTTGACTCGACGTTCGGACTAGTTAGACTGGGAATTAGAGGGTGCCCTTTTAGGGGTTTAAAGCCCACATGATTACCAACATATAACTACCTTTGATTCGACAAACCACTGGTCCATTTGTGATTTATCGTAAAGTCAATCGTTAATTACGACGGATTGACTTTTAAGCTAAAACTATGGAAAACTAAGCCACAAAGGGTTAGGCATACTTACAGAAGCTTGGTGCACGACCAGGGATGTTAGAAGAATGCTTTTGAGCTTCAGGAATGATCAAGAAAGCAGGTTTGAGGTGTGTTGAACAATGGTGCACTACATTGCCTTTTATAGTGAAAAATGGTGCACAAGATCATTACAACTCAACCTATAATTGCTTATGGATGATCAGCAGCTGTCCCTGAGTGTTAGGGGACATGTAGGGGGCGCCCATGCTTCAATTAATGCATCCAAGGTCGGTCACAAGCTCAAACAGTGAATCTGTGATGTTTTCTGCATCTGGCACCTTGACGCGGCCCGCATCAAGGATCAAGTTAGGCTCACGCGGGCCACCTGAATCCTTATGTCAGGAACCGGATCTTCATAT
The DNA here is from genome assembly GCF_002127325.2 of Helianthus annuus. NCBI lineage: Eukaryota > Viridiplantae > Streptophyta > Magnoliopsida > Asterales > Asteraceae > Helianthus > Helianthus annuus. The sequence continues at coordinate 99,698,510 of NC_035437.2, forward strand.
GGCTCGCGGCTCGCATTAGCTTCATGCTTTCTTTAACGCGGCCCGCCTGAGGTCTGTAAATCAAGATTTTCAAATCTTTTGCCATGATTAGCCTGACCTTTCGGTTTCGAAGGGGTAACTTTGCGTTTTGGGCCTTGTTTATTTACGAATAAGGGCCTCGCGACTTTTACCCGCATTGTTAAGTCCCCGGTTAGGTTAATTACTATCCGAAAAGCCTTATCTTTCATTGTTGACGCCTTTAACCCCTCGCATACGAAATTGATGATAACTTTCTCGTTTTAAAACGGAACTTTGCGAAATTTATATCGTACATTCTAGTGAGCGTAATTTACTGTTACAAAGTCTCGGGTTCGTCAAAGGGTCACTTAGAGGTATAACTTAAACATGTCGACACAATTAACCCCTGTAGTTTGTAATCTCTCACTTTCTACCGCATTTCGTTCCGTACGATCCATGATTTATCCGTTTGAAGGTACGAGCATCATTTAGGGTTACTGTACAGTATATTTATCCCTCGTTGACATTTTTAACCCTCGAATTTACATACTTTCAAGGTTTGTCAACTTTAGTCCTTTATTTAGTATTTAATACCACGTGTAAACTCATGACACGTGTCAACACATTATTGGACACAAAATTTCGAGGTGTTACAGTAGAAAATGCTGCTGTAGCAAAAGCGATCGTTACGCGGGTGCCTGTCACACCCCAACCGATGGCGGAATCATCGGGGCGCGGCACTGAGCGAAACAGATTGTTCAAAAAAATTCCATAACAACTATTATTACCAAATAGTTTCAAATATCACGTCCCATACCGTGACCCATAAGATAAATCTAGTTATTACAGACATAGATATTCTTCAAACAAAACATGTTCCGACAACTCAGATTTAACATATAAATATAAATTGTCTTGGTTTCTAGACTCTTCCTAGCCTCGATTTCATCACCACATGTCTAAGCATCCTAGCAACTTAAGCACCTATCACATACGTTAAAATAAAGTCAATACATAAAATGTAAAGGTGAGCATACAAGTTTGATAATAGCATATAGAGTTCGAAATAGTTTACGCGTAACCAGCACGTACACAAAGAGAGCAATGACGCATGTAAATTATCGACATGGACCTATCAATACCAGTGACTGCGGGTTGACTATCCGAGACAGTTCGGAATACATGATCACCACCGTAAATCATGCAAGTAGATTGTCCTTAACAACCCCCGTGTGAGCGGGTGCTGAGTCCAAACTATAGTACTACGTTGCTAAGGCAGGTAGACAGCTTTCCACGTGTAAACATAATAACAAGCATACATTTAATCACGTAATACATGCAATCGGTTAGCGTTCAAATAGTTTGTATAGTGTGTTCGTTTGTGATTTTGATAGGTAACGTATGTAACACCCAAAAGTGCTAAAGCAAAAAGGGTTCGAGTATACTCACAGTGATTGATTGTGGATTGAAGGGAGCGCTGAGAGTAAGATTAGCCTGAATAGTTCGATAGCATAACGATAAGTAACGCGGAAAGGTAAACAAGTATGGATGGATCGAATGGGCTGGTCGATCGAACGGCAGGTTCGATCGAACGGCCTGTTCGATCGGCTGGTATATCCGATTGGACAGTCCTGTTCGATCGGCCGGCTGGCTCGATCGGCTGGACCATTCGAGTGGATTGTTTCTTCCTCTGGTGTGTTTGTGTTAGAGGATTTGAACTTTGGAAGTTTTTGTTGCAGTATTTGAGAACACTGAAGTGTTCCTACCTTTTCGAGTCGTTCGATCGAACGGTTCGTTCGATCGGCTAGCTCACTCGATCGGCTAGCTCATTCGATCGGCTAGGAGCTTCATGTTAGTCCCCAACTGAATGTCACTCGATCGGACAGTCTGTTCGATCGGCTGACATTCTCTACTACGAACAAGTTGTGAGAACGATTAAGTGTTGAAGCATAGTATCTCATGATCCGAACAGTAATGTTTACCCATCGAGTGACCCATGCGATTGAACATTACTTCGTCAATACTATTCTTTAAAGTTTGGGAGTGTGGGGCCATGTGCTAGCCGATCGGCTGGCCCGGTCGATCGGCTGGCATATCCGATCGGCTGGGCTGTTCGACAGCCTAGCCGTTCGGCCAGCATTTCTGACCTGGTCGGCCTTTCGTCTAACACTTGGTTGTTTGTTTATTTGTTATTCTTTCAAGGTATCTTGACAACGTGTTGAACTATGATAACCTTCGTTCCCACCTGTTCCCTTGGCTCGAACAGGAATCACCCAAGTCCGGCCGGTTGAACGGTTTGGAACGTCGGTTTAGAGTTTAACTGATATCGGTGAACCTTGTTCATGGAACCCGAATCTTGAATCTTCTAAACCGTTTGAATGATTGGTTAGCCGGTTCAAGCTCCGTTTCTACCGGTTTGAAAGCATTGAGTGTAAAAGAGTTGAAAGAAAGTTGAGATTCCTTCTTTCAATCCTTCACAACTTAAAAATGTTTAGATCTATGAAAGATCTTAACTTGTTTATGTGGAAATTGGTTAGATCTAAGCTATTCATGGTTGGATGATGTCAAAGTTTGAAGTTCATCAAGAACACCATGATGACATCACCCAAGAACACTTAGATCTTGGTGATTTCACGGTTAGAATTCAAGTTTTGAAAGATAGAAAGGTGTAGAATCTAGCAATGATCAAAAACATACAAGATTTAGAGTGAAAACTTACCGGGATTGAGAGAAATCTGAGAAAAGGTGAAGAAGATAGCTGGTTCGGTCAGAGCTTTCCAAAAGTGGAACGTATGACAATGACAGTCCTATTTATAGGCTTCCAAAAGAGGAAAGTGTCAGCCGATCAGCTGGGAGATCCGATCAAGTGGGCTGCTCGATCGGCTGGCAAGGTGCTAGCCGATCGGCTGGCCTGTTCGATCAGGATGCTTCCAGTTCGATCCGCCACGCACTTTGAGCATTTTGCGACGATTTTCGACGTTTCAATTTCGATGTACGACGATACGAATACGATATGGTTCCTAGTCAAATTACTTTCTGTCTCAACTACTATATCTAACATACAATCTTCTATAAGTCACGTTTCGATGTCGGTTTCGATTGAGTTCGATTGCTTTTCGAGTTTCGATTCGATTTTCGATTGATTTGCTTGAATACCACACCAAACATAAAGTAAGCACGCATAAGTAACACATAAGGCACACACACACGTATAACAATACCACAATTCGCATGATTCGAGTCTCGAGTTCGATTGATTGTTAGATCGGTTTGATTACTGATTAGATTAACTTTATCGCATTGTTACTTCCTATCCTTCACAGTCGTAGATCGGTTCGCATTAAAACACGTTCGATTACTTCGATTCTTGTTGATTACAACACTTACTCCACATAATACAACTAAAACACAAAATCGACTATCTACAGTCAGAGAAAGTCAAAGTTGACTTGGACTTTGACTTTGACTTTGACATTCGAAAACACGGGGTGTTACAGTGCCGACCTGGAGTACCTTTCCGGGGTGCGGGTAAGTCCCAAGTTAAAGCGATAAACATGTCTAGCGCAATGGACGTCGGTCTCCATAGGGGAAAAGGAGCAACGTCAGCGGTTGTGGGTGCAAAATCAAACGTCTCAAACGATAAGGAGATCATCAGGCGCAGGTACTGAGTCAGATATAAGGGGTGTAATGACTGGTAAATCGAAAGAAACAGGGTCATGATCAAGTAAAGGTGCAGGTTCAGCAGGTGCAACATCAAGCTGACCCAAAAGGTGCAGAAGCTAGCTTAGGAGCAGGCTCTAGGTCGTGTAACGATGTGGTGCCTCGAGCAGGTGATAGTGCAGCAGTCATAACGGCGTCGTCGTCTGCGTCAGTAGTAGAAAGTTGTAATCTGGCTGTCTGTAAGGCTGCAGATGTCACAGACTCAAAGGAGTCTGAAATCAAATGTATGCTAGAATCAGAGGATAGCTTGTTAACAGGGGTCTCAAAAAGTGAAATTAGTAACAACGTGCTCGTCAAACTTTCCATCATCATAGGTGTTATCAGAAGGACCATCAATAACATGCCAATCTCATCATCAATTATTCGTTGAGTAGCCAACCTTCGGAAGGAATGTCCACAGGAGGCGCATTGTCGAGGATCGGAGTCAGGAGGTGCTCTCCACCGAAGTGTCCAAATGGTAAGGTGGTCGTGGACCGAATCAAGAATGACAGGAAGATTCTCGTCAAGGAAACCATCAGCAAGGGTAATTCATCACCAAACTCTGGCAGCGCGGACGGTTGGAAATCGTCCTCGTCCTTGGTCAGCATGTCAGGGTCACTCCCAGTGTCTGTCGTAAATATCTCCGGCGCAGGTACAGTCTCATCATCTGTGGCGGTGGCCGTAGGGTCATCATCATCTGACAATTCGTTCCCTGGGGAAGGTGACGTGTGTGCCGGTACATAATAGTCACAGCATGCATATTCACAGTAATCTTTAACACTTTGTGTATTGCAAACAAAGATAATTCATAATGTAATCATGTATCCACATATTCGTCCTAGTCTTCCCAGACTATCCTACCCAGCCTCTTAGACTGAACTCCCCAGTCTCTAAGACTAACTCCCTGGCCTCTAAGACCAAACCTTCCCAGTCTCTAAGACTAACTCCCTGGTCTCTAAGACCAACTCCCAGTCTCTAAGACTAATTCCCTTGTCTCTAAGACCAACACCCAGTCTCTAAGACTAATTCCCTGGTCTCTAAGACCAACTCCCTGGCCTCTAAGACCAATCCTCCCAGTCTCTAAGACTAATTATCCCCAGCCTCTAAGGTTGATCCTCCCTCAGCCTCTAAGATTGAACCTCCCTCAGTCTCTAAGACTGAACCTCCCTCAGTCTCTAAGACTGAATTATAAATATGAATTTTGAAATGTGTATTTGTGCCTTTTGTTTGTAAAAATGTTTGTTCCCTGGATATGTACGTTTTGTGTATGCAATGAAAAACAAGTCGTGAAAACATTTTCGTGAGAGCCCTAATGATCGTAGTCTAGACTCAAGAAAGAATTCTAGTTCGCTACGATCGAAGCTCTGATACCAAGCTGTCACACCCTGACTTTTGCGGAAGCGTGATTATGGTGTGACCTTCTTAATATCATTGCATTCAATCATAACATCAACTATATGATAAAACCATAGGTTTGTCATCCATTAAATAAGTGTAAAACATAACAACATTGTTTTTAAAACGTAGACTTCAAATTCAAGTTTTACAAATCATACAAATTATTTATGAGCCGATTAAAGACTCGTCAAAAGTTAAGGAATAACACCAAGGTTTGGAAGACATGTCTCGTCCAGGAATAAGACACACTAACCAAACTCAAAGACCATGGATGACATCTTTATTCTGAACGCAGCATAAAAACTTCCAACGCCCGCCAGATCCACTTTACAAATTCCCTGAAATACATGTAGTTTGAAAAACATCAACAAAAGTTGAGCGAGTTCATGTGTTCGTTTGTGTGTATGCATAAACCTTTGAAACGTTGTAAGTATGTATGTAAGTCCCTGGTATGTAGCAATAAGGAAAAAGAGATCACCAATGGTTTGCAAGGCCATTGATATGTGTGAAGTGATGCAGGAAGACTCAAACCTAGCAGATTTCGCACCGGGCTTCCGGCTGTAAGACATAGTCATCACATGGTCCACTCAGCGGACTCAGGGGTGGGGCTCGCTACACCCAAATAGATCTATCACTCACGCCCCTCGGTCCTACAACGAGGATTGATGGCCTTAATCGCCCTACTCATTCACATGATCTAGTAGTAAACCCTCCTTAAGCTAACCATACTATGTATAAAAATGTCTGTAATAGTTGTAACATATATTCCACCCCCGAAGTAGAAAACACTTGCCTAGAAAATATTTTCTAAGGGTTGGAATTTTTAGAAAATTTCGCCAGAGTTTCCATTGTAAACGGAGGTGTCCATGCTATTTAGCATATCATTTTCTTTTCAAAAATTCATCCAAACAAGTCACTAAACAATACTACACTTAACAAGTGTAAACTATGCTTATTTAATATATACAACATGAACTTGACGTTTTGTAAAATCGCGTAGTAACTTAGTGGGGTTTTTAGTGGGTTTAGTTACCCTCCAAAGTGTGTTTGCTTTTGTTAAAATTTCATTTTCGAGATTGTTAGATGTTCACAACTTGTGTGCATATTTTACAAAAATATCTATTTACAATATTTTCATGTTTCACTTGCATCCTTATACTCATTTTATTTCCAAAAATAATGTAAGTGCTAGAAAAGTTATGATCCTTCAAAATCATCTTTTCAACTTGGTTTGTTTAGAAAAACCATTCTCAAGACTTGGATTTACAAGGTTACTAGTTCACTTGGTTTATTATTTTTCAAGAAAATCATCCTATTTTTAAGTTCATGTCTTCACTAGTGGATGATTATTTCATGTACACATAATCATCCCTAACTTGTTAAGCCATGTTTTTAATCATAACTTAACAAGCTTCATATGATGACTAACCATCATATTACTAGTAATCATCAAGAAATCATCAACACATTCAAACAACATCATACTACCATTATTTCATCTTGTTTCTTCATCTTTAAGCCTATGTTTCAAGATTTAAGATTCAAGTCCTTTAGAGTTCATAAGATTTTATCATAAAATAATCTTTAACCACTACAAACATGAAGTAAACAAAGATCAAAGAAGCTTACAACTAGCTTTTAAGCTAGGGAAGAAACACTAGAGAAAATGAGTGGATAAAAGCACACGAGAGAGGTCCTTGATGATCCGTGAGCTCCATACTTCGTGATTCACTTTTGTGCACCTTAGGATGGTCTTGGAAATCTTGAATCAAAATCGAAAAATGGTGAGTGTGGGAGGGGGTATTTCGGCCGAGCTTTGTAGAGGGGAGAAGAGAGTGAGTTGGTTGGTGACTTAATGAAGAAGATGATGGTTTATATCTTCTCTAAGTGTTATTAACCATTAGTTATAGTGTTTCCCATAGTACAAGCATTATCTAAATCAAATCCCATCAAATCTTAGGAGGATATATGGGGATTTAGAGAAGATTAGCAAATCTTTGGTGGGGCCATGCCTTGGGGACAGTTACAAGAGGGGGGGGGGGTAAGATGTAAAATGTTGATGGTAAGGGTAATTAGTGGAAGGATAAAGTGTTAAGTCTAGTGTTTAAGTGTTACATGCTTTGTGTAGGATGTTTAAGTGTTCGGGAACCAAGACTAGCTCAGAAAAAGTGAAACAATGTTAATGATAATATATTAGTGCTCCGGGTAGTGTCCGGTTGTTCGGTTTGATACCGTTCCTTTAAAGTGCTAAGTGATATCGTAAAGTGTCCTTTATGTAACTTTTAGTGACCCTTTTAATTGCCGACACTTAGGAAAGTATACAGGACCATTTTGCCATGTTTTTGCACATTACTAGCATATTAAAATGCTGAATTTTGTTAATAGATGCAGAATTTTGCATTTTAAGTGGGTTTTAGGCACTTTCCGGCACCTAAACTATCACCTAGTGACGCAGTTTTATGGTCCTTGCTTCCCTACACTCCATGCTAGTGTAGTACCTTGTCTCTGGCTCATACTGAGCCTCAAAATAATGTCGGTCTATGTACTGGCACTGTCAGTATATTCCCGAATTATCCGCTCACTGTGCTAATTATGTTTTGTGCATCAAGTATGTCACTAAAGTTTGTGTGTAATGAATGGTGTGACAGTATGAAATGTGATGCACATGTGTGTATGATACAGAAATCATAAAGCAGTTTATGTCATCAGTTGTAATTAAGCACAGTCATTAAGCATAAATCAGTATTAATTAATTGTACGGATACATGCAAATTTGACGGTTGTCACAAGTGTTGCGCTGCGTATTATTATGAGTAGCCATTACATTTTGGCGTTCAAATAGCATAAATAACAAGAAATTTCTGTGTTTCAAGTTCGCGTTAAGTTAGTTTCTTGTTCATTAAGTTTCAAAGCATAACAAAGAGTCAAGAATCTAGATAAACATATCGTTCTCATATAAGAAGCATCACATAGAGTAATAGTTTGCACATAGTTTAACACAATTATGATTAAAATAGTCTCATTTTCATTATGATCGGTCGTCTCGAGTGCACAAGTATAACTGGATAGGAAGTACGGTAAGACTTGCTAAGATAATAAGAGCATCAAAACACAGGGCGTTACTGGGGTTATCGCGTACGCAATTTACGATAAGCCATTTTTGTACGTTAACTGGCTCCTATATATATATAATAGGGTTCATGCGAGAACTACCTTTATTGCGAGAACCAATGTGAACACAACAAAAAAAAAATTAATAACGAAAAGTAGCGATTTAAACATATAAAATATTAAAAAAATGTGTGTTTTTAGATATTTTTAGGTATTTTTGGTTGTGTTCACATTGGTTCTCGCAATAAAGGGTGGTTCCGAATGAACACAACCAAAAATAGCTAAAAAACACACAATTTTTTTTAATATTAAAAAAAAGGTTTTTTTTTTTTTTTTGCTATTAAAGGTAGCAATTTTAATGTAAAAAATATTTAAAAAATATGGTTTTTTTTTTTTGGGGGGGGGGGGGGGGAGGTGGCGGTTAGGTTTTTTTAGCTATTTTAGGTTGTGTTCACATTGGTTCTTGCAATAAAGGTGGTTCTCGCATTAACCTTACCCTATATATATAGAGAGAAAGTATAATGTACAAAAGCGCTTAACGTACGTTAACGTACGCGACATAAAAACAACTTGCGTGATTACATTTCCATGCGTTATTATGCTCCCATGCGTGATTTTGGCAGAAAAACAACTTGCGTGATTACATTTCCATGCGTTATTAATGCTCCCATGCGTGATTATTTATGCTCCCATGCATGATTATCACCAAATCCCATGCGTGATTAACTAATCCATGCGTGATTATGCCCCTGATCTGATGGTTAAGCTTGTCGCGTACGTGAAGTACGATAAGGCTTTTTGTATGTTAACCTTTCCCTATATATATAATACACATTCAGTGGTTCACTGATCACCTTTCGGTGCAGTAGTTTCAAACTTTCAATTGTCACATTTCAATATCAACTAGTTATAAAAATCGTCGCCGCGTTGCGGCGAACTTCTTTTATTAATTATTCTGTGTTTGAAATCACTACGAGCGCGTTGTACACGGAATCGCTGAGAAGAATAAAAAGAAATTACTTAAAAAATGGGTCACCGATTACTGTCCTATTAATCACTAAGTGGTCCTGTTCTGGCGGGACCACAGCCAAAATTTGACCAAACTTAATAAATTCTCATCAATTACTTAAAAAATAGGACAAAAAGGTGTTAAAACATGTCTAATTTAAAAAAACTATATATAAAAATGTGTGTATATATATAACTAAAATTTACATATAAAAATCCCGATCCAATTAATCCCTATTAAGCTTGATTAATCGCTAGTCGGTACCCCACCAACCGACTAATGCCTCATTTTACAACACTGCTTTGTGCACTTTTTATTTTTTATGAGCATTTTGTAAAAGAACTGTACCCCATTTTTAACATACATAAAGAATTAAAACTCCACGTTTAAAAATCCTTTTTATACTTTAAATACACCTTCCTTTCGAAAAAAAAAATACCCATCAACTTCGGCATAAATTTTGAAGCAGAATGTGGTGTGCATTTGCAGTTCAGACAAAACTTGCAACATCCATATCTCAAGCTCAAAAATGAGCTATAAACAAACCGTTGACAAATTAGTGATACATACAATATTAAAGAGTTGACCTTGACCATTGACCAATTGTGAAATCCCAAATACATCCAAATGATACACTACAAAATTGGGCCACTCACTTGTGAATTTCATCCTCCTATTTAGTCTTCTCAGGCTGCTCTTCAGTTGAAGTTGTCTCTTCGGATTTGATGTCATCTCTGAGATTGGGGATAAACAAAACAGTAACTCATCCGTACATAACACTATTGAACCCAAAAAAGAAGTTAAAAAAACAAAACTGAAACGACAACATTTCATTTCATGTTTGAAATGTATACCGTAAATGGTTTCTGTAAATTTATTGAACCAAAAACTACAGAATCTTCAAGCATACTGAACATAGGCGTTGGGTTGGGTTCGGTTCGGTTTGGTTTGTTTAGTTTCATTAGTACAGGCAGACCCGGTTTGTTTAGTTTCATTAGTACAGGCAGACCCGCACAAGTTGGCATACACATAAAATGCTTTGAGCTTACATGGTTTCATTTGGTTTTCCCAAGTCCCTTATAGCTGCCGCAACTGCATGAAGGGCCATTTTCTTCACCTGCCATAAAGTAATGGACCATTGGTTTTTATAAATCAATGAAAAAGCTTGTGCCAAAAAAAAAAAAAAAAAAAGATGAATCATGAGTTAAGAAGGGTTGTACTGAAGCATACATATGGAAAATCAAAATTTTATTTTCAGTGTTTTGAGAACAATATTGTTTGTTTACCTCCAACTTATCTTCTTTTGCCCTGTGATATTGAGGTAGAACACGGAAATCCTCTGTTAACTGGATACATTCACCAACATTCTCAGGAGAGACAAAGTCCAACGCAACTTTTATACATGACTGCAGGTCAACACAACACAACACAAAACAAAACATATTCATTCATTGTGCATATTTATAATATAACATAAAATTCCGACAACAAAAACATATTCATTCATTGCGCGTATTTATAATACAACACAAATTTCAGACAACAAAACAAAAGCAATCAAGACGACATTCCTAATTTGGTAATAGGTGGGTTTCTGTAACACAAGGTCAACTTATCATATGATTAAGGTTAAGCTTGTGCAGGTTTAGCTGGATTGGCAAGACTTTGGGTCTGTAGTGTAAACACAACCAAAGGGATGAAAGATTATGAATGGTTTACCTAATAACAAAGCCCATGTGTAAAATATACAAGAGAGATGCAGCTTTTGGTTGTACATAGATAACGCCTCAGGTAAGTAAAGCTCTCGCATTGACTTTCAGGACCTAAAAGCGCCTCACGTTTTTTGAAACCAAGAGCTTAAGTCTGCTTAACTACATTATTAGGTAAATAGAATGTACATGTTTTTAGAGCCTTACATCTTTAAAAAATTTAACTGACATAAATATCGTTGATAAACCTCCTTCCCCAAAAACTGGCCCACGCGGGCGGCCTGGGGTTTTCGGAGCTGCATTCGTGCGGGCATGCACGAGTTCAATTAAATTTCAATTCAGAAACTCATTTTTTGCAACCCCCCCCCCCTGCGCGCGGGTAGGACTTGTGGTAAAACATGTCATAAAGCTACAATAGAGTAGTAAAGACTTTACCTTATAAACAACCACTAACTTTGTTAACACACCGATGTGGGACAAAGTATTTACCACCTTTTGAGACTTTCATTCACACACCCAACATATAAGTCCTTTGCTACTAACTATTAGTTTTTGTAAATATACATGTAAAATAACATATATACAAGGGTATTTTGATGTAATATACATATAAAAATTTTCAAAAATCTTTTTCTAGTGTAATCGCTATTTGTCGCTATTCGCTACGTTGCCTAGCCATGCCTTGTCGCTATTTGTCGCTATTCGCTATCGACAACTATGATTCCGATTCTAATTCCATATGATTCCGCGAACCAAACGGCCCCTAACTTTCTCTCTCTTGTTTTTTACATGCAAACCCTAACTCTCTCTCTAAAACATGAAGTCTAAAACCCCTAGAGAAAGTCTTTCATGTCTTACTAATACAAGCTACCTAATACTATTTATACCCCTATCGTCACTTTCCTTGTTTGTTCTGCGACGCTCGATACTCGCTCGACGTTCGTTCAAAAAATGATCGGATCGAAAGACGCTCGCTTGACTTTGACTCGGTTGAAAAAAACGCTCGGATCGGTTTATAAACGAACTGAGCACGAGCAAAGGTCAGATCGGTTCGGTTTGGCTCGTGAACAGCCCTAAATACAGGTAAGTTTTCTTCACTGTTTCTTTCGTCTGGAACTATTTTGTTTCTTAATAATTGATGATGATGATTGTTGATTGATCTTGTTATGACTGATTTTTATTGATTCTGTTATGGCTGATGATGATTGAAATTGTGATCCTGTCTTAATAATACTTGCTGATTTTTATTGATTCTGTTATGGCTGATGATGATTAGAATAATCCCAAGTTCAATTCGTTTTTATTAGAATAATCCCATGTTCAAGATACAATGGTTAGTGATTTGATGAGAAAAGTCATTTTTTTATGTTAAGTATTTATTATTTTATGATATATACAATTTTAATACTTATTTATTAATACCGTCTCAGCCTTACGCCTCGTTCCGCCTCAATACTTACGCCTCATGAGGCGAAGGGAAAACACCTCGATACTCGTCTCCGTTTTTTAAAACCTTGACTGCATAGTTTGAGATATCGTTTATCGCGGTGAGATATCGGTAATTTATAATATCATGCATATATATTCATATCTAGAGCCTATATATATATACTAGAAGTCTAGAACCTATATAATATTAATAGCAAAATAGAAAAGTGTTCATCCAGAGGTGGTAGAAGTCTAGAACCTATATAATATTAGTAGCAAAAGTTTAGGACTTATATGCTAAGTTTTGGGTACGTGAATGAAAGTCTCAAAATGTGGTAAATACTTTGTCCCACATTGGTGTGGGAACAAAGTGAGTGGTTGTTTATAAGATAAGGCCTTTACTAATCCATTGTAGCTTTATGACATGTTTTACCACAAGTCCTACCCGCGCGCAGGGGTTGCAAAAAATGAGTTTCTGAGTTGGAATTTGGTTGACCTCGTGCCCGTACGTCATGCGGACACAAATGCAGCTCCGAAAATGCCCGCGTGAGGCAGTGACCCAGACCAGATATCAGTGTGACGACCGATATAAATTATACAAAATATCAGTGTATCGCTGATATTATCGCTGCCCGAGATAAAATCGATATTTTAAGCCACCGATATATCGACGTTATAGCGTCGCGATTAACTGCATAGCTCTCACTCAATCTCTCTTCACTAAACTACAAAAACTACCCAAATGTTGGATCTCTCTCATGTCTTTTACATATTCTCAGCCTTGCATTCATAATCTCTTCACCCTTTTGACCGTTCATATCAGCCTCCCAACTCTTGGTTTTCACGCCCAACCCAAAAAGGCTGTACATTTCGCCCTACTTCTCGCGATAGTTCTACCTCTGCCTCACCGCCACTGAAGCGCTTTTAGACGTCGTCTTCATCGCCTCATGAACCAAGCTCAAGATATTGACGACTATTATATAAGTGTGCTAACTTTCATGCTAGATTGAAAAATAGGAAGTTTCTACTTAAAGATTCTCTATGTATTTTAAATAATTATTTTATTTAATTTGGTTAATTTAAAAAAAAAAGTTTGATACAACATTGGTCTACTACAGCTCTTGAAATTGCTCGGCGCTCGACGCTCATTCGATTCAGCTCGATTGAAAAAATGCTCGATTCAGATCGATTCGGTTGGTTAATGGACCGAGCACGAGCAAAGGTCCACTCGGTTCGGTTCGGCTCAATTTATTTTTCAATATATGTATATATATGTGTGTATCATTTTTAATGAAATGCCTAGAGACCAACATCAACAATGTTTGGTCCAAGATCCAAATAGAGCTTATTTAAGTAATTAGAATTGAAATCCAATACCAATAGTCCATTGCCCAATACTTAAATGTCCATTTGAGTAATTGAGTCAAAATTTCAAATACTAAAATGTGAAGCGTCGATTAATTCTCAAGTCTCAACCCGTCATTTAATTCAGAAGTATAAATAGTCTATTGCCCAATACTTAAATGTCCATTTGAGTAATTGAGTCAAAATTTCAAATAATAAAACGTGAAGCGTCGATTAATACTCAAGTCTCAACCCATCATTCAATTCAGAAGTACAAAACCCCCCATTGGCCACCGTTATTTGATTTCTCCATCACCACTCGCCAAGACACCAACTCGCCAGGGTTTTGCTTTAATCGGTTCATTCAATTTCAAACTTCCGATAGAACAAGGGTATGTTTTAATCGGTCAACGATTTATTTTCCCACTTAGTTAATCTAGATAGAACTAGTTGAGTGTTTTTGTATTCCTTGTTATTTGTTAAATTTTTTACTTGTGTTCTATGGGACGAAACATGAGGGAAGAAAACAACACCTTATTCTAATAACTAGCACTGCCATCGTCACTTTCCTTGTTTGTTCTGCGACGCTCGATACTCGCTTGACATTCGTTCGAAAAATGGCCGGATCGAAAGACGCTCACTTGACTTTGGCTCGGTTGAAAAAACGCCTGGATCAGTTTGTAAACAAACCGAGCACGAGCAAATGTCTGATCAGTTTGGTTCGGCTCGTGAACAACCCTAACTACACAATAAAAATGTTTAATCCAAATTTTTATTTGTGTATGAATATGCTAGGAGCAAGGCGAAAAAAAGGGCATGTGCAAGACAAATATAAGATATTCATATATATATAGCCGATTTATTCAATGGATGATCTAGTTTGTTCAAATATTCAAACCCATTGCTCAATCATGAACATATTTGTTGTTTAATCAGATTTGAAAAACTCCCCATTGCAATCACGGTCCAATATGTTGAAATACTGGTCAGCTGCAACATGTGATGCGCGTATCATGAAATCGTATCAAGCGATGTGATCTTATCGCCGCATCATGAGATGCGCATCATGAGATGCGCATCATGAGATGCGCACAATCCACGCATTCTAAAACCAAGTTCTCATCTTCTTAATTTCTTCACTAAAAACCGGAATTCTCCAAGTTATACTCACTTTAGAGATGTTCTTACCAGTTTTTTTTGCCACCCTTAAATTCAAATTGTTGCAAGAAGCTCATGATACTCCGATGGGTTCCCATGGCAGGTTTTTAAAGACTATAAAACGATTTTTGCTCAATATTTTTGGCCTCAAATGAACAATGTTCAGCAGTGTTTGATATGTCAACAGCAAAAGTACCAAACCTAATTCGCTGCAGGTTACCTATCCCCAACTAGATTTGGGAGAACCTTTCTATGGATTTTATTGTTGGTTTACCCGGTTTCGAATAGGATTGATACAATTTTAGTGATGGTGGATAGATTGAGTAAATATACCCCATTTTATCGGCCTTTCGCACTCGTTTACCGCAAAAAAAGGTTGCATGGTTTACCTAACCTTGTGTTCCCAAGTTTCATTTAATGACGGAAAAGAAAGGATTTGGAAGGATGTCAGGAAAAATCATGTTCCAAAGTTTTTTAAGAGATGAAATGGAGAGAAAAGGAGGGAAATGGAAGGAAAATTCATGTTTATTTCCTTCATTCTAAATCCTTCCAAATTAGACAGATTTCGAAGGAAATGGTTTTTAATACATAAACTCTTTACTTTTCTTTTCCTTCGAACTCGGGAACACGATAATTAATTAAATCTTTCCTTTCCACTCCCTTTCTTCTCTCCTTAATTCTTTTTTTTTTCTTTCGTTTATTAAACTCAGTATCACAACGTAAGTCAGTTTTTTTACCGCGATGTAGGGGTGTAAACAAGTCGGGCTAAGCCCGAGCCCAACTAGGCTCGAGCTTAGCTCGTGATGTTTTTATAAAGCTCGGGCTCAAGCTCGGCTCAATTCGAGTCTACTTATTTGAGTTCAAGCTCGGCTTGTGAGTAAAACCCAAAACTCGAGCTCCGCTCGACTTGGCTCGAGCTATTTTGAGAACCTCAAACAAGCTAAAAGCTCGGCTCGAGTTCGCTTTAGTATCGTTTAAACGAGCCAAAGCAAGGCTCAGGCTCGTTTTATGGGCCTAAGTTGAACCCACTTGGGCTTTTTAGAATTAGGCTTAAATGGGTTATAAACAACCATCATTATCTTTATATTTATATATAAAAAACTAAAATTTTGTTTGGGCTCATTTAGGCTCACGGGCTTTGTATTTCAAGATTGAGCTTGGGCTCGATAACTAAACGAGCTCTAATTCAAGCTCGGGCTCGTTAAGGCACGAGTAGCTCTCAAGCCTCTGGGCTTCTTTACACCCGTACCGCAATGTGATTTTTCTCAGTAATTTTTTGCAAGAGTTGTTCCATCTGAGTTAAATAAAATTACACTTGCGTACTAGCTACCACCCACAGACAGATGGTCAAACGAAGGTGTTGAACCGGTGTCTTGAGGCTTACTTACATTGCTTTGTCCACTAGCAGCTAACCAAATGGAGTGCCTACGTGGCTTGCACAGAATACTCGTATAATGCCGGCTATCACACCTCAGCACGTTCCACTCCTTTTCAGGTGTTTATGGCTGAAAACCCCTATGACCCTATCTTTGTTACCTTATGTGATGGGTGACACAAAGAACGCGGCTTTGGAACATCTACTTGATCGAGATGATATGCTAAAACTTCTTCGCAGCAACTTACAAAAGGCACAAAATCGTACGAGGGATTAAGATAATACAAACGTAGGGATTTACAAGTTCGGTAACTATGTCTTCTTAAAAATCCAGTCGTATCGACAGAAAAGCTTGGCTAAACGTCGATGCAAGAAGCTATCTCTAAGGTTTTTCGGCCCTTATCATATCAAACGTGTGATCAGTCAGCTTGCATATGAATTGGACTTACCACCTGATGCTAGAGTTCACCATGTCTTCCATGTTCAACGCTCAAACCAGCATATGGCTCCTTTTCTGGTCCGAACACCCCATTACCGATTACAAAAGACTGGGAAATTGACTGTCAACCAGTGTTGTTATTGCTCACTGTTGGGTTTCAAAGGCGGGTCAACGGGTGTTGGAGTTGTTAATCACTTGGTGGTGTAATCGTCCAACAAAGAAGCCACATGGGAGTATGGGACTCCTAATATCTGTTTGCTAAACATGACATGTGAATTTTGGGTTGACACAAATGCAGCCCACTTAACACGACAAATGTTTTTATTTATCTGAAGCAATTATGTTTAAATAATGCCAGTTTATTTTTAATATTTTAAATTGCGGCACAAAAAGTACCCAAATGTTAAAAGTTATTCCATAAACACATTTAAAGAATACTAATAAGAAATAACTAAGTGGGTTAAACAAGTCAACCCACAAATCCAGCCCGATTATCTAAATATGGTAGCAGGTTCAACCCAAACCTGACCCGAACCCATGTAGACTAAACCCAAACCCGCAACTTTCATGTTACATATGTGTCGTGATAGAAATTTACACCCATGTAAACATGACACTTAGTCAACATTGTATCGAAGTGTTGCTTATGAGAGAGAAGTATCATTTGTCATCATGCAATATATTGTGTTTGTGTATGACTATGCATTTAAAATTGTAATCTGTATATGGACTAAAACCACTGGAATGAAATCAAGGATAAAATCTTAAGGACCAAGGGGTGATGACAAATAGAAATGGATCTTGATTTTTTTTGCAAGGCAAACAACTTAGTGAAGAGCTAGGTCCTTTCAACTTGAAACAGAGCAACGTAATCTAAAAACTGGAAGGGAGTTAAGTACCTTGAGATTTCTAACTTGGTGAGCACAGCCAGCAGGTATAAAGACAGCATCTCCAAGCTTTTGGACAAAAGTCCACGGTTCAATTCCTGATAACAATGAGTAGAATCAGAAATGCTAGATGAGTAAAAAAAGCTCATACTCACCTTGCAGATTTATACTAACCAAACTCTTCTTTGAGCCTCCTTTTATGCTCTACTGTTAAGTAAAATGATTGGTCATGAATCGGATGTATAACCTGGAGCAACAAAATATTAAAAAAAAAAAAAAAAAACTCATAATTAAGATTGTACTTAGATAGCTCGAGGGTAAGGAGCACCTGCTGCACTGGATGACAGAGGATATGCCGGAACTCTCTGAAGTGTTTTTTGAGATATTCCTCTAACTTAGGAGTATCTTCCCTCCTAAAGATGTCCCACAGTGCACCTCCCTCTCCCAAATCCAATCCATCCACACACGTGTCGGTGTCATCATCCTCATCACTGCTAACTTCTTCGCTACTATGTGGGACGTCAACTTTTCCTTTTTTATTTTCTGCATTTCCATTTTGTCTGTTGCGACGTCTTCTTCTCTTCCCATCATTTACTCCATCTTCATTCTCCATTGTATTTTCATTCAGTTGGTTACTAGTGGTTGGATCTGTTTGATTCCAACTTTTTGGTTTCTTTCTTTCATCCACATCCATATCACCTGACCTTCCTTCAACTTCAGCGTTATCTTTCGGGTCCTCAACGTTATGTTCAAAAAGTTCCTTCTGATCCTGACCCTTGTACTTCCGTATCAATCTTTTTATCTTTCTAAGCTGTTCAGAACTGTGCTTCACAGTTGCAGTATGAGTCAACACATTCACCTTCATGTCAACACAAAATATATTAATTAACTAAAACTTATAATAAGTTAATAACAAACATTAAGCAGAGCAGAACAAACAACATAGAAGAAAAAACAGTTGCATACCGCATCGGACATGTCACAGTGAAGTTTGGTTACAGAGTCCCCACGCCCCAGTTCTTGAGGAAGACCATAAGCAATATATGTTTTAGGACCCATGTCTGGCTTTAAAGAATTTTTGGGCAACTTGACAGCGAGATTAAGGTATCCATCACGAGGATGTGTATATTCTTTAAAGGGTAAGCTAGTGATAAATTCAACACCATGCCGTGGCAAACGCTCTTCAAACAAACTTGATGGAGGCCAGTCTTTTAGCTTAAGGATCTGAGGACACCCCTTGTCATCATATCGACCTTCCGTATACCACGTAAAAAACTGATGAACGTTAACATCAACCTGCATGTCAAGACAATAGTTAACTAGGCTCTGAAAATTATATTACCCTAAACATCCAATCATAAAAAAATGTGACGAACCTCACACCAATTTAAGCAGTTAAGAGCAACAACGTCCATGAGTCGGTCATGTTTAATACTTTTAAGTTGTCGAAAAGCACGCCACATAACCATGGGCTCCCAGCTCAACCCGAGAGTAGTTTCTAGAGCATTACTGACTATGACAGGCTGGCCTTTTGACCAATGCCACTGAAAATGCTTTAAATCTCCAGGTAGAATGTCCACAGCACGTGGACAATACAAGTAATTATCATTGGAATTTTCACGAGAAGCAGCTTTACGTAACTGATTATATTCAGTGTCACTTTTATTTTTTATAAAATCTGAACAAGTGCACCATTCCACAGGAATCTCTCTCATATCCTCCTCTAATTTGTGATGCTTTAAGAGCTTTAACGTATTCTCCAACAAATTTGGAACCCATTTGAGTGGCTTTAAATGCACCAACCGTAAGATTCCACGCCCACAACCACCCATACTTTCTGGTGGACAGGGAATTCTGCCGTCTTCTAGAGACTTCCAATCATGATTTATAACTTCTTCTGGTACTGCTTTCTTCTTCTGAACAATACAATCATCCCCTTGTTTGTTTATCTGCGGGTTGCCATCACGCAATTCCACACAACACTGAAGACAGAGGTCGTAATGGCATTCAGGGCAGGTTCTATGCAAGTCAAAAATCGACGTTCTACAGCAGTCACTGCACACATAATCAAAATCATAATTAAATAAAATACCAGATGAACATACATACAATGATTGAAATGGCGTACCAGTACATGCGCTCGTCCAAGTCACAGACTGCCTTCTTCAACTTTACATCAGATAAAGTAGATCCTATCCAGATAGACAAGTTTAGCAAAAGCTACTCGTAAAGCATGGATATATGACTCAGATTGGGTACTAATGACAACTGAATAATAAATACCTTGAATCTCAGACTCTATGGTTTTCTCCTTTATGTAGTCCTCGTTGAGACGCTTGAGAAATGGAAGAAGAACGTGAAGGGTATATATAGAATATTGAATTTTCTGATCAGCAGTAGGTGTAAAATTAATCTTCTCTTTTACCTAAAATCCATCATCAGCAAGCAAAATCAGTGCTGGAATTCTAACTTTAGTATGAACAGCAATAAGCTACACGAGCCGTAGGAACTAACTTTAGGGTGCACATCGCGCAAGCAAGATTTACAGTTGCAATTGTCAAGGCAAACAGGGCATTGGTCAGCAAACATTTCCTCTGTCATGTTAGGGTACCTATCAACACACCACTATTAACAAACTAACTAACTAACTAACTAACTAAATGTAACAAACAAACAAACAAACTCATATACACTACATATGATAATTGTTTTGTTTCCCATACCATGTAGTCATGCAAGGCACACAGTATCGCTTAGTCCGACATCTCTGACAGCGAACAACGCGTCCCTTGTCGTTCCTTTGACACTGGTGGCACATATCGGACTCCACCTTAACTTCATTCCCCTGTACACCAAGAATAAGATAATATTTTATTATCAAAAAAAAATAAACTAAGGAGAAGGGTATTACATTTTCATCCACAACAATACGCCTAGCAAAATGTTTCTGCTTTGAACCATTGTTCTCCTCTTCTCTGGAAGGGTTTTCTTGTTTCTTCTTGTCTGCTGTGGTCTCCTGAACACGTTTCTTCTTCCTCTTCCGTTGACCATCAGAATCAGAATCAAAGTCAATTTCATTGTATAAATCACTGTAGTTAATACGCTTCACATTACTTCTTGCGGACCTTCGAGTCTCTTCTTCTTTTACTACTACATTCTTACTTTTTCCAGTCTCTTCTTCTTCTTTTACTACTAGATTCTTCTTTTTACGACCTCGCTTCTTCTTCACCTGTGGTTCAGGTTCATCACATTGTTCATCTTTGATTTCTAGGCCTCCATTTGTGTGAGTTTCAATTTCTTCTTCTTTTACTACTAGATTCTTCTTTTTACGACCTCTCTTCTTCTTCACCTGTGGTTCAGGTTGTTCATCTTTGATTGCTAGGTCTCCATTTGTGTGAGTTTCAATTTCTTCTTCTCTTACTGCTAGATTCTTCTTTTTACGACCTCTCTTCTTCTTCTTCACCAGTGATTCAGGTTCATCACATTGTTCATCTTTGATTGCTACGTCTCCGTTGGTGTGAGTTTCAATTTCTTCTTCTTTTACTACTGGATTCTTCTTTTTACGACCTCTCTTCTTCTTCTGCGCCTGTGGTTCAGGTTCATCACAGTGTTCATCTTTGATTGCTACGTCTCCGTTTGTGTGAGTTTCAATTTCTTCTGCTTTTTGGTGATTAAGATTATCCGAACCATCAGTATCTTTGGCATCATCGTCTTGATCTTTGGCAATGATAAGATTAGCGTTGTTCGTAACCATGATGAGTAATTTAGTTTTGGGGGGAGAAAGGGAAAGGATATTAATATTGTTATTGTGCGTAGATAGATAAGACTAATAAAGAATAAGAAGAAGAGAAAACAGTGGGCGGAAATCAGGAATTAGGGTTGTGGAAACGGTGGGAGATAGATTCAAAAAAGGGATTCCCGCCTGTTGTTGATGAGTTCCACTTCCACAGCATCACTATCGAGGGAAACAAGGACCAGGATTGGCATACAGATTCAAAGAATTGTTAGGCTATCTCGATTGGCGACATTCTTTCTCTTTTTAATTTTTAGATATCTAATCAAATAACATTTTCGTGTGGTTTTGTTTAACAAGAATTGTTAGGCTATCTCCATTGGCGACATTGCCTCAACCTAGGTTGGCAAAATAATAAAAATAAAAAGAAAAATACATTTAATATCAACAACCTGGTCGAAGTCACGACCCGATGGATGATATAATTATTTTAGTTCACTGTTTTGCCTTGCCACGAATCCACATGCCAATGGATAATATAATTATTTTAATTTTCTTTTTTCTTTTAACATAATTAATTATAAGTATAATTAGATTATATCTAATAACTTATAAAATTTAACTGTTTTTAAAAATCTAAAATCATAGTCTTGTTTATTTTTTTTTAACATAAACAACAACAACTATACCCAGTAAAATCTCACAAATAGCAAAGCTACTTATATGGTCTGGGGAGGGTGGGATGTAGAAAGACCTTGCCTCTATCCATATGGATAGAGAGGCTGCTTCCAAAGAGACCCTCGGCTCGAAAATGAACAGCATGCCAACACACCAAGTCAAAGAACATAGAAATAAGAATTCATCCATACCAAGAAAGTGATCAGTGTGGCACAACATAATGTAAATCATGAATAATAGCATACAACATCATTTGGGCATAAACACAAGAAGGCAATCACTGGAAAAGTCCCTTAAAGAATAAGAAAAACCTAAGTCCCTGAAATACACCTAAAACCTTAATGCAATATCCTCTAGAAGTCGTTAACCCTAATCCTACGCCTCCACGAAGTCCTATCTTGAACCATGTCCTCAGAAAGATACAAATCTAGTAAATCATGTCTAATCTATTCATCCCATGTCAGTTTGGGTCTGCCTCTTCCTCTCCTCCCCTCCACATGCAGATATAAATTTTATAAAAATATGATATATTTTTTAATTATTTTTTATCTAACATTATCTTATTTGCCACATGTTAACATTCTATTGGTTTGTTAGATTTTTTGATAAAATTTATTATCTAAAAGTCTAACATTATCCAATTTAAAAGGGATTTATAAAAAAATATCTAAGATCTTTAGATGTATTATAAATATTGTACAAAACATAACAAAGTTTCATATCCATTCTGAATTCCATATCTCTAATCTCTTTTTATTTCCTACCATGAGTTCTTCGTTTCCAAACTTTTGTTTGAATCTTGGAGATTCCGAAGATTACCCGAATAGTCAATCCAAACTTTTATGTCCTTGTAATTTTACATTAACTAGTGCTTTAGATTCCGCGCGTTGCGCGTTAGGTGTTTTTGTTTTTTAAATACGATCAATTTCAACTTCATTGAAGTGGACGTACACGCTCCATGATAAACGCCCTTATCATTCCATACTGCTCTGCAGTCAACACTCCCAAATCTGGAAATGCTAACCAAAACTTCAATGGTAAAGCTAGTCAGCGAAAACATTAAGAGATAATGGCGCTTCCAACGTTTAGTTGCCGGAAGACCTTGACGTGAGTAGACCTTATAAGAGAAGATCCACCGCGTAACCTGTACGAACACAGCAAATTGACTCGCAGTTTCGAAAACAGGAAAATGGAAACTCCAGAAGAGAAGAGAGAGTACGGAGAAAGTTTTTTACACTAAACGGAAGTCGAGGCATTTACTACTTAATAGATTTGTTTACATACTACCAGTGTTGCAGAAATCGGCCTAGGCGGCCGATTAATCGGCGCCTAGGCGCTAGGCGGCCACTTACTGCCTAATTTTGAGCTAGTCGATCAATTAATCGGCCATGGTCAAAGTCAGTCAAAGGCGGTACCTAGGCGGTCAAAAATCAGATTAATCGGTCAAAATCGGTCCTAGGCGGTCAAAATCGGTCAAAATCGAACCATACTATCTGAAACTTGAAGTATTTATGTGAATTTTTAAGTATTATTTTTATATTATTGGGTATATATATAATTTTGAAAAAATACATATAAAAATCCCATTCCGATTAATCCCTAGGCGGTACCTCACCGCCCGACTATCGCCTAGCGCCTTCTACAACATTGCATACTACACAAAACGGTAAACGGCCTACATATCAGACTTGTTTACATACTAAGGCTTTTTATGCAAAATTGAAAACGGTTTGATGTGCTTTGTTCAACCCCCCATGCTTTCATCGGTGACTTAGTGCTTCAGTTGGTTGTGTCATCACCTCGTGCTTTCTTCAACGGCATAGATTCAGATGTTGTAGTTAATAATGGTTTAGACATGATGTTTGATAAGAGTATAAGCATGTCTTTATAAGTTAATTTGTCGTATTCTATTATATGTTGCTATGCGGAGATAAAACTGAATCAATACGACAATGACTATAGTTTATGAAGTCTACCAGCATTGCATTATATGTGTTTGTACCTAGAAATGAATTGCGGAAGTGTTAGCTATGAAAATGATTCATGGGTAAATCTACTGAACTATAGTTTACCAAGTTTACTAGCATTGCATTATATTATGAAAAAGTTGCTGAAATTTGTGTACCTTCAAGCATGTTCAGCGAACGCTTTCCAGAGGATGTGTTTTGTATTTTTGGTGGTGGTGGTGTTACTGGTTTTGGGGTTGGTATAGGTGGTGTGCTGGTAGAGGTGTAGCTTGTTTGTGGCTGAAGGTAGTTTGTGTTGTTGACAATGCAGCGTATTGAACGATTTTTGAGATCTTGTTCTGCCTGAATTTGGAACTTTGCTTCCTTGTTTTTCATCGACTGGAGTAGTTGGGTTTGGTTCTCTTTGGTTAGTGTCTCTTCACATGTTTGTTGCAGAAGTTGATTGGTTGCCTGATCAAAGACGGTGCCGTTGATTGTTCTTGTGTTGTCTGAGATTTTGACCAGTATCCGGTACCTGCATTTTGTTTCGTGTTAGTATCTTGTGATTTACCTATAGAACTGAGTTTAATAGAAACCCACATGTAAACTGCCTTGTCATAGGTTCCATCATCTACTGTTCGTATTAGTGTTTGACGGCATTTAGGGCATGCATTATAGTGCCAACTCTTGTCTGACATGACTTCTATTATTTTTCCCTTTATTGTGAAACGCTTGCCCTGCGTTTTATAAATACGGTATTTATATCTAAACTTGTATATAGATATGGTTTTTGTAAGGTGCTTACAATTATCCCGACATTGCCTTGAAGCAGGTGTGAAATTGGAACCACTAGGTCTGTTGTTGTAGTGATTTCGCAGTTTTGCATATCCGATTTTTCGTACCTGTTTAGCATGGATATAGGGTGTTATGTGTCACACCCCAACTGATGGCGGAATCATCGGGGCGCGGCACTGAGCGAAACAGA
Organism: Helianthus annuus; assembly: GCF_002127325.2. Lineage (NCBI taxonomy): Eukaryota > Viridiplantae > Streptophyta > Magnoliopsida > Asterales > Asteraceae > Helianthus > Helianthus annuus. The sequence goes on from NC_035437.2 coordinate 99,723,406, forward strand.
TTGTCCAGAAGTTTCTATAACAACTATATTTACCAAATATTTAAAGCAACACGTCCCATACCACGTCATAAATGATAATACAATTATTACAGAAAAGATCTAGTCAAATTGTTCTGTTCTGACAACTCAGATTTTTATTACAGACAATTGTTTATTGTTGACCTAGGTCTTTCCTAGCCTCGTTTTCACAGCAAAGTAAGCAAATAAGCATCCTAAGCACCTGTCACATATGTTAAAGTAAAAGTCAATACACATAGTGTAAAGGTGAGTATACAAGTTTAATAGATATAATAGAGTTCGAAATCGATTACACATAACCAGCACGTACACAGTGTAAAATGAGGCATGTTAGTTATCGACATGAACCTATCGATACCAATGACTGCGGGTTGACTGCCCAAGGCAGTTCACGATACACACTCACCACTGTGAGCCATGTAACTAATTGTCCTTAACAACCCCTGAGTGAACAGGTGCTGAGTCCAAACTATAGTACTATCGTTGCTAAGGCAGGTAGAGAGCATTCCATGTGTAAACATAACAAACAAGCATTCATTAAACCACGTATAACATGCGATAACGATTAGCGTTAAAAGTATTGCGTAGTGTGATGGATGTGATTTAGAATAAGTAACGTATGTAACACCCAAAAGTGCGTAAAGCAAAAAGGGATCGAGTATTGATGTGCGTTAGGTGTAATACAATTTAGGTATATATTTTAAGCCCTTTTTACACTTTTTAGCCAAGTTTTAAATTTATAAAACATGATATTTACTAACACTAAACACACATATGGGCAAGTGCACCCATCGTGGACGTAATATAGTGTTGGTAAGATACCGAGGTCGTCCAAGGACATAAGAGCTTTTAGTACCGGTTTATCCTCAACGTCTAACCAAATCAAAATGTTAGAAAAAGATTTTTAAACTAAGAAAATAAAACTAACTAAAATGCTGAAAAATAAAATAAAAATAAAAAACAGATAGACAAGATGAATCACTTGGATCCGACTCGTGTGTAGTGTAACCTTTGATTATTTTCGCACTTTTGCACTTGTTTAAGAGATTATCTTAGTTATTGTAGTAGGACCCTCTTTTGAAGGCGATGTTACCCTCAACCCAGCAGTTTGAGTCAGCAAGGATACAATCCTAAAGGGTCGGATTATTGAAATATAATTAATTAAGTTATTAATGCATAATGTGGTAGGCCCCTCTTTTGAAGGCGACGTTACCCTCGGCTAAGTAGTCTGAGTCAGCAGGGATACAGTCATAAGTAGCCGGGTTAAAGTTTTAATAGTAGTTTAACTTATGAGGGGATCAAAGAGTTTGGACCCCCGCCATCCAATACCGTTGGGTATTGAAGGAGGTCCTACTAAATTTGATCCAGGTCCTTTGCAGGATCTATACACTGAACAATGACAAGACTCTTACCAAACTGTTCCCTTAACCCCCGACCAGGTAGCTAACATACCTCCATATAGACCGTGGAGATATGAATGGTGAAAATCTTTTATTCTATATAGACAGTAAAATAATGCCAAGACACCACGGACAAACGATAAGGAAGAATCACCTTCAACATAAGAAACTAGTAATTAAAGTCATTAATACAAAACCAATTAAAAAGTGCAAAACATTAAAAATAAAAAGTATTACACTAAACACTTGTCTTCACCAAGTGATGTAAGAGATTAGGCAAACATGGCCTTTGATTGTCAAGAACTCTTACGATCAATCTTGGATCCCGAGACGACTCACACACTCTATGATGGACAACGGATGATGGTGGTGGATGATGGTGTTATGATGGTGGTGGGTGGTGGGTGAAGTGTGAGAGAGGTAGTGTGCCAAGGGATGAGTTGCAAGAGCTCCAAACACTCCTATTTATAGGCTGAACAGAAGCTCGGGCACGGCCCCGTGTCCATCTGACTCTCTCTCTTCATTAATTGTAATTCGCAATTACAATAAATGCGCCTGCAGGAAGTTGACCACGCCCCCGTGTCCGCTGGGCACGGCCCCGTGGTGGGCAGTAGTAGCTTCTATGGGTTTGTCTTTTCTGCTGGCACTTGGGCACGGCCCCGTGCTCACTGAGCACGGGGCATGTTCAGTCTTCTGTTTTCTTTGTTTTGCTTGGGAAGATGCTGTCGGGGGGTTGGGCATATCACTTTTGTTCCTTTTCTTGTATTTATGTTAGATTTTGCTGTCTTTTTGCTTCTTTTGTTATTTTGAGCTCATTTAATCCTGAAAATACAAAAGGAAGACAAAAGCACACTTTTTCCAACATTAGTACTAAAAAAGGGGTTAGTTTTAAGCCACAATTGATGTAATTTATATGTTGCATTTTGTGCACATCAGTATACTCACAGCGATTGATGGATTGACATGAGCGCTAGAGAGTCAGTTAGCCTGATCAGAACGATAGCATAACGATAAGCGTCGCGTAAAACGATACAAGTGTTAGTGAGTCGGACGGCAGTTCGATCGGATGGTAGTCCGATCGGACAACCGGTCGTTCAAGTGACAGTCCGCTCGGATGGTCATCCGATTGGGTGACCTTTCGAGTGGATTGTTTCTTCCTTTAGGAAGGTTGTGTTTGTGTATGATGGCTTGACTTTTGAAGTTTTCTTTGTATCATTTTGAAAACATAGAAGTATCTCTACCTTTCAGGTCGGTCGATCGGACGAACGTTCGAGCGAACGACAACCCGACTGGTTGGACACTTTAGTGAGAACAAGTTCACCGCAGTATGTCATTCGATCGGATAGTAGTCCGATCGGGTGGCAGTCTACTGATACTGAACATGTTGAAAATTGTTTAAGTATTGAAGTTTAAATGTCACATGGTCGAGCGGTTAATCCGATCGGATGGTAGTCCGATCGAACAATAACTCGTTCAACGTTCAAACTCCAAATGTTGGTAAACAGTTTAAGTGTGGGACCCAAGGTGTGGATCGATCGGGTGACAACCCGTTCGGATGACAGTCCGATCGGACGGCATTCCGTCCTGGTCGTTCCGTTCGTCTTACACTTGGTTGTTTGATAGTTTGTCGTTTTATCGAGACGTCTTGAGTACGTGTTAAGCAACAGAAACCTCGTGAATACTTGGTACTCCTGATCGGACAGGAATCGCCTAAATCCAACCAGTAAGCTGTTCGAGACGGTGTTCCATGTTCAACCCGAAATCGGTAGTCTCGTGGATAGAATCCGAATCTTGAACCAACACAACCACAAGAATGAGTAGAAAGTCGGTACAAGCTCTGATTCTATCGGTTTTGAGTGCATTGAGTGTAAAAGAGTTGAAGGAAAGTTGGAAAACCATCTTTCAATCCTTTTTACTGTGAATATAATTAGATCTATGAAAGATCTTTGTTTATTTGTGTGGAAATCGGTTAGATCTAAGTTGTTCTCGGTGGATTGAGGCCAAACATGAAGTTCTTCAAGAACACCATGATGACATCATCCTAGAACACCTCAAATCTAGTGATTTCATGGTTAAAAGTTAAGATTTAAAAGATAGAAAGGTGTAGAATCAAGTGTAGATCAAAGAAGTACAAGATTTAGGTTGAGATCTTTCCGGAAATTGCGAGAAATCGGAGAAAAGTGAGGTTGGAGCGCTGGTCGGATAGAGAGTGCCAAAAGTGGTAAGTTTGATAGTGACATGGGGTATTTATAGGGTTTCCCAAAGTGGAAATGGTGGATCGATCGAGTGGCAGCCTGGTCGACTGGCTGATCGATCGGCTGGTCACTAGGTCGATCAGTCACTTGGTTCGAGTGTTCGGTGCGACGAGTTTTGCCGTTTCGATTCGCGTGTTGAGCGTTGCGATGCGATAGGGTTTCTAATTCAAATTACTTTTAATCCCAACTACTATATCTAACATACAATCATCCTAATTCACTTGCGTTTAGCGTTTGCGATTCGATTGTGATTGAGTTTCGATTGCGTTTCGATTGACCACCACAACATAATATAAATAAACATGCACAACTAACACATAAAAGGCACACACACGTATAACAATAACCAAAATGCGTAATTCGAGCTGCGAGCGCGATTGCGATAAGCGATAACATATGCGATAATTAGCGATAAATGTCGATTAAACCTCGACTATTAATAAGTAATCCACATAATACAACTAACGTTAAGCATAAATTAAACTATCTACGAGTCAAAGAAGTCAAAACAGGAATTGAGCAAGGAGTGACAGATCGCAATTAGCAATCTTGTCTCCCTTTGACTTCAATCTTGACTTTGACTTTGACTTTCGAAACACGGGGTGTTACAGCCTCCCCTACTTAAGGGAATTTCGTCCCGAAATTAGGCCGAAGTTGTATCAAACAACTGCGGGTACTTCGCCTTCATGTCGCTTTCGAGTTCCCAAGTGAACTCTGCGCCTCGTTTGCCTTTCCATTGGACTTTCACAATAGGAATGCGCGAGCGTCTGAGCTACTTGGTTTGACGATCCATGGTCTCAATAGGCTTCTCTACAAAGTGTAGTGTTTCGTTTATTCGAAGATCATCAAGAGGTACAATTAAATCATGCTCAGCTAGGCACTTGCGGAGGTTCGAAACATGGAAAGTCGGGTGGACGTTACTAAGCTCCTCCGGTAGTTCGAGTCTGTAGGTAACTTTTCCGATCCTTTCTAGAATCTTAAAAGGTCCAACATATCGTGGCGCTAGTTTCCCTTTCTTGCCGAATCTGACCACACCCTTCCAAGGTTATACCTTTAGGAGTACGTAGTCGCCAACGTCAAATTCAAGGGGCTTGCGTCGTCTATCGGCGTAACTTTTCTGACGACTCCGAGCTTTCAGCAGATTGTCTCGAATTTGGAGGACTTTGTCAGTCATTTCTTGCAATAGCTCAGGACCGGTTAATTGCGAGTGCCCGATCTCGTGCCATACAATAGGCGATCGACATCGTCTTCCGTACAAGGCCTCAAACGGTGCCATTTGAATGCTGAAATGTTAACTGTTATTATACGAGAATTCGATTAACGACAGGTAAGCGTCCCAATTACCGCCGAAATCTATGACACACGAACGAAGCATGTCTTCAAGTGTAGGGATCGTTCTCTCAGTCTGGCCGTCAGTTTGAGGATGGAATGCGGTACTTAGATTAAGCGTAGTACCGAGAGCTACTTGAAACGTTTCCCACAGTCACGAGGTAAAACGAGCATCATGGTCAGAGATGATGTCGTGAGGCGTCCCATGATTACAAATGATATCATCGGTGTAGATTCGGGCTAATCGTTCTACCTTGTAGTCTTCTCGTATTGGTAGAAAATGGGCAGATTTGGTCAAACGGTCAACAACAACCCAGATGCTGTCGTGACCTGATGGCGTATGCGGGAGTTTGGTTATAAATTCCATAGTTATTCTCTCCCACTTCCATATAGGGATCAGGGGTTGTTCGATTAAGCTAGAGGGTCTTTGGTGTTCGGCCTTAACCTTCGACCAAGTCAAGCACTTTCCGACGTAGAGAGCGATATCCATCTTCATGCCCGACCACCAGTACTTGTAGCGAAGGTCCTGGTACATTTTATCGGCACTGGGATGAATAGAATACCGAGATTTGTGGGCTTCGTCCATCAAAATCTGTCGCAAATCGTTCCGCTTAGGGATCCAAATTCGATCCAGATAATGGAATATCCCATTCGACTTATTAACAAGATGGGCTCCATCGTGGTGGATCCTTTCCTTCTTCAGTGTACGTTCGGTAAAACACGCATGCTGGGCTTCGCGAATGAGGGTTTCGAGATGATGCTGGGGTGGAACATTACGAGCGCTGTGTAGATAGCTTCACCGGCTGAGAACGTCGGCAACGACATTTGCCTTGCCTAGATGGTAACGAATCTCACAGTTGTAATCGTTGAGAAGTTCTACCCATCAGCGTTGACGCATATTAAGTTCTTTATGGTCAAAGATATGTTGTAGGCTGCCATGATCGGTGAAGATCGTATACTTGGTACCATAAAGGTAGTGTCGCCAAATCTTTACTGCAAAAACAACTGCGCCTAGCTCGAGGTCATGGGTTGTATAGTTCTTCTCGTGGATCTTGAGCTGACGAGATGCGTAAGCGATAACCTTGTCTCGCTGCATAAGAACACAACCAAGACCAAGGTTTGAGGCATTGCAATAGATAATGAAGTCGTCGTTTCCGTCCGGTAAAGTGAGAATAGGAGCGTTGCAGAGCATATGCTTGAGGGTTTGGAAAACAGACTCTTGTTCGGTTCCCCAAACAAAAGGGTTATCTTTATGGGTGAGAGCTGTAAACGTCACAACGATTTTAGAGAACCCTTCGATAAATCGACGATAGTAGCCCACTAGTCCGAGAAAAGAACGGACTTTAGACGGGTTCTTTGGCGTAACCCAACTCTTAACTGCTTCAATCTTCGTGGGATCGACATGAATACCTTGACTATTTACAATGTAACCGAGGAATTGAACCTCTTCCAGCCAAAATTCGCACTTAGAGAACTTGGCATAGAGTCGATTCCCCTGGAGTAGCTCGAGAACCAAACGTAGATGTTGCGCGTGTTCGGCTTTCGACTTGGAATAGATCAGGATATCATCGATGAACACGATGACGAAGCAGTCAAGAAATGGTTTACACACGCGATTCATCAGATCCATGAAAACCGTGGGTGCATTAGTTAAACCAAAAGGCATAACGAACTAACTCATAGTGGTCGTATCGAGTGCGGAAAGCGGTTTTGGGAATATCCTCCTCTTGAATGCGTAGTTGGTGGTAGCCTGAGCATAGATCAATCTTTGAGAAACACGTAGCACCTTGTAGCTGATCAAACAAATCATCTATTCGAGGCAGGGGATAGCAATTCTTGATTGTCAACTTATTCAACTCCCGATAGTCGATGCACATCCTAAACGACCCATCCTTCTTTTTGACGAAAAGGACTGGTGCGCCCCATGGAGAGGTGCTCGGGTGAATAAAGCCTTTATCAAGCAATTCTTGGAGCTGACTCGAGAGTTCACACATTTTGGACGAAGCGAGTCGATAAGGAGCTCTAGCAATAGGGTTGGCTCCAGGAATGAGGTCGATACGAAAGTCGATATCACGACTTGGCGGTAAGCCAGGAAGATCATCAAGAAACACAGTAGGAAATTCACGAACCAAAGGAACATCTTTCACTTCTGTCTTTCCTTTCTTTTCCTTCTCCGCTACTACAATGTTGGCCAAGAAAGCTCTATATTCCTTGCGGAGATACTTGCTAGCTTGGGTACATGACATAAGCTTAAGACCTTTCGAAGGAGTTTCACCATAAACACACAATATATCACCGTTAGCGAGCGCGAATCGAATCATCCTATCAAAGCACACAACTTCGGCATGGTTTTCACGAAGAAAGTCCATGCCTACTATGATGTCGAAACTTCCGAGCTGCATCGGAATGAGATCAATCCGGAAGATGTGATTGTTGAGTTCAAGAGTACAATTACGAAGAACAGATTTGACAGCGGCGGTTCTTCCGGTGGCGACTTCGACATCGAACGTCGAGTGGAGATGGGAGTGCTTACCGTTAAGGAGCTTCTCGAATTCAAACGACACAAAACAGTTATCGGCTCCAGTATCAAATAAACACGACGCATAAACACCATTCACAAGAAACGTACCATTAACCACATTGTTGTCGGCTTGGGCTTGGCGCGCATTGATGTTGAACGTTCTAGCGCGGGCGGCTTGTTGCTTTTGATGTTGAGGCTATTGCTGCTGCTGTTGCTGAGGCTGCTGCTGTTGGGGCTCTTGTTTCACAGCCCTGTTCGGGCACATGTTCGCAAAGTGGTTGGGATCACCACATACGAAGCAAACTCTGGCGTTGATCGCGGGTGCCTGAGCCGCTTGCTGGCCTTGTGGGGCTGGGAGCAGAGCTTGATGAGCAGTGGCTTGAGCTGGTGGTTGGCGGGGACCAGTACGGCAGTTTGCAGTGAAAATGGCTGTACATATTGCAGTGAGCGCAAAAACGGCAAGCTAGACCCCCCGGGTGATGATAAGTGCATGTCGGGCAGGCAGGGTGAGGGCCTGTGTATGCACGCTTTGCAGGCGGTGCATAGGTGATTAGAGATGGAGCTGATCGGTGTTGTTGTTGTTGTTGCTGGGCTAGTAGCGCTTGAAGTGGAGCAGCGGTAGTGACAACACAGTTCTTGTTGCTGGAGCTGCTGTTGTTATTCCTCTTCTTGCGGCGAGAGGACATGGATGACTGCGATGCGGTGGCGGTGGTGTCAGTAGTTGGTGTGGCGGTAGTTTGTTTTTAGGTTCTTCGAAGCTTTATCCCAGTAACCAGCTTTTACTCGCTTGTCGTTGATTTCAGCGGCAAGCAAGTAAGTTTCTTCGATCGTTGTTGGCTTAGAAGCTTGCACAAAATCAGCAACACAATCCGGCAGAGCGCGAGTATACTTCTTGATCGTCATGTCGGTGGTCTTCACTTGATCGGGGCAGATGATACTGAGCTGCTTAAAGCTAGCAGTCAGGGCAGCGTTTTCACCATCTTTCTGCTTGATGTGCCAGAACTCGTCCTCCAGCTTTTGGCGCTCATGGGGAGGGCAGAACTCTTCGAGCATAACGTTCTTCAACTCGTCCCATGACAGACCATAGGCTGCATCATTTCCATGCTTGTTCCTTTCGGCAGTCCACCAGTCTAGAGCGCGGGACTACAAGACGCCGGTCGCATTCAGTGTCCGGAGATTATCAGGACATCCGCTCTGTTGCAGGGTGACCTCGATCAAGTCGAACCATTGAAACAAAGCCGTAGGGCCTTCTTCTCCGGTGAACTCTTTCGGTCCGCATGCCTTGAACTGTTTGAAGCTGAAAGCAGCTTTGGGAGTCTCAGTTCTGGATTCCTCAGACGATTTGCTCATGTTCTCGTACAGTTCACTGACGACTTGGGGTACGACCATTGCAATTTGCTTAGTTATCATGGCAGCGAGGCATTTATCTGCTTGCTTTCGGCGTGCGTCTCGGGTAGCGCGAGATCCAGATGACGACATTGTCTGCAACAGACATCGCCACAGGACTCAACACAACATAATCGAATCTCACCTCACAATCCTAATACTACTAAAGCTCAGGAAAACGTTTACAAAACACATAGACACATAAACACGTATTCACATAAGCATAGAGGCACATAAGCACGTAGGGCACAGAAGCACATACGCATATAATCACAAGAGGCACTCAGAATACAGAAACCTATCATGTACGGTTCGTGAGCGTTCGAGAATAGTGATTGCGAATAACACAGCGAGTAGTATAGCATAAGCGAATAATCATAATAAACTACATGGCGTACGGTCGTTCCACGAATGGTAGCGATTTATTAACATTTTGAGATAGAGATGCAGTGCGAGTCGTGTGTGTCGGCCAAAGCGAAAGGCGAAGCGAATAAATCACCAAAAATCGTAACATATAAACAGGTAAAATCACATAAAACACATAAATCTATGTAAAATAGCAAATTTCAGAGTCGGCGGTGGCGATCTCGGAATCGAAACACATAAAAATCGAGAAACAGATTGTCTGCGGCTAGATAGACATTGACTAACCAAAGTGATTCGACTATTCACAAGGACCTTTTGTACACACTTTGGTCTTCGGGACTGTGCTCTCGCCTCGAATCTGGGTGGTCGACATGCATCCTTTCAGTTTTAGTGCGACTTTAAGTCGTTGGAGTTCGTCGAGACTTTGGTGAGAGTTTGTAAAAACAAAAGTAGAGGTCGGAACAAGTCATCAAGGTTCGGGTTTCACCCCTAACTTAACAACTTTGTTCCTGTTTTAATAAAAATAGAAACGAAATTTGCGTTAAAGTATGGGTTTCACTCCTAATTTAACGCAAATTCTCGTGTTTATAGATAAAATGCGGGCCGAACAAGCAATTTAGTCGAGAGTTTGCGGCTTTCACACCTAATCTCGACCTAATTACCAGTTCATTTTGAAATAATAGGGTGCAGTGATAGTGTAGCGTGCTCGAGAATAGCGAGAATGGTAAGCAAGCTCGTACAATACCTTAACAACCCCTGAGTGAACAGGTGCTGAGTCCAAACTATAGTACTATCGTTGCTAAGGCAGGTAGACAGCATTCCATGTGTAAACATAACAAACAAGCATTCATTAAACCACGTATAACATGCGATAACGATTAGCGTTAAAACTATTGCGTGGTGTGATGGATTTAATTTAGAATAAGTAACGTATGTAACACCAAAAGCGCGTAAAGCAAAAAGGGATCGAGTATACTCACAGCGATTGATGGATTGAAGGGAGCGCTAGAGAGTAGGGTTAGCCTGATCAGAACGATAGCATAATGATAAGCGGCGCGTAAAATGATACAAGTGTTAGTGAGTCGGACGACAGTTCGATCGGACTTTTTTTTTTAGACAGCCGGTCGTTCGAGTGACAGTCCGCTCGGATGATCATCCGATTGGGTGACCTTTCGAGTGGATTGTTTCTTCCTTTGGGAAGGATGTGTTTGTGTATGATGGCTTGACTTTTGAAGTTTTCATTGTAGCATTTTGAAAACATAGAAGTATCTCTACCTTTCAGGTCGGTCGATCGGACGAACGTTTGAGCGAACGACAACCCGACTGGTTGGACACTTTAGTGAGAACAAGTTCACCGCAGTATTTCATTCGATCGGATAGTAGTCCGATCGGGTGGCAGTCTACTGATACTGAACATGTTGAAAATTGTTTAAGTATTGAAGTTTAAATGTCACATGGTCGAGCGGTTAATCCGATCAGATGGTAGTCCGATCGGACAACAACTCGTTCAACGTTCAGACTCCAAATGTTGGTAAGCAGTTTAAGTGTGGGAGCCAAGGTGTGGATCGATCGGGTGACAACCCATTCGGATGATAGTCCGATCGGACGGCATTCCGTCCTGGTCGTTCCGTTCGTCTTACACTTGGTTGTTTTGATAGTTTGTCGTTTTATCGAGACGTCTTGAGTACGTGTTAAGCAACAGAAACCTCGTGAATACTTGGTACTCCTGATCGGACAGGAATCGCCCAAATCCAACCAATAAGCTGTTCGAGACGGTGTTCCATGTTCAACCCGAAATCGGTAGTCTCGTGGGTAGAATCTGAATCTTGAACCAACACAACCACAAGAATGAGTAGAAAGTCGGTACAAGCTCCGATTCTATCGGTTTTGAGTGCATTGAGTGTAAAAGAGTTGAAAGAAAGTTGGAAAACCATCTTTCAATCCTTTTTACTGTGAATATGATTAGATCTATGAAAGATCTTTGTTTATTTGTGTGGAAATCGGTTAGATCTAAGTTGTTCTCGGTGGATTGAGGCCAAACATGAAGTTCTTCAAGAACACCATGATGACATCATCATAGAACACCTCAAATCTAGTGATTTCATGGTTAAAAGTTAAGATTTAAAAGATAGAAAGGTGTAGAATCAAGTGTAGATCAAAGAAGTACAAGATTTAGGTTGAGATCTTACCGGAAATTGCGAGAAATCAGAGAAAAGTAAGGTTGGAGCGCTGGTCGGATAGAGAGTGCCAAAAGTGGTAAGTTAGATGGTGACATGGGGTATTTATAGGGTTTCCCAAAGTGGAAATGATGGATCGATCGAGTGGCAGCCCGGTCGACTGGCTGATACAGCTCGATCGAACTGATGGTCGATCGGCTGGTCACTAGGTCGATCAGTCACTTGGTTCGAGTGTTCGGTGCGACGAGTTTTGCCGTTTCGATTCGCGTGTTGAGCGTTGCGATGCGATAGGGTTTCTTATTCAAATTACTTTTAATCCCAACTACTATATCTAACATACAATCATCCTAATTCACTTGCGTTTAGCGTTTGTGATTCGATTGCGATTGAGTTTCGATTGCATTTCGATTGACCACCACAACATAATATAAATAAACATGCACAAGTAACACATTAAAGGCACACACACGTATAACAATAACCAAAATGCGTTATTCGAGCTGCGAGCGCGATTGCGATAAGCGATAACAAACGTATCGGAGTTGTTTCAGCTGGTTTGCACGCAGATTCATTTAAACTGTCTCTTGTATTGATATCAGATCGTTTTACAATGCTGGAGACACTTCGGCAGAGCTTCGCTACCGGAATCGAAACGTTACAAATGAAATCACCAAGACACGTATTTATAGGCCAACCATTCCGCACGAAACAGTTTGCACAAAATGACTTTTCCATTTCGTACGAACTGACCATCCCCATTTCGTGCGAAATGGTCTTTTCCATTTCGTGCGAAATGGTCACATTCACATATTTCTCGTATTTAGTGCCCTGATCAATCTATTCTAATACAAGACTCGATACAAGACGAAGTCGACAGACATATGCACCAACAGACTCCCCCTTGTATGTTGACGAAGTCTTCGGTGTCGAGTCTTCGGTATGTCACATCTTCAGACTTTATCAGTCTTCTCGCTTTCTTCAAAGAATTCTCCATTGTAAGCATCCTCAATCAATCTCTTTCTCTTTCAGGATCTCAGTCCGTTTCTATCTTCTCTTGATCAGATCTCTTGATTCCTTAAGTTCTTCAGCATTAGCAGCTTGCGTGGACAGCAGGATTCAACCACTGACTCTCTACCATTCAAACTCCCTCTTTAATGTTGATCCAGAATCAGAAACTGGCTCTTGCATCTTCAGACTCCCCCTTTCGATAAGCTGGGATCGCAGTCTAGAATAGCTCTTGTTCCAAGATCGTGACTTGGCTCAAACTCTGCTCTTCACTTTGCAGCTATCACAGGTTCAGAAACGTTTCCTGGCTGTTCGTAGCAACAGGATCTGGAACCTGGCTTAAATCTGCATATCCTCATGCTGAAAGTCCACAGGAATCGGAACCTTTCGCATATTTTTCAGGAGTCGCAACCTGGCTGCTGCTTCTACCTGCACATTCTCTTCCTTAAAATAAAATTCACAAATTTATATTCCATATGCAGATATCATTTAATCATCAACAACTTACTTTTGGGTAGATTTATTTATAACTACTATTCATTTCAAAACAAACTCTCCCAACCCACTGTTGTTCATCATGTTTAGCACTCGGAATTTTGAAAATCAACTCTTCAACATCAGTTGTCGAAAATCTGTTTGGATTTTTCAAAAATATATACTAAAACATGTTCTTTTTGGATTTTTGTTTTTAATGGAAAGCAATAAAGAAATATTTACAAACAATGTTTTTTGTGAGTTTGTGTAAGAGGATCATATCAGTTTATGAGACAAATCACAAACACAATTAAGCTTTAAACATTTTAAGTTCTAAACGATTCACTTAGATTGTCAGTATACCGATCCACTTAAATTTTCACACAAAGTTCAGCTGTTCCGAGATATGAAATTAGTGTTTTAAGCACTTAAACTTATTCACGTGTACCACCTCAGAATATACTCCCGTATCCAGCCTTCTATATTCAGTCTTACAGGTGAATGTACACTAATGATATCTGTAAAAGGGTAATGCGAGACCATGAGAGCTCAGGTTAGAACTTCCGTTCAGACAAAGAGATGATGGCTCGACTTTAGTTGTGTCCCGTTTGGGGATCTTTTCTTCAACAACACATGATTAGCATTTTTCAATGTTTCATCATTTTTATGCTGAGGGAGGGCTTTAAGATTAAAGCAATGTAAAGTATTATACGAGGACTAGGCTATTGCTCCCGCAAAATCAGAAGTCCAGGTATAATACCCCAGATTTCATCACACACAAAGTCCTAGTATGTCAGAAATAACAATCTTTCAAACATGATTTCAGGGTTTACCTATATATCCGAGAGATATTCCCCACGAAATAAGTAAGTTTTTGATATTTAGGTTTATATCTCGAAAAAAATCTACTGAATGTATAAAAATCTACTGGCATATCATCAGTGAGATCGTTTATCACATTTGACTTTCCAATTCTTAAGCGTGCCGTGATAGTCCACTGATGTACTATCATTTCCTCTTTTTCACAACAAAACTCGTTTTTGAACTTTTTCCATGATTTTGGATTTTGAGATTTTATCATGTTTTTGGCTTTTTCAAATTTTTGAAATTTCTAAATTTTTACTCCCCCTAAAATCAAAAATATGTTTCAATTTTTTATTTTCAAGGAAAATTTTGAAAACAAACTGTACAAAAATTGACAACTGATTTTCAAGCTTCATTTCTCCATCTACTTGGCAAAAACAATCAGAACTCCCCCTGACAACAAACTATTTTCCCATTATGATTTCAAAACACTTAAGTTTGTTTTAATCAAAATGGTTTTTCCGAAAAATTAGTTTTGTTGATTTTACCACTTGTAAGATTGGGGATAAACGCATCACATTGTTTTCTCAACCATTTGAATAAAAGTTAAATCAAGTTCAACTTAATGACCTTGATTAACCACTTGTAGGTGAAAACCCCTTTTTCAACCATCTTGTAGGTTCACCTATCAACACTACCACTTGTAGATTGAAATTATTTTCGGTTTTTCAAGAAAGATGCCGATTCATGCTCCACGATTACCAACTTGGGAGCTCCGGCAAGTCCAGAGTTTAGTGATGATAGGTTCTATCCTAGTTACTAGCCTGGGATGACCCATCTTAATCTGGTTTCTTCGTTTTCAATTCATAAAATTCCTTTACCCCTTTGACCTTCCCGTCAACCATTTTTCCAAAAATATTTTGAACTGTGGGGTTAAAGGCTTTTTCAACATCAAATTCTTTCTTTTCAGAAAAGAATTGATTTGAAATTTCAACTTTGCCAACTTTTTGTTTAGAATTTTCAGCCCGCAATGGTGGAAAATTTGCATCATCCAATGGCGGAACTGATTTTTCTCCTTTTACCTCAACTGGTGGCTCCTTTGATTTCGACGAGTCAGATTCATCGCCAGGAAATAGTTCCTCTGATTTTGACGAATCAGAATCATTGCTAGAACTATCATCAGATTTCTTAACAACCCATCTTTGGTTGTTAGTCTTCGCTTTTCTTTTGTAAACACTCTTTGAACATTCACCAACCTCAAATTTTGAATTTTTAAAAAGTTTGAATTGTTTGGTTGGTGGTTCCTTCTCAACGATTTTTCCTTTGAGTTTTTCAGAGACTCCCTGTTTTGCTTGGATTGCCTTTGTACAATTCCTGGCGATATACCAATTGTTTTGCATTGAAAACAGATTCTTGTCTCCTTCTTCTGAGCAACTTTCTTCTTCATTTCCTCTTGCTTCCTAGCAAGGAATTCTTTGTTTATCTGCTTCCTAAACACATGCTCTTTTTCTTCTTCAGATGATGTTCCTGAAACAAAAACAGTGTTTGGTTTATAAACTTTTTCATTTTTATGATTTTTGGGTGGAATAAAACCTAATTCCTTCTTTTTGAAGTTACCGTTATGGTTTGGTTTCTTTCGATAACCAGAACCAGAACCAGAACTGTAACCCTTTTTCTTGTTTAATCTTTGTTGAACCCTTGAGGTGTAATGTTTAGGTTTTCCAGAAAGATTTACATATTTTATTTCAGAAATATTAATTTCTGTTAGTTTGAAAACCTTTTTGATCATTTCAGTTTTAACACCTCTTATTGGAAATTCTTCATCAGAATATAATTTGTCAGAATCATTCAAAGTATATGCTACTTTAAATGTTTCGTCTTTCAAATTATTTTGTGATAACATATGTCACACCCCAACCGATGGCGGAATCATCGGGGCATGGCACTGAGCGAAACAAATTGTCCAGAAGTTTCCACAACAACTATCATTACTATTCCGTTTAAATAATACGTCCCATACCGTATCCGAAATAATAAAACAAGTTATTACAGATAAACATCTAGTCAAATATACTGTTCCGACAAGTCAGATTTAAATAAAAATATAAATATTGTTTAATTGCTTCTAGAGGCTCGATCTGCAAGATCTACAGACAACTATGCTCTAGACGCTTATTCCTAGCTCGCCTTCCTAGCAGATAAGCATCCTAATTGCATGTCACATACGTTAAAATAAAGTCAATACATGAAATGTAAAGGTGAACATACAAGTTTGACAATAGTATATAGAGTTCGAAATTGTTTACGCATAACCAGCACGTACACGGAGGAAACCAAAGCATGTTAATTATTGACATGGATCTATCGATACCAATGACTGCGGGTTGACTGTCCGAGACAGTTCGCAATACATGATTACCACCCAAAAGTGCTAAAGCAAAAAGGGTTCGAGTATACTCACAGCGATTGATTGATGGATTGAAGGGAGCGCATGAGAGCAGGGTTAGCCTGAATAGTTCGGTAGTATAACGATGAGTAACGTGTAAAATGGAAACAAGTGATGATGGGTCGAACAGCCTGGTCGATCGAACAGCAGGTTCGATCGAACGTGTTGTTCGTTCGGTTAGACAGTCCGTTCGGACAGCCCGTTCGATCGGCCGGTAGGCTCGATCGGTTGGACTGTTCGAGTGGATTGTTTCTTCCTTTGTGTAGGATATGTTTGTGTATGATGGCTTGACCTTTTGAAGTTTTCGTTGTAGTATTTGAGAACATTGAAGTGTCCTTACCTTTTAGGTTGATCGATCGAACAGCCTGTTCGATCGGCCGGCTTAACCGATCGGTTAGGTGCTTCAGAATGGGTCCTCAGTGGGATGTCACCTAATCGGACAGCATGTTCGATCGGGTGGCACTCCAATACGTCGAATGAGTTGAAAATCGATTAAGTGTTGAAGCATAGTATCTCATGATCCGAAGAGTAATGTTACCAATCAGTCATTCGATCGGACATTACTTCGTTTAACACCATACTTCACAAAATTGTCAAAGTGTGGGGCCATATGCTAGCCGATCGGCTGGCCTGGTCGATCGGCTGACATGTCCGATCGGTTGGGCTGTTCGTTTGAACAGCCTGTTCGATCGGTCAGCATCCTGACCTGGTCGGCCTGTTCGTCTAACACTTGGCTGTTTTGATTGCTTGACGTTATATCGAAGTATTTTGACAACGAGCTGAACCATGACACTTTCGTTCTTACTTGTTTCCCCTGCTCGGACAGGAATCACCCAAGTCCGGCCGGTGAACGGTTCGGAACGGTAGTTTAACGTTTAACCCGAAATCAGTGAACCTCGTAGATAGAATCCGAATCTTGAACCACTTGACCGTTAGAATGATTGGTGAGTTGGCTCAAGCTCCGTTTCTACCGGTTTGAAGGCGTTGAGTGTAAAAGAGTTGAAAGAAAGTTGGAAAATCCTTCTTTCAATCCTTCACCCTATGTAAATGTTCAGATCTGTGGTAGATCTTAGTGTTTTTATGTGGAAATCGGCTAGATCCAAGTGATTCTTGGTGGATTGAGGCCAAACCATGAAGTTCTTGAAGAACACCATGATGACATCATCCTAGAATGCTATCTTGATGATTTCACGGTTAGAAATCAAGATTTGAAAGATAGAAAGGTGTAGGAGCATGTATTGATCAAGAAAGTACAAGATTTAGGATGAAAACTTAGCGAAATCGGAAGAAATCTGAGAAAAGAAGGGGAGCACGAGCTGGTCGGTCAGAGGGTTTCCAAAAGTGGAAAGAATGATAATGACAGGCCTATTTATAGGCTTCCCAAAGAGGAAAGGGCTGGCCGATCGGCCAGGCATCCCGACCGGACAGCCTGCTCGATCGGACAGTCTGTCCGATCGGCTGGGCTGTTCGATCGGCTAGGAGCCTGACCGATCCACAGCCTGTTTCGAGTGTCCGGGGCGACGATTTTTGATATTTCGATTTCGATTGGAGACGACACGAATACGATAGAGTTTTCTATTCAAATTACTTTTAATCCCAACCACTATATCTACATACAAGCATCTACATCCCATATTCGATTTTGATTTCGATTAAGTTCGATTGAGTTTCGAGTTTCGATTTGATTGATTCGATTGATCACCACACATAACATAAAGTAAACACGCACAGGTAACACATAAGGCACACACACACGTATAATAACACCAAAGCTGCATAATTCGAGTCTCGAGTTCGATTGATGATTCGATTAGCTTGATTATTGATTGTTAACTTTATCGCATTGTTACTTCCTACTATTCACAGTCGTAAATCTTTTCACGTCGATTAAACATTCGATTACTTCGATTCCTTGGATTGACAACACTTACTCCACATAATACAAAACATAAAATAGACTAATTATAGTCAAAGAAGTCGAAGTTGACTTGGACTTTGACTTTGACATTCGAAAACACGGGGTGTTACAACATAAATTCTTTATTATAAACCCGTTTGCCCCTTTTGACTGTTGGACTTGAAGTGTCGGACTCAGATTTTGACTCTGACTTTGACTCCTCCATTTCATCTTTATCCAACACCTGATCAACCACTTTCTTTATTAACTCGGACTCATGATCAGTGTCAGATGATGTGAACGTGACATCAATGTTGTCTGGCAATTTATCTGAAGGCTCAGATTCCCACTGTAAGTTGGTTGCCTTTTTGACTTTTTTTGAATTTGGATTTCATGGAGAATATCCATTTTCAAGCGGGGGTGGACACTTGTTATAACCAACACTTGGTTTCTTACCAGAATTCTTCACTTCATTATCATCTTTTGTTTCGAACTTCTTCACTTCAGATGTTTCTACTTCAAACGCCTTCATGCCTTCAATTGTAAGATAAATCCTGCAATCACATAAGAAGAACATGAGTAACTTTTCAACAACTTGTTTACTCTTTCAGTTTCTATCCTCTGAGTTTCTAATTTCTGTTCAAGATCAGCACATATATCAATGTAATAATTGACCATTTCCTACTTTATCATGTATGCTCCATTGAGTGTCTTCATGGCTGTAGCTTGTTCACTGCTTGACTCGTTGTATTGATTCATGGCTTTGTTTAAGACATCATACGATTCTTTCAACCTGTTCATGTTGTGAATCAACTCGTCGTTGTACTTTTTCAGAGTCTCACAATTTTCACAGTTCTCAGACACCTTTTCTGCATCAGCTTCCTTTTTAATCTCAAAAGCTGGAATTTCTTTGACTTTTATCACTCGAACCTCTTCTTCATCATTCTTAGCTTTTCTTCTTTCTGCATCTCTCTCGCTTGGAATTTTAAAAGCTCTTTCATTCTATCTGCCCAATAATCATCATCACTATCATCTTGTTTTTTAACCTCCTTCTTTTTTGCCATTCGAGCATTTTCAGCATCTCTCTCGGCTAGATATTTTAAATGCTCTTTCATACTATTTGCCCAATAATCATTATCATCATCTTTAACAACTTGAGCAACAAAAGCTTTATGATCTGAAGTTCTGTTAGGATCAAAATCATCCCAACTGAAATCTTTTGGAAGCCTTTCATCATCTTGATCTGTCAAACATGTTTTACTCTCAGCCGAAATATATTTATCCCAACTAAATCCTTTTGACGATCTTCCATCATCTTGATTAACAAGATACGCTTTCTTTGATTCTTCAATCTCCTTCCTAGCATGTGCAGTTTGTGGCTATTGTTGTTGATACGACTGTTGAGCAACTTGATGGTAAATCGCTTTTCAATAGTAGTTATTGTTGCTGAATGGATTTTGAGCTCCACTTGCTTCGCGGTTTGTGCACTCTTACTTAAAATGCCTTTTCTCCCTGCAACAAAAACAAGTAACTTTAGATTTATCAAATCCTAAAGTAGAGACATTTGCATCACGAAAATCATTTCTTCCCGTAATTTGTTTAAACTTTTCAGCTCTTCTCAACACGCTCGCCAAACACCACTTAATATCCATAAGTTCCATCTCCTCAGCATCAATCTGATCGTAATCCTCTTTTGTCAACATTGGATTTCCGATCCTTCCTGCAACTAAACTCCCATAAGACTCTAGCACAGTCACCAACAAAGACATATGACTTTTGGCTACTTCTTCAGAGTAATTTTGATCATTCTCAAGATTTAACGCAATGTTGCATTGTAGTACTTTGCCACTCTTGGTTGCTGAAAAATTTGGATCAAATGATGGATAAGAAGAGAATCCAGTTTTGCTACTTGATCCTTGAGATGAACTACCAGAAGAACTTTTGGCATTGAAAGCAGTTTCAATCTTCGGTGCAATGTTGGTCTTATCACTAACACCTCCTTTGTAATACAGACCAATGTCTTGTTCACCATCATAGTTCTTCATTCTCGCTATCTTTCTTTGTTCCATCTCTTGAGCTTCGAGCTGTTCAATAAAATCGCTCAGCGTTAGATTGTCAAATTCAGGTTTATTTTTCAACATCATAAGATATGTGCCCCAAACATCATGTGGCAACGCATCGGCCAACTTTTCAATCAATTCTTCTTTATCTTTATTTATGTTCAATCTTTTCATATTCTTCACCAAATTGCAATATCTTTCTAAAATCTGCTTGGTGTTTTCAGTTTTTAGTCCACGGAATAAATCAAATTCTTTCTTCAAAAGAGACATTTTGTTCTTGATCATTTCTTTACTTCCAACAAACTTTGATTTTAATTCTTTCTATATTGAATGAGCACTTCCGTTGTGTTGAAGTAAAATCAAGATTTTTTCCTTAATAGCTTGCTGCAAGAGACTAACCATCATCTTTTCATTTTTGTATTTCTTTTTCTCATCAACACTCAGATCTTTAATATCAACCTTCTTTCCGTCGTCCTTAACCGGTCTGATATATCTAAATTCAGTATATTCCCATGCATCTAAGTAATATGCTTGAACCCAATTTTCAAAACGTTCTGCCCATCCACTATACTCCTCAATACTCATAGCTTAGACGGTTTTTGCGTTGTGCCCGTTTCATTTTCTAGCATCGTACTCCGAGTCACAGTCATCGGAGTTGCAAAGGCGTTATAGAACTCATTCTCCATGTTTCAGGTTCAAAACGTTCATAAACACAAACTGTTCAAACGAATTGGATGATTCTCAAACGAAATGGAATACACTTTCACACGAAATGGAGACTTTCAAACGAAATGATCACTGTTCAAACGAAATGGAAGCTGTTTACCCACTTCGTGTGAAATGAAGTGTATGATTCACACGAAATGCACTTTTCAAGCGAATTGATCACTTCCAATGGAGTCCTGTTTCAAACGAAATGGGTCAATAATCTTTAATTCGTGCGAAATGGAATATTGCTTCAAACGAAATGGATCTTGGTGCGAAATGGAGGCTTATCTCGCGCGAAATGGCTGCAAGTTCAAACGACCTGATATCCAATTCGTGCGAAATGGATCTGACGTCACACTACCGGACAGTTTTTCGACAAATTGATTAAGTTTTACTTCGAATTAAGGTCTGATTCTTTCAAGGGTTTGTTAAAACACTGTTTCGCACGTTATATGTGAAAATCAAGCCATTTTATCCGTGAAATTATGTATAATTTTGAAAAATGTAAAGAAAGTGAGTGGAAATCAGAAAGTTTAGCTGAAAATGGTAAGAACTCTTCCTCTTGAGCTCTGATACCACTTTTAGGATCGTTTGCACGACCAAACGAGTCGTTCAGAAGAGCTTTTGTCCAATACGAGAGGCGAAAACAAGCGTATCGGAGTTATTTCAGCTGGTTTGCACGCAGATTCATTTAAACTGTCTCTTGTATTGATATCAGATCGTTTTACAATGCTGGAGACACTTCGGCAGAGCTTCACTACCGGAATCGAAACGTTACAAATGAAATCACCAAGACACGTATTTATAGGCCAACCATTCCGCACGAAACAGTTCACACGAAATGACTTTCCCATTTCGTACGAAATGACCATCCCCATTTCGTGCGAAATGGTCTTTTCCATTTCGTGTGAAATGGTCACATTCACATATTTCTCGTATTTCGTGCCCTGATCTATCTATTCTAATACAAGACTCGATACAAGACGAAGTCGACATACATATGCACCAACAATCTGTTATGAGGTTGTTTGTATGTATGGTTACATAAATTGTGGTACTTGTTTATTAATATGTTGTTAACAGATTGTTTAATGCATACCTACATTCCCTTCTGTTTTTTCTTGGAATTATGCTCTTCTGCGTGTGGCTAGGCCGAAGTACTGCTTTGGTATGTTTTCATTGTCTGGAACTGAGGTGATGACAGTGGCGTTTCCAAGGTTCATTATAATCGGGTGGGTCAATGTGTTCGTAAAGTTGTCTGGTTCTGTGCATCCATAACCTTTTATTTCATAGCATGTTTGTAGGCATAGTTTTGAGTCAAGAGTTTTGCAGTATTTTCCTTTCACAAAAGCCTGGATCCCCATTCCTTGCCAATTTTTATAGGGAAGCATAATAGTTTTTAAAATCTACATATCTAATTCTGTTACGGGTATATACACATAAGTAAATAATATGCAAATATCGATTATAAATCAGAGAAGTACTTTGCTAAGTACGCAAGACACAGTTGTTTTCATTATTTTTTGCAAGCGTATAGGCATAATTAAATAATATATTGATGAATGTTCGATTGAGAGGTGACCTAACAACAATTTAAATCCATGAATTAGTAGACATGATAATTATTTTTAGAATCTACTTTATAAATCTGTTGCGGGTCTATATACATAAGTAAATAATATGCAAATATCGATTATAAATCAGAGAAGTATTTTGCTAAGTACGGAAGACACAGTTGTTTTCATTATTTTTTGCAAGTGTATAGACATAATTAAATAATATACTGATGAATGTTCAATTCAGAGGTGACCTAACAGTGATTTAAATCCATGAATTAGTAGATATCGTTTAACAATGTTTTTAATCAAGGATGGTATGTTCTGTATCTAATGTAAACGTTTATTAGTTTTATACTGTCCATTTTATTATTGTCTCAATATATTGATATTCTTCTGTATGATTGAGTCTTAAACTTCAAAACTGAGTTGAGAAGATAGTTTGTGTTGATAAAGAAAGTTACAAAATTTCAAGAATTTAGAGTTGTTATATTCTAAATTAATTTACTTAGGTTGAAAAGATGCACAATCTTCATGGCAAGACAACTGTAGAGGATAACCAAGCTGTTGATAGACTGTGTAAAGTTCAAAAGGTTCGTTTAGTATCATCCACTTCAGAATCAGTCTTACACTTCACCACACATGCTGAAGACAGGCTTGTAAGTTTTTGCAGTCGTTACTTTGTTTCGTTATTTCAACAATTCAGTTATATATCAATATTTTATAAAATTCACTATTCAATTTTCTGTTTTTTAGCATCTGCCATCAGATGTATCTTCTGCGTTGGATCTGCATACTGATAATCCTAAGCCTGTCAAGATCCAGGATCTCAAATGTGAAGTCCAGGAATTGTTTACAACATTTCAAAAAACCAGACTGGATTCATGTAACACCTCGAAATTTTGTGTCCAATAATGTATTGACACGTGTCTTGAGTTTACACGTGGCATTAAATACTAAATAAAGGACTAAAGTTGACAAACCTTGAAAGTATGTAAATTCGAGGATTGGAAATGTCAACGAGGGGTAAATATACTGTATGGTAACCCTAAATGATGCTCGTACCTTCAAACAAATGGATCATGGATCGTACGAAGCGAAATACGGAAGGAAGTGAGAGATTACAAACTACAGGGGTTAATTGTGTCAACATGTTTAATTTATACCTCTGAGTGACCCTTTGACGAACCCGAGACTTGTAATAGTAAAATACGCTCACTAGAATATACGGTATAAATTTCGCGAAGTTCCGTTTTAAAACGAGAAAGTTATGATCGATTCGTATGCGAGGGGTTAAAAGCGTCAACAATAAAAGTTAAGGCTTTTCGGATAGTAATTAAACTAACCGGGGGCTTAACGGCACGGGTAAAAGTCACGAGGCCCTTATTCGTAAATAATCGAGGGCCAAATCGCAAAGTTACCCCTTCGGAACCGAAAGGTCAGGTTAATGATTACAAAAGATTTGAAAATCTTGAAATTCAGGCCTCAGGTGGCCCGCATTAGCGAAACAAAGAAGTTCAGGCGGGCCGCGCGCCATCTGTAGATACGGTTACTGACATTAGGATTCAGGCGGCCCGCGTGAGCCTAACCTGAATCTTAATGCGGGCCGCGTGACAGTCCCAGATGCAGAAAACTTGGACGTATTCACTGTTTGAGCTTGTGAACGATTTTGGATGCATTAATTGAAGCATGGGCGCCCCCTACATGTCCCCTAGCACTCAGGGACACCTGCTGATCATCCATGAGCAATTATAGGATGAGTTGTAATGATCTTGTGCATGAAATTTCACTATAAAAGGCAATGCATTGCACACAATTGAAACACACCTCAAACCTGCTCTCTTGATCATCTCTGGAGCTCTAAAGCATTCTTCTAACATCTCTAGTCGTGCACCAAGCTTCTGTAAGTATGCCCAACCCTTTGTGGCTTAGTTTTTGCATAGTTTAGCTTAAAAGTCAATCCGTCGTAGTTAACGATTGACTTTGCGATAAATCACAAATGGTCCAGTGGTTTGTCGAATCAAAGGTAGTTATATGTTGGTAATCATGTGGGCTTTAAACCCCTAAAAGGGCACCCTCTGATTCCCACTCTAACTAGTCCGAATGTCGAGTCAAACGTGCTTAGAAAAAGTCAACAGAAATGCTATTTTGCGATTTTATGCATAATCAATAATGTAGATGGTGTGTAACCTGTTTTAACACTCATAAAACATGATAATAAGTATATTAACTAGTCTAAGCTTGTTTGATCCGACCATTTACTGTTTTGACCCGGTTCGGAGCCGAAAGTCGCAAAACTTTGACTTTTGCTTCGACTTCAGTTCTGACCCGTTATGGTGTGATATAGATATGCCTTAGGACTCTCTTAGGGCCAGGTTACATGATGGTATGACCCTCTGTGACCGGTTCGTTGTTTGTCCGAGTCTTTTACACCTTTCCGTTAAATGCTTAAATGTTGACCGTAACGCCCTTTTCAATTTAAAACGAGAATTTCGGACATGTGAAAGGACCATAACCTTAGTTACTGATTTCTAAGCATGTCCCTAAAATTTCACATCAATCCGAGGTCCAGAATAGGAGTTATGCTAAATAGCGCAAATTACGGAAACTTTAGTAATTAAATAGCGCAATTAGCATAACGCCTATCTAAACCCAGATTTCGACACCAAACCTTTTACACACTGATGTAAAATAATATTTTGGGATTTTTAAAGATTTTTAACTATTTTTAACCTGCTCATAACCAACGGTTATGGCATCGGTTCGGTAATTACCGAATATACCCTTTTCGGCCATAACTTGAGTTCTACAAGGTCTTTTGACCTGATTCTAGTTGCTACTGATTTTAAATAATAAATATAGTATTTTGAACTTTATAAACTGTTCGGAAAACTCAGATTTCCTGTAGAACTCAGAAACCTCTTTTATAATCTTTAAAATGACCGAAATACCCCTACGGGGCATAATATGAACTTAAACTCGTTACAGGCATTATGGAAGGTATCCTACTGATACCACAACCTCTTTAAAGCATATTGACTTAGGAAACCAGTGTAGGACTCTTACGGTTACCCGTTACGCCTTTTGCGCGCACGGTTCAGTTTATGTAACTAGTTTACATAAACTAGCCGAAACGGGTCAAACCTTATTGTTTTGACCCCAAAATCCAGAGTATGGTTATTATACCCATATAAAACAAGTTTTCAAACTTGTTGGGTCCAAACCACATTCCATTCCCGGTTTTCGCCTTTCACGCGATTAAACCGTAATTATCCTTTGAAACTGACCGGTCTAAGCTACGGCTAAATTAAAGACCCGTTAGGATTCTAATGGGTTATTTTAAACCTTCGTTCCAGAATAGGAGACCAGTAAAAGATATTTGCAATTTATTCGATTAAGGATTTATACTTGCAAAGGTAAATACTTTTAACTTGTTTTCCGTTATACGGGCTTGGGTTACGGTATTTAAAATACCGCTTGGTCGGGCAATTGACCCCAACTCATTAGTAGTTGGGTATTATCAATGTGACCCGTTTAAAAAATTTGTTTTGTTGGCTTTACGCCTTTGGGAGCTTAATGACCATGTCCCGGATATCTTTGGCAGCATTTTACGAAATGGCCACGACCTTGACATCCGGGTGTAGGCGTACACCCGGCATTATGTCCATGATTATAAAGGTATAGCCGTTGGTGTTCCCGCCACGGTTTTATGCTATGTGGTGTGTCTATTAAACTTTAACCCGGCACGACCCGGGCGACCGAACGCATAGTAAACATGTAATTCTTTACAAGATTTAATTATAAATTATCCCAAGTTATAAAGAGTTTGTGCCTTGTGCATTCAAATCAATTCTATTAAACATTTTTCAAAAGTGTCGGTTGAATGTATTTACCAGTGTAAACTGACGTATTTACCCAAAAAGACTAAATGCAGGTACTTAGCGTAATTGGCTGGATATTTCTTCTTAGCATCAATAAAGAGTCTCGCAAGCTTAAGATGCCTACGTCTGTTGAACAATTATTTTTATCTTGTTATTGATCCCCTGTGGATTATATTTTGACGAATGTGATACTTTGATATTCCATTCAATAGTTGAAATATATTTATCTTTATGCTTCCGCTGTGCATTCATATAATTGTGTGGTTTGACTATATTGTTGCCAACTACGTCACGGTAATCCCCCACTGGGCCCACCGGTGAGACACGTGGAAATCGGGGTGTGACAAGTTGGTATCAGAGCCAACATTGAGCGAATTAAACGCTATCCTTATGTGTTTAATCTCAATGACACAATTGCACATACTTGAGTCTAGACAAGAACATAGGACAAATTCGAATTTGTTATTCCAGTTTGTCTTCTATTGTTTATTGTGATTTAAAGTTTTGAAAGCAGGAAATATGCCACCAGCAATTAGAAGAGGAAGAGGAGGAAGAGGCAAAGGGCCGATCACTACTCATAATGATCACGAGGCCGGACCTTTGAACATGCGAGCTCCTTCCAGTACAAGGAGTGAAGAACCTCAGAGACGTAGAAGAAACCTCTTTGAACCTGCAAGACATTCTACCTCACACAGTTCAACACCTTCATACCGTCACTCTTTTGGACCAAACTCAGAAAATGAACCCAATAACCCTCAACCTTCGTTCATACCTCTCCAGCGATCTGCTTCACACCGTTCATATGGCGATCCTTCTCCTTTCTTCGTAGGATAATTCAACCCAGCGGATTATGTCCAAGAACCAATAGGTTATAACCCTTTGGGACCAGAGGATCACTTCTCTGAAGATAATGCGGTAGATATGGATGAAGATACGGATCCCATAGAACCTGCCAGAGGTACTCCCAATCATCCAATCGAGATCTCTGATGGGTCATCCTTTCATGGAACACCCTATCAAGGTCCCGACAGTTATCAGGCGAGGTTTGACCAATGTAATTGGTACTTCACACCATCTCATCATTTCTCGCCTCATGAGCAGCAACAACAACAGGATCCTTCTGAGGATTCGCGGTTCGTGGCAGTTACGCCACCGCCGCCACTGCCACCAGTTCAACCAGTACTTCCTGATCCGCCAAGGCGTAGAAGATCAGGCGCACGGATGTCCACCCGAGGAGGGGAATTCCATTTCAGCACCCCTCGCCACTCGAGTGCGAGTCATTTTCCGTCAGCGCCTGAAGAACCACAATTAGGGGAACCTTCGGGTCACCCTGCAGAGGTGAATTCTGCACCAGTTGCACCACCTCCGCCACCATTCGGATATGACAATCCGATACCAGCGTACGGCGGCTCCATCGCATACAATCCGTTTGAGCAGCCGACTCACACGCACTACAACTATAACTATGATGCCGACCCATACGTGGTAGCGGCTAATTACAATGCCCTCCATGGAACCTCTTGGAGACCAGATTACTCAGCTCATGGGTATCCAACACCTCCTAGACCTCCGGTTCAGCAACCGTCGCAGCAGCCACGTTTTTCTCTACCGGAGAAAGAAGAAATCCTCCACCGTCTAAACCGAGTGGAACGAGACTTTGAGCAAGAACGTAAGAGTAATCGTGGATTCCTTAAAGGCCTAGCAAACCTACTAAAAGGAAGGAAGAAACGAGATCATTAGTCTCTTTATGTATTACAGTATTTACTATTACAAGCAAAATCCCTGCGAGGACATTTGTTTAGAGTATTTTAGTCCCTGCGTGGACATTTATCGTGTTTAGTCCCTGCGCGGACAATTACTCTCAGTTCCTGCGTGGACTTATCTTTTAGTCCCTGTGCGGATATCTATCTATGTATTTGGTCCCTGCGTGGACTTGTTTTCTGTAAACCTCTGCGTAGGTATTTATTTATTTAAAAAGTCCCGTTTAGGGCAGCGTGTAATCATTATTATAATTAATGGAATGTTATGTTATAAATTTCATTCTTGTTATTATATATGAAATAAATCAAAAATCATTCCTTTTAAATTAATCTGCCTTAAATAAAGAATCTTAATGGTGAAACCTAGCCAGGTGTCATTATAAGACCCGGCCAAGACGGTAAGACCTAATTAAAAGATTCAGATTTCCAGTTAACCGCTGTAAACATGTTAACGTTCTTGGCAGATGTGACTTGTTAAAATCGCACGCGTCATTCTTATATGAGAATCCTTCTAAGGATTCCAAAGCCCAAATCAGTGATTTGTAAATCATGGGTTAAATCATCAATGAAGATGATCACTTATTAAACATCCATTAGTGATGTAGTGCCTACGGGCCAAACTTATTAAACATCCATTAGTGATGTAGTGCCTACGGGCCATACTATTGTCATATAAGACAAAAGACAGTTGTAGTCTATGACTCCCTGTCAGAAAAGGTAAAAGGACTACGGTTCAAACCTTCATGCCTTGATTCTCTGTAATCCCGGCTTATATTATAAAAACGTCCTTGTGACTAGGCTCTTGTGCCACTAACAATATTGTTTGTAATTAGGATAAGTTATATTCAAATCCTAAATAAAAGTGAGTAACAAATTAACCAGATATGGTCTATGTTACCATGGTTAATGAATTGCCATAAAAGACAATTCCATAATAAACTCCTAAATAAAACTTTGTCATTATCTTCTGTAGCAGATTCGAGTTACAATGGCTGATCCAAATGAAGTGAATAGTCATTCGAAAGAAGATGAAAATGATAACGCCCAGATACATTTAACAGGCGCGGAATTGAAAGCTCTTGTCGACGGTGCTGTTAAGGCAGCCTTGGATCGACAGTATGAAGAATACACCGAGTCCCGGAGCAGAACCATATCTAAACCACACTCAAAGCCAAAAACCCACTCAAAATCTCACAGCAAACCACCCTCGACTCCGTCTAAGCCTAAAAAGGACGATGATAAGCACTCATCTAATGAAAACAGTGTTTGTCCTAAGGAAAAAGTGTTTACTGATGCATCTCGCGCCAGGGGTTGCACCTACAAGTATTTCGTATCTTGCAAACCCCAAGATTTCACTGGGGAGAAGGGCGCGGTAGATTGTATGACGTGGTTAGACGAGATGGACACCGTGGTGGACA
This sequence comes from Helianthus annuus, assembly GCF_002127325.2. Classification (NCBI taxonomy): domain Eukaryota; kingdom Viridiplantae; phylum Streptophyta; class Magnoliopsida; order Asterales; family Asteraceae; genus Helianthus; species Helianthus annuus. The sequence continues at coordinate 99,752,867 of NC_035437.2, forward strand.
TCAGTGGTTGCGCAGAGAAAGATGTGGTAAAGTTTGTTTCACAATCATTCAAGGGCGAGGCCCTGGCTTGGTGGAGATCTTTGGTTCAGGCCTCGGGGAAGGCTGTTTTGTACAGCATGACGTGGGAGGAATTTATTTCTCTCATCAAGGAAAATTACTGCCCCCAACATGAGGTTGAAAAGATAGAGTCTGATTTTCTATCGTTGGTTATGACAAACCTTGACTGTCAAGCTTACCTCACGAGCTTCAACACTCTGGTAACCCCGAAACCAAAGAGAATAGCTCGTTTTATCGGTGGTTTAGCCCCCGAGATAAACGCAAGCGTGAAGGCCTCTCGGCCAGCGACCTTTAGATCTGTAGCTGACATATCTTTGTCCCTCACTCTGGATGCGGTCAGACAAAGATCGCTGAGGAACAAAGAGGCTGAGAAGAGAAAGCGTGAAGATGATAATTCACGCAGGTCGAGCAAGAAGCACCGTGGAAACGGTGACAACAAGAGAGGGTCTGAGTCAAGGAAAGAAGGGCAACAATCTGGTGAGAAGCCCAAGTGCAAGATTTGCAAGAAACAACACTTTGGAAAGTGCAGACTCGAATCGAACTCGCAGACTCAGTCGAAGTCATTTGCTTGCGGGATATGCAAGTCCAAGGAACACAAGACCTTGGATTGCAAAAAGCTGAAGGATGCAACTTGCTACAGTTGCAATGAGAAGGGGCACATTAAAACCAACTGCCCTAAATACGCCAAGAAGCCTGAAGAGGCCAAAAAGACCAATGCAAGAGTCTTCATGATGGATGCGAAAGAAGCTGTGCTAGACGATAACGTGATCACAGGTACTTTCCTTTTAAATGATGTCTTTGCAAGAGTACTTTGATTCAGGCGCTGATAAGTCTTTCGTAGATCATAAATTTTGCAAATTGCTGAATATGCCTGTCAAAACCTTGAGTATAAACTATGAGGTAGAGGTAGCAGATGGCACCATAGAAACCGTCTCCTCTGTGTTAGATGGATGTGTGATATCCATTAAGAACCACTCTATTCCTCTATCTCTACTTCCCTTTAAATTGGCCGGTTTTGACATAGTATTGGGTATGGACTGGTTATCTCACAACCATGCCCAAATCGTCTGCAACAGAAAGCAAGTGGTGATAAAGACTCCGTCTGGTGAATCGCTTACCATTCAGGGAGATACCCAGTATGGATTACCTGAGCAAGTGACTATGCTCAAAGCTTCAAAATGTTTAAAGAAGGGTTGTGTCATCTACATGGCACAAGTGATTATTGAGGAGCCTAAACCGGAGATAGAAGACATCCCTGTCATCTCTGAATACCCAGAAGTTTTCCCTGAAGATCTACCTGGTTTGCCACCAGATAGGCAAGTGGAATTCAGAATTGACAGCATCCCTGGAGCAGCACCTGTTGCTAGAGCACCATACAGGTTAGCACCAACCGAAATGAAGGAGTTAAGGGCACAACTGGATGAACTGCTAGCTAAAGGTTTCATTAAACCTAGTTCAGCTCCATGGGGAGCACCTGTCTTGTTGGTCAAAAAGAAGGATGGATCGATGCGTCTGTGCATCGATTATCGCGAGCTTAATAAAGTCACAATAAAGAACAGGTATCCTTTGCCCAGGATCGACGATTTGTTCGATCAGTTACAAGGGGCAAGTTATTTCTTGAAGATTGACTTGAGGTCAGGCTACCATCAACTGAAAGTCAGAAATGAAGACGTACATAAAACCGCATTTAGGACTCGTTATGGTCACTATGAGTTCCTAGTGATGCCTTTTGGGCTCACTAATGCACCGGCCGCATTCATGGATCTCATGAATCGCGTTTGCAAGCCGTACTTAGACAAATTCGTCATCGTTTTTGTCACACCCCAACCGATGGCGGAATCATCGGGGCGCGGCACTGAGCGAAACAGATTGTCCAGAAGTTTCCACAACAACTATTATTACAGATTTAGTTAAGTGATACGTCCCATACCGTATCCCAAATAAATAAACAAGTTATCATAGAATACAACTAAACAAATAGTACTGTTTCGACAACTCAGATTCAATTTATTACAAACCAAATGTTTAAAAAATACTGCCCAGAGTCATTAGGACTCATCCGGACAAGATCTATAGACAAATAATGCCACAGATGCTTGATCGAACAACTCCAACGGCTCCATGGCTATAGTTTATTCGCTTCTAGAGACCCCTAGGTAGGCTACGACCTACAACTGCTAGATGGGCTCTAAAGCTTTATTATTGCCTCGCTTTCCTAGCAAGCTAACACCTTAAACACCTGTCACATACGTTAAAATAAAGTCAATACATAAAATGTAAAGGTGAGCACACAAGTTTAGTAATAGCATATAGAGTTCGAATAGTTTACGCATAACCAGGCACGTACACAGAGGAAAACGATGCATGTTAATTATCGACATGGGACCATCGGTACCAACGACTGCGGGTTGACCGTCCGAGACGGTTCGCAATACATGATTACCACCGTAATCCATGAAAGTATTTGTCCTTAACAACCCCCGTGTGAACGGGTGCTGAGTCCAAACTATAGTACTATGTTGCTAAGGCAGGTAAATAACATTCCACGTGTAAACATAATAAACAGCATTCATTTAGTCAAATAGCACATGCATTCGGTTAGCGTTCAAATAGTTTGTGTTTGATTGTGATTTGATAGGTAACGTATGTAACACCCAAAAGTGCTAAAAGCAAAAAGGGATCGAGTATACTCACAGTGATTGATTGTGGATTGAAGGGAGCGCTGAGAGTAAGATTAGCCTGAATAGTTCGATAGCATAACGATAAGTAACGCGGAAAAGTAAACAAGTAAGGATGGATCGAATGGGCTGGTCGATCGAACGGCAGGTTCGATCGGACGGCCTGTTCGATCGGCTGGTATATCAGATTGGACAGTCCTGTTCGATCAGCCGGTTGGCTCGATCGGCTGGACCATTCGAGTGGATTGTTTCTTCCTCTGGTGTGGTTGTGTTTGAGGATTTGAACTTTTGAAGTTTTCGTTGCAGCATTTGAGAACACTGAAGTGTTCCTACCTTTCAAGTCGGTCGATCGATCGAGCGGTTCGCTCAATCGGCTAGCTCACTCGATCGACTAGCTTACTCGATCGACTAGGAACTCCAGGAGTGGTCCTCCACTGAATGTCACTCGATCGAACAGTCTGTTCGATCGGCTGACATTCCTTACTACGAACGAGTTGTGAAAACGATTAAGTGTTGTAGCATAGTATCTCATGATCCGAACAGTAATGTTTACCAATCGAGTGACCCATTCGATTGAACATACTTCGTCAATACTATACTTCAAAAGTTTGGATGGGTGGGACGCCATTTGTTAGCCGATCGGCTGGCCTGGTCGATCGGCTGGTGTGTCCGATCGGCTGGGCTGTTCGAACAGCCTAGCCGTTCGGCCAGCATTTCTGACATGATCGGCCTTTCGTCTAACACTTGGCTGTTTGTTTATTTGTCATTCTTTCAAGGTATCTTGACAACGTGTTGAACTATGATAACCTCCGTTCCTACTTGTTTCCTTGGCTCGAACATGAATCACCCAAGTCCGGCCGGTGGATGGTTCGGAATGTCGGTTTAGAGTTTAACCCGAAATCGGTGAACCTTGTTTATGGAACCCGAATCTTGAACCTTTAACTATTTGATTGATTAGTTAGCCGGTGTAAGCTCCGTTTCTATCGGTTTGAAAGCATTGAGTGTAAAAGAGTTGAAAGAAAATTGGAAATCCTTCATTCAATCCTTCACATCACGAAAATGTTTAGATCTTTGATGGATCTTAACTTGTTTATGTGGAAATCGGTTAGATCTAAGCTATTCATGGTTGAATGATGCCAAAGTTTGAAGTTCTTCAAGAACACCATGATGACATCACCCAAGAACACTTAGATCTTGGTGATTTCACGGTTAGAATTCAAGTTTTGAAAGATAGAAAGGTGTAGAATCAAGTAATGATCAAGAACGTACAAGGATTAGAGTGAAAACTTACCGGGATTGAGAGAAATCTGAGAAAAAGGTGAAGAAGATAGCTGGTTCGGTCAGAGCTTTCCAAAAATGGAAAGTATGACAATGACAGCCCTATTTATTGGCTTCCAAAAGAGGAAAGTGGCAGCCGATCGGCTGGGAGCTCCGATCGAGTGGGCTGCTCGATCGGCTGGCAAGATGCCAGCCGATCGGCTGGCCTGTTCGATCAGGATGCTTCCTGTTCGATCCGCCACGCACTTCAAGTATTTTGCGACGATTTTCGACGTTTCGATTTCGATGGACGATGATACGGATACGATAGAGTTCCTAGTCAAATTACTTTTAATCCCAACCACTATATCTAACATAAAATCTTCTATAAGTCACATTTCGATGTCGGTTTCGATTGACTTCGATTGCTTTTCGAGTTTCGATTCGATTTTCGATGGATTTGCTTGAATACCACACCAAACATAAAGTAAGCACGCACAAGTAACACATAAGGCACACACACACGTATAATAATACTACAATTCGCATAATTCGAGTCTCGAGTTCGATTGATTGTTAGATCGGTTTGATTACTGATTAGGTTAACTTTATCGCATTGTTACTTCCTATCATTCACAATCGTAGATCGGTTCGCATTAAAATACATTCGATTACTTCGGTTCTTGCTGATTACAACACTTACTCCACATAATACAACTAAAACACAAAATCGACTATTTACAATCAAAGAAAGTCAAAGTTGACTTGGACTTTGACTTTGACTTTGACATTCGAAAACACGGGGTGTTACAGCCTCCCCTTGTTTAGGGAATTTCGTCCCGAAATTAGGCTCGAAGGCTACACGACACCGTGATTTACCAATTTGATGCTTCAGATCTATTTATTTAAACAACTGCGGGTACTTGGCCTTCATGTCGCTTTCGAGTTCCCAAGTGAACTCCGCGCCTCGTTTGCCTTCCCATCGGACCTTTACGATCGGGATGCGAGAGCGCCTGAGCTGCTTGGTTTGGCGATCCATGATTTCGACAGGCTTTTCCACGAAGTGTAATGTTTCGTTGACCTGAAGATCGTCGAGTGGTACGATTAGATCATGATCAGCAAGGCATTTCCGGAGGTTAGAGACGTGGAAAGTCGGGTGGACGTTACTGATTTCCTCCGGTAATTCGAGTCTGTAGGCGACTTTTCCGATTCTTTCCAGAATCCTAAAAGGTCCAACATATCGAGGCGCGAGTTTCCCTTTCTTGCCGAATCTGACTACACCCTTCCAAGGTGATACCTTTAGGAGTACGTAGTCACCAACTTCAAATTCAAGGGGCTTGCGTCTTTTATCGGCGTAACTTTTCTGTCTGTTCCGAGCTTTTACCAAGTTGTCTCGAATCTGGTGGATTTTGTCAGTCGTTTCTTGTAGATCTCGGGACCGGTTAATTGTGAGTGACCGATCTCGTGCCATACAATAGGTGATCGACATCTTCTACCATACAAAGCCTCGAAAGGTGCCATTTGGATGCTGGCATGATAGCTGTTATTGTACGAGAATTCCACCAATGGCAGGTGTTTATTCCAACTACCACCAAAATCTATAACACACGCTCGGAGCATGTCTTCAAGAGTATGGATCGTTCTTTCAGTCTGTCCGTCGGTTTGAGGGTGGAATGCAGTACTCAGATTAAGCGACGTACCAAGGGCCGCTTGAAACGTTTCCCACAATCGCGAAGTGAACCGAGCGTCGCGGTCTGAAATGATGTCACGAGGCGTACCATGATTACGAATGATCTTGTCGGTGTAGATTTGGGCTAGTCGCTCCACCTTGTAGTCTTCTCGTATAGGCAAAAAGTGGGCTGACTTCGTTAGACGATCAACTATGACCCAAATACTGTCGTGACCTGATGGCGTGGGCGGGAGCTTCGTTATGAAATCCATAGCTATACTCTCCCGCTTCCATATAGGTATCGGTGGTTGTTCGAGTAAGCCAGAAGGTCTTTGATGTTCAGCCTTGACTCTTGCACAAGTTAAACAGCTTCCAACGTACAGAGCGATATCCCTTTTCATACCCGGCCACCAGTACTTATAACGCAGGTCCTGGTACATCTTGTCTGCACCGGGATGAATAGAATATCGGGACTTGTGGGCTTCGTTCATGATAATCTTTCGCAAATCGGTCTGCTTAGGGATCCAAATTCGGTCCAGAAAATAGAATATCCCATCTGATTTGCTTACTAACTGAGCTCCGTCGTGATAGATTCTCTCTCTTTTCAATGTACGCTCGTTAAAGCAAGCATGTTGAGCTTCGCGAATAAGGGTTTCGAGATTGTGCTGGGCTTGGATGTTTTGGGTACTGAGCACGTAACTCTTTCTGCTGAGCGCGTCAGCAACCACATTCGCCTTGCCTGGGTGATAACGAATCTCACAGTCGTAATCATTGAGAAGTTCTACCCATCGGCGTTGACGCATATTAAGCTCTCTCTGATTAAAGATGTGTTGTAAACTCCTGTGATCAGTGTAGATTGTACACTTGGTGCCATACAGGTAGTGTCGCCAAATCTTCAATGCAAAGACAACCGCGCCTAGCTCGAGGTCATGGGTTGTATAGTTCTTCTCGTGGATCTTGAGCTGACGAGATGCGTAGGCTATAACCTTGTCTCGCTGCATGAGAACACAACCGAGACCAAGGTTAGAAGCATCACAGTAGACAATGAAGTTGTCGCTTCCGTCGGGCAGAGTAAGGATCGGTGCGTTGCACAGCATATGCTTGAGGGTTTGAAAGGCAGTCTCTTGTGCGTTTCCCCACACAAAAGGCTTGTCCTTATGGGTAAGAGCGGTGAGCGGCACAGCGATCTTGGAGAATCCTTCAATGAATCGTCGATAATAGCCCGCGAGTCCGAGAAAAGAACGAACTTCAGACGGATTCTTAGGCGTAATCCAGCTTTTGACAGCTTCAATCTTCGCAGGATCGACATGGATACCCTGACTATTCACGATGTGACCCAGAAACTGAACCTCCTCCAACTAGAAGTCGCACTTGGAGAATTTGGCATAGAGTTGGTTCCCCTGGAGTAACTCGAGAACCAAACGTAGATGTTGCGCGTGTTCGGCTTTCGATTTGGAATTGATCAAGACATCGTCGATGAACACGATGACGAAACGGTCAAGGTATGGCTTACACACGCGATTCATCAGATCCATGAAAACCGCGGATGCGTTGGTTAAACCAAAGGGCATAACAACAAATTCGTAATGGCCATAACGGGTTCGAAAAGCGGTTTTAGGAATGTCTTCCTCTTGAATTCGCAGCTGATGGTATCCTGAACGTAGATCGATCTTAGAGAAGCATGCTGCACCTTGTAGCTGATCAAACAAATCGTCAATTCGTGGCAAAGGGTATCGGTTCTTGATGGTTAGCTTATTCAATTCCTGATAGTCGATGCACATCCGGAACGACCCGTCCTTCTTTTTGACGAAAAGGACTGGCGCGCCCCAAGGAGAGGTCCTTGGGCGAATAAAGCCTTTTTCGAGTAATTCCTGGAGTTGATTCGAGAGTTCCCGCATTTCGGATGGAGCGAGTCGATAAGGGGCTTTGGCAACGGGGTTAGCTCCAGGAATAAGGTCGATACGAAAGTCGATATCACGACTTGGCGGTAGTCCGGGAAGATCATCAGGGAACACCTGAGGAAATTCACGAACCACTGGAACATCTTTGACTTCAACTTTCTTTTTCTTTCCCTTCTCCGCTACTACGATGTTGTCCAAGAAGGCTCGGTATTCCTTGCGAAGATACTTGCTGGCTTGAATACATGACATAAGCTTGAGACCTTTTGATGCTGTTTCACCGTACACACACAGAAGATCACCATTTGCGAGCGAGAATCGAATCATCTTTTCGAAGTACACAACTTCAGCATGGTTTTCGCGAAGAAAGTCCATGCCGATTATGACATCAAAACTTCCAAGTTGCATCGGAATAAGGTCGATCGGAAAGATGTGATTGTTGAGTTCGAGAGTACAATCACGGAGTACTGAGTTAACGACAATAGTTCTCCCTGTAGCAACTTCGACTTCGAATGACGAGGATAGATAAGAGCGCTTACGACTAAGGAGCTTCTCGAATTCAAATGACACAAAGCAGTTATCGGCTCCAGTATCAAACAAACATGATGCATAAATACCATTCACAAGGAACGTACCATTAACCACGTTGTTATCCGCCTGAGCCTGGCGGGCATTGATGTTGAAAGTTCGGGCATGGGCTGCTTGTTGCTGCTGCTGAGGCTGCTGTTGTTGCTGTTGCTGCTGGGGCTCTTGCTTGACTACCCTGTTCGGGCATCTGTTGGCAAAGTGGTTAGGGTCGCCACATGCAAAGCAGACTCGAGCATTGACTGCTAGTGCTTGAGCTGCTGGCTGGCCCTAAGGGGCAGGGAGTAGAGCTTGGTTGACAGTAGCTTGAACTGGGGCTTGACGAGGACCATAGCGACAGTTCGCAGTGAAATGACCGTACAGATTGTAGTGAGCGCAAAAACGACAAGCTAGACCCACTGGATGATGATACGAACATGTCGGGCAGAGTGGGTGAGGGCCTGTGTATGCACGCTTTGCTGGCGGTGCATTGATCACTGGAGCTGAGCGCTGGTGGTGCTGCTGTTGAGCTGGTACCGCTTGCAGGGGAGTGGCGTTTGTCGCGGCAGCACAGCTCTTGTTGTTGGAGCTGCTGTTGTTGTTCTTCTTCTTCCTTCTTGAAGACTTGGAGGATTGAGCAGATGAGTCGGTGGGTGTTGCAGTGGCTTGGTGCAGAGACTTGGTTTTCTTATCCCAGAAACCAGACTTGACTCGCTTATCGCTGATCTCAGCGGCGAGTAGGTAGGTTTCCTCGATCGTTGCTGGCTTGGCTGCGTGAACAAAATCGGCTACATAGTTGGGTAGGGCTCGGATATACTTCTTGATGGCTTGATCTGAGGTCTTGACTTGATCAGGACAAATGATGCTAAGCTGCTTGAAGCGAGCAGTGAGAGCAGCGTTGTCTCCGTCTTTCTGCTTGATTCCCCAGAACTCGTCCTCCAGCTTTTGGCGCTCATGAGGAGGGCAGAATTCTTCGATCATAATCGCTTTCAACTCCTTCCATGATAGCCCGTAAGCTGCATCATTTCCGCGCTTGTTTCGTTCGGCCGTCCACCAGTCTAGAGCACGGGACTGGAAGACGCCTGTAGCATTAAGAGTACGGAGATGCTTAGGACATCCGCTCTGGCGCAGAGTGACTTCGACCGAGTCGAACCAGTGAAACATGGCTGTCGGACCATCTTCGCCAGTAAACTCCTTTGGCCCGCATGCTTTGAACTGCTTGAAGCTAAAAGCAGCCTTGCTGGAATCCTTAGGGATTTCGGCTCGGGATTCTTCTGACAACTTGCTAGCGTTCTCATACACCTCACTCACAGCTTTCGCCACAGTTTTGGAGATGATAGCAGCGAGACGTCTGTCCCTCTTTTCCTGGCGGGTAAGTGGGGCTCGGGGTCGGGATCTAGACGACGACATGGTCTGCATTAGACATCGCCACGAGTCTCAACATAACGAAATCGAATCTCACCTCACACGCCTACCACTATCTAAAGCATAGAATCACGTCGAAATACGTATCACATAAACATATAAGCACATATACACATAAGCACAGAAGCACCTAGAACACAGAAGCACAAAACACAGACACACGTAAATTACCTAGGCATTTAATCACTGAGATAGGTAATATCACATAATTCCCCTATAAGCACACATAGTTTTCTGACTACCTCAAGATTCTATCATTCAAAGCGTGCGTGTCGTTCGAATATCGTATCGATTAGCATCGTATAGTATAACCTAACTTAGTCGTACAACACAGTATAGTATGATATCGTTTTAGAGTTGCGATAGCTGGGTGTCGAATTGAGATAGAACAACAACTGCGAGTCGTGTGTGTCGATAGCAAAATTGAATAATATCCCAAAACATAAGCATAAAACAAGAAAGCACACATAAACACATAAAATCAACAAGTGTATCTGATGACTTGTCAAATTCGAAACATATAAAATCGAGAGATAGATTGTCTGCGGCTACTAGACATTGACTAACCAAGGCAACTCAACTATTCACAGTAGACTTGTCATCACTTCCGACTCTAGAGGTTGTGTTTCTGCCTCGATTCTTGGGCATTCCACACGCGCCTCCTAGGTCATACTTGTGAGTTCAGGTCGTTGGAGTCCATCGAAGCCTTGGTGAGATGAATAAAATACAGAACAAACTGCTAAGGTTAGGGTTTCACCCCTTGGCTTAGCAATTTCTTCCTTGTTTTTTGTAAAATCGAGAAGAATTTTCTTCAAAATGGGGGTTTCACACCTGATTTGGTATAATTCTCCCCGTTTATTGACGAAAATATCGAGATGAAGGAATAAAAATCCCCATAAGTCAGGAAATTTAGTCGGGAGTTTGCGGTTTTCACACCTCTTCCTGACTGAATCGCCTGACGTTAGTTGAAAATTTGGGCGCAGTGATAGTGAAGAATTACAGAATAAGGCACATAAACTGGGTCTGATGGTTCCTAACTATAGTCTAGGTCTCTAAGACAGCGACCCGGACTAGGTCGTGTCTGCCTAATTCCCTATAGTTATGGCTCTGATACCAATCTGTCACACCCCAACCGATGGCGGAATCATCGGGGCGCGACACTGAGCGAAACAGATTGTCCAGAAGTTTCCACAACAACTATTATTACAGATTTAGTTAAGTGATACATCCCATACCGTATCCCAAATAAATAAACAAGTTATCATAGAATACAACTAAACAAATAGTACTGTTTCTACAACTCAGATTCAATTTATTACAAACCAAATGTTTAAAAAATACTGCCCAGAGTCATTAGGACTCATTCGGACAAGATCTATAGACAACTAATGCCATAGATGCCATAGGTAGGCTACGACCTACAACTGTTAGATGGGCTCTAAAGCTTTATTATTGCCTCGCTTTCCTAGCAAGCTAACACCTTAAACACCTGTCACATACGTTAAAATAAAGTCAATACATAAAATGTAAAGGTGAGCACACAAGTTTAGTAATAGCATATAGAGTTCGAATAGTTTACGCATAACCAGGAACGTACACAGAGGAAAACGATGCATGTTAACTATCGACATGGGACCATCGGTACCAACGACTGCGGGTTGACCGTCCGAGACGGTTCGCAATACATGATTACCACCGTAATCCATGAAAGTATTTGTCCTTAACAACCCCCGTGTGAACGGGTGCTGAGTCCAAACTATAGTACTATGTTGCTAAGGCAGGTAAATAACATTCCACGTGTAAACATAATAAACAGCATTCATTTAGTCAAATAGCACATGCATTCGGTTAGCGTTCAAATAGTTTGTGTTTGATTGTGATTTGATAGGTAACGTATGTAACACCCAAAAGTGCTAAAAGCAAAAAGGGATCGAGTATACTCACAGTGATTGATTGTGGATTGAAGGGAGCGCTGAGAGTAAGATTAGCCTGAATAGTTCGATAGCATAACGATAAGTAACGCGGAAAAGTAAACAAGTAAGGATGTATCGAATGGGCTGGTCGATCGAACGGCAGGTTCGATCGGACGGCCTGTTCGATCGGCTGGTATATCCGATTGGACAGTCCTGTTCGATCGGCCGGTTGGCTCGATCGGCTGGACCATTCGAGTGGATTGTTTCTTCCTCTGGTGTGTTTGTGTTTGAGGATTTGAACTTTTGAAGTTTTCGTTGCAGCATTTGAGAACACTGAAGTGTTCCTACCTTTCAAGTCGGTCGATCGATCGAGCGGTTCGCTCAATCGGCTAGCTCACTCGATCGACTAGCTTACTCGATCGGCTAGGAACTCCAGGAGTGGTCCTCCACTGAATGTCACTCGATCGAACAGTCTGTTCGATCGGCTGACATTCCTTACTACGAACGAGTTGTGAAAACGATTAAGTGTTGTAGCATAGTATCTCATGATCCGAACAGTAATGTTTACCAATCGAGTGACCCATTCGATTGAACATACTTCGTCAATACTATACTTCAAAAGTTTGGATGGGTGGGGCGCCATTTGTTAGCCGATCGGCTGGCCCGGTCGATCGGCTGGTGTGTCCGATCGGCTGGGCTGTTCGAACAGCCTAGCCGTTCGGCCAGCATTTCTGACATGGTCGGCCTTTCGTCTAACACTTGGTTGTTTGTTTATTTGTCATTCTTTCAAGGTATCTTGACAACGTGTTGAACTATGATAACCTCCGTTCCTACTTGTTTCCTTGGCTCGAACAGGAATCACCCAAGTCCGGCCGGTGGATGGTTCAGAATGTCGGTTTAGAGTTTAACCCGGAATCGGTGAACCTTGTTTATAGAACCCGAATCTTGAACCTTTAACTATTTGATTGATTAGTTAGCCGGTGCAAGCTCCGTTTCTATCGGTTTGAAAGCATTGAGTGTAAAAGAGTTGAAAGAAAGTTGGAAATCCTTCTTTCAATCCTTCACATCATGAAAATGTTTAGATCTTTGATGGATCTTAACTTGTTTATGTGGAAATTGGTTAGATCTAAGCTATTCATGGTTGAATGATGCCAAAGTTTGAAGTTCTTCAAGAACACCATGATGACATCACCCAAGAACACTTAGATCTTGGTGATTTCACGGTTAGAATTCAAGTTTTGAAAGATAGAAAGGTGTAGAATCAAGTAATGATCAAGAACGTACAAGGATTAGAGTGAAAATTTACCGGGATTGAGAGAAATCTGAGAAAAAGGTGAAGAAGATAGCTGGTTCGGTTAGAGCTTTCCAAAAATGGAAAGTATGACAATGACAACCCTATTTATAGGCTTCCAAAAGAGGAAAGTGGCAGCCGATCGGCTGGGAGCTCCGATCGAGTGGGCTGCTCGATCGGCTGGCAAGATGCCAGCCGATCGGCTGGCCTGTTCGATCAGGATGCTTCCTGTTCGATCCGCCACGCACTTCGAGTATTTTGCGACGATTTTCGACGTTTCGATTTCGATGGACGATGATACGGATACGATAGAGTTCCTAGTCAAATTACTTTTAATCCCAACCACTATATCTAACATACAATCTTCTATAAGTCACATTTCGATGTCGGTTTCGATTGAGTTCGATTGCTTTTTGAGTTTCGATTCGATTTTCGATGGATTTACTTGAATACCACACCAAACATAAAGTAAGCACGCACAAGTAACACATAAGGCACACACACACGTATAATAATACTACAATTCGCATAATTCGAGTCTCGAGTTCGATTGATTGTTAGATCGGTTTGATTACTGATTAGGTTAACTTTATCGCATTGTTACTTCCTATCATTCACAGTCGTAGATCGGTTCGCGTTAAAATACATTCGATTACTTCGGTTCTTGCTGATTACAACACTTACTCCACATAATACAACTAAAACACAAAATCGACTATTTACAGTCAAAGAACGTCAAAGTTGACTTGGACTTTGACTTTGACATTCGAAAACACGGGGTGTTACAGTTTTCATCGACGATATTCTTATCTACTCGAAGAACCAAGCTGACCATGAGAAACACCTTCGCTGTATTCTCAAACTCCTACATCATGAGAAACTCTATGCCAAATTCTCTAAGTGCGAATTTTGGCTTCGAAAAGTCCAATTCCTTGGACATGTTGTCAGCGAGCGTGGTATCCAAGTGGATCCCGCAAAAGTGGAAGCTGTCATGAATTGGCAAGAGCCAAAGACGCCTACAGAGATTCGTAGTTTCCTGGGGTTAGCAGGATATTACAGGCGCTTCATCGAAAATTTTTCAAGGAATGCTGCGCCCCTAAGTTCCTTGACCAAGAAGAAAGTAAAGTTTGTTTGGGGCCCTAAGCAGCAAGAGTCCTTTGATATTCTGAAGCAAAAGTTGAGCAACGCTCCTGTACTGACATTGCCTGAATGTACCGAAGAGTTCGTAGTTTACTGCGATGCATCACACACGGGCATGGGATGTGTGCTTATGCAGAAAGGCAAGGTTATTGCCTATGCTTCAAGACAGTTAAAGGTGCATGAAAAGAATTACACCACCCATGACTTGGAATTGGGTGCCGTTATGTTCGCACTAAAACCGTGGAGGCATTATCTGTATGGTATCAAGTTTGTGATCTATTCTGATAATAAGAGCCTTCAACATCTGTTTGATCAAAAGGATCTAAACATGAGGTAGTGCCGTTGGATGGAGACTTTAAATGATTATGATTGTGAAATCAGATATCATCCCTACAAGGCGAATATAGTCGCTGATGCCTTGAGTCGAAAGGAAAGGGTGAAACCCATCCGAATCAATGCCAAGAGCATTGAAGTGAAGAATAATTTGATTGAAAGGTTGTTAGCTGCACAGAGGGAAGCTGTGTTGGAAGCTAACTATCCTAAAGAGAAGCTAGGAGTAACTGAGGAGCAGTTAACTCTTAGCAAGGACGGAATTTTACGAGTAAATGGACGAATATGGGTTCCAATTTACGGAGGACTTCGAGATGTCATCCTCCAGGAAGCCCATAGTTCTAAATACTCCGTTCATCCTGGAGCTGATAAAATGTACCAGGATCTAAAGGCAAATTATTGGTGGATAGGCTTGAAAAAGTCTGTAGCCGCTTATGTAGCCAAATGCTTGACTTGTGCGCAAGTCAAAGCTGAGCATCAAAAGCCATCAGGCTTGCTATAGCAGCCCGAACTTCCCAAATGGAAGTGGGAAATGGTAACTATGGATTTTATTACCAAGTTACCCAAGACGAGGAAAGGAAAAGATACAATATGGATTATAGTTGACAGACTGACTAAGTCAACACATTTCTTACCCATCAAAGAGACTTATAGCTCCGACATGTTAGCCCAGTTATACGTTGATAAGATTGTAGCCTTACATGGCATACCTGTGTCTATTATCTCCGACAGAGATACTAGATACACGTCGCATTTTTGGAAAAGTTTCCAGCAATCTTTGGGCACACGGTTGAATTTAGTACGGCTTACCATCCTCAGACAGACGGTCAGAGTGAGCGTACTATTCAAACGTTGGAAGACATGCTACGTGCATGTGCTATCGATTTGGGTGGTAGTTGGGATAAGAACCTACCATTAATCGAATTCTCCTACAACAATAGCTACCATACCAGCATTAAGGCTGCGCCTTTCGAGGCATTATACTGTAGAAAGTGTAGATCGCCCGTTTGTTGGGCGGAAGTTGGAGCTGTCCAACTATCAGGACCAGAGATAGTCTTCGAAACGACGGACAAGATTGTCCAGATTCGAGACCGTCTCAAGGCTGCCCGAGATAGGCAGAAAAGTTACGCTGATCCAAAGCGTAAAGATTTTCACTTCGAAGTAGGTGATAAAGTGTTGCTTAAAGTATCACCCTGGAAGGGGGTGATGCGTTTCGGTAAGAAAGGAAAACTAAGCCCGAGATACATAGGACCTTTCGAGGTTATCGAACGTGTCGGATCCGTTGCCTACAAGTTGAACTTACCGGAGGAGCTCAATGGAATTCACACTGTGTTCCATATCTGCAATCTAAAGAAGTGCTTCGGTGATGAATCATTGGTGATACCACATACAGATGTGCACATAGATGAGAGCTTAAAATTTGTGGAAAAACCTTTGTCGATTGAAGATCGACAGGTAAAGAAGCTTCGAAGGAAGCATGTACCTATTGTTAAGGTCAAATGGGATGCCCGTAGAGGTCCCGAATTCACGTGGGAGGTTGAATCCACGATGAAAGAAAAATACCCTTATTTATTTCAGTAAATCTCGGGTCGAGATTTATTTTAAGGGGGTGAGGATGTAACACCTCGAAATTTTGTGTCCAATAATGTATTGACACGTGTCTTGAGTTTACGCGTGGCATTAAATACTAAATAAAGGACTAAAGTTGACAAACCTTGAAAGTATGT
This sequence comes from Helianthus annuus, assembly GCF_002127325.2. Lineage (NCBI taxonomy): Eukaryota > Viridiplantae > Streptophyta > Magnoliopsida > Asterales > Asteraceae > Helianthus > Helianthus annuus. The sequence continues at coordinate 99,768,816 of NC_035437.2, forward strand.
AAATTCGAGGATTGGAAATGTCAACGAGGGGTAAATATACTGTATGGTAACCCTAAATGATGCTCGTACCTTCAAACGAATGGATCATGGATCGTACGGAGCGAAATACGGAAGGAAGTGAGAGATTACAAACTACAGGGGTTAATTGTGTCAACATGTTTAATTTCTACCTCTGAGTGACCCTTTGACGAACCCGAGACTTGTAACAGTAAAATACGCTCACTAGAATATACGGTATAAATTTCGCGAAGTTTCGTTATAAAACGAGAAAGTTATGATCGATTCGTATGCGAGGGGTTAAAAGCGTCAACAATAAAAGTTAAGGCTTTTGGGGTAGTAATTAAACTAACCGGGGGCTTAACGGCATGGGTAAAAGTCACGAGGCCCTTATTCGTAAATAATCGAGGGCCAAATCGCAAAGTTACCCCTTCGGAACCGAAAGGTCAGGTTAATGATTACAAAAGATTTGAAAATCTTGAAATTCAGGCCTTAGGCGGCCCGCATTAGCGAAACAAAGAAGTTCAGGCGGGCCGCGCGCCATCTATAGATACGGTTACTGACATTAGGATTCAGGCGGGCCGCGTGAGCCTAGCCTGAATCTTAATGCGGGCCGCGTGACAGTCCCAGATGCAGAAAACTTGGACAGATTCACTGTTTGAGCTTGTGAACGATCTTGGATGCATTAATTGAAGCATGGGCGCCCCCTACATGTCCCATAGCACTCAGGGACACCTGCTGATCATCCATGAGCAATTATAGAATGAGTTGTAATGATCTTGTGCATGAAATTTCACTATAAAAGGCAATGCATTGCACACAATTGAAACACACCTCAAACCTGCTCTCTTGATCATCTCTAGAGCTCTAAAGCATTCTTCTAACATCTCTAGTCGTGCACCAAGCTTCTGTAAGTATGCCCAACCCTTTGTGGCTTAGTTTTTGCATAGTTTAGCTTAAAAGTCAATCCGTCGTAGTTAACGATTGACTTTGCGATAAATCACAAATGGTCCAGTGGTTTGTCGAATCAAAGGTAGTTGTATGTTGGTAATCATGTGGGCTTTAAACCCCTAAAAGGGCACCCTCTGATTCCCACTCTAACTAGTCCGAATGTCGAGTCAAACGTGCTTACAAAAAGTCAACAAAAATGCTATTTTGCGATTTTATGCATAATCAGTAATGTAGATGGTGTGTAACCTGTTTTAACACTCATAAAACATGATAATAAGTATATTAACTAGTCTAAGCTTGTTTGATCCGACCATTTACTGTTTTGACCCGGTTCGGAGCCGAAAGTCGCAAAACTTTGACTTTTGCTTCGACTTCAGTTCTGACCCGTTATGGTGTGATATAGATATGCCTTAGGACTCTCTTAGGCCAGGTTACATGATGGTATGACCCTCTGTGACCGGTTCGTTGTTTGTCCGAGTCTTTGACACCTTTCCGTTAAATGCTTAAATGTTGACCGTAACGCCCTTTTCAATTTAAAACGAGAATTTTGGACATGTGAAAGGACCATAACCTTAGTTACTGATTTCTAAGCATGTCCCTAAAATTTCACGTCAATCCGAGGTCCAGAATAGGAGTTATGCTAAATAGCGCAAATTACGGAAACTTTAGTAATTAAATAGCGCAATTAGCATAACGCCTATCTAAACCCAGATTTCGACACCAAACCTTTTACACACTGATGTAAAATAATATTTTGGGATTTTTAAAGATTTTTAACTATTTTTAACCTACTCATAACCAACGGTTATGGCATCGGTTCGGTAATTACCGAATATACCCTTTTCGGCCATAACTTAAGTTCTACAAGGTCTTTTGACCCGATTCCAGTTGCTAATGATTTTAAATAATAAATAGAGTATTTTGAACTTTATAAACTGTTCGGAAAACTCAGATTTCCTGTAGAACTCAGAAACCTCTTTTATAATCTTTAAAATGACCGAAATACCCCTACGGGGCATAATATGAACTTAAACTCGTTACGGGCATTATGGAAGGTATCCTACTGATACCAAAACCTCTTTAAAGCATAGACTTAGGAAACCAGTGTAGGACTCTTACGGTTACCCGTTACGCCTTTTGCGCGCACGGTTCGGTTTATGTAACTAGTTTACATAAACTAGCCGAAACGGGTCAAACCTTATTGTTTTGACCCCAAAATCCAGAGTATGGTTATTATACCTATATAAAACAAGTCTTCAAACTTGTTGGGTCCAAACCACATTCCAGTCCCGGTTTTCGCCTTTCACGCGATTAAACCGTAATTATCATTTGAAACTGACCGGTCTAAGCTACGGCTAAATTAAAGACCCGCTAGGATTCTAATGGGTTATTTTAAACCTTCGTTCCAGAATAGGAGACCAGTAAAAGATATTTGCAATTTATTCGATTAAGGATTTATACTTGCAAAGGTAAATACTTTTAACTTGTTTTCCGTTATACGGGCTTGGGTTACGGTATTTAAAATACCGCTTGGTCGGGCAATTGACCCCAACTCATTAGTAGTTGGGTATTATCAATGTGACCCGTTTAAAAATTTGTTTTGTTGGCTTTACGCCTTTGGGAGCTTAATGACCATGTCCCGGATGTCTTTGGCAGCATTTTACGAAATGGCCACGACCTTGACATCCGGGTGTAGGCGTACACCCGGCATTATGTCCATGATTATAAAGGTATAGCCGTTGGTGTTCCCGCCATGGTTTTATGCTATGTGGTGTGTCTATTAAATTTAACCCGGCACGACCCGGGCGACCGAACGCATAGTAAACATGTAATTCTTTACAAGATTTAATTATAAATTATCCCAAGTTATAAAGAGTTTGTGCCTTGTGCATTCAAATCAATTCTATTAAACATTTTTCAAAAGTGTCGGTTGAATGTATTTACCAGTGTAAACTGACGTATTTACCCAAAAAGACTAAATGCAGGTACTAAGCGTAATTGGCTGGATATTTCTCTTTAGCATCAATAAAGAGTCTCGCAAGCTTAAGATGCCTACGTCTGTTGAACAATTATTTTTATCTTGTTATTGATCCCATGTGGATTATATTTTGACTAATGTGATACTTTGATATTCCATTCAATAGTTGAAATATATTTATCTTTATGCTTCCGCTGTGCATTCATATAATTGTGTGGTTTGACTATATTGTTGCCAACTACGTCACGGTAATCCCCCACCGGGCCCACCGGTGAAACACGTGGAAATCGGGGTGTGACAATTCAACTACGCTATTGTTGGATGGTCTTCTTATATGAGATCTTGCAATATTGCTTTTGGTGATGAACTTTCGTTAGAATTTCACAAGTCTACTCAATTGCCGAAGTTAACAAAAGTTGTGCATTTCGTGACAAAGATAAAGTCCTTTTAGTTTGTCTTGCGTTGATTGAAGATTGTTTGTGGTTGTACATTTGGTTCGTCGGTGGTGCTAATTTTGCTTCTTAGACATGTTCTATATGTAGTTATGTCTATAAACAGGTTTCATTGTCAATGGGTGGGTGCTCCTTTTTTTGATAGGACAATGGAAATACTCATATGCATCTTATATATTAACTGATGATGCATGTTTATAGTTGTCTATTGTCTATAATAGATAATAAGTTTTGGTACAATATCTATACACGTATCTATATGTTCTATTAATATGTGTTATGTATGGTTTTCTAAGAAACCACCCGTGTTTGCACACGGGTCTTACTGCTAGTTATTTATAAAAAAACCATTTAGGAGACACTTGTCATCATATTAGGCCATATATCTTTTAATTTTCCATCAATCTCTTATGGATAATTATTCACGTACAATATATATAGTTCTTATAGATATAACTTTTTATTATTTAATATATAATATTATATTTATTCAACCCATACAATAAATGAGATTTTTAAAGATATATTGTTTTATTATTTAGTTTATAAAATTCATTTATTCAACCTGTATAACACACGGGGTTATAACCTTGTACAGATTAAAACAAAAAGTCGGTTGCGTGTGGCTATGCCATCGACCAGAATACAAAATAGCCCTTTAAGTTTCTAACTTGACAAAAACAACCCCTGACAAAAAGACAAAACATCCCCTATAGTTTAGAACTTGACAAAAACAACCCCCTAACTTTTGAAATTGACCTTTACACTCCTTACACTTTCTAAAATTTTTATAAATAGTCACTTCATCCCCTAAGTTCAAACTTTTCAAATTTACCCTCCTATATTTTCATTCTTTAACTTGAAAAAAAACCTATTTCTCACAATTTTTCGAAAACGAGTGGGTTCAGATATAATACTTTTCATGTTTATTTTAGGGTTAATGGATTTAAACACCCCCAACTATTGCCATTTGGCCGCTGTCACTCTCAACTTTGACTTTGGCTCACACCACTCCCAACTTAACACATTGTTTGTCATGGCACCCCCTCGTTAAATAATCACTAACCTGGTTTGGAAAATTAGCCTACGTGTCAATTTAATCTGATGTGGCATGTATGATGTGTCATTTAAATCTGATGTGGCCAATTATTTTTTTTAAAGAAATCTATATAATAATTATTATATTTAACAATATATATATATATATATATATATATATATATAATATGTGTATTTATATATGCAGAGCCCACATCTCTGTACATCTCCATCTCCCTCCCCCTCTCTCCACCAACAACTGCCACCATCAGCCATCACCGCCACCACTTCCTCACCTGCTAACATCCACCACCACCACCACCACCATCCCCACCTACAACAACCTACCACCTACTTCCTACAGCCACCCACCCTCAACCATAGTAGCCCCCAGATCTGAATTTTGGCCGGAGAATAAGTCCGACGCTGTACAATCAGTCCGTGATGATCGCCCAGACCAGTAATCGTAACATCAAGGTTAAATAAAGAAGGCTCCGAGTTGCATCTCTTAATCACCTTCACAAGCTTCTCCGAAATAGTGATAATGGACTCAACAAGGTCAACCACGACAGCGAATCCGGCCGCCGGAACCTTAGTTCCTCCGATCTCGCCGGAACCTTAGCTTCTCCGATTTAGGGCTTTTTGAAAGGGAAAACGCCAATCTATGGTGTTACACAAATTTCAATCTTTCATACAGGTTTGAATCTGTTATTTTTCTATATTGACCGGGCTTTTGAATCTGGTGGTGGTGGTCGGCCGGAGAAAGAGCTGACGGCAAGGAGGAGGCCGTCGGAGCAGAAGCAGGCGGAGGTGGCGGTGTCTTTGAAGGCGGAGATGGTGGATTTGGGTTGGAGGGTTTGGGAGGAGAAGATAGTGACGGTGGTGGAGTGGGTGGCGGCGAAATCGAGTGGAGAAGTTGGGGAGAGTTATGGAGGAGATTAGGGTTTGCAGTTGTTTGGATCTGAATGACTTTGGATCTGAAGTTGGGGAGAGTTATGTAGCGAAGATGTTCAGTTTTTCAGATAAATAATATTTGTTTTCTTTTGTAAATGTAGCTGAAGATGTTCACCTCATAAAAACATAAAAACATGCCATGTCAGCATGCCACGTGGGATAAAATGGCCACGTCAGCAAAAAGAACTAACCCAGTTAGTGTTTATTTAATGACGGGGTGACACAGCAACCCAAGTGTTAAGTTGGGAGTGGTGTGAGCCAAAGTCAAAGTTGAGAGTGCCAGCGACCAAATGGCAATAATTGGGGGTGTTTAAATCCATTAACCCTTTATTTTATTTACGTTTTAGCTGGTCTACGTTTTTGGCATTTCGGTATAAATTCACGTTTCAACATAAACAATATAAATTCACGTTTCGACATGATTTTTGTTAAATGACTCTGGTCATATATAATGCGTTTTCATGCTTCTTTTTGTGTACGTTTTTTTGTTGGTCTAAATTTTGACGTAAACTGTATTCAGATTCGAGTCGGGTCAAATATAATACGTTTTCATTTTAGCTATTGTACGTTTTGACGCCGGTAAGTCTTGATGTAAAGGTAAGGGTCGTGTAGTGGTTAGGTGAAACGCTCACTAAACGAACCAACTAGGTTTCGATTCCATTTCTTTTGTAACCGCAATGCTTTAGATCGGATACGCCAAAACACACGTTTTCATATGATTAACCTGTCGCATAGCAGGCCGCGGGCTACACCAACTAAAGTGTCGCCACTGAACGCATAGATTACATAAAAAAAAGTAACAATCACATTTATTAATTCTAAAATTTAAAATATCGAGTTTTCTAAAACTTTCTCTGGTGTATCACTTTGAGGTACAGTTGTATTTGTATACCTGGTTTACACAGGCTTTGCTATTAAGTGGGGCGGCCCAGTTATCCCATGGCCCATTTAATCGGATATCAAGCCATTGCAGGCTTCGTGCATGTACGGATTGAAAGAATCTAGCAAGGCCCAATAGCAAGTACATAAAAAGCACGACTTTTCGTAAATAAACAAGCCCATGTGTTCATTCTACTCGCATGCCCAACAAATTATACTTTTTTAAAGAAATGTTAACATATCAAGCAGAAAGGTTAAGGAAATGCACACTAAAGTTGAATTATTTGTGGGTGGTTTAAGTTTTTTTTACATGGTCTCTGGGCTATTTTTGGTTTATAGGATATGCTAGTCAAACTAGCGGATGTGAGCTTGTTCGGACGAGGTGACAGTTGACATGGCAAAAATGTACTAGATATGCTAATCAAAGGAAATATTGAATACGATTCAACTTCTGCAACAAAGAAGTGACATTAAGGGGGTGTTTGGGGTTGAGTTTTGAAAATAGATTATGCGTTTTGAATAATCAGAATCAGATAATTAGCTGTAACAAAACGTGCTGCAGAAAGATAGTGTTTGGATTTGATTATGTTGTTTGATATCACAATAATCAGATAATCAACATTGTTTGGATTTGATTATGTTGTTTGATATCGCAATAATCAGATAATCAACTATTTGAGTGTTTGGCAAGTATATATATTTCAAAAAAATAAATAAGTGAAAACGTAAAAAATCAGTTTTTGGATTATCACGTTTTCCTGCAGCAAGGGGTGACCTACTTATGGATTATCACGTTTTGAACTCTACAAAACGTAAAAAATCACTTTTTATTAATTTTTTACCAAACACTCAAAATAGATTTTTTGCGATTTCAAAACACAATAATCAAATAATCAGGTTGAAAACGCAATCCCAAATACCCCCTAAAACATACCAAGTGAAACTTGATAAAAAGCCAAAAACGGCAAAAGGCTGATGCAAAAAAAGAAAAAAAGAAAAAAAAAGTATAAGATGAAGCAAAAGATTTGATGAGAGAAAACAACTACCATTTGCTAATGGTAAAATGTCTTCTATAAAGAAATTAATAGAAAGGAGATTTTTTACAAAATCCAATATCACAAATAAACCAAAAATTTCCACAAAGAGAATCAAAATGGGTTTTATATGTGTGCCCAAAGCAAAGCAAATAATACTGCTATTGCTTTATTCTTCTCAAACCTTAAATCAAAGAGTAAATTATCATTTTAGTATTTGAGGTTTGACTAAATTTGTCATTTTAGTCCAAATAGTTTTTTGTTTACCATTTTAGCTCAAATAGTTTTGTTTTCTGCCATTTTAGTCTCTGACTTTTGTCATTTCTTGACATTTTCATCAACCACCACCACTACCTCCCACCACTCACCCCATCACAACCTTCTATCGTCGCCACCACCCACCCACCCACCCCACCACCATCACCACCCACCCCACCACCACCGATCACTTTTCCGCCACCCACGTCATCAACCAACACCGCCGCTATCATCGTAAAACCAACAACTACCGCCATCATCTTCACTGTAAACCGGCACAACACCATCCACATATCATCACACCTGCAAAAAAAAAAAAAAAATAGAAAGAAAAATGTGGTTTAGCCAAAATTCACCTAAGTTAACTAAATTTTTTGAATGTAGTTAGTGGGTTGGATGAAAATGACAAAAAATGATAAAAAGTCAAGGACTAAAATGGAAGAAAACAAAACTATTTGAACTAAAATGATAAAAAAAACTATTTAGACTAAAATGACAATTTTTATCAAACCTCATGAATTAAAATGGCAATTTACTCTAAATCAAATGTGAATTGTAGTTTAGTCAGAAGCTATTAGATCATCTTAATTGAGAGTGGAGACGTATTTCATTGTTCCCTGTCTTTTCAAAGTTCTCAATTAACTTGCCCCTTAAATTATTTAAGAGTAATATCTATGGAAAAAATAAATAATATTTTAATTATAGCTGTGTGGAGAGTCATCAAATCAAGTATTAAAAAACCGAAGATATTGCCTTTTGGTGCCAAGTCTTTAAGCATCGAATCAAATTCGGAAGCTTTCTTATCATATGCACTTTCCCAAGCTAGTGGTTCCCAAAGGTAGTACCTAAGTTGTGTGTGTATTTTTTATGTAATATAACTTTATAAAAGAGTTCGAATCCTAATTGTTTGATTGATTAAAAGGTTAAATATTCTAGTTTTATTCATAAAAGAAATGCTACTCAAATAGTTAGTTAGGCTTTATGATTTTAAGGTTTAAACCTTTTTTTATTATTTTTATGTAAATGTAACTCAAATAGTTAGTTAGGCTTTATGATTTTAAGATTTAAACCTTTTTTTTTATTTTGTTTTATGTGTAGTTTAATATTTTATGTTTTATGTGTAGTTTCATACATATATGTATTGAAGATAAAAAATAAAAAATAATATATAGTATCCTATATAATTCAAGAAAGAAAGATATACGAAATTATGCTCATATATAATATATATGTATTGAAAATTAAAAATAATATATAGTATCCTATATAAATCAAGAAAGAAAGATATACGAAATTATGCTCATATTAAGAGGACATGAATCAATTTTTAAAGATAAATTGATTCACAAATAAATCTTCTAAATTTATATTTATATGTGTTATATCTTTTCTTATTGTGTAAGGAAAATATTATACAAAATCAAAATGATTTATTATGTATTTGGAAAAGCAAACCATTAAAAGAGAACCTTTTTATCATTTGGAAGACACCAACACCAGCAAGCAAAGATGTTTGGAGAAAAAGTATCACGCGCTTTACATAATCAAAAAGACCACCATCATTAAACTTTGAGGTCAACCAAATTAAGGTTTTGAATCAAGAAATGGGGATGATATCTATTATGAATATTTAATATTAAATTTAACTTAAGGATTAAAAGTAGGGGTGCAAACGAGCTGAGCGGCTCGCGAGCTACTCGAGATCGGCTCGAGAAAAAGCTCGAAACGAGCCGAGCCTTATCGAGCTCGAGCCGAGCTTGAGCCTCAAAACAAAGCTCGTTTGTTTATCGAGCCCGAGCTTGAGCCTTGCATGTGAAGCTCGTTAGGCTCGTCGAGCCTTATCGAGCCTTAGTGTAAATGAGCCGAGTCGAGCCGAGCTTATTTAAACTTGTTTCCAAGCCGACCTCGAACCTAAAAATAAGCTTATTTATTAAACGAGCCCGAGCTTCACTTATCGAGCCCGCGAGCCTAAAAAGTCTATTATTTATATTATTTTATTTAATATAATAATTAATAGATAATAAACGAGCCGAGCCCGAGCCGAGCTCAAGCTTGAGAAAATACAAACGAGCCGAGCTCGAGCTTTGAAAACAAAGCTCGAATCGAGCCGAGCTCGAGCTCGGCTCGACTCGCTTGCACCCCTAATTAAAAGTTGTAAATTATATATCATATATTTTCTGGATTACATAGGGTATTAAATCGTGAGACATGGTACATGTCCATCAGGGCCGGCCCGGGGGCGGGCAGGAAGGACCATCGGCCAGTACCCGATTTATCGGAGGACACGCTATTTTTAGAAAAAACCCGATATGTATACGTAAAAATTTTATTTTTAATAGGGTATACCTATAAAAACGCTAGCATAGGCCCACCTGCAAAACTATTCTCATGCTTTGGATTAGTTATTAATCTATTGACATTAGGTTTAGACCTTTATTGAGCTCAATACCCAATTTCATTTAGGCTTAAGGACACATGTTTTGGAACAGGGTACATGAATTTTCAGAGCCGGCCTGATTTCCATCGGTCACTCGTCAAGTATTAATTAAATCTTTCAACACCCATAAATGATTTTTCACATGTTTTTCCCACTAATAACCATATCATTGCCATCCCAAATAATTTCCCTAGCCAGAATACAGGTTGTGCGGTCCAAGTAAACCAGTCAGCACACAATAATCCCCTACGTAGGTTTTTTTTTTTTTTTTTTTTTAACTTTTTATTTATTTTATTTTATATACACAAATAACAACACAATTTGAACTCCCTCATCAAACATAATCTATTCATTCTTATTCTTGTGTATTCTATCCAATTGTTCAGATTCTCTCTCTAACAATGATGAATTACGGGAGGCTTGAACCAAAATCACAATCCGAACCCGAACCATTAGAAGAAGCGGCTAACAAACCACCCACAAAATCAAAATCGAAGCTAAAACTCCTCCTCATCATCGGAATCATCCTCATTGTGGCATCGGCGGTGTCGGTGGCACTAGCAGTAACACTCCGACCAAAGTCGTCCGGCGGATCTGGTTCAATGATCCGACCGAAACCGACAAAAGCCATTTCGCGGGTGTGCAGCCGTACACTCTACCACGACCTGTGCGTGAACTCGTTTCTGGATTTCCCGGGTTCACTGAGCGCCACGGATAAAGACCTGGTTCCTATTTCGGTGAACATGTCGCTCCGGCACGTGGGAAAGGCGTTGTATACTTCTACTGATTTTAACAACATGGAGATGAGTACACGTGTACGGTCGGCGTACAACGATTGCTTGGAACTAATGGAAGAATCCGTGGACCAGCTCCAGCAATCGCTTTCCACCGTGGGTGGGCAGCGCGTGGGAAATTCTGAAGACGTGATTACGTGGCTGAGCGCGTCACTCACGAATCAAGACACATGTACGGAGGGGTTATCGGAATCGGAAGAAGGAGAGGTGAAGAAACTGATGCAGGAGAAGCTGAAGGACCTGTCGGAACTGGTGAGTAACAGCTTAGCGATATACTCGTCGGCAGGGGATTTGGATGGGGTTCCGGTGGAGAACCGGAGGAGGAGGTTAATGGGGGAGTTTCCAGAGTGGATGAGTAAGAAGGAGAGAAGGTTGATGCAGATGCCGGCGGCCGTAATTCAGGCTGACATAGTGGTTTCGAAAGACGGCAATGGCACGTGCAGGACTATCAAAGAGGCAATCAAAAAGGCACCTGAGAAGAGCAGTCGCCGGTTCATAATCTACGTTAAGGCAGGAAGGTAAAAAAGACAAACATTTTCTATAACTTCTTTCTGACACTTTTTCTTAATAACCTTTTGGTCGACAGTAATAAGTACACAAGTAAAAGTCCTTCACAATATTAAAATAACAAAACAAAAATAGTTGAATAATATTGTTTATATAATCAATATAAGGTTAGCAGTGAACTCGTGACATTAGACTATGGGGGCGTGGGGCGTGGGGCGTGGGTTGGGACGGAGGTTTGGGTTTAACGCCGGCTATTTCATCCCAGGCAAGCGTTAGGCATGGCGTTGTTCTTTTGGTGTGGGGATTGGGCTTGGCGTAGGGCAGGGGGTTGGGTGACATGATTGGCTTTGGTTGGCTGGTTCGATCTAACCATTGGGGTAGCCGTTGCCAAACCAAAAAAAAAAAAAAATTCCACATGGCTGGCCACGCAAAGCTAAGCCACGTTATCAGGGGCGGACCCACATTGGTGCCACCGGGGTCCCCGGACCCCAATCTTTTAAAAAAAAAATAGTAGATTCGGTATATTAAATTGTATATGGACCCCATAAATACAATTAGGTGGACACCATAGAAATAAAAAGAAAGCTGGTGTGATGGTAAATCTTCCTCTTTTTTCACCAAGGGTCATCGGTTCAATCCTTGATAAGCCCATTTTTCTTATTTTTTTAAAAAATCTAGTTCAAACCTCACTTTAACTCGACCCGAACAAGGACCGACCCGAAAATGGACCCCATTGAAATAAAATCCTGGGTCCGCCATTGCACGTTACCCCAGACCCCTAGTTTTTTAGTATTACCTTGTGGATCTCACCCTCACCACGTGTCGAGCAATGCCCTAACCTAAGCCCCTCCACACCCCATGAGCAAATGGGGTACCAAATTTGTTAAATCGAAATAATTTCAGTATTAACTTTTGATGTTTTTGATACCGGTTCAGCACTGATATTTACTGTTTTTTAACTTTAAATACTTGTACCATATCGAGTATTTTCGGTATTTTCGGTATCAGCACCGAGCTTATCCCTACACGACATATATATAGTTTTATTTGTTAATGAATATGATGAATGGGTTTTGCAGTTTTGGCATTTTTAGATCTATATTTTATTCTAGTCTCTAATTTACATCAATTGGTATATGATATTCATTACTCGTACAGTTTGTAGGTTTCTTCTTGTATATTGGAATCTTATTGGAATTTTGTGGAATTTGATCTTAAGTCAACTTAAAATTACAACAACCACCATATCCAATATCATCCCGCATATAGGTGAATTATTAGTGGGGTCTGGGGATGGTGAGATCTAAGCAATCTTACCTCCATCTCAATGGATAAAAAGACCGCTTCCAGTAAAACCCCTAGTTCCAAAACCATATCTAGACACAACAATCAAATAAAACACACATAGGCAGATAACACTTTATAAAGATACACATGCAAGCGATAACACACATAAAACATTTAAAAAAACTAAGATCCTATTCGATATACTAGCTACCCTTAATCAATCCCTAGAAACCTCATTTCTTATCTTGTCCTCCTCCTAAGCATCCTCATCTCTGCTACCTCTAGCTTACGAGTCGATCTTTTCTTGATGACCCAACAATCGGTTCCGTATAATATAGCAGATCTAATCGCAACCGTATAAAATTTCTCGTTTAGTTAACTTAGAATTGTAAGAACTAAATTATAAATTAGTTAAGCATAATTATGAGACATCAAATTAAATTTAATAATTATATGTTTTACAACTCCGTGGTGTATAGAGACAGGTTAACAAAATACTAACATGTTGTGTCTCTCTATTGCCCTTCCCAAATGTTGCATGTCCAGTTTCTCATTCAAGTTTTTTTCTTTTTTTGCCATAAGATAACATGGATGTATATTAAATCATTTTTAATATATAAATGTAAGGATTTTTGATTTACTATAAGAAAAAGGTAGCGTAGTGTCAAATAAACAAGTTTGGTGGGGTGTTATAATATGATCATGCTTTTCCTAAACAATCAATCCCATTTTGAAGTCGTAATGCAAATTATTGTTTATCGAAAAAGTTATTTATTTACTTTTTTTCGTCACCTATTCTAGATTTTAACGATGTTGACAAATGTTATGTATATTATTTCACTTATTCTTCACGTCAACAACAACAGGAATATTAATATTAAATCTTTCATCCAACTTGTAATAGTTTATATTATTAGAAAAGAATAATAAAACGTAATTTTCACAATAATAGTAAAATGGTTTTCGGGATTGTAATTTTGCAGGTACGAAGAGGATAATTTGAAGGTGGGTAGGAAGAAGACAAATTTGATGTTTATAGGTGACGGGAAGGGCAAAACGGTCATTACAGGAGGAATTAGTGTGGCTGACCATGTGACCACATTCCACACCGCTTCTTTTGGTAAACACCTCACCACTCGTAACCCATGTCCTCAATTGTCATTTTCACATTACTCATTCCATGTGCTATGTTTTTATGCTTTGCAATTGCAGCCGCCACAGGAGCAGGGTTCATGGCGCGTGACATCACTTTTGAGAATTATGCTGGACCGGCAAAACACCAAGCGGTTGCACTTAGAATAGGTGCAGACCACTCGGTGGTTTACCGGTGCAGTATTATTGGATACCAGGACTCGTTATACGTGCACTCGCAACGTCAGTTCTATCGCGAGTGTGACATATACGGAACAGTAGATTTCATTTTTGGTAACGCCGCGGTTGTCCTCCAAAATTGTAACATTTATGCACGAAAACCGATGGACCGCCAAAAGATTACCATCACGGCTCAAAACCGAAAAGACCCCAATCAAAACACGGGGATCTCTATTCACTCTTGCAAACTTCTAGCACAACCCGATCTAGTAGCTTCAAATGGGAGTTTCCAAACGTTTCTTGGCCGACCTTGGAAAATGTACTCGCGGACTGTGTACTTAATGTCATACATGGGTGACCACATCGACCCCAAGGGGTGGCTAGAATGGGACGGGTCGTTTGCGCTTGATACATTATACTATGGTGAATATATGAATTACGGGCCAGGTGGGGGGGTTGGAAGACGGGTCAAATGGCCAGGCTATCGGGTGATTACTTCGGCTATAGAGGCTAGCCGATTTACGGTGGCTAAGTTTATATACGGGACGTCATGGTTGCCTTCTACCGGAGTTGCCTTCTTGGCAGGTCTATCGGAGTAGGGTGATATAAATTGTTTGATTGGGTTATACACGTTATAGTTATTTGCTAATATCTTTTTGTCAAAAAAATTGAATAACCAAAAAGAAGGTGACACCATAAAGGTATGTTGTTGGTGCTAGATTGGCAACGTATGGGAATGATTAATGAAATTGTACCCTTATGATTTAAATATTGTCGGTGTCATTTATTTCAATTTTATTATTTTCCAAACGGAAATTAGTTTATTAACATTTTTCATATTGTTGTTTAAAAACGAATTTTAATTTCATGTATAATTATATAAAAGGATTACCTTGAAATGGTAAATTAAAAGGTTAATCAATAAGTTTTCTACTTGACTTGACACCATCTTACAATTTACAAATATCAAATTGTTACCATTGTCATTTGTCTCATGTTTCCTACAAACGAGTTTAGATTATAAGTTGATGATATAGTTTATGATGTTCGATCCGCTAAGATAAAAACACTCGAGCCTCCACTTTTATGTATATTACTTGTATGTCTCACTTAACTAAGATCTTCTGAGATATCGTCTCTCCCTATATAAACCTTGTTCTTTGTACATTACATGTTGCTTATACAAATCATCTCTCCTTACACTCAACGAGTCAACTACCTACGAATAGTGACAAACACTCAGAAAATTTTCACTTTCATGAATTGATCCCAAGCTTTTTCGTCTTTAGAACACAAGTGCAGAAGCGCTTCCAAATAGTTTAGATTAATTTACATCGTAGCTTTATCTTTCAAAAAACTGGGGTGTTAAAGTTGTTTAATATCACAAGTCCTATCTTTAATAACCTAGCTTGAACATATAATCTCAAGTCCCAAACGAACATCAAATGAACATAAATATGTATGGCTAACTCCCACAATATTATTAGATCAAGAAAACGATACAAAAACTTGAATCTTACAAATCCTTACCTAATACGCGGTATATATAGCTAACCAAATGCGTTAGGCTATAACTAGGATTGTTCACATAATTATCATAAAGACATCTAAACCTAACTTGTTTAGGATGCTAGATAATTATCTAATCAAATAACTTGGACATGATAATTATAACTAACTATTAAATCATAATCACATTTAATAATCTATAATTATCCACTCCTAAAAACCCTCCTAGAGCCTTGCACGCCAAGTTGGTTTCATTGTTCGTGTTCCCAACAATCACCCCCAGAATTTCGAACTCGAATATGACAAGTCTTCAACTCCAGAAACGATTTCTTTGCCTCGATTATCTTGGAACTCATCTTGATCTCTAGCTGTGTTTTTCGGCTTCTTCCCAATTCGAACATTCTTGCAACCTTGTATCCGACTAGTCCTTTGTCCGGGACTCGCCCTTTGGTAATAAAAATTCGCACCACCATTAATTCGGCTGTAATCTTAAGCAAACACTAGCTCTATTAGATCATTACACGTTCCTATAGAATTTAGACTCATCTTCAATTCAAACCACAATAAAACCCATACTCATTTAACCCGAATGAAAATCAAAACTTAATGGTTAACCCTTACCTTGTTGAACCAAAAATAAATAAATAAACCACCTTGTTTTTTTACCAAGCGTTGTTTTAATAAACAACTAGTGGACTTTCCCCGCGCGTTGCGGCGGAAAGTCGGTATCGGTTGAATTCATAAGGTATTAGTATCGCAATTGGCATTTTGTATAGCGATCGAAACCCAAAAAAATAAAGTCATGATATACCCTAAAGATATAGATATATATTTTACATCGATCAAAAACTTTAAAAAATGAATGTTGACAAAGGTTTCAAAATTACAAATACCGATACCGATGTTCAGTTGAAATCGACGTGGTATCGATGTTGTTCAAACAGTATCAGTTTTGTTCGTCACTGACACTCTATACCGCTACTTGTCACACCCCCAAAATCCACACGGGGAGTATCACCGCTTGGAGGCGTGACTGACCAGGATCAAGCCACCAATCATATAGAACAACGTAAATAGTAATAGTAAATGTAATTTAACCAAACCAATCCATATGAAAGGTGTTCAAAACATAAGTATAGTTTCAATGTTTAGCGGAAGCATATAAGTAAAAGCCCAACATAAGTAATAAGAAAGAAGTGTCATAAATGTTTAACAAAGTATCCACGATCCATGTCCACAACGACCGCGCCTCCCTGTGCAAGCTCCAAGTGTACCTAACGACCTGCAAGGCATGTAACAACGAGTCAACAAACTAGTTGAGCGAGTTCACATTTGGTAGTTTAGTTATAGTATTCGTTTCATGTATCGTTTTATAAACCATGTTTCGTCTTTATTTGCATCGCGGCCCTCCAGGCATGTTTGCGAAGATTAGTGGGGGTTTCCCATGTATTGTAGACTAGTTATATTTGTATCGCGGCCCTCCAGGCATGTTTGCGAAGTTTAGTATTAGTATCGCGGCCATTCCAGGCATGTGTGTGAAGATTCGTATTAGTATCGCGGCCATTCCAGGCATGTGTGCGAAGAGTAGTAGTTGTATCACTAGTCTAGCATGATTCATAATTCCCAATAACAATGTAAGTACAAGTAACCATTCAATCCCATTCCCAACCCCGGGAATCCCATGCCTTGGTAAGAGTGTGAACTCACCTTGGTTTGCTCGGTTTGTTAAGTTACTAAATCAGTCTCCAGTTGGTCAACCAAACCTTACTGTGGTTACCAAAGATTAAATCAGTTTCGTGTACACATGAATCATGTATTCCATATTCACATTATACCAGTAGCGTTCACGTAATCACACATCATTATACAAGTTGTAATGAGAGTTCACGTAGCATAACAATTCAATCGAAGCTTGTAGTATCATACATACATAACATATCAGTTGGCATCCATATTGTTCGCATATAAGTCATAATCATAAATGTGTATTCAAGCAACACTAACACTTAGCACTTATCAGTTATTTCGAGCTCACATAAGTTCACAGTTTTCATGTACAACCCGAACCGTGCATCACAAAATAAAGGTTAAACATGCCAACCAACCCATGCCTTATAAGTCATAATTAATCAATATCACCTGTCCCAGTTATGCCTTGTTAACCTAGTTATCCATCCACAAAAACTTACCGAGCTTACTGTGCTTGATTATCCTCTTGACGAAACACACTGTTTCGTCGTGATCCCCCTTTCGACGAAACACTTCCGGTTTCGTCGGGGTATATGTTTCGTCGAGCTGTTTGTTTCGCCGGCCAAAATATTATCAAACAAACAAACAACAAAAGATTATTGGACCGACTATTGTTTAAAGCTGTCAAAAGGTTATTTAAAACACAATGGCCGACAATTGTTTAAAGCTTTCAAAAGATTACTGGACCGATTCGTTTTGGTGGGCGGAAAATGTATTGGGTCACTAAACTTCTTGGGCTTGACAAATTGTTCACATGCTCATCAATCATCAACTAATATGATCAGTGGTCTAAACTCCTTAGATCTATTCATGAAATCATCATTAAAATAATCACACATGGCCGACAAAAGTAGATTGATCCCATGTTGCTATTTGACCAAAACACCAACTTGTTACACTTCTATTGAACCGAGATAGTGGATCTGACAACCTATTACAATTCTATTGAATGCAATAACATGATTGGACCGATTAAAAGTCTGATTACATGCATGATGCACACCAAATTAATGATATTGGCTTTCTAAAATCGATGCAACTGATATTCATGTGCTTACTTGAAAACCATAAATCCTAGCATTACATACAAATCAATTTCAATATGAAATCGAACATTACATAGCATCACATAATCATGATTCCAATTACACATTTAACAATGGCAACAAACAGTCAATCACATGCAAGTTGAACACTAACCGAGATAGAAAACCAACGGATTGATGGCACAAAGAGGTTCCGTAGGCTTGTAGTTGCCGTCACAGTTAGAGAGGTGCTCTAGGGTTTGCCGAATGATAGTTTCTTGCGTAAAAGTTTTAACAAAACTTTATCTAATCGTCACTTGGGCCAAGCCCACTCTTGTTTTCGCCGGCTTCATATTGGGACGAAAACACTTAGGTGTTTTCGTGGGGAGGGTGTTTTCGGGTGGGGTGTTTGGCACAAGGTCCATATTTTATTAATCGTTAATATCATGTTAACATAAACATGTTCTGAATATACACTCAAATGTAATGCACAACACACATATATAAATAACACGCTTAATACCCACCATGTATAACATACCAACCACAATACGATTTAACTTATTACAAACACGTACAGTTGTGAAACAAACAAGTCATGTCAACAAACAATCAAAACAATTAACGTGCAATAGTGCGAAGATGGAATCTTAGAAACTCGAGTTGTCACATTATCCCCAACTTGAAAGAAATTTCGTCCCGAAATTTAGCATGCGGTTACTGAGGAAGCTAGTTGTGTTTCGTAAACATTACTGGTTTTCCTGGGGTGTCACATCATTCCCCCGTTGATTTGGAATTTCGTCCCGAAATTCTGTGGTAGCTTCAGCCTCAGTAGTAGTTGCATTGTTCTGGAATAACTGGGGATATTTGAGTTCCATTTGGTCTTCTCGTTCCCAGGTAAACTCTGGGCCACGACGGGAGTTCCAACGAACTCAAACAAGAGGTATTCTGGTGTTTTTGAGAACCTTAACATCTCGGTCCGTGATTTCAACAGGTTCTTTAACGAAATGTAACTGTTCGTCGATAGTGAGTTCCTTCAAAGGAACTATGAGGGTCTCATCTGACAGACACTTCTTCAGATTTGACATGTGGAAAACGTTGTGAACTGCACCGAGTTCTGCTAGTAGGTTTAGTTTATAGGCCACTTTGCCTATTCTTTCTATGATTTCGAACGGTCCGACATACCGCGGATTGAGCTTGCCCCGTTTGCCAAAACGAACTACACCCTTCCAGGGCGAAACTTTGAGTAGCACTCGATCCCCAACCTGGAACTCGAGTGGTTTCCTGCGCTTATTAGCGTAGCTTTTCTGACGGTCACGAGCTGCCGCCATTCGTTGTCGTATCTGTGCAATCCGCTCAGTAGCATCAACTACAAGTTCTGGACCTGTGATCTGACTATCGCCCACCTCTGCCCAACAGAGAGGTGATCGGCATTTTCGCCCGTACAATGCCTCAAATGGGTCGGCTTGAATGCTGGTGTGGTAACTATTGTTGTACGAAAACTCCACTAACAGGAGATGTTTTTCCCAGCTGTTGCCGAAATCGATAACACAAGCCCGAATCATGTCTTCTAGAGTCTGGATAGTGTGCTCCGACTGCCCATCCGTCTGAGGGTGATAGGCTGTGCTCATGTCTAATCGAGAGCCAAAAGATTTGTGCATTGCTTGCCACAGTTCTGAAGTGAATCGTGCATCACGATCCGAAATAATAGAGGTTGGCACCCCATGTCTCGACACAATTTCCTTCAAGTGAACGTCTGCTAAAGTAGAGAATTTGTCTGTTTCTTTGATAGCCAAGAAGTGAGCAGACTTTGTGAGTCGATCCACGATCACCCAAATGGTATCATTCCCACGTTGAGATCTAGGCAGACCAGTAACGAAATCCATGGAAATTTCCTCCCATTTCCATTGTGGTATCCTTGGTTGCTGAAGTAGGCCTGATGGTTTCTGATATTCCGTCTTGACCCTCGCGCAGGTCAAACACTTGCTGACGTAAGTTGCGATGTAAGCTTTCATGCTAGGCCACCAATACGTTGTTCTGATATCGTGGTACATTTTATCCGAACCTGGAGGTACCGATAGCGAGACTTGTGTGCTTCATCCATCACAAGTTCTCGTACACCGCCATATAATGGGACCCAAATACGCCCCGTTACATAGTAGGCGCCGTCTTCCTTTTGTTCCAATCGCTGCCTTGAACCGCATAAGGCTTCAGCCCTGACGTTTTCTGGTTTCAATGCTTCTACCTGAGCATTTCGTATCTGTGTAGGAAGACTAGACTGAATAGTGAGCTGCAATGCTCGTACACGCCTAGGTGTAGTGTCTTTCCGACTGAGGGCGTCAGCCACAACATTGGCTTTGCCTGGATGGTACTTGATGGCGCATTCGTAATCGTTAAGTAGCTCGATCCATCGACGTTGTCGCATGTTCAATTCCTTCTGCTTGAGGATATGCTCAAGACTCCTGTGATCGGTGTAGATAGTGCACTTGGTACCGTACAGGTAGTGTCGCCATATCTTAAGCGCGAAAACAACAGCTCCCAGCTCTAAATCGTGTGTCGTATAGTTCCGTTCATGAACTTTAAGTTGCCGCGAAGCGTAGATGATGACTTTATCCCTTTGCATCAATACACAACCAAGACCCTGAATCGACGCGTCGCAGTAGACCACAAAATCGTCTGTGCCTTCTGGCAATGAAAGAATAGGTGCGCTGCATAATCTATCCTTTAAGTGTTGGAAAGCTGTTTCCTGTGTATTACCCCAACGATAAGTAACACCTTTCTGTGTCAGTAGTGTAAGCGGCTGCGCAATCTTTGAGAAATCCTTGATAAACCGTCTGTAATAACCCGCCAAACCCAAGAATTGGCGTATTTCCGTTGGTGTACGTGGTGCAGGCCAGTTCCTGATCGAGTCTACCTTGGATGGATCAACATGAGTCCCATCCTTGTTTACCACATGGCCTAGAAAGTGGACTTCACGAAGCCAGAAGTCGCATTTTGAAAACTTGGCGTACAGTTGTTCCGTTCGAAGAAGTTCCAAGATGAGTTGTAAATGCTGTTCGTGTTCCTCCTGACTCTTAGAGTAGATCAGGATGTCGTCGATGAAGACTATGACAAATTTATCCAGGTAGGGCTTACACACCCTGTTCATAAGATCCATGAAGACTGCCGGTGCGGTTGTTAACCCGAAAGGCATGACAAGAAACTCGTAGTGGCCGTAGCGAGTTCTGAATGCTGTTTTGGAGACGTCCTCATCCCGGACTCTCAGCTGATGGTAACCTGACCTTAGATCAATCTTGGAGTAGTAGCTCGACCCTTGCAGCTGGTCGAACAAGTCGTCAATACGTGGAAGAGGATAACGATTCTTAACAGTCACCTTGTTGAGTTCACGGTAATCTATGCACATCCTGAAGGTACCGTCTTTCTTCTTCACAAATAATACTGGAGCTCCCCAGGGCGAAGAGCTAGGACGAATAAAACCCTTATCTAAGAGCTCTTATAATTGCCTAGACAGTTCTTCCAGTTCGGTTGGAGCTAAACGATACGGTGCGCGAGCTATGGGTGCTGCTCCAGGAGCTAGTTCTATCTGGAATTCGACCTGGCGATGAGGCGGTAGACCAGGTAAGTCTCCAGGAAACACTTGAGGAAAATCACGTACAACTGGGATATCCTCTAATCTCTTCTCTTTCGTTGATGCGTCTGTAACAAGTGCCAAAATGGCAGTGTGACCCTTTCGTAAACATTTCTGGGTCTTCAGGAAGGAGATGATGCCAACCACGGCACCACTCTTGTCGCCTTGAACTTCGAGAGGTTCCTTACCAGAACGGGGAATACGAACTATCTTCTCCTTGCATAAGATCTCTGCTTGCTGTTGGGACAACCAACCCATTCCAATGACGATGTCGAAACTACCCAGAGCTATGGGAATGAGATCGATAGAGAAAGTCTGACCAGCGAGGATAAGATTACTACCCTGAACTATGTGTGTGGCCTCTAGGCTTTTACCGTTAGCTAACTCTACGACATGTTTAGTGTTCAGAAGTGTGGGTGTGCGCTTGAGCATTTTACTAACTTTCAGAGACATATAACTGGTATCCGCACCCGAATCAAATAGTACAGCAACATAAAAGTCATCGAGAAGAAACTTACCCATAACCACATTAGGATCGTTCCTTGCGTCACCCTGGCCCAACACAAATGTACGACCCCTAGCGCCGTTGTTTCCATCATTGTTTCCCCCGTTGTTGTTCCCATTGCCCTGATTATTGTTGTTGTTGTTATTGTTCTGGTTCTGGTTTAACTGGGGGCAGTCACGTTTGAAGTGGCCTTCAACGCCACATTGATAGCATCCCCTGTTGCCTCGCTGCTATTGCTGCTGCTGGTTTCGTGGAGCAGGTGGTTGTTGTTGTTGATTCTGATTCGCAGGTCGTGAGCTCCTGCAATCCTTAGCCTCATGACCAAACTTGAGGTACCGCTGACAACGACCCTTGTTGCACTGGCCATTGTGGTGCTTGTTGCAAGTATTGCACCTTGGAAGGTTTCCTCGATATCTACCCTGTCTCTGACTACCCGAAGTTTGTTGACCAGGGCTCTGGTAGTTATCAGTCTTGCGCTGCTGAACCTGAGACTGAGTTGTAGCTGAACCTTTGCTGGAATCCCCATCCCATTTCTGCTTGTTATCACTGGGAGTAGTGGAAGTAGTAGTACCGGTAGCACTGATACGTTTAGGCAGTCTGTTCTGTACCACTGCCTGATCTGTGAGGCGATGAGCAAGACGTTGAATATCCTGGATATTATCAAGGTTGGCCGATGTCACGTGACTTTGAATTTCTGGTACTATCCCTTTGAGATACAACTCTATACGCCTGATAGGAGGGTCCACCATGGTCGGACACAGGACGGCCAACTCGTTTAATCGTTTAGTATATGCCTCAATTTCCGACCCCGTCATCTTCAAATGAAAGAACTCCACTTCTAACTTGTGGATATCATCACGTGTGCAATATTCCCGTTTGATTAGCTCTTTGAAATCATTCCAAGGGGTGGCGTTAGCTGCCAGCCCTAATATCTGAACTTGCGCATTCCACCAAGTCAGCGCAATTCCTTCTAGAGTACCAGTGGCGTACTTCACCCTGCGAGCCTCAGGGCATTCACACATCTCAAACACCGACTCGAGCTTTTCAAACCAATGGAGGAGTCCCACTGCTCCCTCCGTGCCACTGAACGTGCTAGGACGACAGTCCATGAAATTCTTGAAAGTGCAAACAGGTGGCTGAGCGTGTTGACCTCCTGCTTGTGCGGCTGCCAGTGCCGCAACAACTTGTTCGTTAATGAGAGCCGACAACTGGGCTTGTGTCAAGTTAATGCGTCCATCCATGATCTTCATAGCAAATGTAACATAAGTGAGAGAGGTTCGCGAACAGTGCGATGACAGAAGAGAGTAAGCACACAAGTGTTCTCAAGCAATAATGAATAGTAGGCAATGTAATCTAAGCATACCACGAGCAAAGTTCTATGTAATCTAGCAAGTAGGCAATGTAAACATGAATAGTAGTACCTATGGTGTCGAGTCTTGCACGTGGAGCGAAGCGTCGTTGTGGATCGTTGAGCACTATACAGGTTATAGTCTGGTTTTAACAAAAACTTTTTCCCTTATTAAAACCAAGTTCTCTATAACCAATGGCTCTGATACCAATCTGTCACACCCCCAAAATCCACACGCGGAGTATCACCGCTTGGAGGCGTGACTGACCAGGATCAAGCCACCAATCATATAGAACAACGTAAATAGTAATAGTAAATGTAATTTAACCAAACCAATCCATATGAAAGGTGTTCAAAACATAAGTATAGTTTCAATGTTTAGCAGAAGCATATAAGTAAAAGCCCAACATAAGTAATAAGTAAGAAGTGTCATAAATGTTTAACAAAGTATCCACGATCCATGTCCACAACGACCGCGCCTCCCTGTGCAAGCTCCAAGTGTACCTAACGACCTGCAAGGCATGTAACAACGAGTCAACAAACTAGTTGAGCGAGTTCACAGTTGGTAGTTTAGTTATAGTATTCGTTTCATGTATCGTTTTATAAACCATGTTTCGTCTTTATTTGCATCGCGGCCCTCCAGGCATGTTTGCGAAGATTAGTGGGGGTTTCCCATGTATTGTAGACTAGTTATATTTGTATCGCGGCCCTCCAGGCATGTTTGCGAAGTTTAGTATTAGTATCGCGGCCATTCCAGGCATGTGTGCGAAGATTCGTATTAGTATCGCGGCCATTCCAGGCATGTGTGTGAAGAGTAGTAGTTGTATCACTAGTCTAGCATGATTCATAATTCCTAATAACAATGTAAGTACAAGTAACCATTCAATCCCATTCCCAACCCTGGGAATCCCATGCCTTGGTAAGAGTATGAACTCACCTTGGTTTGCTCGGTTTGTTAAGTTACTAAATCAGTCCCCAGTTTGTCAACCAAACCTTACTGTGGTTACCAAAGATTAAATGAGTTTCGTGTACACATGAATCATGTATTCCATATTCACATTATACCAGTAGCGTTCACGTAATCACACATCATTATACAAGTTGTAATGAGAGTTCACGTAGCATAACAATTCAATCGAAGCTTGTAGTATCATACATACAAATAACATATCAGTTGGCATCCATATTGTTCGCATATAAGTCATAATCATAAATGTGTATTCAAGCAACACTAACACTTAGCACTTATCAGTTATTTCGAGCTCACATAAGTTCACAGTTTTCATGTACAACCCGAACCGTGCATCACAAAATAAAGGTTAAACATGCCAACCAACGCATGCCTTATAAGTCATAATTAATCAATATCACCTGTCCCAGTTATGCCTTGTTAACCTAGTTATCCATCCACAAAAACTTACCTAGCTTACTGTGCTTGATTACCCTCTTGACGAAACACACTGTTTCGTCGTTATCCCCCTTTCGACGAAACACTTCCGGTTTCGTCGGGATAGATATTTCGTCGAGCTGTTTGTTTCGCTGACCAAAATATTATAAAACAAACAAACAACAAAAGATTATTGGACCGACTATTGTTTTAAGGTGTCAAAAGGTTATTTAAAACACAATGGCCGACAATTGTTTAAAGCTTTCAAAAGATTACTGGACCGATTCGTTTTGGTGGGCGGCAAATGTATTGGGTCACTAAACTTCTTGGGCTTGACAAATTGTTCACATGCTCATCAATCATCGACTAATATGATCAGTGGTCTAAACTCCTTAGATCTATTCGTGAAATCATCATTAAAATAATCACACATGGCTGACAAAAGTAGATTGATCCCATGTTGCTATTTGACCAAAACACCAACTTGTTACACTTCTATTGAACCGAGATAGTGGATCTGACAACCTATTACAATTCTATTGAATGCAATAACATGATTGGACCGATTAAAAGTCTGATTACATGCATGATGCACACCAAATTAATGATATTGGCTTTCTAAAATCGATGCAACTGATATTCATGTGCTTACTTGAAAACCATAAATCCTAGCATTACATACAAATCAATTTCAATATGAAATCGAACATTATATAGCATCACAGAATCATGATTCCAATTACACATTTAACAATGGCAACAAACAGTCAATCACATGCAAGTTGAACACTAACCGAGATAGAAAACCAACGGATTGATGGCACAAGGAGGTTCCGTAGGCTTGTAGTTGCCGTCACAGTTAAAGAGGTGCTCTAGGGTTTGCCGAATGATAGTTTCTTGCGTAAAAGTTTTAACAAAACTTTATCTAATCGTCACTTGGGCCAAGCCCACTCTTGTTTTAGCCGGCTTCATATTGGGACGAAAACACTTAGGTGTTTTCGGGTGGGGTGTTTGGCACAAGGTCCATATTTTATTAATCGCTAATATCATGTTAACATAAAACATGTTCTGAATATACACTCAAATGTAATGCACAACACACATATATAAATAACACGCTTAATACCCACCATGTATAACATACCAACCACAATACGATTTAACTTATTACAAACACGTACAGTTGTGAAACAAACAAGTCATGTCAACAAACAATCAAAACAATTAACGTGCAATAGTGCGAAGATGGAATCTTAGAAACTCGAGTTGTCACACTACTGAAGTTGTTCGAAAAAAAAATCAATTATAATTGACTCATTCAATTTTCAATAAAGCTTTTATTTTAACGCAGATAAAATAAGCATGTCGCAACATCCAGAGTTTATAAAGTATTACATTATATTATTAGGAAAACGAAAAATGAGCGTTCTTTATAAAATATTGTATCTTAAAATTTTAATTAAAAATAAAATATGTTTGAAAAATAATTATAATAATAAAATCTTAAAAATTAAAAAAAAAAACAATATGTTATCATTTATGTCCACTCAAGTTAATATATTAAGCTATTATACATAGTATGGCATTATAGTAATAAAATTAATTGCCATTTTAGTATCTGAGTTTTGTCCAAATTTGCCATTTTAGTCCAAATACTTTTTTTCGCCTCTGGTACCTGACTTTTCCCTTTTGTTGCCATTTTGATCACATACCTTAACTCCATCCAAAAACCCCATTTTTAACCAGGGGTATTTTGAGGATTTTCATTTTAAATCTTTTCAATTGCCATTTTGATCCAATTCTAAAAAATAAATAAAAAAATCTAAAAAATCAAAAAAATCCTAAAAAAAACAAAATCATAAAAATCATAAAAATTCTAAAAATAAAAAAAATTCTAAAAAATCCAAAAAATTCTAAAAATAAATAAAAAATCATTAAAATCAAAAAATATTCTAAAAATAAAAAAAATCTAAAAATCAAAAAATTCTAAAAAATCAAAAAAATTCTAAAAAATCAAAAAAATTCTAAAAAATCAAAATTTCTAAAAAATCAAAAAAATTCTAAAAAATGAAAAAAATTTTAAAAAATCAAAAAAGTCATAAAAATTCTAAAAAAATCAAAAAAAATTCTAAAAATTAAAAAAAATTTAAAAAATAAAAAAATCTAAAAACTCAAGCAAACATATTTTAAAGTTTCAAATTCAAAAAATGACGATATATTCCTCGTCTAGACGAATATATTTTCAAGTTTTATCTATTTTGTTGAGTGAATGAGTGGTTATGATGAGATAGAACCATTTATTCATTTAAAAAAACAAATTTCATTTTAAGTTGACATATTTCTCAAACATTCTTACATTTCCACATTAGTTATCACCCTTTCGGCCTTTTTATATATGTTTCATAGCAAAACTATTTATTACAATAATATTTTCATCTTTAGTTTTGTATACATTAATATAATTTACTAAATATATATATCATGAAATATAAATTTTATAAACTAAAACATAACATGCATGTGCGTTTGTTAGTGGTTCTATCTTATCATGACCACTAAATAACTCAACAAAATAGATAAAACTTGAAAATATATTCGTCTGGACGAGTAATATATCGTCATCTTTTGAATTTTAAACTTTAAAATATGTTTGTTTGAGTTTTTAGATTTTTTTATTGTTTAGAATGTTTTTTATTTTTTAGAATTTTTAGAATTTCTATGATTTTTTTTATTTTTTAGAATCTTTTTGGTTTTTTAGATTTTTGATTTTTTAGATTTTTTTTGATTTTTTTTATTTTTAGAATTTTTTGATTTTAAGAATATTTTTTTTTGATTTTTATGATTTTTTAGAATTTTTTGGATTTTTTAGAATTTATTTTGATTTTTTAGAATTTTTTTTTGATTTTTAGAATTTTTTATTTTTATGATTTTTTTTAGATTTTTTAGAATTGGATCAAAATGACATTTGAAAAGATTTAAAATGTAAATCCCCAAAATACCCCTGGTTAAAAATGAGGTTTTTGAATGGAGTTAGGGTATGTGATCAAAATGGCAACAAAGGGGAAAAGTCAGGGACCCAAAGACGAAAAAAAACTATTTGGACTAAAATGATAAATTTGAACAAACCTCAGGGACTAAAATCGCAATTAACTCTAATAGTATTTAAATTTTGTTTTCCTTTTGATTTACTCTTTGTTTAATAAAAAAACTTGGTATTTATTTTTTCACGAATATTGAGATCACCAAAAATTCAAATTAATTTGTGAAACATGTATCAATAGGGTGGTGGTTTATTGGCAAAGAAAAAACTTTTAAACGTTTTGAGACGAGGAGGTCTTGGGTTCAAGTCTCACAGACGACAGGAATAAAAGAAATTTGTCGTTAAAAAAGACTTGTGAGACATGTATTGAACCAATCAATTTCCGTATTTTTTCTTTGCAAGCCAATAAAACTTGACTTTTGTGACAATCACAAAACAAGATATTAAATTTCTTGTAAAGACTTGGACTTTAACCATACAAGTCCATCTCAATAGCATAGAAAAAACTATCTTCTTTAATTATAGAATTTGGTCAACTTTCTCTTTTCAATTATTTTCGTGCCTACCATGATCACCCCAATCCCTTCTCAATCTATCTCCTAACAGGTAGTTTTCCTTTTTTCTTTTTTCCTTCCTTAGCTGTGTATTTATATTCATGAACTTCTCTGTATTCAAATACACGTTCACAAAATATAATCTGTGTTACCTCAAACTTTAGATGATATCAGAGCCAGGTTCATGATCTATACTACTCTACATAGAATAAGTAAATAAACCAAACAAATGGCCAACGACGAAGACACCGGAAAGAAGCACGACGAGAATGTGTCGACCACAACTCTCCATATTATCTTCATCCTTCCGATTACCCAAGACAAATGCAAGTTAACGATGCTTTGTCTGACAAAAACTATGCGGATTGGGTGCAAGAGATGGAAAACTTCCTGTTTGCAAAAAATAAGATCGGGTTTATTGATGGTTCCATCAAGAAACCGGAAACGACGTCGAAGGACTACATGGCATGGATGAGATCCGATGCTATGATTAAAGGATGGCTCACTACAGCCATGGAAAAAATACATAAGAAGCAGCTTCAAATACACAAGCACTGCATCAGAAATCTGGTCCGATCTCAAAGAAAGGTTCAGGAAGGAGAGTGCACTGAGGGCTTACGAACTAAAGAACCAGATTACTACAACCCAGCAGGAAGGTTCTAGTGTTTCTGTTTATTACACAAAGCTTCGGGCTTTGTGGGATGAAATCCAATCAGTATTCCCTATTCCACGGTGCACGTGCAATGGATGCAAATGCGAAATTGGTAAGCGACTCGTTGAACCTCAAGAAAAAGAGAAACTTTATGAGTTTCTCATGGGGCTCGATAGTGAGTTCGCGGTAATAAAAACGCAGATTTTGGCTACAACATCTACACCGGGCTTGAGAACGGCATACCATCTCGTCGCTGAGGATGAAAGACAAAGAGCAATCGGAGGAAAACGAACATCTGTGGAAGCTGCCGCTTTCAAGGCTGATAGCCAACCCACAAGCTATTTAAATTCCATAGCCATTGCATTAGACGTTGGAGCAATCGGGTCTTACGGTGCGGGTCAAAAGTGGTTCAATTACATCAAGTTGGGTCAAGATATCAACCCAGATTGAAAAGCCCATGTCAAGCAATCATGCATGCAGCCCACGTTCCACCCATTTGCATTTCAAGTTACAAGTTTTTCTTTTTAGTCCATTTTCCACATGCAAATTTTATGTCTATTTTATTTTAATTTATTTAAAATTTGAAGTAGTTTTCAGTTTATCCACTTCCCTAATTGTAGCAACGTGGGGTTGCATTTTGGTTTCCTTTATGTATGTCGACAAGATGAATAAAGAAAGGCAGTGAGTTTATGAAAAAATTTCTTTGGTTAATTTTTCTCATTGGATTATGAGTTAATTGATCCTTCCATTGCTAGTTCAAGTGTGGCAACTTGAATGGTGTTCTTTGGATCCTAAATTGATACTAGTGGTGAATCTGTATCTAGTATTAACTTAGGCTGCCCTATCGTTTGTTTGTGTGGTGTGTCTGTATCACAAACGGGCGTTAGATCTATCCGTTTCTAGGCGTTTCTCATTTGATTTCGAAACACGGTCCGTTACCGTAACCGGGTGCCTATCATCTGGTATCAGAGCTAGGCTCGTTCCATCTCGCTTCATCCTGATTCACTAATTACAATCTGTCAAAAAAAAAAAAAAAGTTGTGTTGCAGTCTCTGTTCGTGCTAATCATCAACAAGGCAAAAGGGTATATATCCTACACAAATCATCTTGTTTGTATTTCAACGACGCTATTTCATTGATGGCTTATGAGAGAACGATCAAACAACAATTTCATGACATGAAGAGGCAGATGAAATGCATGAACGATCAACTTCAAGAGTTAGCCATCACGATTCATAGGAAGCAAGGTAATTGTCGTACACCGTTAACAGACGGGGGCGGAGACTTGTCCCGTGTTGGTGAATTTAATCACCGAGGAAGGAGAAACCCAGCCCTTTGGGTCACTAATGATATCAAAATCCATGTCCCCACATTTGATGGTAGATTTGATCCCGACGAGTTTGTCGATTGGATACAAACCGTAGAAAAGGTCTTTGCATACGAGCAACCACCAGAAAATCACAAGGTCAAGATCGTGGCTTCCCAACTAAAAAAACATGCAGCTTCATGGTGGGCTAACGTCCGTTCCACCAGAAAACAAATGGGCAAAGAAAAGGTTAGAACATGGTCAAAAATGAAGAAACTGTTGATACGAAAATTTCTACCATCCTATAATATTCAAGGTAATATTGATCAACTCCACAATTATTATGCATTGGAAGAAGTAAATAAGCTAAATTCTAAGGTTGAACTCCGACAAAAGATCAATACTCTTGCCGATCTTGAAGACTCTAAAAGCCACCGCTTTGAGGAAGAACAAACGATGAGGTCAATTGATAGCGAAGGACCAGTATTCGATGAAGAAGCATACATTACTCTTGATGAAGACGAGTGTTTAGTTGTGACAAAAGTTCTAAATGGGACTGCCGTTCAAGAGGATCAAGAATCAAAAAATAACATCGTCGTCCATCATGATAATGAACTGAATGAGATTATACCAGACGAAGATATAGTTCCTAATGAGGTGTATGAAACCTGGGGTTTGAGTGCAAGCGATCTAGTACGCAAAATGCGAACCGGCACCAATGTTCTTAATCTAAAGTACCATCAGTCTTCTGAATATCTCATGCAGCTTCCAAGTCCCATTAATGCATGTTTTTTATCTGAACATGAGTCAATAACCGCAAACAAGAAGGGGGTGGTAGAAGTTGAAAAGACTACGTGTCTCAAAATGCCAATAACAATTGCAAGTAAGGCATCTAATAACATTGTGCTTACTGTTATGTTTGTTGACCAGATTGATCGCATGTTTGAACACTACATGCATGATATTCTACATGAAATACCCCCTGAACCGCCACCGATACGAAATGCAATATTTGGTCCTGATGCGAGAGTCCCAAGTTTGAGGACAAACTTTTTCGAAGAGCGGGAGAATGATAGCCAACCCACAAGCTATTTAAATTCCATAGCCATTGCATTAGACGTTGGAGCAATCGGGTCTTACGGTGCGGGTCAAAAGTGGTTCAATTACATCAAGTTGGGTCAAGATATCAACCCAGATTGAAAAGCCCATGTCAAGCAATCATGCATGCAGCCCACGTTCCACCCATTTGCATTTCAAGTTACAAGTTTTTCTTTTTAGTCCATTTTCCACATGCAAATTTTATGTCTATTTTATTTTAATTTATTTAAAATTTGAAGTAGTTTTCAGTTTATCCACTTCCCTAATTGTAGCAACGTGGGGTTGCATTTTGGTTTCCTTTATGTATGTCGACAAGATGAATAAAGAAAGGCAGTGAGTTTATGAAAAAATTTCTTTGGTTAATTTTTCTCATTGGATTATGAGTTAATTGATCCTTCCATTGCTAGTTCAAGTGTGGCAACTTGAATGGTGTTCTTTGGATCCTAAATTGATACTAGTGGTGAATCTGTATCTAGTATTAACTTAGGCTGCCCTATCGTTTGTTTGTGTGGTGTGTCTGTATCACAAACGGGCGTTAGATCTATCCGTTTCTAGGCGTTTCTCATTTGATTTCGAAACACGGTCCGTTACCGTAACCGGGTGCCTATCAAAGGCCTTCGTTCCTACAAAACGTGATGGTTCTTCAAGTCAGCCAAGAATGAGAAACAATAAAAAAACCATGAAGCAAGAAGATGAAGTGCAACACTGTACTTTTTGAGATAGAGATGGTCACAACCTTGACGGTTGTTTTAAATGGATTGGATACCCGGACCGGTGGCCGGGCAAAGGAAAAAGAGATAAAGAAAAGCCGAGGGTAGCGTGCGTTAATGCTGAAACAAGTCCTATTCCAGGACTCACTCTTGATCAAAACAATGTTTTCTTAAAGCACTTTGGAGAAGGAAGTAATGTTACTGATGAAAAGACAAACCCAGTTGCTAACATGGCAGGTAGAATTAATGATGAGGATGACTGGGTTGTGGATTCGGGTGCTACCGAACATGCAACTTATAGAGCCGACATCATTACAAACAAAAGAAAAAACCCTTACAAAATACCTGTTGTGATCCTTAACGGTGATGCCATCCCGGTTGATGGGAGGGGGGATTATACTCTACCGGGTGGTACCAAAATTGAGGGATCTTGCATTTTCCTAAATTTACTTGCAATCTTTAATCAGTAAGTCGATTAGCAAAAAAACCTACAATGTGTAGTGACATTTTTTTCCGGATTTTTGTGTTATGCAGTGACTCCGTTCGAGGGCCTTGATTGGTGCGGGTGAGTGCCAAGGGGGTCTTTACCGGATGGGGATCTTTGGAAATGAAAGAAGAGCAATGACAGTTACGGTTGAGAGATGGCTTAAAAGACTAGGTCACGCATCCGAAGGGAAACTCACCAAAGTAGATTTTCTTAAGAATGTTCCTTTTAATCTTAAAGACAAAGTTTGTGATTCCTATGCAAAGGTAAAACACACCAGGTCTCCTTTTCCTATTAGTTCAATTAAAACAAAAAAATACTTTGAATTAATACATTGTGATATTTGGGGTAAGTATCGCACACCCTCTTTTTCGGGGGCAAATTATTTCTTAACGATCATCGATGATTTTAGTTGTTCCGTATGGGTTTTTCTTATTTAGCATAAGAGTGATGCTAGTAAATGTTTAATTGATTTCCATAAGATGATAGAAAACCAATTTGAAAAAAGAATTAAGAAGATTAGGTGTGATAATGGTGGTGAATTCACATCCAATTTTATGGTTGATTTTTATAATAAACAAGGAATTCTATTGGAAACCACATGCCCTCACACACCCCAACAAAACGGGGTTGTAGAATGTAAACATAGACATTTGTTAGAGGTGGCTCGAGCTTTAAGATTTGAGGCCAACTTACCCAAGAGGTTTAGGGGAGAATGTGTGTTGACGTCTACTTCCATTATTAATCGATTGCCTTCTGAGACTCTAGGACATAAGACCCCTTACGAGCTTTTATTCAATTAAAAAACCGGAGTATGACCACATACGGGGTTTCGGTTGTTTGGTATATTATATGAGCATTGAAACAAAGGGAGATAAGTTTGAAATGAGGGGGAGGCCCGTGATTTTCTTGGGGTATCTGCAAGAAACAAAAGGATACAAAATATTTGATATTGAAAATAAAAAAATTGTGGTGTCAAGACATACTAAATTTCCTGAAAATTATTTTCCTTTCACTGCCTCAACACGAAGTTGTAACAAGCATGAGGCTAATATATTTAATAACGGGCCAGCCCACCCTATAGAGGATGAAAACATTGATTGCCACAACATGGGCCATGAGAAAATGGATTCACGACACCAAAGCCCAGTAAATAGAAGTAAAAGCATGGACCAACAAGAGCAATTGTTACCAAGCTCACATCATGAATCTCTTAACAATAGTGAGCACACGGTCTAACATCAAACCAATATTAATCAGGAAGTAGGAAATTTTAATGAAGAGGCTACCACTACCAGACCCAAAAGAGACCGAACACAAATAAAGCATTTGAAGGATTTTGTTGTGAAGTTACCCCCTTCGGTTGATCATGCACTCACCGCTCCCACTCAAGAGTCCTCAACGGTACACCCTATTACCAATTATCTTTCTTATAATAATTTTTCCACTCACACTGGTGCGTCTCGAGCGTGATATGTTTTTATTGATATTTTAAGCCCATTTTACACATTAATCAAGTTTTAAAGTTATAAAACACGATATTATACAAATACTAAACACACACTTGGGCAAGTGCACCCATCATGAGCGTAGTATAGCGTTGGTAAGATACCGAGGTCGTCCAAGGACACAAGAGCTTTTAGTACCAGTTTATCCTCAACGCCTAATCAATCTAAATTTTTTTAGAAGAGTTTTGAAATATGAAAATAAAAACTAAAAATGCAAAGATAAATAAAAATAAAAACAGATAGACAAGATGAATCACTTGGATCCAACCCGCCTTTAATGTATCCTTTGATGATTTTTTTGCACTTTCGGACTTTTTAAGAGATTATCTTAGTTATAGTACTAGGCCCCTCTTTTGAAGGTGACGTTACCCTCAACCCAGTGGTTTGAGTCAGCAAGGATACAATTCCAAAGGGTCAGAATATTGAAAGATAATTAAGTTAGTTATTAATGTGAAAAGTGGTAGGCCCCTCTTTTGAAGGTGATGTTACCCTCAGCTAAGTGGTTTGAGCCAGCAAGGATACAATCCCAAGAAGCCGGTTTAATGTATTAATAGTAGTTTACATATGAGGGGTTCAAGCTATTCGCACCCCCGCCATCCAATACCAGTGGGTATTGAAGGAGGTCCTAGTAAGCTTGAACCAGGTCCTTGCAAGATCTATACACTGAACAAGGCAAGAACCTTACCAAACCATTCCCCTAACCCCGACCAGGTAGTCAACATGCTTTTATATAGACCGTAAAAACATGAATGATGCAATATTTTACTTTATATAGACAGTAAAGTAACTTCAAGACACCATGGAAAAATGATAGGAAGAATTCACCTTCAACATAAGAAACTAGTTATTAAAGTCATTAATACAAAACCAAATAAAAATTGCCAAAAGATTAAAAATCAAAAGTAATACATAAAAGACTTGTCTTCACCAAGTGATGTAAGAGGCTTAACCAAACATGGCCTTTGATTGGCAAGAACCCTTACAATCAATCTTGGATCCCGAGACTGCTACATACTCTAAAGATGGATGATGGACGATGGTGGTGGGTGTTGGTGTTGTAGTGGTGGTGGAGTAGTGGCAAAGTGGGGGAGTAGTGTAACTTCCTTTTTGTTATTTCAAGGTTTTCGTATAGATTACGAAAATAAACATGTAATCCTGATTACATATACGTTGAAAAATACGGTTAAATTAAAACTTTTACAATTTAAAAATAATACAACATAATGTAATTGAGTTCGTCGTTTAAAAGCTACGACGAAATGCCGTGCGGAAGCTTGTATCTTGGTCGTGTTCGGTTCTTCGTTGAGCTTGATCTTCATCCAGGAAGCCTAGACATTTACCTATGATCTAAACCAACTAAAAAGTTAGTTTTGATAACTTATAAACAAGTTTAAACGAGTCCGGAGTTCAAAATAAACAAAAATTCAAACAATTTCGGAATTTGGGGCGTCGCCGTACGCTAAGGGGCGTCGCGCAACGCCACGCTCCATTTTTGCCAGAATGTTGCATCTTTGCTACTGCATTTGCCCAGCTCCGTTTCGATTGAAATTCTAACTTCAAAGCTTCATAACTTTTGATCTAGATGTCCGTTTTGCGCGATTCTTTTTCCTACGCGACCGTAATTTAATTGTCCATCTTATGGAGTTAAAACCTGCTATTCAACTAGTTCAAAAATTCAGATTTCAAGCTCTCGGCTTGAAATAACTTTTTAACACTTTTGACTCGTTTATGATTCCTTAAACCACTTTCGTCTAAATCATTGTAATTTCTTGAGATGTTCATTATCTCAAAACCCTTAACTCGTGAGTCAAAAACTTTCATACATTATACCACTAAAGGTCGAGTTATGCGTAAAACTTCATTTTGACCCGTTAGAGGGATTTACCATTTACTTTAAAATTTCACTCTCCTTTCACCCATCATTGTACTACATTAAGGTATCTACCTTTATTTCATAATCTTAACACAAATTCCTAAACAACCCATATGGGTCGTTTGCTCAATCTACCCATCAAGGGCTTTTTGGTCAATTTTAGTCCCTCAATTTACGACGAAGGACTTCCACTAATTAATTGACCAAAATCCCACTTTTAACTATAAATCTAACTATATGTACCTGGCTCGGGTCATAGCATTGACCCGTTTACATACCTCTTGCTTTAAATTTTCTAATTAAAGCAACGCAACATATGTTATTTCCTGTAATCACAAAACTCAACAAGTAGTCGTCAGTTATTATTGTCAAATGGTATTAACACGCCATTTGACCCGTTTAGTTGACATGACCATTTATCAACGTATGATGGTATATTAATACCATCATGTCCCTTGGACCAATTCCGGTTCGCACCGTGAGTATTTTTTTACTACTTAAATGTCACACCCCGATATTTCCACGTATTACCGGTGGGCCCGGTGGGGAGTGTCGTGACGTAGTTGGTATTGTCATAGTCAATTGTATACACTTTAAATGCATAGCGGAAGACTTGGATGAAAATAATATTACAAACCGAAATTTAAAGTATAATTAAACATTATACAAACGGTTGTGTATGGATCCACAGGCGGATCTTAAAACAGAAACATAATTATTGTTCAACAGACTATAGACGTTCAGAACCTGCAAGATTCTTTATTAACGCCCCGAGCTCCCAGCCAATTACGTACGGTACCTGTCACTTAGTCTTTTTGGAAAAATACGTCAGTTTTCACTGGTAAATACAATTAACCGACTCTTTTGAAAAGTGTTTATAAAATTGGTTTGAATGCACAAGGCACAAATGTTTTATAACTTGGGATAATTATATTAATAATAATCTTGTATCAGATTTACATGTTTGTCCAACATTTAGGGCCGGTATAAAAGCCGAACAAGATTAATCGACACACCACAAATATAAACTCACAAGAAGTTTCCTCATGAGTGAGTATATCTTTTACATACACAACAGACAGGTGTATGCCTACACCCCGTGCTTAAGTCGTGGCCATTCACGTCTTTTGAATGAGCCAAGGATATCCAGGACACCGTCGTTAACCCCCAATGTTATTTGTTATCAAGCAACACTGATTAAAACGGGATTATACAATTTAACCATATTCAATTAAAAGGTTTCTACACTCGACCAAGCGGTAATAATTTACCGTATCCCAAGCCCGTATAAGGGAAAATATGTTAAAAGTATTTACCTGAGCTAAATGTAAATTTTACTCAGTCGTATATCCTAATAAGTAAGTGCAAGTACTTCTACTGGGGCTCTCAATCTGGAACGAAGGTTTTTAATAACATATTAGATTCCTAACGGGTCTTATTTAAGTTATAACTTAGACCGGTTAGTTTTAAGGAAAAGTTTACGATTCAAAACGCGAGATTAAGCGAAGACCGGATTAGAATGTGATTTAGACCCAACAAGTATGAAGACTTGTATAAAATGGGTAAACTAAATACATACTGAATTTTGAAGTAAAATGATAAGGTTTGACCCGTTTCGGCTAATTTATGCAAACTAGTTACATAAACCTTACCGAACGCGTATATGCATAACGAGTAACCAAATGAGACATGTGCAAGTTCCATAAGCTATTATGCTTAAATCATGTTGTGATATCAGTAGGATATCTTTCATTATGCCCAAAATGAATTTAAAACCAAGTTAAGCCCCGTAAGGGTATTTTGGTCATTTTAAAGTTTATAAAAGAGGTTTAATTATAAACTGAGGATCTGGTCTAAAACATTCTGTAAAAATATTTATTTTATGTTTTTATATCAGCAAGATATCATACATATGTGTGTTTAATCGTTTATGGCCAAACTATGCACCGTAGGGGCATTTTGGTCATTTCACATATGCTTTCAAGGTAAATTTTGGAAATCTGAGTTTAAGACTTATACTTACTGTTAAAGTATAAAAATTTATTTTTAAAATCAGTAGGTAACAAGTCTTAGGTGCTAAATATGGTTTTAAACCATACTATGTGTCTATTTCGCATAAAAGTCGGTATTTGATGATATTCGGGTTGTTTAAGGAAACCTGAGATTTTGATCAGTTCCAAGTGTTTAAAATATCTTATTTAACATATGACATCAGTAGGAAAAGGTTTGGTATGCAAGTCATATGTTAAACTCATTTTATTAACGAAAAGGGCTTTATCGTCAATTACCGAATTTATGCTAGAACTCTATGTTATGGTTAGTATAAAATTTAACAAAAATTTCCAAAAATCCCAAAATATTATATTATAACAGTGGGTAGAAATTTGGGTTCCATAAATCGGGTTTAAATATGATTCATGATGAAAATGCCATTTAATTAACAAAAAGTTTCATTTTTACGATATCTTGCATAACTCTTATTTTAGATCAGAAACGGATGTCAAATTTTAGGACATACTTATAAATCAGTAATAAAGCTTTTTGTCCTCTCACGTTTTCAAAAATCTCGTTTTTATATCAAAAGGGCATAATGGTCAAGTTTTAAGCATTTAATGGAAACATGCAAATGATCACTGATTTCTATGGGACCATGTAATATAACCTCAGGGGGTTATGCTTACATATAATATGGTCCCAAAGGAACCCTAAGGCATATCTAAACTAAGCTAATTCGGGTCAGAATTGAAAGTCAAAGCAAAAGTCTACTTTTGCGACTTTTGGTTGCGAACCGAGCCTAATACTCAGAATTGTCAGGTTGAACATGCCTAAATATGTTCTAATATTATTTACCAAGTTTTTTAAGTGATAAAAATGTAATTTATAGTTTCTACATTATCAGTTAGGATTTATTTTGCAAAAACTGACTCGTTTGACTTTTCTGTTAAGTAGTTTGACCCGACAATTGACCAAGTAAAAGTGATAATTAGGAGGTGCCCTTTTAAGGGTTTATCACCTACTTAATTACCAACACATAGCCACTTTCAATTCGAACAATGGCTGGACCGTTAGTGATTAATCACTAAGTCAAAGCAGAATTAAGCTAACTTTGACTTTCGGCCATTACACTAATAAAACCTTAACTACAGAAGCTAAGAACACTTACAAGAGTCCTTAGCACGAAAATTCAGACTTGAGAAGCTTCCTAGATAACCAGGATGCTCAAAGAAGCTCCAAAGCTTGAGAAACTTTGAGAGTATGAAAGTTTTTGAAGTGCAAGTTCAAGAGCTCCAATCCTGCCCCTTTATATAGGGTTTTGGCTGGTTCTAAGATCAAAGCAGGTGTCCCCAGGTTTAATCTGATGCCTACAGGTGTCTATGTGGTTTTTAAAACCATCAAACAGCCCTAGGTTTCGAGTTATGTGAGTGAGGAAGTGGTTTGGAGAAGAAAACATGCTGAAACCTGCACCTGTGCAGGATTTCTGTCCAGGTCACACCGTCGGCCGTGCGACGGCAAAGAGAGGGAGGTGTGGCGGGACGCCACCATGTGGTTTACCAGCCAACCAAGTTTCAAACTTGGCAGTTTCACTCCCTGGACCTTTTAAAACGTGATAACTTTCATTTCAAGCACTTTTAACCCAAAAAGTTTATATTTTTGTGATCCTTAGGATATAACCAAACATCGTTAGGTCCAGTTTCATTAAATGATAACCGAAAACACAAGTTTTGCCTCGTTGACGCTTTTAACCCTTTAATTACGAAAGTTAACTTATTTATCTCAAACAATATCGAAACCTTGTGAAATTTTCGTCACTTATTCTTGAGAGTATAATTAATCGTTAAAAAGTCTCGGGTTCGATAAAAGGTCACTCAGAGGTAGTAGTTTAACATGTTGACACATTTAACCCTCGCGTCTTGTAAACTTTCATTTTCTTTCACAAACGGCTTTATACGTTTCACAATTCATTCGTTTAAGGGTATAAATATCGTGTAGGGTCGTTGAAAGGCAAAATTTTCAAATGTTGACACTTTGGATCCTTTCACATACATACTTTCTTCGTTTGTCAACTTTAGTCCCTCGAAATCAATTCATTGTACGTTTAAAGTCCATGACACGTGTCTTCATTATGTTGGACATGATTTTGCGAGGTGTTACATTAAAAGACATTTTCTTAGATTGTCCAACCCGTTATAACTTTTACCAAATGGTGTCTTTATTTTGATCACTATTATTTTAACCATTAACTTGACCCATTTGGTTGTCGAGTGAATTCCATCACTTCATTGACATTCCAACTCAACCATTTTTGCTATATCAACCTTAAACATATTTTAACTAAGCTTGTCTACATAAATGTAACGAGACGACAAGTCGCGTACCTTTAAAGCATTCCCTTCAAGCGTGTGTCCGCTCCGGCTTATCCGCTTGGAGACTCGATTCCTTTGTCTATAGAGTTCAATCGACTGTTCGTTTAACACTCTATTCATGTCATATAACGCATAATTCACAACATCATTCAAATATGCGTTTTGTTCCGAATTTCAACATTTAGTTTTCTCTTAGGCGTTTTAAGAAACACCTAATTAGCATAATTTTATAAAATTAGTAATCAAACTCCATGATTACTTATCTTGCCAATTTCAACATCTTTTACTAAATAATCATCTAATTCATGGTTTAATGTCAAGATTAACTTCATAGAGTTCAAATAACACTAGTTTGATAGTCATGATTCTAGTGTTCATCATGTTTCTACAAAACCCATTAAACACACATAATGGATGATCATGAACTTCATAATTTAACACTAATTCAACAAGTTATTGACTAGGGTTTACTCCTAGACATCGTTTCATTACTAATTTCATCTAAGCATCAATCAATCAAGCTCAGATTTTGATTTCTAATGTTCATCAGAATTTCAAGATATAATCAAAAGACAAAATTTAACATACCTCGTGATCTCCTCACTTAGGTGATCACTAATATAAGCTTGGATTTCGATTTGGGACTGATTGAGCCTTTCAATTTGATCAATTTGAGCAATCTAGGGTTTAAAGGTGAGAGCTTCTGGCTCTTCTGGAAATCTCGACCAGAACACACACTTAGTGTGTGTGTTTGGTGTAGGATTTTATTTAATTAAAACTAGTTTTCAGTTTTTCATATTTGGCCCCTCAACTTTCCTCAAGTTTTCAACTTTCATAAAGGTTTAACTAATTCATGTTTTCATTATTGTTTTAACCACACTTAACTAAGTAGGTTGATATTCCTAGTTACTTAGTGGTTTCGGAAAAGTCATAATCCGTTTTATTTTTAAGTCTCGTTAACTCGGGCTTCTTATAGGCTTTGTTTTCTCAAAGCGTTTATTCTTCTTTTTGATTAACATAAGATTTTTTATTTAAATCCTTATATTCACCGGGTTAATTTTACCACTAACGGTATTTTACCCGTGTCACACCCCGAATTTCCACGTGTCACCGGTGGGCCCGGTGGGGGATTATTGTGACGTAGTTGATATTATCATTGTCAAACAACACGAATTATAATGCACAGCGGAAGCAATAAAAATAGATTTACTTCAACCATCAAATGTAATATCTAAGTATCACAAATAGTCGAAATAGATCCACAGGCGGATCGAAATAAAAAGGAGAAAATTGTTCAACAGATAATTGCATCCCAAAGTTTGCGAGACTCTATGATGCTAAGGAGAAACCAGCCTATTCCGTGTAGATCCTGCACTTAATCTTTTTGGGGAAAATACGTCAGTTTGCACTGGTAAATACAATTTAACCGACTCATTTTGAAAAGGTTTAAAAATTGATTTGAATGCACAAGGCACAAAACATTTTATAACTTGGGAATAATTAATCAAAGTTAAACTTGTAAAAGAATTACATGTTCGTTATGCGTTTAGTCGCCCGGGTCGTGCCGGGTTTAAGGTTAATTGACACACCACTCAGTATAAGTCCGCGGCGGGAAGCCAACGTTTATACCTTAATAAATGGACACATTACCGGGTGCACGCCTACACCCGGGTGTCAAGGTCGTGGCCATTTCTTAAAATGATGCCAAGGATATCCGGGACATGGTCATTAAGCTCCCAAAGGCGTAAAACAAACAAAACTAGTTTTCAAACGGGTCACATTGATAATACCCAACTACTAATGAGTTAGGGTCAATTGCCCGACCAAGCGGTATTTTATATACCGTACCCCCAAGCCCGTATAACGGAAAATAAGTTAAAAGTATTTACCTGAGCAAGTATAAACCACAAAAGCAAAATGCAAGTGTCTTTTACTGGGCTCCTATTCTGGAACGAAGGTTTATAATAACCTATTAGAATCCTAACGGGTCTTTTAACATAGCCTAAGCTTAGACCGGTTAGTTTCGAAGGATAAACATGGTTTAATCGCGAGGAAAGCGAAAACCGAAAAGGAATGTGACTTAGACCCGACAAGTTTGGAGACTTGTATATTATGGGTAAACTAAATACATTCTGAATTTAGAGACTAAGATGATACGGTTTGGCCCGTTTCGCCTAATGTGCGTAAACTAGTTACATAAGCCGATCCGAACGCGAAAGTGCGTAACGGGTAACCATATAAATCATATACAAGTTTCCTGAGATTATATGCACCAAATACGTTGTAATATCAGTAAGTTATGTCCTATTATGCCCCAAATGATTTTCAACTCACTTTACGCGTCATAAGGGCATTTTGGTAATTTCACATAAACTTAAAAGGTCAAAAATGGAAACCTGAGTTCTCAACCTTAATTTACTGATGTGATATAAAATTTTACTAATTATATCAGTAGGTATTAAACCTTATGTATATAAACTAGTTTTAACATATACTATGTCGTAAAAATGCCTAAAAAGGCGATTCGGAGCCATTTCCGGGTTTTAAAAGAAAAGCTGATATTTTTATAATTCCAGAAGGCTCAAAATAATATATTTAACATAACAAATCAGTAGAAAAAGGTTTGGGGTCAAAAGGTTTTGTAAAACTCATTTTATGGTCTAAAAGGGCAAAACCGGCATAAGCCGAATTAAGCTTAAAACCTTATGTTATGCTCAGTCTAAAAATAAATAAAAATCTCTAAAATTCCCAAAATATTATTATATAACAGTGGGTGTAAGGTTGTGATATAAAATTTGAGTCTAGGTAGGTTATATGCTAATTATGCTAACTATTTACTAAGAAAGCTTCTAATTACGCTAATGAGCATAACTCTTAATCTAGACCTCAAACTAATGTCAAATTTTGGGGACAAGTCTATAATTCAGTAACTAAGATGTCTATCCTTTTATATTTTTAAAAATCATGATTTATGGATATTTGGGCATAATGGTCAACATATGGGCATTTAACGGAAACATGCATACGTTCAAGATATCTAATGAACCAAGTTGTATAATCACAGGAGGATATACTAACATGTTATTAGGTCCAAAAGAAGCTCTAAGGCAATCTTAATCTAGACTAAAACGGGTCAGAACTGAAAGTCAAAGCGAAAGTCAAACTATGCGACTTTCGGTTCCAAACCGGGTCTAAGCAGAAAATTGTCGAGTGGAACATGTTGGAACATGTTCTTACATTACTTACCAAGTGACATTAATGTTAAAACAGGTTGCATGCATCCTACATTGCTAATTATAAGTTAATTCGGATTTAAGCATTCTGTTGACTTTTTATAGTTTGCTTTGACTCGACAATTGACATGCTTAAAGTGGGAATCTGGAAATACCCTTTTAAGGGTTTGTTACCCACATAATTACCTACTTAAAGGTATCTTTAATTCGTGATTTGACAGAGCACATTTTAAGTAATCACGAAGTCAAACCAAATTTACGACGGTTTGACTTTTAGCTAAATAAC
Source organism: Helianthus annuus (assembly GCF_002127325.2). Lineage (NCBI taxonomy): Eukaryota > Viridiplantae > Streptophyta > Magnoliopsida > Asterales > Asteraceae > Helianthus > Helianthus annuus. The sequence continues at coordinate 99,812,951 of NC_035437.2, forward strand.
TAGACTAATACGGATTAAGGGTGGTTAGGGTCACTTACAAGGATCCTAAATAGGATTAGAGACTTAATGAGCACTTGTTGCTGTCCAAGGAAGTTCCAGAGAAAAGCTCCAAGTGAGTGACACAATGAATGATCAAAGTTCACCACTTCACTTCCTTATATAGGGACCAAGATGCTCTAGGATCAAGACATGGAAGTCTAGGATAGTTACAAGATCACCCCAGGTCCCTAATGGGCTAAATACTGCCTAGAGAGTCCCTTGTTTCGAAAACCACTTCAATAAGGCGGTGCAACAGGCTGAACAGGCAGCTGTCCATTTTCTGCTGCCAGCGACAGTCTTACGGACCGTAAGCTTAAGGCCTTGCGGTCCGTAAGCACCTCTTGCGGACCGTATGCTGAAATGGCTACGGTCAGTAACCAACCCTTGCTGAAAACGCCCAGGTACCCTCCTTACGGACCGTAAGCCTAGAGCCTTGCGGTCCGTAACCGTTGGTCAGAGGACAAAAATTTGTAAACTTTTAAGTCTTGACCATGCAATCAAACCATTTCCGAATTCAGTCCATCTTTTTCAGTAGTGGGGCCATTGGCTCAGCCATTGCATGCTTAGATAGGTCTTACATGTTTCCTCCTTCATGTGACCTTTTGTGGAACTTGTAAAGTGACGGAAACACCAAGAACAAGTCTTGGATTCCCATTATAGTTAACAAGCTTCATAATTATTCTTGATTCTTTCTTATAAGAATTTTATTCAGCATTATTAGTAGTAACAATCCTGCCAAATCCCGAATTCACATAAAAGATGGAACTTTATTTATTTGGAAGCAACCGGTTATCATATAAGATGATTATCAAATGATTTAAGGATCTTGGGATTTATAAAAATTTGGGTCGCTCAGAGGTGTTTTAATAACATGCCGCCCTTGGGTCGTTCAGAGGTATTTTAAATAACATGACGCCCTTAAAATCCTACCAAACATCTTTTATTTAATCCGGCTTTTCTGACACGTCTGTCTCTCGTGACACGTGTCTTTATTTTTTTATGGACAGGAATTTTCGAGGTGTTACATCCTCACCCCCTTAAAAGAAATCTCGACCACGAGATTTACGGAAACAAATGAGGGTATTTCTCTTTTATTAAGGATTCCAACTCCCATGTATAGTCAGGGCCTCTGCGGCCCTCCCATCTGACCTTGACAATGGGTACATGCTTCCTCCGAAGCTTCTTTACCTGTCGATCCTCAATCGACACAGGTTTTTCCACAAATTTTAGGCTCTCGTCTATATGCACATCTGTGTGTGGTATGACTAGTGACTCATCAGCTAGACATTTCTTCAGATTGCAGACGTGAAATACATTATGAATTCCATCGAGCTCCTCAGGTAAGTTCAACTTATAAGCCACTGATCCTACACATTCGATGATTTCGAATGGTCCTATATACCTTGGGCTTAACTTACCTTTCTTGCCAAATCGCATCACCCCTTTCCAAGGCGATACTTTGAGCAAAACTTTATCGCCAACCTCAAACTTGAGAGGCTTTCGCCTTTCATCCGCATAGCTTTTCTGCCTGTCTCGAGCAGCTTTCAGGCGGTCACGAATTTGAACAATCTTGTCTGTTGTCTCGAAGACTAAGTCAGGACCTGATAATTGGGTATCCCCTACTTCTGCCTAGCAGATGGGCGTTCGGCACTTTCTACCATATAGTGCCTCAAAAGGCGCAACCTTAATGCTAGTATGGTAGCTATTATTGTAGGAGAACTCGACCAATGGTAAATGCCTGTCCCAACTTCCTCCTAGATCAATCACACATGCACGCAACATGTCTTCCAATGTTTGTATAGTACGCTCACTTTGCCCATCCGTCTGAGGATGGTAAGCCGTACTGAAATTCAATTGAGTGCCCAGAGACTGTTGGAAACTCTTCCAGAAATGTGATGTGTATCTAGTATCCCGATCCGAGATAATAGATACTGGTACGCCATGCAAGGCCACAATCTTATCCACGTACAGTTGGGCTAGCATGTCAGAGCTGAAGGTTTCTTTAATGGGCAGGAAATGTGCTGACTTAGTCAGTCTATCAACTATGACCCATATAGTATCATTTCCCTTCGGCGTCTTAGGCAATTTGGTGATAAAGTCCATCGTCACCATTTCCCATTTCCACGTGGGAATTTCAGGCTGTTGCAGTAAACCTGACGGCTTCTGATGTTCAGCTTTGACTTTAGCACACGTCAAGCATTTAGCTACATAAGCAGCTATAGACTTTTTCAAGCCTATCCACCAATAATTCGCCTTTAAATCCTGGTACATCTTATCAGCTCCAGGATGGACGGAATATTTGGAACTGTGGGCTTCCTTGAGGATAACATCTCGAAGTCCTCCATATACAGGAACCCATATTCGTCCATTTAATCTCAACATTTCGTTCTTATCGTAGGACAACTATTCTTCAGTTACTCCTAGTTTTTCCTCAGGATAGTTGGCTTCCAACACAGCTTCCTTTTGTGCAGCCAACAACCTTTCATTCAAACTATTCTTAATTTCAATGCTCTTGGCATTGATCCTTATTGGTTTCACTCTTTCCTTCCTGCTTAATGCATCTGCGCCTACATTGGCCTTGCCTGGATGGTACCTTATTTCACAATCATAATCGTTCAAGGTTTCCATCCATCGTCGCTGCCTCATGTTCAAATCCTTCTGATTGAACATGTGTTGAAGGCTCTTGTGGTCGGAATAGATTACACACTTCGTCCCATATAGATAATGCCTCCAAAGCTTAAGTGCAAATACAACGACACCCAATTCCAAGTCATGGGTGGTGTAATTCTTTTCGTGCACCTTTAGTTGACGTGAAGCGTAGGCAATGACCTTGCCCTTTTGCATTAACACACAACCCATTCCGGTGTGTGATGCATCACAATACACCACAAATTCTTCAATGCCTTCAGGTAGTGTTAACACTGGTGCGTTACTCAACTTCTGCTTCAAGATATCAAAAGATTCTTGCTGCTTAGGTCCCCAATTAAACTTAATGTTCTTACGTGTTAACGACGTTAAGGGTGCAGCAATTCTTGAGAAGTTTTCAATAAAACGCCTATAGTATCCAGCCAAACCTAGGAAGCTACGAATCTCTGAAGGTGTCTTTGGCTCCTGCCAATTCATGATAGCTTCCATCTTTGCGGGATCCACTTGAATTCCACGCTCACTCACAACGTGTCCAAGGAACTGGACTTCGCGAAGCCAAAATTCACACTTTGAAAACTTGGCATAGAGCTTCTCTTGATGGAGCAGCTTAAGAATGCACCGAAGATGCCTCTCATGGTCAGCTTGGTTCTTTGAGTAGATGAGGATGTCGTCAATGAAGACGATGACAAATTTATCCAGATAAGGCTTGCATACGCGATTCATGAGATCCATGAATCCGGCAGGTGCGTTAGTGAGCCCAAAAGGCATCACCAGGAACTCGTAGTGACCATAACGCGTCCTAAACGCGGTCTTATGTACATCCTCCTCCTTAACTTTCAATTGATGATAGCCTGACCTGAGATCTATCTTAGAGAAGTAACTCGTTCCTTGTAGCTGGTCGAATAGATCATCGATCCTAGGCAAAGGATATCTGTTCTTGATAGTAACCTTGTTTAGCTCACGGTAATCAATGCATAGACGCATTGATCCATCCTTCTTCTTAACAAACCAAATTGGCGCTCCCCATGGAGATGAACTAGGTCTAATAAAACCTTTAGCCAGTAAATCATCTAGCTGTGTCCTTAATTCCTTCATCTCCGTTGGTGCTAATCTATATGGTGCTCTGGCTACTGGTGCAGCTCCGGGAATGATGTCAATCTTGAATTCCACCTGCCTGTCCGGTGGCAAACCAGGTAGTTCCTCTGGAAAAACCTCGGGATAGTCAGAAATGATCGGTATGTCTTCGATCCTGGGCTTCTTCTCGCCAATAGTTACTTATGCCATATAAATGACACAACCCCTACTCGTGCATCCGGATGTCTTAAGCATGGCCACTTGTTTTGACAATCCGTGTTGAGTATCTCCCTGAATAGTGAGTGGCTCACCAGATGGGGTCTTGATTACTACCTGCTTCATGTTGCACACTATCTGGGCTTGGTTTCTTGATAACCAATCCATTCCTATTACTACATCAAAGCCTGCTAATTTGAACGGGAGGAGGGACAGAGGAAAAGAGTGGTTCCTAATGGATATGGCACATCCATCTAACACAGTCGAGACGGTTTCTAAAGTCCCATCTGCTAACTCTACCTCATAATTTACCTTCAAGGCTTTAATAGGCAATCTTAATAATTCACAGAATTTATCATCTACAAAGGATTTATCTGCTCCAGAATCAAACAATACTCTTGCGTAAACGTCATTAATGAGAAACGTACCAGTTATGACGTTATCATTCTGGATGGCCTCCTGCACATTCATCTGGAAGACCCTAGCGTTGGTCTTCTTCCCCTCCTCAGCCTTCTTTACTATCTTTGGGCAATTGGTCTTGATGTGCCCTTTCTCATTGCAACTGTAACAAGTTGCATCCTTCAACTTTTTGCACTCAAGAGTTCGGTGCTCAGTGGACTTGCATATCCCACATGCCTTAGGTCGGGATTTCTGCTCATACATGCACCTCCCGAAGTGGTGCTTCTTGCAAACCTTGCACTTGGGCCTATCGCCCGACTGTTGATCGTTCCTCCTGGCTTCGGACCCCTTTTTACTGTCATGGTTCCCCTTTTGCTTCTTGCCTGACCGACGTGAATTTTCATCTTCACGTTTCCTCTTTTCAGAGTCCGCATTTCTTAATGATCTCTGTCTCACTGCATCTTGAGTGATGGACAGAGACAAATCGGTTACAGATCTAAATGTGGTAGGTCGGGAGGCTTTCACGCTGGCCTTGATTTCTGGGGCCAAACCCCCAATGAAGCGCGCGGTTTTCTTGGGTTCCGGGGTTACTAGGTAAGGAACCATTCTGGACAAAGTGTTGAAACTAGTGAGGTATGCCTGGCAGTCTAGGTTTTTCATAACCAGAGATAGGAAATCAGATTCTATTCGTTCAACCTCATGCTGAGGGCAGTAGTTATCCTTGACAAGAGCAACAAATTGCTTCCATGACATATTGTACAAGGCAACCTTTCCAGAAGCCTGGATTAACGCCCCCCACCAAGCTAGAGCCTCACCCTTGAAAGACTGGGATGCAAACTTAACCATATCCCTTTCAGCGCAACCACTGATTTCGACAACTGTCTCTATTTCATCAAGCCATGTCATACAGTCTACTGCTCCTTTTTCCCCAGTAAAATCCCGGGGTTTACAAGACACAAAATATTTATACGTGCAACCCTTAGCACGCGGAGCATCGTCAAACACAATCTTCTTGGGGTGAACACTGTTTTCATTTGAGGAAAGTCGGTCATCATCTTTCTTAGATTTGGGTGGAGTAGGTGGTGGTTTGTTGTGAGCCTCAGAATGATTCTTTGGTTTAGCATGCGGTGTAGGTAGGGTTCTACTACGGGTCTCACTATACTCACTGTACTGTCGTTCCAAGGCTTTCGCAACCGCATCATTCACAATTGCTTTCAGCTCAGCACTCGTTACTAAGAATTTAGCATCATCACGGTTTCCTACCGGATGGCTATTGACTTCCTCCGATCCAGCCATGTAGCTTCAATTGCTACATATAAATGATGGACAAGGTTTTTACTTAAAGGCTCTTACAGTATTTTATGTTTTATTAACCAAGGTTTTAAATTGCCATTTCAGGTTAATTTGTTAGAATCTTAGGATTTTATCATCATCCTATGATATTCTATTATTAGCACATAAGGCCTAGTCATAGGGACATTTTTTAATAAACCAGGATTTTATAGTATCTAGGTGTTTTAGGTTTGAATCATAGTTCATTACCATTTATTAACAGGGAGTTATAAGCTACCACTGTCCTTAGTCACGGAGGACATTCAATTATTGCCCACAGGCACTTCGCCTCGAAGAAGCGGTTAAATAATTAAGGGAATTTAAAATTAACCCTTTAATAAGGATGGCCTGTGTGACTTTACTGATTCACAGTTTGCCTAAAAGGTTAACATACTAACAGATGTTAACAATAATTGGAATCTGTTATGTGGGTTATACCATCTTGGCCATGTTTGCAACAATGCTAAGGCTAGGTCTTACCTCTAAGATTCTCTTAATAATTAACGCAGAATAGTCCTAAATTGAGATGTTAATTATGGATCTTAACCTAATTATGGAACTACCATTTTGGCCTTGTTTTATTAATCAAAAGGCTAGGTTTCTGTTCTCTTTAGATTTTACCATTTCAATATAACGGCAAATCTTTTTAAATTTTCACTTATTTTCAGGTTTTATGCATATAATTATCAATAATAAATAAAGATGAAAATTTAACTAGAACATCTCATAATTGTTTCAAACAAGTACAACATTTGCCCAAAACGGGACTTCTACGAAAATAAATGCCCACGCAGGGGCGGGGAAAGAAACAAACCCACGCAGGGGTTAACTAACCAAACATGCTCACGCAGGAGCAGAGTACAAAATGACAAGCTCACGCAGGAGCTGAATACTGAAGCAAAAAGTCCACGCAGGGACTGAATTACAACTAAATAAAAATAACAAGGATCTTCAATAGTCCCTTCTTTTGGACTTTCCCTTGATCAGATCTGATAGTCCTTTGAAGAATCCTCTATTGTGTCTGCGCTCAGTCTGAATCTCCCGTTCACAACGGTCTAATCTCTCAAGGACTTCCTGCTGGCGCTCTGGTGGAATTATCTGTGGCTGCGGCGGCTGGTACACCGGTGGAGGAGGCGGCGGATGCTGGTACCCATAAGTCGGGTAGCCGGTGGTCCATAGACCACCATAAGGCCCCTCTGGGTGACTAGCGTTGTAATCCCATGCTTCTTGATACGGATCCACACTAGCATAGTTGTAGTTTTAGTGGGTATGCGCCGGCTGCTCAAAGGGATTATATGCCGCTGAACCGGCGTATGCAGGGATTGGGTTATCGAAACCCAACGGTGGTGCCGCAGGTACTGAGTTGATTTCTGGAATGGGGCTTGATGGACCCCCCATCTGTGGGACTTCCTCTTCCTCCTGGAGTGGCGGATAATGACTACCACTTGAGGGCTGGGGAGTGCTGATTCGGACTCCTCCTCGCACGAACATCCGTGCGTTCGACCTTCTCCGCCTCGGTGGCTCCGGAGGCGGCTGCTGTTCCACTGGTGGTGGTGGTGGCGGAGTGACTGCCACAAATCGTTGATCCTCAGAAGGATCTTGCTGTTGCTGCTGTTGCTGATACGGGGACGAGTGCTCAGAGGGCGTGAAGTACCAGTCCCACTGCTTGAACCTCTCTTGATAACTATCCGGACCGCGGTACGGTGATCCGTGGAAAGATGACCCATCCGATATTTAGATGGGGTGGTTCGGCGTTCCTGTAGCAGGCTCCATTCGATCAGTATCCTCGTCCATGTCATTTTCCCAAGAGAAGTGGTCTTCCGGTCCGAGTGGGTTAAAACCTATGGGTTCTGGAAGCATGTTGGTCGGGTTGAATCGGCTTTGGAAAACTGGGGTTGGGTCACCAAAGGAGTGGTGAGAGTTGGATCTCTGCAAAGGTATGAAAGAGGGTGGTTGTTCGTTGGGCTCGTTTTCCGATTGGGGCCCAAAGGAGTGCTGGTAAGAAGGTGAAGAGCTGAGGGAAACTGACCGTCTCACGGGTTCAACAAAGAGCCTCCACGGCTCCTGTGGACTAGTGCTCATGGTGATGGACGGGGTACGCCGGTGCGAAGGCCCGGCTTCATGATCGTGACCCGTGACTGGTCCCTTGCCTCGTCCGCGAAGAAATCTTGGTGGCATGTTGACCTGCATACAAGTTTTAGATAACAACAACAACAACATATATAAAATAAACCCAAAATAAATAAAACAAAACAAAGATTGTCCTATGTTCTTTGTCTAAACTCGGAACTCGAAGAATGTGCAATTTGTGCACTGAGATTAAACACAAAAAGGCTAGTGTTTAATTCACTCAGTGTTGGCTCTGATACCAACCTGTCACACCCCGAATTTCCACGTGTCACCGGTGGGCCCGGTGGGGGATTATCGTGACGTAGTTGATATTATCATTGTCAAACAACACGAATTATAATGCACAGCGGAAGCAATAAAAATAGATTTACTTCAACCATCAAATGTAATATCTAAGTATCACAAATAGTCGAAATAGATCCACAGGCGGATCGAAATAAAAAGGAGAAAATTGTTCAACAGATAATTGCATCCCAAAGTTTGCGAGACTCTATGATGCTAAGGAGAAACCAGCCTATTCCGTGTAGATCCTGCACTTAATCTTTTTGGGGAAAATACGTCAGTTTGCACTGGTAAATACAATTTAACCGACTCATTTTGAAAAGGTTTAAAAATTGATTTGAATGCACAAGGCACAAAACATTTTATAACTTGGGAATAATTAATCAAAGTTAAACCTGTAAAAGAATTACATGTTCGTTATGCGTTTAGTCGCCCGGGTCGTGCCGGGTTTAAGGTTAATTGACACACCACTTAGTATAAGTCCACGGCGGGAAGCCGACGTTTATACCTTAATAAATGGACACATTACCGGGTGTACGCCTACACCCGGGTGTCAAGGTCGTGGCCATTTCTTAAAATGATGCCAAGGATATCCGGGACATGGTCATTAAGCTCCCAAAGGCGTAAAACAAACAAAACTAGTTTTGAAACGGGTCACATTGATAATACCCAACTACTAATGAGTTAGGGTCAATTGCCCGACCAAGCGGTATTTTATATACCGTACCCCTAAGCCCGTATAACGGAAAATAAGTTAAAAGTATTACCTGAGCAAGTATAAACCACAAAAGCAAAATGCAAGTGTCTTTTACTGGGCTCCTATTCTGGAACGAAGGTTTATAATAACCTATGAGAATCCTAACGGGTCTTTTAACATAGCCTAAGCTTAGACCGGTTAGTTTCGAAGGATAAACATGGTTTAATCGCGAGGAAAGCGAAAACCGAAAAGGAATGTGACTTAGACCCGACAAGTTTGGAGACTTGTATATTATGGGTAAACTAAATACATTCTGAATTTAGAGACTAAGATGATACGGTTTGGCCCGTTTCGGCTAATGTGCGTAAACTAGTTACATAAGCCGATCCGAACGCGAAAGTGCGTAACGGGTAACCATATAAATCATATACAAGTTTCCTGAGATTATATGCACCAAATATGTTGTAATATCAGTAAGTTATGTCCTATTATGCCCCAAATGATTTTCAACTCACTTTACGCCTCATAAGGGCATTTTGGTAATTTCACATAAACTTAAAAGGTCAAAAATGGAAACCTGATTTCTCAACCTTAATTTACTGATGTGATATAAAATTTTACTAATTATATCAGTAGGTATTAAACCTTATTTATATAAACTAGTTTTAACATATAGTATGTCGTAAAAATGCCTAAAAAGGCGATTCGGAGCCATTTCCGGGTTTTAAAAGAAAAGCTGATATTTTTATAATTCCAGAAGACTCAAAATAATATATTTAACATAACAAATCAGTAGAAAAAGGTTTGGGGTCAAAAGGTTTTGTAAAACTCATTTTATGGTCTAAAAGGGCAAAACCGGCATAAGCCGAATTAAGCTTAAAACCTTATGTTATGCTCAGCCTAAAAATAAATATAAATCTCTAAAATTCCCAAAATATTATTATATAACAGTGGGTATAAGGTTGTGATATAAAATTTGAGTCTAGGTAGGTTATATGCTAATTACGCTAACTATTTACTAAGAAAGCTTCTAATTACGCTAATGAGCATAACTCTTAATCTAGACCTCAAACTGATGTCAAATTTTGGGGACAAGTCTATAATTCAGTAACTAAGACGTCTATCCTTTTATATTTTCAAAAATCATGATTTATGGATATTTGGGCATAATGGTCAACATATGGGCATTTAACGGAAACATGCATACGATCAAGATATCTAATGAACCAAGTTGTATAATCACAGGAGGATATACTAACATGTTATTAGGTCCAAAAGAAGCTCTAAGGCAATCTTAATCTAGACTAAAACGGGTCAGAACTGAAAGTCAAAGCGAAAGTCAAACTATGCGACTTTCGGTTCCAAACCGGGTCTAAGCAGAAAATTGTCGAGTGGAACATGTTGGAACATGTTCTTACATTACTTACCAAGTGACATTAATGTTAAAACAGGTTGCATGCATCCTACATTGCTAATTATAAGTTAATTCGGATTTAAGCATTCTGTTGACTTTTTATAGTTAGCTTTGACTCGACAATTGACATGCTTAAAGTGGGAATCTGGAAATACCCTTTTAAGGGTTTGTTACCCACATAATTACCTACTTAAAGGTATCTTTAATTCGTGATTTGACAGAGCACATTTTAAGTAATCACGAAGTCAAACCTAATTTACGACGGTTTGACTTTTAGCTAAATAACTAGACTAATACGGATTAAGGGTGGTTAGGGTCACTTACAAGGATCCTAAATAGGATTAGAGACTTAATGAGCACTTGTTGCTGTCCAAGGAAGTTCCAGAGAAAAGCTCCAAGTGAGTGACACAATGAATGATCAAAGTTCACCACTTCACTTCCTTATATAGGGACCAAGATGCTCTAGGATCAAGACATGGAAGTCTAGGTTAGTTACAAGATCACCCCAGGTCCCTAATGGGCTAAATACTGCCTAGAGAGTCCCTTGTTTCGAAAACCACTTCAATAAGGCGGTGCAACAGGCTGAACAGGCAGCTGTCCATTTTCTGCTGCCAGCGACAGTCTTACGGACCGTAAGCTTAAGGCCTTGCGGTCCGTAAGCACCTCTTGCGGACCGTATGGTGAAATGGCTACGGTCCGTAACCGACCCTTGCTGAAAACGCCCAGGTACCCTCCTTACGGACCGTAAGCCTAGAGCCTTGCGGTCCGTAACCGTTGGTCAGAGGACAAAAATTTGTAAACATTTAAGTCTTGACCATGCAATCAAACCATTTCCGAATTCAGTCCATCTTTTTCAGTAGTGGGGCTATTGGCTCAGCCATTGCATGCTTAGATAGGTCTTACATGTTTCCTCCTTCATGTGACCTTTTGTGGAACTTGTAAAGTGACGGAAACACCAAGAACAAGTCTTGGATTCCCATTATAGTTAACAAGCTTCATAATTATTCTTGATTCTTTCTTATAAGAATTTTATTCAGCATTATTAGTAGTAACAATCCTGCCAAATCCCGAATTCACATAAAAGATGGAACTTTATTTATTTGGAAGCAACCGGTTATCATATAAGATGATTATCAAATGATTTAAGGATCTTGGGATTTATAAAAATTTGGGTCACTCAGAGGTGTTTTAATAACATGCCGCCCTTGGGTCGTTCAGAGGTATTTTAAATAACATGACGCCCTTAAAATCCTACCAAACATCTTTTATTTAATCCGGCTTTTCTGACACGTCTGTCTCTCGTGACACGTGTCTTTATTTTTTTATGGACAGGAATTTTCGAGGTGTTACAACCCGTTCATTATTATTAACGTGGTTTGATTACCAAACCCGTGTTTGGGGTGTTACAAGTCTACCCCCCTTAAAGAGGTTTCGTCCTCGAAACCTTTATCACGTAGCCCGTCGGTTTAGACCAAACGAACTTGGTTTCATTTTTTTAAAAGCATTTATTCTCTTTTTTGGTCAGTATTTATCATTTATATTGACATGTGTGTCTTTCAAGTATAAGGCCTCGTAGGCCGTTGGTTTCTTCTAATATTCCTCGTTTTTATCACTTTTTATAACGAGTCACCTTTTGGCCACTCGATTATCTGGTGTAATCAACACATTATCCTATGCTAATCTTATCGAGACAAGCGCTTTATTATGTTATAATTACTGTTTTGACCTTAAACGGTCTTCCCGGTTAAACTTACTAGCCGCCCGTTACCTTATACCTCGCCATTCGGGTATGTTATATTACTATCATTAGCCTTTTGTGTGTTTATGATTTCATATCTTGTAACTCACGTTACAACATGGTTATATTCTCTATCACTTTTGTGACCGCGTTCACATCACGTCATGTATAAATTTATGTTAACTCTTTTTTACCGAAAATCTTTCTTTCGAATGTATCATTTTACACCTACCGGTGTTAAGACCTATATCCTTTAATATTAACCATTTTCTAATTTCTCTTATATTATCCATATTTGTTAAAACGTTGTTTCTTACTAAAATTGAATTCTAGTTTAACGTTTTCTCTTTATCTCATGTCAATCTCTCATATCAAGGAATTTAAACCCAAGGATTTATTCCTTTCTGTTGTCATTTCGGTAATGTCTTCGCCCTTTTGTGAAATAATATATTTTAAATAATTGTGAATTCTTTTTGTCATTTTTGGCCATTTAAATGTTTTAGTGAAATTCTTCACTTTTGTCAACCAGGCCTTTCAAAATCTCTTCGCTTTAACCCATTCAATTAACTTAGCAAAACCTATCGCTTTTATACTAACTTTATCTCCCGTTATTATTTTACGCGGGGAGTTACAACCAGTTTCCTTGGTTTATACTATTGACCCGTAGGTTCTTTCACTTAGCCTCGTAGGCTATTTCTTTAGATTTTCACCTTTTTACCTTATTAAGGTGAGACCCCGACAATTCGTTTCTTTTTATTTGTGACCCGAAGGTTTTTTTGGTCCCGCAGACCTTAACATTATTTATAATCTCATAGGTTATGATAATTCCGTAGATCATCTTTTATTTAAGTCCGTATTCAACTGTATATATATATATATAGCGTCCCGGTACCCTTTTTATGTTTACTATCATTTATTTTCGCTTTTGTATTTCATTTGACCTTGATCGTAGTCTAAGGCTACTTCTGTTTTCTTTTGAATCATTCTTCCAACTCTATGACTTCTTCCGTCATTTATACGTCGGTTTGTTCTACGCTTACCGTTACCCGGTTCTTACCTATACTTCTTTACGACCCGTTACCCAGGTTCTTTATCTTAATGTTTTTAACATTCTTGTTTTGCTAACATGCATTTCTCATGTTTACATTACCAAGCGTTATTCTTAATTTAACTCGTTTGACTCGTTCGTGTGAAATTTCATCACTTATGAATGTCGTACTTCATTCTTTGTTCGACCCGTTCAACTTTAAAATAGTTGAACGCAATTTGTTAAAATTTCTGTTTGCAAATTCTCATCATCTTTTAGTCATGACCCATAATCCGAGTCTTTTGACTTTCTATTTCGCGTTCCCGTCTCTTGGTTTACGCATACTTTCAAAATCCTACCCATCCATCAGGTATCTTCACCGTAATCTTTATCAAGTAACCATTCTTATATGGTGTTAGACGTCATTTTAATTTATTTGGTCGTCTTAGCGAAATCCATCGCTTTTATTCAATCAAGTCCTTTATTCTTTATTCAATTCGTTTGACTTGTTCATGTGAATTTCATTAGTTGTGACAGTCAAACTTTTATCCCTATGCCTTAGCATTCCTATTGGTCGGTCTGTATTTTCTTTTACTTGATCTTTGTACCTTCTCTCAGACTCTTTATTCCAACGTAATACGCTCTCGTCATCCGACTTGCGTTTACGTTTACTATCAAACATCTTACTTATTTGACTCATTTGGGTACCTTTTTAATTCGTCCCATTCACCCCGTTCTTACTACATTGGACATAAATGTGTGTTGGGATTGAACCTTGCCAAAGGTACAGATAATTAAAGCCAAAACTGGATCAGAGCAGTGGATCCAGAATAAGCAGATGATATGCATGCAAGTCTCTCCCCTTGAAAGTGGTTTCAACATCTGCTGACCTCCTATCTACTAATCATACAAACTGCTGATCTATATCTACTGCTCAAGTCAAAGACTGTTGAGGAACTAAAGCCCTGTTGCCCAATCTACTGCCTTGAGTCAAGCACTGCTGATCATGACAAGTACTGCTGGGTTCACAGCAGTGGAAGGATGCAACAACAGTTTTGTTTACTTTATGTAATGAATTGTAATAACAGTAGTTAGCATAGCAGTGTTTGTATAGGTCAGATGTTAGAGTTTGTTAGGAGGTTAGATGTCACTTTCATGGTGCCGTCAGCTTAGATGCTTCAGTGGTTTGCTCATGCCTATAAATAGAACAGTGCTCTGTACTGTTCTGTTCAGCTCTTTCACCATCTTCTTCCTGCACGAACAAACACTGTGAGCTCGGGCTGAGGGGGAGTTTGTATTCATTCATGCATTGTAATCATTATTGAAATAAATTCAGTCTTTCGGTTCTTTGTGGAAAATGTTTGATTAAAGCAATTCTCCTGTTTGATTGTGTGCAAAGTTTGTTTCCATTATAATTCCGCTTCACAACTCATTAATCTTCATCTTATTTCAAATGTAAAACACAATCAAAATCAAACTCAGATCCTAACAATGTGTCCATCATAAGAGGTTCACGACATCATGTGTTCACTACTTACTTGGCCAGAGTAAGCGAACAACACATGACACACATGACCTTTTTATAATTTTCACATTACACCCCATGTAAGTAACACCTCTATCCTTTCTATATTGTGGATTTTAATTAGCAAAACTTTATTCTTTTGCTATTAACCAATTATTAGTTCTACCCGTTTCATTCTTGAACATATAAAATGTTTTCCTTTTTACCGAACTATTATATCATTACATTCGTTAATGTGATCGCTACTTTTCTCATTAGTATTATATTGAGGGTCTTCCACTTGGATAATTACCCCGTCCAAGTTTTCATATGAACTAATCCTGTTATTTCTTTGTTATTCATCATCGTGAATAACACATGTTTCTATTAAACTTCTCTTAGAAACATCATCCTGAAGAGATATCCTATTCAGGTTTTATCAGATATATGCAACCGTTATCCCCTACGTGTTTGTTGCCTATTACTACTTATGTGATTAAATTTAAAAGCGTGCACCTGGTAATGCTTGCCCTAACGGGCTTCTCTTGCCGTTAACTTTGTTCGCGACCATCACACGATTTAGGTCCTCAATGAGTATGCTTAGCTTGTCATACCTCGAACCGTTCCACCATCATATCCACAATTAGTTCAACTCTCGTTGTCTTCAGATGCGAGTGTCCTTCAACTAAACATTTATGAAAGTTAGTAATTTCGACATTTATAAACGCCCATATTGTAATACAAGGCTTTTTTTACTGTACGTGTCAACGCGCGTAATCTCGTTAACTGTATCAATCATTTTAATTAGGATAGTGTCTATTACGCGATAACCCTATGTGTTGTTTACAACACTTTAACATGTTAAACCATTATTATAAATGTACTTACTGGATTTGCGATCAAGCCTCGAACCAAACACACTTACTCTTTAACCATGAGCTCTGATTACCAACTTGTAACACCCTTTTTGTTATTTCAAGGTTTTCGTATAGATTATGAAAATAAACATGTAATCATGATTATATATTCGTTGAAAAATACGGTTAAATTTAATCTTTTACAATTTAAAAATAATACAACATAATGTAATTGAGTTCGTCTTTTAAAAGTTATGACGAAACGCCGTGCGGAAGCTTGTATCTTGGTCGTGTTCGGTTCTTCGTTGAGCTTGATCTTCATCCGGGAACCCTAGACATTTACCTATGATCAAAACCAACTAAAAAGTTAGTTTTGATAACTTATAAACAAGTTTAAATGAGACCGGAGTTCAAAATACACAAAAATTCAAACAATTTCGGAATTTGGGGGCGTCGCCGTACGCTAAGGGGCGTCGCCCGAGGCCACGCCTCATTTTTGGCAGAATGTTGCATCTTTGCTGCTGCATTTGCCCAGCTCCGTTTTCGATCGAAATTCTAACTTCAAAGCTTCATAACTTTTGATCTAGATGTCCGTTTTGCGCGATTCTTTTTCCTACGCGACTGTAATTTAATTGTCCATCTTATGGAGTTAAAACATGATATTCAACTAGTTCAAAAATTCAGATTTCAAGCTCTCGGCTTGAAATCCCTTTTTAACACTTTTGACCCGTTTCATGATTCCTTAAACCACTTTCGTCTAAATCATTGTAATTTCTTGAGATGTTTATTATCTCAACACCATTAACTCGTGAGTCTAAAACTTTCATACATTATACCACTAAAGGTCGAATTATGCGTAAAGCTTCATTTTGACCCATTAGAGGGATTTACCATTTACTTTAAAATTTCACTCTCCTTTCACCCATCATTGTAATACATTAAGGTATCTACCTTTATTTTGTAATCTTAACACAAATTCCTAAACAACCCATATGGGTCGTTTGCCCAATCTACCCATCAAGGGCTTTTTGGTTAATTTTAGTCCCTCAATTTACGATGAAGGACTTCCACTAATTAATTGACCAAAATACCACTTTTAACTATAAATCTAACTATATGTACCTGGCTCGGGTCATAGCATTGACCCGTTTACATACCTCTTGCTTTAAATTTTCTAATTAAACCAACGCAACATATGTTATTTCCTGTAATCACAAAACTCAACAAGTAGTCGTCAGTTATTATTGTCAAATGGTATTAACACGCCATTTGACCCGTTTAGTCGACATGGCCATTTATCAACGTATGATGGTATATTAATACCATCATGTCCCTTGGACCAATTCCGATTCGCACCGTGAGTTTTTTTTACTACTTAAAAGACATTTTCTTAGATTGTCCGACCCATTATAACTTTTACCAAATGGTGTCTCTATTTTGATCACTATTATTTTAACCATTAACTTGACCCATTTTGTTGTCGAGTGAATTCCATCACTTCATTGACATACCAACTCAACAATTTTCGCTAAATCAACCTTAAACATATTTTAACTAAGCTTGTCTATATAAATGTAACGAGACAACAAGTCGCGTACCTTTAAATCATTCTCTTCAAGCATGTGTCCACTCCGGCTTATCCGCTTGGAGACTCGATTCCTTTGTCTATAGAGTTCAATCGACGGTTCGTTTAGCACTCTATTCATGTCATATAATGCATAATTCACAACATCATTCAAATATGCGTTTTGCTCCGAATTTCAACATTTAGTTTTCTCTTAGGCGTTTTAACAAACACCTAATGAGCATAATTTTATAAAATTAATAATCAAACTCTACGATTACTTATCTTTCCGATTTCAACATCTTTTACTAAATAATCATCTAATTCATGGTTCAATGTCAAGATTAACTTCATAGAGTTCAAATAACACTAGTTTGAAAGTCATGATTCTAGTGTTCATCATGTTTCTATAAAACCCATTAAACACACATAATGGATGATCTTGAACTTCATAATTTAACACTATTTCAACAAGTTATTGACTAGGGTTTACTCCTAGACATCTTTTCATTACTAATTTCATCTAAGCATCAATCAATCAAGCTCAGATTTCGATTTCTAATGTTCATCAGAATTTCAAGATTTAATCAAAAGACAAAATTTAACATACCTCGTGATCCCCTCACTTAGCTGATCACTAATATAATCTTGGATTTCGATTTGGGACTGATTGAGCCTTTCAATTTGATCAATTTGAGCAATCTAGGGTGATGTGCACAAAATGCAACATATAAATTACATCAATTGTGGCATAAAACTATCCCTTTTTTAGTACTAATGTTGGAAAAAGTGGGTTTTTGTCTTCCTTTTCTATTTTCAGGATTAAATGAGCTCAAATAAACAAAAGAAGCAAAAAGGCAGCTAAATCTAACACAAATACAAGAAAAGAAACAAACGTGGCATGACCGACCCCCCGACAGCATCTTCCCAAGCAAAACAAGAGAATAGAAGGCTGAACACGCCCCGTGCTCAGTGAGCACGGGGGCGTGCCCAAGTATCAGCAGAAAAGACAAAGTTGTAGAAGCTTCCATCGCCCACCACGGGGCCGTGCTCAACAGACACGGGGTCGTGTTCAACTATAAGATTTGCGGAATCCAGGCAAATCTTGATAGTACAGATATGCTTCTGCACACGGGGTCGTGCTCAGCGCACACGGGGGTGTGGTCAACTAATGCAGACAAACAACAATTGATGAAGAAAGAGAGGATGATGGACACGAGGCCGTGCCCAACGGACACGGGGCCGTGCCCGAGCTTCTGTTGAAGACAAGTGTTTAGTGTAATACTTTTTATTTTTAATCTTTTCGCACTTTTTATTTGGTTATGTATTAATGACTTTAATAACTAATTTCTTATGTTAAAGGTGATTCTTCCTTATCGTTTGTCCGTGGTGTCTTGGCATTATTTTACTGTCTATATAAAATAAAAGATTTTCACCATTCATATCTCCACGGTCTATATGGAGATATGTTGGCTACCTGGTCGGGGGTTAAGGGAACGGTTTGGTAAGAGTCTTGCCATTGTTCAGTGTATAGATCCTGCAAAGGACCTGGGTCAAATTTAGTAGGAACTCCTTCAATACCCACCGGTATGGATGGCAGGGGCAATGTTGCAGAAATCGGCCTAGGCGGCCGATTAATCGGCGCCTAGGCGCTAGTCGGAGGGTTAGTGCCTAAATTTAAGCTAGTCGGTCAGAAAATTGGTTATGGTCAAAATCGGTCCAAGTCGGACAAAATCGGTAAAAATCGGACTAATCGGGCCCATGTTTATTGACCCAAAAAACCCAATTTTTGAAACCTGTCCCATGGTTTAAAGCCCAAATTTTAGTTATAAACCTATTTTAACATTTAAGTTTAGGTATTTTAACATTTAACCCTCTCTATCTTTCAATAGTTTACATATGGTTCCTAAACTTTTAAATTTACTAATAAAAAGTATAAAGTTATCTCCTAAACTTGTAAATTTATTAATAAAAAGTATAAAGTTATATATATATATGTATATATATATATATATATATATATAAATTTGTAAAATTATACTTAAAAAGTCCAATCCGATTAATCTCGATTAATCCCTAGGCGGTACCTCACCGCCCGACTAGCGCCTAGCGCCTTCTACAACATTGGACGGGGGTCCAAACTCTTTGATCCCCTCATAAGGTAAACTACTATTAAAACTTTAACCCGACTACTTAGGACTGTATCCCTGCTGACTCAGACTACTTAGCCGAGGGTAACGTCACTTTCAAAAGAGAGGCCTATCACATTATGCATTAATAATTTAATTAATTATCTTTCAATAATCCGACCCTTTAGGATTGTATCCTTGCTGACTTAAACTACTGGGTTGAGGGAAACGTCGCCTTCAAAAGAGGGGCCTACTACAATAACTAAGATAATATCTTAAAATGTGCAAAAGTGCGGAAATAATCAAAGGTTACACTACACACGAGTCGGATCCAAGTGATTCATCTTGTCTATCTGTTTTTATTTTATTTTTCAGCATTTTAGTTAATTTTATTTTTCTAGTTTAAAACCTTTTTCTAACATTTTGATTTGATTAGACGTTGAGGATAAACCGGTACTAAAAGCTCTTGTGTCCTTGGATGACCTCGGTATCTTACCAACACTATACTACGTCCACGATGGGTGCACTTGCCCATATGTGTGTTTAGTGTTGGTAAATATCGTGTTTTATAAATTTAAAACTTGGCTAAAAAGTGTAATGGGCTTAAAATATACACCTAAAATATATCACACTCAACACGCATCAAGTTTTTGGCGCCATTGCCGGGGACACAAGGATTTTAAGAAAGCTTAAAATCGACGGCCTAATCAGTTTTTCAAAACTTTTCCAAAACGCGCGCACATTTTTCTGCATTTTAGTTTAGTTTGCATTTATAGTAGCCTGAACACGGGACCGTGCTGCATATTTTTCATAGAACACCCAGATACAGAGTCTGAACACGGGGTCGTGCTCACTAAACACGCCCCCGTGCTCAACAAGACCAGTAGCTTTTATTCAAATGCCCAGACACAGATCCTGAACACGGGGCCGTGTCCACTGAACACGGGGCCGTGTCCAGCCTCTGTTTCCGTTTTAATTTTTGTTTTCTGGTCCTGAGACTCTGTTGTGGTCTGCTGAGTGATTCTCATGGATCAATACTCAGGAGGCTACAACTACACCTATGAGGAGTATGATTATAGGGGAGACTATTGCACTAATTGTGGTAACCTGCACTCGGTTCAATATTACAACTCATCTCAACCATCCACTTCATACAACTATTATGAGGAGCACAGGTACGAGCCATCGATTTCATACACATCCTATGAAGACCAAAGGTATGAACCTTCTCCCTCATACTCATATTTTGATGAACCAAGGTATGAGCCTTCATACTCATACTTTGAGGAACCAAGATATGAGCCACCACCTTCATATTCTTATTATGAGGAACCATGGCGTGAACAACCCACCTCATATGAGTATTATGAAGAACAAAATTACGTCCCTTATCCATCATATGCTTACAATGAAGAACAATGGTGTGAACCATCTACTTCATATGAGTACTATGAGGAACCAAGGATCGAACAACCGGATTCAAGCTTTGAGGATCCCGATCCTTTCTCTATCACCGAAGTGACCGATAGGATATTAGAACACCTTAAAACTATCGAGCGTTACATAAAAGAATCTCGCACAAGGGAAGAGGAGTCCCGCGCAAGAGAAGAATTAAATAAAGAAAATATAGTTGAAGAGGTAAATATGGAAGAACAAATAAGTGAAAAACCGACACATGAGCTAAACAACAAAAGAGGTGAGGCCGATAACGTTAAAATTCAAGAAGAGTCTAATTTTGAAGAAATGAATCTCTTGTCACCTTCTTTTGAAAATCATTGTTTAGTACCCACTCATGCTAAGTTTTTAAAAGAGTTAAACACTAGCACTAAAATTGACGAAATGGTAAGTATTAGGTTAACTAATGATCAAACTTCACTAATAAAAGAAGACCCTTTTGAAATCAACATTACACCAGTTCCATGTTTTTTTTTTAAAATTCCTTTATTAGTAATATCACTATTGATAAAGATCTTTGCGTTAACATAATGCCTAATTACATTTTTGAAAAATTGAGTATTAGTGATTTTTCTCCACTTCAAATACCCATTTTTCTATCCAATCGGAAAATAATAAAATCAATCGGTATAGTTGAGGATGTCTTGGTTCAAACAAATCAATTGGTAATCCCAACCGACTTTGTCATCCTTGATGACGCTCCTCTAGTGTTGGGACGACCTTTTGTAAAAACTCACGAAGCTTTGAAAAACCGGAAATACAACAACCTACCTCTTCAATTAGGGGCATTCAAAAGGAGCATAGATCTTGAGCGCTCAATGAAATATCCTTTTGGCAATAATGACCCCCTAATTGAAAATGAAGATGAAGATGAGCCACCCGATACAAGTGAAAAGATGGACCACTTTGTTGAAGAAGAGGTCGCCATAGAACAAACTTTTAAAGTTCCTGATCAAAATGAGCAACCAAATAAGGAGTCTCCTAAAGACCCGCCTCTTGAGCTCAAAGAACTTCCGAAAGGTTTGGAATATGCTTTTCTAGACAAGGATGGTAAATCTCCTGTAATTATTTCGTCTAAATTAAGTAGTATAGAAAAAGAAAAATTAATTAAACTTTTGAAAAAACATAAAAATGCGATCGCTTGGAAGCTTGTAGATATTAAAGGAATAAGTCCTTCCATGTGCACGCACAAAATTCTAATGAACGATGACTACAAATCGGTAATACAACCACAACGAAGAGTCAATCCAAATGTCCAAGAAATGGTTAAAAACGAGGTCATCAAATTACTTGACGCCGGACTTATTTATCCTATCTCCGATAGTCCTTGGGTAAGTCCCGTTCAAGTAGTTCCAAAGAAAGGAGGTATGACGGTAATAGCTAATGAAAAGAATAATTAATACCAATGAGAACCGTCACAGGATGGAGAGTATGTATAGACTATAGACGGTTAAATGAAGCAACAAGGAAAGATCACTTTCCTTTGCCCTTTATTGACCAAATGTTAGAAAGATTATCCGGTCATAAATTTTATTGTTTCTTGGATGGTTTTTCAGGTTACTTTCAAATCCCGATAGCACCCGAAGACAAAGAAAAGACAACATTCACATGTCCCTACGGAACTTTTGCTTATCGACGCATGCCATTCGGTCTGTGCAATGCCCCCACAACATTCCAAAGTTGCATGGTGGCCATCTTCCATGACATGATAGAAAAGACAATGGAAGTCTTCATGGTCGACTTTTCTATCTTTGGAGATTCATACGATCAATGCCTCGATAACCTCGAACGAATGCTATCCCGATGTGAGGAAACTAACCTCACCCCTATCCCGATAGCACCCGAAGACAAAGAAAAGACAACATTCACATGTCCCTACGGAACTTTTGCTTATCGACGCATGCCATTCGGTCTGTGCAATGCCCCCACAACATTCCAAAGTTGCATGGTGGCCATCTTCCATGACATGATAGAAAAGACAATGGAAGTCTTCATGGTCGACTTTTCTATCTTTGGAGATTCATACGATCAATGCCTCGATAACCTCGAACGAATGCTATCCCGATGTGAGGAAACTAACCTCACATGTCCCTACGGAACTTTTGCTTATCTACGCATGCCATTCGGTCTGTGCAATGCCCCCACAACATTCCAAAGTTGCATGGTGGCCATCTTCCATGACATGATAGAAAAGACAATGGAAGTCTTCATGGTCGACTTTTCTATCTTTGGAGATTCATACGATCAATGCCTCGATAACCTCGAACGAATGCTATCCCGATGTGAGGAAACTAACCTCACCCTTAATTGGGAAAAATGCCATTTCATGGTAACGGAGGGAATAGTACTCGGTCACAAAATCTCAAGCGAAGGAATGGAAGTGGATCGAGCCAAAATAGACACTATTTCTCGATTACCTCCACCATCCTCCGTTAGAGCAATCAGAAGTTTCTTAGGGCATGCCGGGTTTTATAGACGGTTTATCAAAGACTTTTCAAAAATTTCAAGACCTCTAACAAAATTACTTGAAAAAGATGCGCCTTTCATCTTTGACAAGGATTGCAATCAAGCATTTCTAACCCTCAAGGAAATGCTAGTCCTTGCACCTATCATGATAGCGCCTGATTGGAAACTACCTTTCGAAATCATGTGTGATGCAAGTGACTTTGCAGTTGGGGTAGTCTTGGGACAACGAAAAGAAAAGCATTTTTCACCCAATTTATTATGCTAGTAAAACACTTAATGATGCACAAGAAAATTACACAACAACTGAAAAAGAGTTACTAGCTGTGGTATTTGCTTTTGATAAATTTCGCTCTTATCTTGTTCTTTCTAAAACAATAGTCTATACAGATCATGCTGCCATTCGATACCTTTTCAAGAAACAAGATGCTAAACCCCGTTTGATTCGGTGGATTCTACTCCTCCAAGAATTTGATCTTGAAATCAAAGACAAAAGAGGAGCAGAAAACACCGTAGCAGATCACCTTTCACGCCTAGAAGACCCAGCTTTGGAGGTAACCAGGGACGAGCAAATCAACGAAAAATTTCCAACGGAATCCCTGGAAATGGTGGAATACAGACAAGAACCATGGTATGCCGACTATGCTAACTATTTAGCTAGCGGTATAGTCGCCAAAGGATGGGCACATCACCAAAGAAAGAAATTCTTTGCTGATGTAAAGCATTACTTTTGGGAAGATCCTTATCTTTTCAAAATGTGTGCCGACCAACTCATCCGAAGGTGCGTACATGGTAGTGAAGCAAGAAGAATTCTCTGACATTGTCTTGAAGGTCCATACGGAGGACATCATAGTACCGCATGAAAGGTATTTGATTCAGGGTTTTATTGGCCTTCCATTTACAAAGGCGCTCAAAGTCTTGTTAAGACATGTGACGGCTGCCAAAGATCAGGTAATATTTCTTCCAAAAACGAAATGCCACAAAATGGCATTCTTGTTTGTGAAATTTTTGATGTGTGGGGACTCGACTTCATGGGACCTTTCCCACCGTCGAAAGGAAACAAATATATACTTGTGGCGGTCGATTACCTGTCTAAATGGGCCGAGGCCGAGGCACTTCCAACAAATGATGGAAGAGTTGTAGTAAGATTTCTGAAAAAATTATTCTCTCGTTTTGGAACACCTAAAGCATTAATAAGTGATAGAGGTACCCATTTTTGTGATCATCAACTTGAGAAATTCTTAACAAGATATGGGGTCTATCATCGGGTCTCAACAGCATATCACCCTCAAACAAACGGACAAGCCGAAGTGACTAATAGAGGTTTAAAACGAATACTTGAAAAAACTGTAGGGTTAAATAAAAAGGAATGGGCTGATAAATTAGATGACGCTTTATGGGCTTTTCAAACTACTTATAAAACAACAATAGGTACAACCCCATATAAGCTCGTCTATGGAAAAAGTTTTCACTTGCCGGTAGAAATAGCTCACAAGGCCTACTGGGCAATCAAAAATGTAAACTTAGATTTAGAATTTGTAGGTAAAAATCGATTTTGTCAATTAAATGAATTAGATGAATTAAGGAATTATGCATACTCTAACTCTGAAATTTATAAGGAAAGATTAAAAAATTTGCATGATAAACATATTAAACCTAATGAATTTCGAGTAGGGGGTCAAGTTCTTTTGTTTAATTCACGACTTCGACTATTTCCTGGAAAATTAAAATCTAGGTGGTCAGGACCTTTTTCTATCACCCATATTTTCCCACACGGTGCAGTAGAAATTAAATCTCGGAATGGAATTCCATTCAAAGTCAATGGCCAACGGCTGAAACTCTACCAAGGATTCATTGAGGATGAGGAAGAGGAAATCTCACTTCAAACGGTCGACGAGTGAAAGCATCAACATCGTATCTGGTAAGTTACGAACAAGCGGATAAACATCGAAACTAGTAAGTCTTCTAACCAAGTTTTTGGAAAACATGGCACTCACACGAGCATCTAATAAAAAGGTTGCTCGGCACGGGGCCGTGTCCACGCAACTGTCAGGATAGAACCCCTTTTCAAAACAGTTTCTTCATTTCAACACGCCCCGTTTCCCCACAAAACGCTCTGGTCCAGGCGATTTTCCGCAGAAATTCGACGTCTCCTCTCGTTCTAACAACATCAAGATGTCGAAGAAGTTCACGAGGTTCTACGCAAATGAGCTCGATGCTAGAGCAAGATATGACGTACTTCAAACAAGACCGGAAGAATACCCAAGACAAGCGTGCATGGATCTCTTAGCCATGGTGAACCAACTTGACCGATTCAACAACCTCGTTACCGGCCCACTAAGGATTGCCCTAACCACTCAACTTCGCTCCGTCCACGAATGCACTATGGAGTTCTATAGCACCTTCACGTTCAATTCAAGGTGCGACCCTTTCGACAATAATGGGGTGGCATTCCGATGTGGTGGAACGAAGTACTCAATCTCAATGGCACAATTTGGGTCAATAGTTGGGCAGTATATGGAGGAAGATTCGGGTAATGAAGAGAACACCGGAGGGGTGCGAGAGTTGGATGAGAACGAACGCCAAGCCGCGTAGGCTCAGATTGGTGAAGGGCACTACAACCCAAGCAGCACTAAGAGTACTAAGTTGAGGGACCCATTCTACCGATACATCCATAGGGTCCTCAGTTACTCTCTTAGCCAAAGGCATGATGGCGGTGGCGTTGTTAGGTTGAGAGATTTGATAGTCCTTCACTGCATTCATACCCGAAGATCCCTCGATGTTCCTTATCTCGTGCTCTAAAACAAGCATTGGAACCGGCTTGCTACTCCACCAACCCCTATCTTCTTCGGGGGGTGGATATACCGTCTCTTCAAGCACTTCGTGAACATACCTAGGTCTTTCGAAAGGAGCCCATGGTCGGGAAGGGTAGATGTACACATTTGCCGCTCTATGAACCTAATTCATGAGGCGGAAGACGGGTCGGTTAGCTTCCAGAGGATGCAAGGGCATGCATGGAACCCGCAAGAGGTGCTAGTCCTTCACGCTCCACAATTTCAACAACCTCCCCATTACCAGTACCAGCCTCACGGTAATCCGGGCCAATCCTCCTCACAAGGAGGTGGTTTTCCTAACTTTCAAAGTTTACATGATCTGTTGCAGGAAAACCTTATGTGCACCAGGAACACCTACAACCTCGCCAACAACACATACAACCGGGTCGGAGCCATTGAAAGAAACATCTCCGATATCCAAGATGACATCGGGAGCATCCGGGAGTACATGGCGGGGCATGGAGGCGGAGGTGATGACGATGATGAAGACATGGACTAGGCGGGTGGAGTAGGAGCAGGAGCAGGAGCAGCTGGTTGGTGATCCCACAGGTTAAACCCCCCTTTCTTCTATCGAACAATTTCCGGCTTGCGTGCCGAGTGTTGAACAATTTACTTTCCCTCTAACTATTTTTATTTTTCTGCTTTTGTTTTTGTTTTTAACTTGGTAACTTGGATGTTGAACTTGGTAATCTAGGATGTTTGCTATGTTTTGGTGTGGTATTTATTTATAAAACAGGTACATACGAGGCTTAGAGTATTAAATATTAGTACTACTAAAGCCGGGACAAGAAAACCGAAGCAAGAGACCTGTTTTTCACCATTGCAGAATGTCTACAAAGGGTCGTGTCTGGCCGACACGCCCCTGTGCCCACCTCCCAGACCTGCTGTTTGTTTAATTTATGCAGATTTTTGCCAGACACGGGGTCGTGTCCATCCAGCACACCCCCGTGTCCACCTTCTGTAAGTTTTCGTTACTGGCACTCTGAACACGCCACGTGTTCACCCGACACGGGGCCGTGTCCAGACCACCAGTAACACAAATCTTTGTTTTTCACACCTTTTTACACATTCAATCAACCTAAAAACTTATTTTTGGGACACATTGAGGACAATGTGTAATTTAAGTGTGGGGGGGGGGGGATGCTAAAACTTTGAATCTTGCAAGTCCTAATTAACAAGCCTTACACAAAACTCTATTGGAACCGCTAATCACCCCAAATTTTTTCAAAAAATTTTCATTTTTTTACTTGTCTAAGTTTAAGTTGGGAATTTCAAAATTCTAAAAAGGTTATATTTTTACAAATTTACAACCGATAGCGTCATGATAAAAGAACCAACATAAGAAAATTATGAAACGACATGACAAACTTAGTTAAAATTTGATTATATATACTTGATCACATAAAAACCCATTCCTACAAAAGTGAGATTTGAGTCTTTATTGAGCATACAAATACATATCTTTAAACTAAATGCTCATTTTTCGTTTCTTGTGTGAATAGCCGCTTGGTTCTTACAACTCTAGAACTTGTCACGACAATACATTCCGGTTCCTTACCAACTTAAACCCGCGTAAGTAAATGATGGAGGCATTAGGACTAACCCTTTTTATTTCTACACCATTGTTTTTCTTTTTTTTTACTACCTACCCAAAATCCCCCTAGTTAACCCCTTTGAGCCTAAACCTTTTCATTTCTTAACCCACTTCAAACACCCTTTGTACCCACCAAAACCCTTTTCCCTTTAAACCCTTTATTTTAGTAACAAAGCTCGGTTTCTCTTAAAACTTGAAAAAAAAATGAATGAGAATGAAGCCAAAGAAATAAACAAACAAGTTTATCAAAAATAAATTTGTTTGAAATGCTTCATCAAAATAAAAAGTTTTGAAAAATATCAAGTTTTATGAAAACCGACGCTTTTTACGCTTTTCGCCCCTTTACTAACCACTAACCCAACCACCCATCTTTAGCCCAAGCCTAAACCTTTTCCCAAAAAGTCCTCTTGATATTTACAAAGGTCTATAGTTAAAAAGGAGGAGGATTGATTACTTGGCAAGCATATGGTAGGAGTAAGTTCAATGCCGCTCTCGAGTGATTCACTAAAAATAAACCTTCGGCCGAGTGTTGAGTGATCCCCCGTGAGGTATGTGAACTTGTATATAAATGGAATTTTAAAAAGGTATGT
The DNA here is from genome assembly GCF_002127325.2 of Helianthus annuus. Classification (NCBI taxonomy): domain Eukaryota; kingdom Viridiplantae; phylum Streptophyta; class Magnoliopsida; order Asterales; family Asteraceae; genus Helianthus; species Helianthus annuus. The sequence continues at coordinate 99,840,935 of NC_035437.2, forward strand.
TATGCCCTAATAAGTAATTTATCTTATGAAACGTTTTTAATAAATCATGACGAATAGGATTGTAAATAAATAAAAATAGAACTCAATAATGAATCTTGGAAATCCCGACACTCTATGACAAGCCCAAAAACCTTCTCTTCTACCCATTCCATTCGGGAGTGTAAAGTCACATTACAAAGAGTTTTGCTTGAGGACAAGCAAAGATTCAAGTATGGGGGTATTTGATGTGCACAAAATGCAACATATAAATTACATCAATTGTGGCATAAAACTAACCCTTTTTAGTACTAATGTTGGAAAAAGTGTGTTTTAGTCTTCCTTTTGTATTTTTAGGATTAAATGAGCTCAAATAAACAAAAGAAGCAAAAAGGCAGCTAAATCTAACACAAATACAAGAAAAGGAACAAATGTGGCATGCCCGACCTCCCGACAGCATCTTCCCAAGCAAAACAAGAGAACAGAAGTCTGAACACGCCCCGTGCTCAGTGAGCACGGGGGCGTGCCCAAGTATCAGTAGAAAAGACAAAGTTGTAGAAGCTTCCATCGCCCACCATGGGGCCGTGCTCAGCGGACACGAGGCCGCAGTCAACTATAAGATTCGCAGAATCCAGGCAAATCTTGATAGTACAGATATGCTTCTGCACACGGGGTCGTGCTCAGCGGACACAGGGGCGTGGTCAACGAATGCAGACAAACTGCAATTAATGAAGAAAGATAGGAGGATGGACACGGGGCCGTGCCCGAGCTTCTGTTAAGCCTATAAATAGGAGTGCTTGGTTCACTTGCAACTCATCCTTCTCACACCACCTCTCTCACACTTCACCCACCACCCACCACCATCACAACACCATCATCCACCACCATTTTCCATTGTCCATCATAGAGAGTGTGAGTCGTCTCGGGATCCAAGATTGATCGTAAGAGTTCTTGACAATCAAAGGCCATGTTTCCTAAGTCTCTTACATCACTTGGTGAAGACAAGTGTTTAGTGTAATACTTTTTATTTTTAATCTTTTCGCACTTTTTATTTGGTTATGTATTAATGACTTTAATAACTAATTTCTTATGTTGAAGGTGATTCTTCCTTATCGTTTGTCCGTGGTGTCTTGGCATTATTTTACTGTCTATATAAAAGAAAAGATTTTCACCATTCATATCTCCACGGTCTATATGGAGATATGTTGGCTACCTGGTCGGGGGTTAAGGGAATGGTTTGGTAAGAGTCTTGCCATTGTTCAGTGTATAGATCCTGCAAAGGACCTGGGTCAAATTTAGTAGGACCTCCTTCAATACCCACCGGTATTGGATGGCGGGGGTCCAAACTCTTTGATCCCCTCATAAGTTAAACTACAATTAAAACTTTAACCCGGCTACTTAGGACTGTATCCCTGCTGACTCAAACTACTTAGCCGAGGGTAACGTCACCTTCAAAAGAGGGGCCTACCACATTATGCATTAATAACTTAATTAATTATCTTTCAATAATCCGACCCTTTAGGATTGTATCCTTGCTGACTCAAACTACTGGGTTGAGGGTAACGTCGCCTTCAAAAGAGGGGCCCTACTACAATAACTAAGATAATCTCTTAAAATGTGCAAAAGTGCGGAAATAATCAAAGGTTACACTACACACGAGTCGGGTCCAAGTGATTCATCTTGTCTATCTGTTTTTATTTTTATTTTATTTTTCAGCATTTTAGTTAATTTTATTTTTCTAGTTTAAAACCTTTTTCTAACTTTTTGATTTGATTAGACGTTGAGGATAAACCGGTACTAAAAGCTCTTGTGTCCTTGGACGACCTCGGTATCTTACCAACACTATACTACGTCCACGATGGGTGCACTTGCCCATATGTGTGCTTAGTGTTAGTAAATATCGTGTTTTACAAATTTAAAACTTGGCTAAAAAGTGTAAACGGGCTTAAAATATACACCTAAAATATATCACACTCAACACGCATCATAGGGTTTGAAGGTGAGAGCTCCTGGCTCTTCTGGAAGTCTTGACCAGAACACACACTTAGTGTGTGTGTTTGGTGTAGGATTTTATTTAATTAAAACTAGTTTTCAGTTTTTCATATTTGGCCCCTCAACTTTCCTCAAGTTTTCAACTTTCATAAAGGTTTAACTAATTCATGTTTTCATTATTGTTTTAACCACACTTAATTAACTAGGTTGATATTCCTAGTTACTTAGTGGTTTCGGAAAAGTCATAATCCGTTTTATTTTTAAGTCTCGTTAACTCGGGCTTCTTATAGGCTTTGTTTTCTCAAAGTGTTTATTCTTCTTTTTTATTAACATAAGATTATTTATTTAAATCCTTATATTCACCGGGTTAATTTTACCACTAACGGTATTTTACCCGTTCATTATTATTAACGTGGTTTAATTACCAAACCCGTTTTCGGGGTGTTACAAGTAGTGGTTTGCTAAGGGATGCCTTTGAAGTGGACCAAGCACCCCTATTTATAGCCTGCACAGTACTTTGGCCACGACCCCGTGTCCAGCGGGCACGCCCCCGTAGCCAGCCTTTTCTCTTCCTTCATTAAATACAAGTGTCAGCAGAGAGCCCCACACGGCCCCGTGCTTCCTGGACACGACCCCGTGGTCAACTTCGTATCTGTACTATCAAGATTTGGCAAGATTTTGCGTATCTTTGCATTGACCACGCCCCGTGATGAGCTGGGCATGCCCCCGTGGTGGGCGTTGAAGCTTCTACAGGTATGTCTTTTGTGCAGGACCCTGACCATGTCCCGTGTTCAGCTGGGCACGACCCCGTGGTCATTCTTCTGATTCTTTATTTTTACTTTGGGGATGCTGCGGACGGGTTGGACATATCATGTTTACTCCTTTTCTTTGTATTTATGTTGGTTTTGGCTGCCTATTTGGTCCTTTTGTTCGTTTAAGCTCATTTAGTACTGTAAATTCAAAAGGAAGACAAAAACACGCTTTTTCCAACATTAATACTAAAAAGGTTAGTTTTATGCCTCATTTGATGTAATTTATATATTACATTTTTCACACATCACACACAAAGTTTTTTTAGCGGCCATCACATCCAACAATGAGCGAAAAAATTTCAAACAAGCCATGCAGGATCCGAAATGGGTTAAAGCTATGCAAAAGGAAATTGAAGCTCTTGAACAAAATGAGACGTGGACTCTCGAGACATTACCTGAAGGGAAGTGTGCCATAGACTCTAAATGGGTCTACAAAATAAAGTACAAACCAAATGGATACATCGATAGGTATAAAGCAAGACTCGTGGGTAAAGGCTATACACAAACCAAGGGAGTGGACTTCCATCACACTTTTGCTCCTGTGGCAAAATTAGTGTCCGTTAGAACCTTACTAGCTGTTGCCACCAAGAAAAATTGGGCAATTCACCAACTCGATGTCTATAATGCTTTTCTACACGGAGATCTAGCTGAAGAGGTATACATGAAAATTTCCCAAGGATTTGCTACAAAGAACGAGACTAGAGTATGTCGACTATGTAAATCTCTCTACGGGCTTAAGCAAGCTTCGCGTAATTGGTACTAAAAATTTACCATGGCTCTCCTTATGTTTGGTTTCAATCATTCCAAGTCCAACCACTCTCTTTTCATCTACAAGGATGGTGGCACTTTCATTGCTATTTTAATCTATGTTGTTGATATTTTAGTCGTGGGGAACAATTCTCAGAAGATACAAGAAATTAAAGGATATCTAGATAAGAAATTTTGTATTAAAGACCTCGGTGACTTAAAGTATTTCCTTGGGATTGAAGTGGCAAGAACATCTGAGGGTCTCGTATTAAGTCAAAGAAAATATACTCTCGACATCCTAGAAGATAGTGGAATGTCGGGATTTCGGCTGAGTACTTTTCCCATTGAGCAGAATTTGAAACTTGACTTGGACAACAATCACTCTACGGTAGATGTCAATAGTTATAGGCGTCTCATAGGATGACTACTATATCTCCAGGCCACTAGACCCGATATAGCATACACGGTTAATATTCTTAGCCACTTTGTTGCTGACCCTCAACAAAACCACCTAGATGCTGCCACTAGAGTCCTGCGGTACTTGAAAGCAACTCCTGGCCAAAGTATTGTCTTGCCATGAGAAGGAGGAACACAACTGGTTGCATATTCCGATTCCGATTGGCTTGGTTGCCCCCTCACTAGGCGATCAAGAACAGGTTACTTGTTACTTTTAGGTGAAGCTCCCGTCTCATGGAAAACCAAAAAGCAATCTGTGGTCTCACGATCTTCCGATGAAGTAGAGTATCAAGCTATGGCTACCACTGCCAGTGAAATCATATGGATAAGATGGCTTCTAAAGGAATTGGACGTTACACAACATGAGTCAACTTCTCTTTTCTATGATAAGCAGGCTGCTCATCACATCGCTAATGATCCTATGTTTCATGAACGCACTAAACACGTTGAGATGGATTGTTATTTTGTTCGTGAGAGGGTTGAAACCCATGAAATACAACCCATGTAGATCGATACGAAGCTATAACTTGCAGACCTATTCACAAACGATTTGGATGCTCAACGACTATGGTTTCTACTAGACAAGCTGGGCACTCGAAATTTACATACTCCAGCTTTTGGGGGAGTATAGAATTTGGTCAACTTTCTCTTTCCAATTATTTTCGTTCCTACCATGATCACCCCAATCCCTTCCCAATTTATCTCCTAACATGTCGTTTTCCTTTTTCCTTTCTTCATGAACTTCTCTGTATTCAAATACACATTCACAAAATATAATCATTAATACCTCAAACTTTAGATTAATTACATAAAAATATATTTTTTTCTCCATAACGTTGGTGTGCGAAATCAATTTGTTGACTTTTGTGACACCTTCTGTTATCCTCTAAACACAATTCATACAACTGAATCCAACCTCTTTTGCCCTTTAAAAAGTAATTCAATATTGCCGCCGTTTTTTTTTCGCAAAACCGATTGGAAGTGTTTCCGTTCTCTTCAGGTACCACTCGTAAAACCCGAAACCTATTATGACAAAACCGATCCAGCAAAACCCGCCTGCTTCTGCTACTCCGACAAATTAGTATCGTCAATCTCGACCTTTCTAATCATCGACCCGTTACATTCCTTAGCCGCCGATTAAGAACCTGAGTACGCGTTTGATATCGATGATTGAACTTGGCTCTAATACCAATTCAAGTCCCAATCGAATATCAAACGAACATAAACATGTATGACTAACTCCCACAATATTATTAGATCAAGAAAACTACACAAAAACTTGAATCTTACAAATCCCTACCTAATGTGCGGTATATATAGCTAACCAAACCCGTTAGGCTGTAGCTAGGATTGTTCACATAATCATCATAAAGACATCCAAACCTAACTCGTTTTTTTTTAAACGTATTGAGAGAATATGACATGAAAGGGCGAAAATTCACGTATCTTAATGATAATGGTAGCAAGCAAAGCAAGATTGATAGGGTCTTGGTTTATCATGGTTTTTTTTCCGAAGGGCTGGTGGCTTGCCTTCGGGCGCTATCGAGGGTCCACTCAGATCATTGTCCTCTTGTTTTGACTTGTGCAGATAAAAACTTTGGTCCAAAACTGTTTAAAATCTTCAACTCCTGGATGGAGAGAAAGGACTTTGATGAAGTGGTTAATAAGGCGTTTTGTAGTTTTAAAGGCGGTGGGGAGTCCGTTGTGGATTTAATGCAGAAACTTATGGCGATCAGGGAGGTTATAAAAAATGGAAAAAGGATGTGTTAGCTAAGGAAGGAGAAATGGAGAGGACTCTTAAAGAAGAGCTAGAACATATGGATGAATGGTTAGAGATCAGGGAGTTGTTCGAAGAGGAGGAATGGACTAAATCGGTTTGTTTGAAAGATTTAAAGGAGTTGGAAGGTTATAGAATTAAAGATCTCAAACAAAGAGCTAGAATTAGATGGGATTTAGAGTGAGATGAAAATTCGGTTTTCTTTCATGGATATATCAATAGTAGGCGCGCTATTAACAATATCCCTGGGCTTATGATAGATGGGGCATGGACTTCTAAACCATCTCTGGTCAAAAAAGGAAATATTGGGATTGTTCAAAAGGGCATTCAAGGAAAAGACCAATGATAGACCTAAGCTTAACTGCCATAATATAAAGCGGTTGTAGGAGGAGGAAGCGGCGTCCCTGACGGTCCTGTTCAGGAGTGAAGAAATTAAAATTGCGGTGTTCGAGTGCGGAGCGGACAAAGCTCCTGGGCCGGACGGTTTTAACTTCAAATTCATCAAAAGGTATTGGAACTTATTTGAGAATGATTTTTCTAAATTGTTAGCTTCATTTTACAACAAAGGTGCGATTTCGGAAAGATGTAGCTCGTCTTTCATTACCCTTATCCCGAAAAACAAGGACCCGGTGGGGCTGAAAGATTATAGAACGATCAATCTTATCGGGGTGATAAGCAAAACTATATCAAAGATCCTTGCTAATCAGCTTAAGAAGGTGATTGGGGCCATCATTTCGGATAACTAAACGACATTCCTTAAAGGTAGGTATATCCTCGATAGCCCTTTAATGTTAAATGAGCTTATAACGTGGATTAAAAAGGAGAAGAAAAAGGCTTTCCTTCTGAAAATTGATTTTGAAAAGGCTTATGATAACGTTAATTGGAAGTTTCTTCTGGACATCATGGGTCAAATGGGTTTTCCTAGTTTATGGTATAAATGGGTGGAAGGAGTTCTTGTTTCGGCTAGGTCCTCGGTTTTAGTGAACGGATCTCCTACTTTTGAATTTAGTTGCCCCAAACGGATTAGACAAGGTGATCCATTGTCGGTTTAGAAGTCTAAAACTATCTCGATAGGGGGGGGGGCTTACTCTCATTAATTTAGTGATGCCTCCCTATCTATTACTTCTCGTTATACAAAGTTCTAGTTGGTATCATTAAGATTCTTGAAAGTAAAATGAGAAAATTCCTCTAGGCGGGATCTAGCGATATTAACAAAATGAACTGGGTGGCTTGGGAATAGGTTACGTGGCCCAAGTTAAAAGGGGAGTTGGGTATCAATAGACTTAAAAAGGTTAATACGCCTCTGCTTTTAATGTGACAACCGGTGATTTACGGCTCTTAATTACGTGAGTAACAGGTGATTAACACGATAATAAATAGCGTTTACCGCACAAATTAACTTAATTAAGCCTTGGAGTACCTAGGAACGTCTATCCGACTTTACAGTGCGCGAACGGTGATTTACGGAAAACATGCTAAACGTTAAGCGATAACAAAACGAAACCGTACAAAATACTGACAACGCCGACAAATACGGATTTTCTACGAGTATTTTATATTTATGAATTTAACTTTGTGAATTTATTGGGCTTCCGTGCGACACAAATGCAAACGTGGACTAAAAAAAGCGATGGTAGGAAACGCAACGGCAACGAAATGGAAGCGACAGAGATGCCTGTCACCTTCGAAACTTACATTTTACGCTATATTTAGCTCCGCAATAAAATTTTAGTAATTTTAGTCGAAACCGGAACGAAAAGCGGATCAAAGACGGCAACGATATAATTTTTCGTGATTTTTACGCAACCGACGAACGAACACGCAAACATCGACTACTGGTCCTAATTTATGTGTTTTAGTATTAAAATTATGCTTTGTGATACTTCCATGACGTTCGGGTGCAAAAACGGGCTTCAAAAACGAGATCGGGCCGTTCGAAATAACTAGAAACAGGCTTGTGGGCCTTAGGCCCAAGCCCATAAAGCACTCACTATATAAAGGGATTTTAACCCAAATTTTCCTCATTTGTCACCAACACACTCTCTCTCTAACTTAAAAATCCTCTCAACTCTCTCACTCTCTTTATAACAATACGACAGCAGATCCAGCGAGGGATTCCGGCGACCGGCGACGGCGGTGCGTTGGCGGCGAATTCCGGCGACCCTTTTTCGACCTGACACCATACCCCTACTAAAACAAACCTTCCCGACACGATGGTGGTGACCGTTCTCAAAGATTCGGAGCCGTTTAGGCTCACACGCAACTCCGGCGAAGTTCCGGTCAATATTCCTACGAGCCTATTTTGCAATTTTCACTTCGAGGATGCTTAGATCGGGACAATAGAAGCATTTCTGCACAATTTCGAGAGACTTCACTTTCCGACGACTTTCCGGTAAGTTGAATCCGACTTTGTTCCTACTTTTATCTTTTCTTCTCTCGGGTTTCGACTTATTTGAGTGCGAATAAGCAGAGTTTACAATGAAGAACGGGAGGCGGCGGTGGAATCCTTGCAGCGGCAGCCGCCGTCGACGGTGATGCGTGTTAGTGTGTATATGTTTTAGGTATATATTTTAAGCCCTTTTTACACTTTTTAGCCAAGTTTTAAATTTATAAAACACGATATTTACTAACACTAAACACACATATAGGCAAGTGCACCCATCGTGGACGTAGTATAGTGTTGGTAAGATACCGAGGTCGTCCAAGGACACAGGAGCTTTTAGTACCGGTTTATTCTGAACGTCTAATCAATCAAAATGTTAGAAAAAGGTTTTCAAACTAAGAAAATAAAACTAACTAAAATGCTAAAAAATAAAATAAGAATAAAACAGATAGACAAGATGAATCACTTGGATCCGACTCGTGTGTAGTGTAACCTTTGATTATTTTTGCACTTTTGCACTTGTTTAAGAGATTATCTTAGTTATTGTAGTAGGCCCATCTTTTGAAGGCGACGTTACCCTCAACCCAGTAGTTTGAGTCAGCAAGGATACAATCCTAAAGGGTCGGATTATTGAAAGATAATTAATTAAGTTACAAATGCATAATGTGGTAGGCCCCTCTTTTGAAGGCGACGTTACCCTCGGCTAAGTAGTCTGAGTCAGCAGGGATACAGTCCTAAGTAGCCGGGTTAAAGTTTTAATAGTAGTTTAACTTATGAGGGGATCAAATAGTTTGGACCCCCGCCATCCAATACCTTTGGGTATTGAAGGAGGTCCTACTAAATTTGACCCAAGTCCTTTGCAGGATCTATACACTGAACAATGGCAAGACTCTTACCAAACCGTTCCCTTAACCCCCGACCAGGTAGCCAACATACCTCCATACAGACCGTGGAGATATGAATGGTGAAAATCTTTTATTTTATATAGACAGTAAAATAATGCCAAGACACCACGGACAAACGATAAGGAAGAATCACCTTCAACATAAGAAACTAGTAATTAAAGTCATTAATACAACACCAATTAAAAAGTGCAAAAGATTAAAAATAAAAAGTATTACACTAAACACTTGTCTTCACCAAGTGATGTAAGAGACATAGGAAAACATGGCCTTTGATTGTCAAGAACTCTTACGATCAATCTTGGATCCCGAGACGACTCACACGCTCTATGATGGACAATGGATGATGGTGGTGGATGATGGTGTTGTGATGGTGATGGGTGGTGGGTGAAGTGTGAGAGAGGTGGTGTGCCAAGGGATGAGTTGCAATAGCTCCAAACACTCCTATTTATAGGCTGAACAGAAGCTCGGGCACGGCCCCGTGTCCGCTGGGCATGGCCCCGTGTCCATCCGCGTCTCTCTCTTCATTAATTGCAATTCGCAATTTCATTAAATGCGTCTGCAGGAAGTTGACCACGACCCCGTGGTGGGCAACAGAAGCTTCTATGACTTTGTCTTTTCTGCTGTCACTTGGGCATGGCCCCGTGCTCACTGAGCACGGGGCGTGTTCAGTCTTCTGTCTTCTTTGTTTTGGTTGGGAAGATGCTGCCGCGAGGTCGGGCATGCCACTTTTGTTCCTTTTCTTGTATTTATGTTAGATTTAGCTGTCTTTTTGCTTCTTTTGTTCATTTGAGCTCATTTAATCCTGAAAATACAAAAGGAAGACAAAAGCACACTTTTTCCAATATTAGTACTAAAAAGAGTTAGTTTTATGCCACAATTGATGTAATTTATATGTTGCATTTTGTGCACATCAAATACCCCCACACTTGAATCTTTGCTTGTCCTCAAGCAAAACTCTTTATAATATGGTTTTTTTTTCACTCCCAAATGGAATTGGTAGAAGAGAAGGTTTTTGGGCTTGTCATAGAGTGTCGGGATTTCCAAGATTCTTTATTTAGGTTTTATTTTTATTTATTTACAATCCTATTCGTCATGATTTATTAAAAACGTTTCATAAAATAAATACTTATTAGGGCATGACATACATTTTTAAAATTCCATTTATATACAAGTTCACATACCTCATGGGGAATCACTCAACACTCGGCCGAAGGTGTATTTTTTAGTGAATCACTCGAGAGCGGCATGGAACTTACTCCTACCATAAGCTTGCCAAGCAATCAATCCTCCTCATTTTTAACTATATACCTTTGTAAATATCAAGAGGACTTTTTGGGTGAAGGGTTAGGCTTGGGCTAAAGGTGGGTGGTTGGGTTAGTGGTTAGTAAAAGGGCGAAAAGCGTAATAAAACGTCGGTTTCTTTGAAAGACTTTTTTATTTTTTTGAATTTTCTAATTTTTTTATTTTATTTTATTTTATTTTGATGAACCATTCTTTTTCAAACAAAGTTATTTTTGATGAACTTCTTTATTTATTTGGTTTCATCAAAATGTTTTTTTTTTCAAGTCATAAGAAAACCGAATGTTGTTACTAAAAGAAAGGGGTAAAATAAAAAGGTTTAGGTGGGTAAAAAGGGTGATTGTTTTGGGTTAAGAAATGAAAAGGTTTAGGCTCAAAGGGGTTAACTAGGGGGATTTTGGATAGGTGGTAAAAAAATGAAAAATAGTGGTGTAGAAAGAAAAAGGGTTAGTCCTAATGCCTCCATCATTTACTTACTTGGGTTTAAGTTGGTAAGGACCAGGAATATATTGTCGTGGCAAGTTCTAGAGTCGTACGAAACAAGCGGCTATTCACACAAGAAACGAAAAATGAGCATTTAGTGTAAAGAGATGTATTTATGCTCAATAAAGGCTCAAAACTCACTATTGTGGGAAAGGGTTTTTATGTGATCAAGTATATATAATCAAATTTTAACTAAGCTTGTCATGCCGTTTCATAATTTTCTTATGTTGGTTCTTTTTATCACGACGCTATCGGTTGTAAATTTGTAAAAATATAAACTTGTTAGAACTTGAATTCCCAACTTAAACTTGGACAAGTAAAAAAAATGAAAATTTTTGAAAAAAAAAAAATTGGGGTGATTAGCGGTTCCAATAGAGTTTTGTGTAGGACTTGCAAGATTCAAGGTTTTAGCATCCCCCCACACTTAAATTACACATTGTCCTCAATGCGTCCCAAAAATAAGTTTTTAGGTTGATTGAATGTGTAAAAGGGTGTTAAAAGCAAAATTTTATGTTACTGGCACTCTGGACACGGCCCCGTGGTGACCGGGCACGACCCCGTGTTCAGGTGCCAGTGACAAAAATTAATAAAGAGTAACAGAAGCCTGGACACGGGGGCGTGTTCAGTGAATACGGCCCGTGTCCAGTTACCTGAACTGGGCGATTTCTGCAGATTGTGCAGCACGGGGCCGTGTTGGGCGGACACGGCCCGTGCTGAACTTACTGTAATGAAGAAATTGTTGCCGGATGGCCTTGTTTTCGTGCATGGGGTGATGTTTCTCATTTCCCTTGTTGTCCTTCACCATCCCGAGTGTGTTTTATTTATTACATCATCATCCAAACCTTAAAACCATCATTTCATTAAAAATCATAGAGAGAATTACATTATCTTAAAATGCTAGTAAGTTAGATAAGTAAGCACAAGAAGCTTAAACCAAGGAGTTCTAGCCTACAAGTTATTCTAATTAGCAAAATTTCCGAGAAGATAATATTCTCGGTTGGATGCGGCTTCATAGAACTCCTTCCTCCGGGCATGGACTCCTCATATGTCGGCGAGCCACTCCTCTATCTCCCTTGGGAGGAGGAAGGAGGGCTCGTTGGCGTCGGTTTGAGGAGGTGCAACTTCCACCGGGACTTCTTGTAGATTTTCAAGGGGAGGTTCCGCCGGAATGTCATCCCACCCGGTAGGGTTGTTGACTCCAAGTGCTAGGTTCAATCCTCTTGAGGGAGGACGGGTTCCATGGGAGGTGTTACAAGAATATTTAACCTCTGGTGCAAGAGGTTAATTTCTTGAAAACTATTTTCCAGGCCCACCGTAAGATAATTTATACGGTCTATTAGGACCTCCTCTACCGAAGTCATTTCATCGAGAGCTTCCCGTAGTGCCATGATGTAGTGTACAAGGGTAGCTTCAATGGAAGGCCTTCTCCCTCTTCGACTGTTTCTTGAATGCACAGAGGACGTTCCACTGTTTTCACTTGACATTCTACGAAAATAAACCAGAAATAGCTTATTTTAATGAAACAGTACTATGGACACGGCCCCGCAGAATTTTGGAACAAGGAATCTTGAAGTTTTAAGTTATTTCTCTAATTTGTGAAGCCTCTTTGAACAATAATAACTTAAAAACAATGTTATACAACTTATTTTTAACAAGATTCTTTGAACAAAATTCAACAATCCTTGCAATAAAGCTTAAAATCTCAGGCTTTATTGCAAGGATTGTTGAGTTTTGTTCAAAGAATCTTTTTAAAAATAAGTTGTATAACACTGTTTTTAAGTTATTATTGTTCAAAGAGGCTTCACAAATAGCTTTAATGGAGGTTTTTGGAGAAAGATGAAGAAGAAGGAAATGGATAAAAGAGGAAAGGACAAGATGGTTGTAGGAACCTTCTTTTAGAACATACCTAGGATGGTAGGAGAGAAGATCCCTTCAAATCTCTGTCCCTGGATGGTCCAAATGTGCAGGATTCTTGGCTGCATTTATAGAAAACGACGGCATGTTGGACACGGCCCCGTGTCGGCTGGACACGTCCCCGTGTGCAGGCAAGATCCTGACACAGTTTGTCCGTATTCTGACGTAAAGTCAGAAAGGAATCTTTTGGTGGACACGGGAGCGTGTTGGCTGGGCATGGCCCCGTGTCGAAAGGCTGATTATGAAGTTTGTCTATTTTCAAGGAACTTATCCGGATCGGGCGGTTCCTTACTGGATGGAACAACCCCAAAGTGCCTAAGATACCTTAATTGATCTAGATTAAGACGAGAACGCAAGAGGTTGTCGGTGAGGGTGATTCCTATGCTAAATGTAGGTGGACAAGTCAAACCCTTTCCCGGGCTCTCGTTAAAGAAGGTGTATGCCGAATCGCTCAGGTCTATGTATGCATCGAACGAAGTCGATGGGGAGTCCTTCACGGCACAATCGGCACAGGGACGACTATCGTCCAAGTCTTCGCTAGAGTTGAAGGTATTATTGGGAGCAACGAGGTTGTTTGAATGCGACCCCAACACTTCTTCTTGGTCATCATCTTGAGATGAATCAAGGAAATCCATCTTAAGTTCTTTTAACCAACTAAGAACCAGATCTTCTAGTTGAAATAGTTCATCAAGAAGCATTTCTCCTAAAATATATGGCTGGGCGCATTCGAGGGAGAGATAAGGATTATTTTTACTTTCGCCCCTCTTAAGGCTACAGGCAAACGATGGGTCTATATAGTGGGGCTTATAATTTAGAAAATAGCATTCTAATTCTTTATGATCGCCTCCACATAATTGACACCACGTACCATAAGAGTGCCGAAACTAAAAAAGATCATTATCACTCATTTTTGTGTCAGAAATTACCAACCGTCAGGATCTTACGGTTTTGTTTTCAGTAACTGAATCTTGGGCACGGGGGCGTGTTGAGTGGGCACGGCCCCGTGTTCAGCTTACTGTCTGACTTAAAACAAGATTGCCAGTTCCAATGATTGGGCACGGGGCGTGTTCAGCGGGCACGGCCCGTGCTGAGTTCTGCAGAAGCTGAAAAATTAAGAAAATCCTGAAAAAATAAAGAGAAAATAGAAAAAATGATTAGGCCGTTGATTCCTAACTTTCTTAAAATCCTTGTGTCCCCGGCAACGGTGCCAAAAACTTGAAGCGTGTTAGTGTGTATATGTTTTAGGTATATATTTTAAGCCATTTTTACACTTTTTAGCCAAGTTTTAAATTTATAAAACACGATATTTACTAACACTAAACACACATATGGGCAAGTGCACCCATCGTGGACGTAGTATAGTGTTGGTAAGATACCGAGGTCGTCCAAGGACACAAGAGCTTTTAGTAACGGTTTATCCTCAACGTCTAATCAATCAAAATGTTAGAAAAAGGTTTTTAAACAAAGAAAATAAAATTAACTAAACGCTGAAAAATAAAAATAAAACAGATAGACAAGATGAATCACTTGGATCCGACTCGTGTGTAGTGTAACCTTTGATTATTTTTGAACTTGTTTAAGAGATTATCTTAGTTATTGTAGTAGGCCCCTCTTTTGAAGGCGACGTTACCCTCAACCCAGTAGTTTGAGTCAGCAAGGATACAATCCTAAAGGGTCGGATTATTGAAAGATAATTAATTAAGTTATTAATGCATAATGTGGTAGACCCCTCTTTTGAAGGCGACATTACCCTCGGCTAAGTAGTCTGAGTCAGCAGGGATACAGTCCTAAGTAGCTGGGTTAAAGTTTTAATAGTAGTTTAACTTTTGAGGGGATCAAAGAGTTTGGACCCCCGCCATCCAATACCTTTGGGTATTGAAGGAGGTCTTACTAAACTTGACCCAGGTCCTTTGCAGGATCTATACACTGAACAATGGCAAGACTCTTACCAAACCGTTCCCTTAACCCCCGACCAGGTAGCCAACATACCTCCATATAGACCGTGGAGATATAAATGGTGAAAATCTTTTATTTTATATAGACAGTAAAATAATGTCAAGACACCACGGACAAACGATAAGGAAGAATCACCTTCAACATAAGAAACTAGTAATTAAAGTCATCAATACAAAACCAATTAAAAAGTACAAAAGATTAAAAATAAAAAGTATTACACTAAACACTTGTCTTCACCAAGTGATGTAAGAGACTTAGGCAAACATGGCCTTTGATTGTCAAGAACTCTTACGATCAATCTTGGATCCCGAGATGACTCACACACTCTATGATGGACAATGGATGATGGTGGTGGATGATGGTGTTGTGATGGTGGTGGGTGAAGTGTGAGAAAGGTGGTGTGCCAAGGGATAAGTTGCAAGAGCTCCAAACACTCCTATTTATAGGCTGAACAAGAGCTCGGGCATGGCCCCGTGTCCGCTGGGCACGGCCCCGTGTCCATCCGCGCCTCTCTCTTCATTAATTACAATTCGCAATTTCATTAAATGCGTCTGCAGGAAGTTGACCACACCCCCGTGTCCGCTGGGCACGGCCCCGTGGTGGGCAACAGAAGCTTCTATGACTTTGTCTTTTCTGCTGTCACTTGGGCACGGCCCCGTGCTCACTGAGCACGGGGCGTGTTCAGTCTTCTGTCTTCTTTGTTTTGCTTGGGAAGATGCTGTCAGGAGGTCGGGCATGCCACTTTTGTTCCTTTTCTTGTATTTGTGTTAGATTTAGCTGCCTTTTTGCTTCTTTTGTTTATTTGAGCTCATTTAATCCTAAAAATACAAAAGGAAGACTAAAACACACTTTTTCCAACATTAGTACTAAAAAGGGTTAGTTTTATGCCACAATTGATGTAATTTATATGTTGCATTTTGTGCACATCAAATACCCCCATACTTGAATCTTTGCTTGTCCTCAAGCAAAACTCTTTGTAATGTGACTTTACACTCCCGAATGGAATGGGTAGAAGAGAAGGTTTTTGGGCTTGTCATAGAGTGTCGGGATTTCCAAGATTCATTATTGAGTTCTATTTTTATTTATTTACAATCCTATTCGTCATGATTTATTAAAAACGTTTCATAAGATAAATTACTTATTAGGGCATAACATACCTTTTTAAAATTCCATTTATATACAAGTTCACATACCTCACGGGGGATCACTCAACACTCGGCCGAAGGTTTATTTTTAGTGAATCACTCGAGAGCGGCATGGAACTTACTCCTACCATATGCTTGCCAAGTAATCAATCCTCCTCCTTTTTAACTATAGACCTTTGTAAATATCAAGAGGACTTTTTGGGAAAAGGTTTAGGCTTGGGCTAAAGGTGGGTGGTTGGGTTAGTGGTTAGTAAAGGGGCGAAAAGCGTAAAAAGCGTCGGTTTTCATAAAACTTGATATTTTTCAAAACTTTTTATTTTGATGAAGCATTTCAAACAAATTTATTTTTGATAAACTTGTTTGTTTATTTCTTTGGCTTCATTCTCATTCATTTTTTTTCAAGTTTTAAGAGAAACCGAGCTTTGTTACTAAAATAAAGGGTTTAAAGGGAAAAGGGTTTTGGTGGGTAAAAAGGGTGTTTGAAGTGGGTTAAGAAATGAAAAGGTTTAGGCTCAAAGGGGTTAACTAGGGGGATTTTGGGTAGGTAGTAAAAAAAAAGAAAAATAATGGTGTAGAAATAAAAAGGGTTAGTCCTAATGCCTCCATCATTTACTTACGCGGGTTTAAGTTGGTAAGGAACCAGAATGTATTGTCGTGGCAAGTTCTAGAGTTGTAAGAACCAAGCGGCTATTCACACAAGAAACGAAAAATGAGCATTTAGTTTAAAGATATGTATTTGTATGCTCAATAAAGGCTCAAATCTCACTTTTGTGGGAATGGGTTTTTATGTGATCAAGTATATATAATCAAATTTTAACTAAGTTTGTCATGTCGTTTCATAATTTTCTTATGTTGGTTCTTTTTATCACGACGCTATCGGTTGTAAATTTGTAAAAATATAACCTTTTTAGAATTTTGAAATTCCCAACTTAAACTTAGACAAGTAAAAAAATGAAAATTTTTTGAAAAAATTTGGGGTGATTAGCGGTTCCAATAGAGTTTTGTGTAAGGCTTGTTAATTAGGACTTGCAAGATTCAAAGTTTTAGCATCCCCCCACCCCCACACTTAAATTACACATTGTCCTCAATGTGTCCCAAAAATAAGTTTTTAGGTTGATTGAATGTGTAAAAAGGTGTGAAAAACAAAGATTTGTGTTACTGGTGGTCTGGACACGGCCCCGTGTCGGGTGAACACGTGGCGTGTTCAGAGTGCCAGTAACGAAAACTTACAGAAGGTGGACACGGGGGCGTGCTGGATGGACACGACCCCGTGTCTGGCAAAAATCTGCAGAAATTAAACAAACAGCAGGTCTGGGAGGTGGGCACAGGGGCGTGTCGGCCAGACACGACCCTTTTTAGACATTCTGCAATGGTGAAAAACAGGTCTCTTGCTTCGGTTTTCTTGTCCCGGCTTTAGTAGTACTAATATTTAATACTCTAAGCCTCGTATGTACCTGTTTTATAAATAAATACCACACCAAAACATAGCAAACATCCTAGATTACCAAGTTCAACATCCAAGTTACCAAGTTAAAAACAAAAACAAAAGCAGAAAAATAAAAATAGTTAGAGGGAAAGTAAATTGTTCAACACTCGGCACGCAAGCCGGAAATTGTTCGATAGAAGAAAGGGGGGTTTAACCTGTGGGATCACCAACCAGCTGCTCCTGCTCCTGCTCCTACTCCACCCGCCTAGTCCATGTCTTCATCATCGTCATCACCTCCGCCTCCATGCCCCGCCATGTACTCCCGGATGCTCCCGATGTCATCTTGGATATCGGAGATGTTTCTTTCAATGGCTCCGACCCGGTTGTATGTGTTGTTGGCGAGGTTGTAGGTGTTCCTGGTGCACATAAGGTTTTCCTGCAACAGATCATGTAAACTTTGAAAGTTAGGAAAACCACCTCCTTGTGAGGAGGATTGGCCCGGATTACCGTGAGGCTGGTACTGGTAATGGGGAGGTTGTTGAAATTGTGGAGCGTGAAGGACTAGCACCTCTTGCGGGTTCCATGCATGCCCTTGCATCCTCTGGAAGCTAACCGACCCGTCTTCCGCCTCATAGATTAGGTTCATAGAGCGGCAAATGTGTACATCTACCCTTCCCGACCATGGGCTCCTTTCGAAAGACCTAGGTATGTTCACGAAGTGCTTGAAGAGACGGTATATCCACCCCCCGAAGAAGATAGGGGTTGGTGGAGTAGCAAGCCGGTTCCAATGCTTGTTTTAGAGCACGAGATAAGGAACATCGAGGGATCTTCGGGTATGAATGCAGTGAAGGACTATCAAATCTCTCAACCTAACAACGCCACCGCCATCATGCCTTTGGCTAAGAGAGTAACTGAGGACCCTATGGATGTATCGGTAGAATGGGTCCCTCAACTTAGTACTCTTAGTGCTGCTTGGGTTGTAGTGCCCTTCACCAATCTGAGCCTACGCGGCTTGGCATTCGTTCTCATCCAACTCTCGCACCCCTCCGGTGTTCTCTTCATTACCCGAATCTTCCTCCATATACTGCCCAACTATTGACCCAAATTGTGCCATTGAGATTGAGTACTTCGTTCCACCACATCGGAATGCCACCCCATTATTGTCGAAAGGGTCGCATCTTGAATTGAACGTGAAGGTGCTATAGAACTCCATAGTGCATTCGTGGACGGAGCGAAGTTGAGTGGTTAGGGCAATCCTTAGTGGGCCGGTAACGAGGTTGTTGAATCGGTCAAGTTGGTTCACCATGGCTAAGAGATCCATGCACGCTTGTCTTGGGTATTCTTCCGGTCTTGTTTGAAGTACGTCATATCTTGCTCTAGCATCGAGCTCATTTGCGTAGAACCTCGTGAACTTCTTCGACATCTTGATGTTGTTAGAACGAGAGGAGACGTCGAATTTCTGCGGAAAATCGCCTGGACCAGAGCGTTTTGTGGGGAAACGGGGCGTGTTGAAATGAAGAAACTGTTTTGAAAAGGGGTTCTATCCCGACAGTTGCGTGGACACGGCCCCGTGCCGAGCAACCTTTTTATTAGATGCTCGTGTGAGTGCCATGTTTTCCCAAAACTTGGTTAGAAGACTTACTAGTTTCGATGTTTATCCGCTTGTTCGTAACTTACCAGATACGATGTTGATGCTTTCACTCGTCGACCGTTTGAAGTGAGATTTCCTCTTCCTCATCCTCAATGAATCCTTGGTAGAGTTTCAGCCGTTGGCCATTGACTTTGAATGGAATTCCATTCCGAGATTTAATTTCTACTGCACCGTGTGGGAAAATATGGGTGATAGAAAAAGGTCCTGACCACCTAGATTTTAATTTTCAAGGAAATAGTCGAAGTCGTGAATTAAACAAAAGAACTTGATCCCCTACTCGAAATTCATTAGGTTTAATATGTTTATCATGCAAATTTTTTAATCTTTCCTTATAAATTTCAGAGTTAGAGTATGCATAATTCCTTAATTCGTCTAATTCATTTAATTGACAAAATCGATTTTTACCTGCAAATTCTAAATCTACGTTTACATTTTTGATTGCCCAGTAGGCCTTGTGAGCTATTTCTACCGGCAAGTGAAAACTTTTTCCATAGACGAGCTTATATGGGGTTGTACCTATTGTTGTTTTATAAGTAGTTCGAAAAGCCCATAAAGCGTCATCTAATTTATCAGCCCATTCCTTTTTATTTAACCCTACAGTTTTTTCAAGTATTCGTTTTAAACCTCTATTAGTCACTTCGGTGCGACGATTTTTGATATTTCGATTATGATTGCGACCGATGAGGATACAATAGAGTTTCATATTCAAGTTACTTTTAATCCCAATTATTTCATATCTTGCATTGTCTCTTCTCCACCAATTATCATACTATATCTACATATAATCATTCTTATTTCGTATTCGATTAGCGATTGCGATTCGATTGCGATTAAGTTCGGTTGCGTTTTGATTGATTCGATTGATTACCACACATACCATAAAGTTAACATGCACAAGTAACACATAAGGCACACACACACGTATAACAATAACCAATCATTGCGATATTCGAGTTTCGAGTTCGATGATGATTAGAGTAGTTCGATTATCGTTTAACTAACTTTATCGCATTGTTACTTCCTACTATTCAAAGTCGTAATGCGGTTCGTATTGATAAATATACTTCGATTACTTCGATTTAACTGATTACTCCACATAATACAACTAACGTAAAACATAAACTAGACTAACTACAGTCAAAGAAATCAAAACAGGGATTGGGCAAGGAGAGACAGATTGTAATTAGCAATGTTTTCTCCCTTTGACTTAAATCTTGACTTTGACTTTCGAAACACGGGGTGCTACATAGAGGCTGGGGTAAAATACATGTTACAATTATTTAAGACATTGTATACATGGTATGATTAGCTTAAAGAGGGTTTACTACTAGATCATGTGAGTGGTGGGCACAACACTTAAGGCCATTAATATTCATCGTAGAACCGAGGGACATGAGTGATAGATCTATTTGGGTGTAGCGATCCCACACGCATGAGGCCGGGGCGGCCCATAGTGGTGACTATGTCTTCATCCCGGAGACAAATTTGCTAGGTTTGAGTCTTCCTGCACCATTTCACACATACCATTGGCTTTGCAACCCATTGGTGATCTATTTTTCCTTATTGCTACATACCAGGGACATACATACTTACGAAAATACTTGATTTATACAAATTAAATACCATGTTTTATACAAATTCAAAGCATAGGATTATGCGGGCATGGAGTCAAAGTCAGGGTGGGCATTGATGGTTTTACGAACATAATGCGTTACAAATACAAAGTTTCCATATAACTTGGCAAGAAAATGATTTCTAAATTCGTTTTCTCAATATTATTTCACAAACCGGTTATTCAAAAGATTTATTTCAAATCTTTTACAAACAAACTATGAACTCGCTAAACTATATGTTGACTTTTTCACATGTTTCTTTCTCAGGTTGCATTTCAAAGTTAAGGCACGGTTGGAATAGGAGAACCATATAGAGTCGAGTACTTAGTGGGCCGTTCGTTTTTCTAGAAGTCTTAGCTATATTTGCTTCCGCTGTGCAATGAAGATACCAGTCCAGTCACGTCAGCTCTGATAATTTCGGGGTGTGACATTTAAGTGGGGGTAGAGGTATATGGTTGAAAATAATAATCTTTGGAGGAAGGTGGTGGAAGCTTGCCATGGTAAAATCAATCAAAGAAGTTTCCTCCCGATTAATGGAAACATTACGGGATGTTGGAAAATATAGTGAATTCGATATCTAATTTGAAGTTAAATGGGAAGGGGTTAAACCGTTTGATCTTGGGTAAGGTTAGGAACGGGGAAAAGATTCGATTATAGTTAGACACATGGATAGGTGATATGTCAAGAGGTTCTTAGTAGGGTGAGACTTGTTTGGTTTGGAATTGTTTAAAATATGCAGGGTTGTAGATAGAGTGGAGGCGAACCAAGGGAATGCAGGACTTGCGTGGAATTGGATTAGATAGCCTGTGTTTGTAGCTGAGCTTAAAGAATGGTAGGAATGTCAAGAGGTTCTTAGTAGGGTGAGACTTTCCAACAATAAGGATCAATGGTATTGGAACGATGGTAATCTAGGCGAATTCTCGGTGAAGGCCGTAAAAAATGCTTTAATTGCAGATAGAGGAACTTGTCATCTCCCTAACTTTGAGTGGTGTAAATGAGTGCCTCTGAAATGCAACATCGTGGCGTGGAGAGGTAATTTGGATCGATTAGCTATGAGAGTTAATTTAAGAAAAAGGAACGTGGATATCACATCGTTTATGTGCCCTTTTTGTGATGATTTTGAGGAAATGGTGGAGCATTTATTTACTGGGTGTTCGGTGGCGGATTGAGTGTGGACGACTCTTAGTGCATGGTGCAAAATTCCTCAGATGTACACATTCGACTTTAAAGACATTTTAGATATCCACAATTTCACTCAAGTAGGAAAGAAAGCAAAGAGTCTCATTCAAGGTTTGGTGATAATTACATGTGGGTGTATTTGGAAAGGAAGGAACGAGTTGGTATTCAATCAAATTAGTCGAAGTCTGCAAGAGATTTTAGGTGAGATTAAATCGAGAGGTTTCGCTTGGGTTAAAAATAGACCTTCTTGTAATTATATTAGCTGGGTAGAGCGGTGTAAATACCCGTTGTATATGTTGTAAGTGTCTACCCTTTGCTCGTTTGGGTCGAGGGTGCTGTTGGTTGGCCTTTTGCCCGTTTGGGTAAGAGGTTTATTTTAATGAAGTTTAATTTAAAAAAAATAATAATTATTTAATCAAATAACTAGGACATGATGGGTAAGGATCCACTAAAAAGTGGATTTTGCCTAAGTAGCCTAAGAAGGATTGTGATTGACATGTGGCACTCCTAAAAAGTAGGAATGAATTGTATTTTGGTCCTTATAAATAGGAGTGAAAATGACATGTGGCACCCCTTCTGTTTTTTTAAAATACAAAAAAATCTAGCACAAAAAAATATAGTACAAAAAAAATCTAGTACAAAAAAATATAGCACAAAAAATGTGGTAAAAAAATCTAGTACAAAAAATATAGCACGAAAAAATCCAGCAAAAAAATGTAGTACAAAAAAATCCAGCACAAAAAATTGAGAAAAAAAAAATTAAGACAAAAAAATTCAGCACAAAAAATTTAGCAAAAAAATATAGTACAAAAATCCAGCACAAAAAAATGTTATATAACATAGAAATACAACACATTTTAGTGGGTTTTTTTTTTACTTTTCATATTTTATATAGCAATATGGTACTCAAATTAAAGATAAAAAGACGCTCGATTTTACGGTGAAATTTTTATGAAAAAATAATGTCATATAAAAAAGTTATGAACGTTTAAAATATGGGGGTGGAATATGCATGTGTCTTGCATGTGGAGAGAGAAAGTCCATAAATAGGATTTTCTCAAGATACTCTTGCACTTCTTCTTTCTCCTACACTTTCATCTTAACCATTGATTTGAAAAATGAATGGTTAAGATTTATTCTCATCCTGCTTAGGCAAAATAAACTTTTGGGGAAATCGCAAGAATGGCCTTGACCAGGTCAAAATTTCCAAACTAGCCATTCGAAACGTCTTGCTGAGACGCCACCACACCCCTGTAACGTCTCAACTATTGACCAACGAAAGGGCTGGACGTGGCAGGGTCATTTGACGTCTCAGGCCAGTGCGGAGGTCCCCCCGTAACGTCTCAACTACCTAGCCTGTGATTATTTGACTTTTTGTGAGACGTCAAACCAACTAAAGGGCTGCAAGTTGTATTGCTTTTCACCAATTCCCATAACCTTTCTCTCTCCTCTTTGTCTCTCATCTTTCTTCCCAATCCACCCCACCCGCAACTTCTCTTCCACCATAACCATGGCTTCCTCTCTCTCCTCCACCTTCTCCCCACCCTCAAACAATGAGTAAGCTCCTGAATAATATTATCAGCATTTCAATAATTGTCTGTACGATTTTATTTCTTGCTTTCAAGTTTACAGTAAGTGTGAATTCTAAGGCTCGAAATTCTAAGGTGAAGGAGCCGGAGTAGGAGTCGGAGAAGGAGCCGGAGAAAGAAGTTATTATATCAGTGGATGATGATGAATGCACAAGTGATGATGAAGTTGGATGGACAACTTACAACTCTTCTAGTCTGATTAACAAGTGATGAACGAAGTTGCAGGTTGGCCATGGTGAAGACTGACTTTTGCAGGTTGGCGCTCTTGTTTGTTTAAATACATGCTTCGGTAGGTGATGGTGGTGGACCGTGGTGGTTTACGGTGGTGGTTGTGGTGGGTGGAGGTTGGTGGTGCTCGGTGAGGGTGGTGGTGGTGCTCGGGGTGAAAAAGATGAAATAGATGAGAGATAAAGAGGAGAGAGAAACATTTCACTGAAAAGTCTTGGTAGTGTGCTTTTCAGCAGTGAGAACTTAATGTTTTATTTTATTATCTCAAGAAACACGTCAGATCCATTTTAATATTCATTAATGGGGAATTGGTTTTATTTTATTTTATTATCCAAGACGTTTCGTTGGTCAGAGACGTCAAACTTTACTTTGGGAAAATAGGCCAGTCATGATTGATCAGAGACGTCAAAGTTTGTCGGCCACGCGCAGCCCTTTCGTTGGTCAATAGTTGAGACGTTACAGGGGTGTGATGGCGTCTCAGCAAGACGTTTGGAATGGCTAGTTTGGAAATTTTGACAGGGTCAAGGCCATTCTTGCGATTTCCTCTAAACTTTTTATTTGATCTTACCCATGATAGTTATAACTAATTGCCTTTCAATAAAAAGTTATAACTAATTATTAAATCATAATCACATTTAATAATCTATAATTATCCACTCTTAAAAACTATTCTTAGCCTTACACGTCAAATTGGTTTCCTTGTTTGTAATTCCCAACATAATTTGCCTATTTTATAACGTAGTTTGATTTACATCTTGAGGTTCGTCATTTCAAATGTTCCAATTGGATGTTTCGCGAAAAATATCTTATCAACAATTATTCGCTAAAGTTAAATGAATACTCTACTGGCACATAATCATTTTACACAAATAGCTGGGTGTCGGACCAACGCAGAGGAAAGGGACGAAAAGGTTGGGGACACCGACACATGACACCAAGCGTTGACTTAGTGTTGGTCGGCGCCCAATACAACATAAACCTCCTAACTTTATTTCTGACTCGTTTTGGCCGTGGGTATGGTGGGGTTTGGGTTGGGTTTGGGTTGTGGCATATGCTGACACGTGGAATGGGAGCCCCTCACCGTCTGGTTACGTGACCGCGGGGTATGGCGGGGCGTGGGTTGGGTGCACCGCGTGGCAGAATAATTAAAAAAGAAAAATACAAAAAATTTATAAAAAATCATACAACATTTATAAAAAACCTACAACTTCATTAAAATTTTAAAAATTACATAATACTAAAGTTTACATAATACTAAAAATTACAAAATAACAAACCTAAAGCGTTAAATAAATTTCAAAAAGGTTGATCTTGTCGAACGCCTTTTTTTCCTTGCCTCGAAACTCTATGTTAGCCACCGCCACCCGGTCCTCGTGGCTTAAATCGCCACCGGGAACGGCTTCGTAATAAGCCTTGAAACGCTCGAGCTTGGGCCGTAGCTCGCGCCATTTATGCTGGCACGCGTTGAGGTTGTGGCGGTCGTTACCGACGTTATGTCGGTAGGCTCCGAATGCTTCCACCCAATATTTTGTTTGACCCGGTGGCCGACCCTTCATAGCGTCAACTACGCTTGTGACGAGAGCAATTTCCTCTTCATGGGTCCAGGATGCCATAGCGGGGTTGGGTTCGAGAGAAGTGGGGTAGCGGGTTCGAGAAGGGGTGGACCAGTGGGGTAGCCGGTGGGACAGAAGTGGTAGCCGGTGGGGTTGTTGGGTTCGTGGGATGGGGGGACCAGTGGGTTGGGGTTACCATATATAGAGGCCTTTGGGGGACCCGGGTGGCGGTTAGAGAAGATGGGGGGACCGTTTCAAATTTAAAATTCGAAATTCAAAACTACCCCGCCTGACGTGGCGGGTGAGCCAATGAGATTCAGCCAACTAGCATGGCAATACCGCCCGGCTTGAAAGCCAAGCCCCAAGGGCCACGCCCCAAACCCAAGCCCACCCGGGGTGGTGGCTTGGGCGTTTTCACCCAACCCACGCCCCAACCCAAGCCCCATACCCACGGTCTTAGGATGCTACCATTTTTTTGTTTTCAAGTATTTAATTTTAGCAAACAACATGATTTACACATATTTATACATTTAAATCACTAGTTTCCAATTCACGAAATGTAACATCATCAAATTCATTAAACAAACAAATACATGTTTTCACCTCTCTTTAGCCATGCATGTTTATGAAAGTTTTAATTTTCCAAACAATAATTGGAGATGTATAAACCTCACTCACATGAATCAAATACTCTTTTTACCCATCATATCTTAACAGAATAATATGAGACTTAGGGGTTGTTTGTTTAGCTCTTAATGAAGCTGTTAATGGTTCAAACTGTTTGTTTCGCGAGCAGATGTCTGAATGATTCAGACATTTGCCTCTGAATGGTTAAACATTATATTAAGTCTGAATAGTTAGACATTTGCCTCTGGGCGGTTAAACATTATGCTTGCTCTTAATGGTTCAGATCTCTTACTGGTTCAGCAAGTACACATTCTCATTAATTAATGCTCATATCTTCTATGAAGTTTTTACACATTTTTTCCCAAAACTGATTAGGCTACATGAAATGTGAAAATAAATGTATAATGTTGTCACAAAGTCCTCTTTTATGTATACTAAGTATAAATGGCTTTGTACCAGGTTAATTACATCCACGGTTTCAACCACTATGTACACACAAAGGTGTGATTAGAAGAATTACTCGAGTTTGTTTCTAAAATTCAATGGTATGGAGAATTCAAGAATATTTCTTATTGATTTTTCTTATCGATTACAACCATAGAAAGGGATTAAAATAGGGTCTGACAATCAACTAAACAAGGAAATAAGATAATTGATAGACCAATAATAAAAGAGGAATATATGGACAAAAATAAATAAATCCTATACTCCCCCTCAAGATGGAGCATGAAGATCACGAATGCCCATCTTGCTTAGTAAAGAACGGAGTTGTTGCGTACCGAGACCCTTGGTTAGAAGGTCCGCAAGTTGGAGTTTGCTTTCAATTGGTTTCGGCTCTATTTCTCTGGTCTCCACGCGTTCACGAACAAAAAAACAATCCATTTCAACATGTTTTGTCCGTTCATGGTAAACGGGATTGTTGGCTATGTGACGTGCCGCCTGATTATCACAAAACAGGGACGTTGGTGTCGTGATTTGAACTTGCATATCTTTTAGTAACCATCGCACCCAAAGAATTTCACTAACAGTGGAAGCCATCGCTCTATACTCTGCCTCTGCTGAAGACCGGGAGACGACAGACTGCTTCTTAGTTTTCCAAGAGATGGGGCTGCCACCAAGTAAGAGGAGATACCCTGTTCTAGACCGTCTTGTAAATGGGCACCCAAGCCAGTCTGAGTCACAGTATCCGGTCAAAACTGGAGGTCCTTCGCGTGGAAGGAGAATCCCTTGCCCCGGCGTTCCCTTTAGGTACCTTAAAACCCGATTTGCAGCCTACAAATGGTTCTTTCGGGGATCTGCTACAAATTGACTTAGAACATTTACTGCATATGTGACATCGGGTCGAGTTGCTTGTAGGTATAACAATCTTCCCACAAGTCTTCGGTATTGGGTAGCATCAACACGAGCTTCCTTTTCTCCTTTGTCTAGTTTGGTTCCTTGTTCGAAGGGAAATGCACTTGGCCGACAACCCAACATTCCACTGTCCTTTAAGATGTCTAAAATGTATTTTCGTTGGCTCAAAACTAAGCCATCCTTTGTTTTGGCCACTTCAATGCCAAGAAAATATTTCAGTGGGCCAAGGTCTTTGATACTAAATTCATCGTCAAGTTGTTGCTTTATTTGTTGAATTTTTTTGGAATTATCCCCGACAATAATGACGTCATCCACATAAATAAGGATGGCTACATAGATGCCTGCCTTTTGATAGGTGAACAAGGAATAATCTGCTTTTGATTGTTTGAAGTTCAAGGAGAGGAGAAAGCTTGTTAACCTTTTATACCAGTTTCTTGATGCTTGCTTAAGCCCGTAAAGTGATTTTCGAAGACGACATACTCTGGTCTCTCCTTCTTTTTCAAAACCTTTGGGAATCTTCATGTAGACTTCTTCATCTAGATCTCCATGTAAGAACGCGTTGTTAACGTCCAGTTGGTGGATTATCCAATCTTTCTTTGTTGCAACAGCTAATAGAGTTCGAACAGTGACAAGCTTGGCAACAGGAGCAAACGTTTCATGATAGTCCACTCCTTCCATCTGTGTGAACCCTTTGGCAACAAGTCTGGCCTTGTATCTCTCAACCTCTCCATCAGATTTAAACTTTGTCTTATAGACCCATTTAGAGTCTGTAGGCCGCTTTCCCTCTGGTAATTCTTCCAAGGTCCACGTCCCGTTCTTTTCGAGGGCCTTAATTTCTTGTTGCATGGCGTTCCGCCACTTCTCATCCTGTGTAGCTTGTTCAAAACAGCTTGGTTCATGATTAGAACTTATGGCCGTTAAGAAGGCCTTATGAGAATGAGAAAAATTTGCATAAGAAACAAAATGAGATATGGGGTGTACCGTCGAGTTTGCTTGACTGGAGCCGGGTTGAGAATTGGTGACCGAAGGGGGGAGGCTCACGACATAATCATTCAAATGAGTCGGTTGCGATCGGACCCTTTTACTTCTTGGTTCCGGTTCTTCATGAGGAACAGCATGCTCTTCCTCCATTTCTGGACCCAAAACTGGACTATCACTGGTGGAAAAATCATTCCCAATTGGAGCAACATTTTCTTCTTCAGGTCCTATGCTTTCTGATGTAGTGCTAGGAGAGTTTAATGGTGGCTCATCAAAATTATTTATTTGTACACTACTGTTCGAAAAATCATCAGTGGACCCAAAATCACTAAGAACTTTAGTTGGCTCATCTTTATTGTAATCAATGGTTCCTATGATGTTCTTGAAGGGGAAATTTTTTTCAGTAAATAATACGTCCCGACTCACAACGATTTTTTTTACTTTCAATGTCGTAAATTTTATATCCTTTTGTCCCTTGTGGGTACCCCAAAAATACCCCGGGTTTCCCTCTTTCTTCGAACTTGTCCCCCTTTGTGTTGGTATTTCTGAAATAAGCTAAACACCCAAAAATTCTTAAATGCTCATATGTGGGTTCTTGATTCCAAACGAGTTCGTAAGGAGTTTTGTTATTAATCACCTTTGAAGGGAGACGATTTATTATATACGCAGCAGTTAAAATACATTCTCCCCAAAATCTTTTTGGGATACTTGCCTCAAAACGTAAGGCACGTGCTGTCTCGAGCAAGTGTCTGTGCTTCCTTTCCACTACCCCGTTCTGTTGTGGGGTATGAGGGCACGTCGTCTCTAATAAAATTCCATTCTTCTCATAGAAAGCAATCATGGAATTTGATGTAAATTCCCCACCATTGTCACATCTAACCCTTTTAATTTGCTTTTTAAATTGAACTTCAACAAATTGTGAAAAATCATTAAACACTGACTAGCATCACTTTTGTGTTTTATTAGGAAGACCCACACCGACCTACTATAATCATCAACAATGGTGAGAAAAAAATTTGCACGTGTGTATGATGGAATCCGATAACCTCCCCAAATATCACAATGAATGAGCTCAAAACAACCATTGGTCTTAATAAAACTATTTGGAAAAGGAGTACGAACATGTTTGGCCTTAGCACACGAATCACAAAAAACACCACTGAGTTTACTAGGATTATTTTTAAAGAGACTAACATTGGAGAGTTTATCCCTTGAAGCATGTCCCAATCTTTTAGCCATGTGTCCGTTGTAGTCATCATGGCTCTTCTTCCCTTTTCGAGCATGTCCATGAGATATAACCCCCCTTGGCACTTACCCGATCCAATCAAGCTCCTCGTACGTAGACCCTGCATGACAAAAAAATTGGGGAAGAATGTTACAGCACATTGAAGATCTTTGCATATTCTACTAACAGAAAGAAGATTATGCTTAAAATTTGGAACATAAAGAACTCCATTTAGTTTTGCTCCCCCTGGTAACATAAAATCTCCCTTCCCCTTAACAGGGATCGCATGCCCATTAGGTATAACAACAGGGGCCTCATTTGAGGTTCCCTTATTATTTTCAAGAATGTTGGATTCGTGTGTATGTACTCGGTGCAACCCGAGTCAACGACCAATTTACCGTCCCTATTACCTGCCATGTTGGCCTCAGATTTTGTTTCAACATTATTACCGGAACCCGAGAAAAACTTCACAAACGCTTGGTACTGCTCCTCGCTTATCCCAGGTATGGGGCTTGTTCCGGTGTCAACGCAAGCTGCCTTCGGCTTTGCCTTGTCGTCTTTCTTCCCGGGCCACCAATCGGGGTAACCGACTAGCTTGAAACACCCTTCTCGCTTGTGACTGTTCCTTCCACAAAAGGTGCATTGGTCGTTTTGTTTGCTTTCCTTTTCTTGCGTGGTTGTGTACTTTTCTTTTGGTGATTTAAAATTATTGTGACGCTTCTGGAATGTCTTGAACGCAGCGGATTCGGGTGCGACTCGATTCTCATTTGATATGGCCCTTTGCCTTTCATCTTCTGCAACCATGTGATAGGCTGTCCCTAAGGTAGGAACGGGTTTTGTTGCTAAAATTTGAGTCCTGATGACATTGAAGTCGTTGTCAAGACCCATAAGAAACTCATAGAGTTGTTGTTTCTCAAGGTGTTCAGCAATTTTCTTACCAAGTTCACATGTACATTTATTGCATGAACAACATGGAAAAGGAAAAATCGAATGGGATTCATCCCATAAGGACCTGAGACGGGTGTAGTAGGTCGACACGTTGCTGCCATCTTGACGTGTAGCAGCGATCTTCTGCTTCAATTCATAGGTCCTTGGCGCGCTTTCTTTTCCGAATCTTTCCTTCAGATCTGACCAAATCTCTGAGGATGTGACAGCATATTTCACGCTATCACGTATACTTTTCTCCATGGCTGTAGTGAGCCATCCCTTTATCATTGCATCACACCTCATCCATGATTTGTATTGAGAAGATGAAGTCTCTGGTTTCTTTAAGGTTCCGTCAACAAAATCTATTTTGTTTTTGGCAAAGAGAAAATTGGTCATTTCTTGTGCCCAATCGTTGTAGTTTCCGTCAGTGAGAACCTCGTTGACAGAGGGTTGCTTTGGGGAATCCGAAGGATGCAGGTAATATGGCGACGAGAAGTCGATCATGCTGGATCCACCCTTGTCACCGTCGCTTCCGTTCATGATGTTGGAATCGACTGAGTTTGATTACCAGAACCGCTCTGATGCCATCTAAAATTCAATGGTATGGGGAATTCAAGAATATTTCTTATTGATTTTTCTTATCGATTACAACCATAGAAAGGGATTAAAATAGGGTCTGACAATCAACTAAACAAGGAAATAAGATAATTGATAGACCAATAATAAAAGAGGAATATATGGACAAAAATAAATAAATCCTATAGTTGCCTAATGCTTATGTATGTTAAGGTGTGATTTGAACAGCAGCGAATGGTTACTACTGGAACAACGGGGCAACACCAAAAGCGAATCCTTTTGTTTGGAGAGCTATGCAAGGAAAGATTCCAATCGCAATGACATTAGCAAATAGAGGTATAACCCTACCCTCATTTTTGTGTAGTTTGTGCGAGCGATCCGTAGAGACAGCATACCATGTCTTGGTACAATGTCCGGTGGCAGACATGGTGTGGACACAGGTGTATGCTTGGCTCAAATTTGGAGGGTGCTGGGACAAATTCGGTGGGAAATAGACTGCAAAAGGTGAGTGACTTGAGCTTATGTTCCATTTTGTCCTTCAAAATAAATATGTAAAAAAAACTTTAGTGGATTTTCAAAGAACCAACTCCCTATTCGGTTTGTTGTGTGATATTTAATGTAAATATGTTTCAATAAAATGTTTTACTTCATTACATTAATCTATTTTGTTGTTTTACTTTTAGCTAGAGGTGTACAAAAAACCAGAACCTGGAGACCCGAACCCGAAAAAAAACCAAAACCCGAGTATTAGAAAAACCGGGTTTTTAAACCCGAACCCGACCCTACCCATAGGGTAGGGACCGGGTATGAATATTTCGTTCAATACCCGAACCCAGGTTTTTTAGTACCCGGTTTGTACCCGGGTTTTTAGCATACCGGGTTTTCGTAATACCCGGACCCGGGTTTCCGTACTACCCGGATCCGTTGTGTACAACAGTTTTTTTTTGAACGTTCAGAGCATGTCTAAGGATTTTTTGGGTAGATTTCAAGGCATACAATATGTATAAATAAAGGTTTCCATTATATTTCTATGTTTTATGCAAAAAAATAATCGAATAACCCGATCTATACCCGAACCCGAACCATAACCGAACAATACCCGAACCCTATTCGGCCAATACCCGAACCCACCCAAACCCGGAAATAGGGTATTCTAATACCCGGGTATTGAAAACCCGAACCTGAACCCTACCCGAACCCGGGTACACCGGGTATAGATTTTCTGGCCAATACCCGGACCGGAACCCGACCCGGGTATGACCAATACCCGAAAAGTTAAAACCCGGTCGTACCCGTACCCGGATATATACCCGAACCCGGGTGTAAGATAATTGTCAAGTATGCCTCTTCTATTCAAAAACAATACAATATATAGTTACAACCGAATCTCCTATATTTGGAGATGATAATTACAATTAATACTATACAAAAATACTATCCAATCTATTCCATAAATTGTGGCGTCTATTACACCCCCGCAGTCGAAGCGGGAGGAGAATGAATGCTTAGACTGGATCTGAAGTCATCAAAGAGAACCCGAGGCAAACCCTTTGTGAAGATATCAGCAACTTGAAATCTGGAAGGGACATGTAATATGCGAACCAAACCCTTCTAAACATGATCCCGTACAAAATGGATATCGAGTTCAATGTGCTTAGTACGTTGGTGTTGGACCGGATTTCCTGACAAGTAGATGGCATTTATGTTGTCACAGTATACCAAAGAAGCCTTAGATAATGGCCGTCGAAGTTCAAGAAGAAGATTTCTGAGCCAACATATTTCGGGTACGACGTTGGCGACACCTCGATATTTGGCTTCAGCACTAGAACGGGAGATGGTAGACTGGCGCTTAGAGGACCAGGAAACCAGGTTATCACCCAAATAAACACAATAACCAGACGTGGATCGTCGAGTATCAGGACAACCGGCCCATCCGCATCTGTGTAGGCACGAATGGAGAGAGAAGATGAGGCATGAAGATGTAGCCCGAAGTCAGCAGTACCTTGAATGCGTTTAAGAGCATTCCAATGAGTGAGACTTCTGTAAGTGGTGGGGTCATCAAAGAGAGGGCCAGAAGTATCGCCCAATTTTGTCTGAGTGTCTACGGGAGTCGCAGCAGGCTTGCAAGAGTCCATGCCTGCACGATGAATGATGTCCCTCGCATAAGCTTGTTGAGATATAAATAAGTTGTCACCGTTTCGCATGACGGAGACACCAAGAAAATATGTCAGTGGTCCTAAATCTTTCATGGCGAATTCACCTGCAAGAGTGGACATAAGCTACTAGCGAAGAGAGTCAGACGAGGTGGTAAGAATGATATCGTCAACATAAAGTAAAAGATAAGCAACATGTTGACCATGATGATAGACAAAGAGGGAGTTGTCAGAATTGCACTGATAAAATCCTTGTTGAACAACAAAGTCAGCAAACCTTTGTTACCACGCCCGAGGTGCCTGTTTGAGACCATAGAGGGACTTTTTGAGACGACAGACATGATCAGGATAGTCACGATGACAAAATCCCATTGGTTGATGCATAAAAACGGTTTCCTGTAAGTGCCCGTGCAAGAAGGCATTTGTCACATCCAATTGGTGAATTGGCCAAGACTGAGAAAGAGCCAATGTAAGAACAGTCCGTATGGTAGTTGGCTTAACCACTGGACTAAATGTTTCACCACAATCCATTCCCACCTGCTGACTACGACCATCACAAACCAACCTGGCCTTGCATCGTTCAAGAGTACCATCTGAACGAAATTTGTGTTTAAATAACCACATACACCGAATAATATTCATGTTGGGGCGACGAGGTACCAGTTCCCAGGTCTCATTTTTAATTAAAGCACTAAATTCATTTGTCATGGCGTTATGCCATTCAGGTATGGACAGAGCAACCTGTGGGTTTTTGGGTATCGAATTTTGGAGGTGGTGTTCGGGTTGAAATGTTGTTTTGGTTTAGTGATGCCGTCCATTGCGCGGGTGTGCATGGTACGAATGGGTGCGGTGTGAGTGAGCGGTGGCGGGTGGTTGGCTGGGACAGTGGAAAGGTAGGGGCATGGTGGGGCGGCTTGGGTTGGGCCGAGAGAGGAGTGAGTAGTGGTGTTGTAGTTTTGGGCTTGGTTTAGAAGATTGGCCCATTGGTTGTTGGTCCAATGGTTAGGGAAAACAATGTAGGGATGGTTAGGTTAAGAAGAGTGGGAGCTGCGATTGGACTGAGAGGGTGATGATCGGCCTCGGCCTCGGTCGTGAGAGCGACCTCGGCCTCGGCTGGGGTCACGAGGATTATGGGGGGCAGTGGGGTTGTTGTTGTGAGTGTTCGAAGGTGTGTGGTTGGTGCGGCTTTGGGTAAGAAGGGCGGTAGAGGCTTGGGTGGCGGAGTGAAGGGCTTGATTGGATTTGGTGGTCTTATTCATACAGAGTTGAGAACGGACCTCAAAGAAGGAGGGTAGGGGTTTGGTATTCTGGAGGATGGTACCGACGGTTTCATATTGTTCCGTAAGACCAGCAATGGTCTATAGAACAAGAGTCTGTTCATCGACATGAGCGTCGACATTGCTCAGTTGGTCAGAGAGAACCTTGAGTTCTTGACAATCGGCCTCCATGGAGGAAAAGTTTTCCAAACGAGTGTTGGCAAACTTTTGTTTCAGAAACAGCGCACGAGTGGCTTTGTTATCCTGGAACAAAGACTCAATGGCCTTCCAGGCATCATACACAGTGGTTTGGGTTTTGATAACGGTCTTGAGAAGATCCGTGGAGATAGTACCGTACATCCACTGAAGTACGCTGGCATCTAGCCGCTCCCAAGAGTCGGCCGAAGATGATGAAGAGACATCAGGCTCTTTGTCTTTGTCTTTGTCAGCGGCAGTGGGTGGTGGTTTTCGAGGAGAGAGATGGTCAGCAACGAGGTATGCAGTGCAGTGGAGGCGAAACAATTCGGACCAAGTGTTATAGTCCGAAGCTTCGTGATCCAGGGTTATGGGAACAAAGGTCTTGATGTTGGATACGGTCACTGCAGGATGTAGTTTCTGATCGGCCATGGGGAAAAAGAAGGAAGGAGGCGGCAAAGTGAAGACTGAAAAGAAGGGAAGGAGGCCGACAATCAAGAGGATCGTGTTAGGGTTAATACCATGTAAGATAATTGTCAAGCATGCCTTTTCTATTCACAAACAATACAATATATAGTTACAACCGAATCTCCTATATTTGGGGATGATAATTACAATCAATACTATACAAAAATACTATCCAATCTATTCCATAAATTGTGGCATCTATTACCGGGTATTAAAAAATCCGGTTTGTGCACCTCTACTTTTACCTATGTTAACCTTAAACCGTAAAAGTGTTTACTATGCTTTTTAATAGAATAACAATAACAATTTTTTTTTCAAATAGAACTGTTATGAATTAATATTTATTTATTTATTGTGTAACTATCCATTTGTACTCTTAATGTACTTAACTCCCATCTTTTCATGTACTTAACTCTCATCTTGTAAGCCTATAAATAGAGGCATTATGATCCATATTTTACATCAATAAGAAATTCATCTTCTATTCTCTCATTCTTCTCCATACATTGCTAGTAGGTCGTTGTTTCATAACACGTTATCAGCACGAAAGTGCGCAGTCAAAAAGTCATACATGGTCGGTAACCATTCAAGTGTAAATTATTTGTTGATTTGGGTGTGACATCCGATGATGCGATTTTGTGGATGTTTGGTGTGTATGGCGGCGACCTAGTGCCCCTTATCGATCATCCTTTTGTCAACTAAACTAGTGACGTTAGTGGTTGTTGCATCACGTTTGGGGACCTCCACCAGTAATATTGTTCTATTCTCTTTAATAAGAATATACTTAATATCTCAGGTAACTATCGACTTTATACTCTATTACTATCCACAACTATTAATCTGTTATGTAGAATTGACTGCTAAAAGTATACATGTGATGGCTTAAAATATTGGTCAAACTAGCTTATATTATTCTTCTTCTTTGGTGGTAGTTGAAAACGAAACAAGTAACACCGATAATATTCTTGGAAATGGTTAACCCATTTTTCTTATTTATTGTTTTAAATGCAATAATTAAAATTAAATGCATTGACAATAATTTCCATTAAAATTTAAGTTTAATGCCTTATATCATCTGCGACCATAAAGTTTTGTTTTCTAACATTGGTGTATGTAATTTTGGTGCTAGCCGCTGGCTAGGAATTAATAAAATATTTTGTTGGCCATTCAAAAAAAAAAAAAGCAAATTAATTTATTAGTATTATATCATGTTGATTTTCATATAACAAACATCGTATTTTGATGTTGAAATTGATTAGGCATTCCACATTGAATTTGTTCTACCAGAACTTAGAACTTACATGAAACCTATATATCAATAGGTAAATGTATCTTATTTATTTAGGAGTACTATAGTATAATTATTTAGAAAAATTTATGTTTACATCAAGTAATTATTTGAATACGAGTAGTGCTTTTATTAAGTTTTGATAGAAATTTACATTTTTTAATTAAGATAATTTCATTATTGTTATAGGTTTTTAGATTTAATGTTTATCATTTAGGTTTTCAATACTTATTATTACCCGTATTGTGCAAGGATGAATGTCATTTTATACTTAAACAAAAAGTGACTATATATTATCATTTGTTTTGAAATCCTTTAGTTAAATTATTTGAATGTTTTACTTGCAAAGTTATCAATCCAGTGTGGTTCAATTTTAGTTATTGTTATTCAATTTTTATCAAATAAATAGATTAGATTTACAAACTGTCGTATGAAATTTTCCATCTAAAATGCTACTTTATACAAATTAGCTAGTGGAAGTACCTATTGGTTTTGTGTATTAATTAAATTAATTGGTTGAATAAAGTACAGGTAAATTAATCGGTCAAAGCCTATTTTTTTCTTCATCAAACAATTTAATTCATTTAATAAAAATCCACATATTCATATTAATTTAAATAATCTTTAATATCTATTTAATTTAATTGAAGTTTATATTGAAATCTTGTAACAAATTTAATCCATTTTCTGGATCTCATTAAAATTTACTTACAATATTTCAAAACATGAAAATCATTTGATTTAGTGTTTGATGCGTGTGTAGTGTAATATATTTTTGATGTATATTTAAGTCCTTTTTACACTTTTAGTCAAGTTTTAAATTTATAAAACACGATATTTACTAACACTAAACACACATATGGGCAAGTGCACCCATCGTGGACGTAGTATAGTGTTGGTAAGATACCGAGGTCGTCCAAGGACACAAGAGCTTTTAGTACCAGTTTATCCTCAACGTCTAATCAAATCAAAATGTTAGAAAAGGTTTTTAAACTAAAAATAAAAACTAACTAAATGCTGAAAAATAAAAATAAAATAAAAACAGATAGACAAGATGAATCACTTGGATCCGACTCGTGTATTAGTATAACCTTTGATTATTTTCGCATTTTTGCACTTTTTAAGAGATTATCTTAGTTATTGTAGTAGGCCCCTCTTTTGAAGGCGACGTTACCCTCAACCCAGTAGTTTGAGTCAGCAAGGATACAATCCTAAAGGGTTGGATTATTGGAAGAAAATGAATTAAGTTATTAATG
The DNA here is from genome assembly GCF_002127325.2 of Helianthus annuus. Taxonomy (NCBI): domain Eukaryota; kingdom Viridiplantae; phylum Streptophyta; class Magnoliopsida; order Asterales; family Asteraceae; genus Helianthus; species Helianthus annuus. The sequence continues at coordinate 99,878,321 of NC_035437.2, forward strand.
CAAATTATGGTAGGCCCCGCTTTTGGCGGTGACGTTACCCTCGACTAAGTAGTCTGAGTCAGCAGGGATACAGTCCTAAATAGCCGGGTTATAGTATTAATAGTAGTTAACTTATGAGGGGGTCAAAGAGTTTGGATCCCCGCCATCCAATACCTATGGGCATTGAAGGAGATCCTACTAAATTTGACTCAGGTCCCTTGCAGGACCTCTAAACGCTGAACAAGGGCAAGACCGTTACCAAACCGTTCCCTTAACCCCCGACCAGGTAGCCAACATACCTCCATATAGACCGTGGAGATATGAATGGTGAAAATCTTTTATTTTATATAGACAGTAAAATAATGCCAAGACACCACGGACAAACGATAAGGAAAGATCACCTTCAACATAAGCAACTAGTTATTAAAGTCACTAATACAAAACCAAATAAAAAGTGCAAAAGATTAAAAATAAAAAGTATTATACTAAACACTTGTCTTCACCATGTGATATAAGAGACTTAGGCAAACATAGCCTTGATTGTCAAGAACTCTTACGATCAATCTTGGATCCCGAGACGACTCACACACTCTATGATGGACAATGGATGATGGTGGTGGATGATGGTGTTATGGTGGTGGTGGGTGGTGGATGAAGTGTGAGAGAGGTGGTGTGCCAAGGGATGAGTTGAAATGGCTCCAAGCACTCCTATTTATAGGCTGAACAGAAGCCTGGGCACGGCCCCGTGTCCGCTGGACACGGCCCCGTGCCCGTCTGACACTCTCTCTCTTCATTAATTGTAATTCGCAATTACAATAAATGCATCTGCAGCACTCTGACCACGCCCCCGTGTCCGCTGGGCACGGCTCCGTGGTGGGCAGTAGAAGCTTCTATCACTTTGTCTTTTCTGCCAGGGCTGGCCATCCTGGACACTGCCCCGTGCTCGCTGAGCACGGCCCCGTGTTGAGCTGGACACGCCCCGTGTTGAGCTGGGCACAGCCCCATGCTCAGCTAGGCACAACCCCATGCTCAGCTGGGCACAACCCCATGCTTAGCTTTCTTCTTGTTTTTGCTTTGGGAAGATGCTGTCGAGGGGTCAGCCATGCCACATTTCTTCCTTTTGTTTGTATTTATGTTGGATTTTGCTGCATTTTTGCTTCTTTTGTTCGTTTAAGCTCTTTTAACCCTGAAAATACAAAAGGAAGACAAAAGCACACTTTTTCCAACATTAGTACTTAAAAAGGGTTAGTTTTATGCCTCATTTGATGTAATTTATATGTTGCATTTTATACACATCAAATACCCCCACACTTGAATCTTTGCTTGTCCTCAAGCAAAACTCTTTAATATGTGGCTTACACTCCCAAATGTAATGGGTAGAAGAGAAGGTTTTGGGCTTGTCTTGAGTGTCGGGAATCCAAGATCTTTATTGGGTTTTATTTTTATGCTATTTACAATCCTATTCGTTATGATTTATTTAGAACGTTTCATAGGAGAAATTACTTATTTGGGCATAACATGCCTTTTTTAAAATTCCATTTATATACAAGTTCACATACCTCACGGGAGAAATCACTCACACTCGGCCGAAGGTGTATCTTTAGTGAATCACTCGAGAGCGGCGTGGAACTTATCCCTACCATAAACTTGCCAAGCAATCAATCCTCCTCCTTTTTAACTTTATACCTTTGTAAATATCAAGAGGACTTTTTGGGTGAAGGGTTAGGCTTGAGCTAAAGGTGGGTGGTTGGGTTAGTGGTTAGTAAAAGGGCGAAAAACGTAAAAAGCGTCGGTTTTCGTAAGACCTTTTTTTTTCTTTTTTTTTTGACTTTTTATTTTAATGAAGCAATTTTTTTTCAAACAAAGTTCTTTTTGATAACCTTGTTTGTTTATTTCTTTTGGCTTCAATATTATCATCATTTTTCTCTCTTTTTTTTTATAAGGAAGTCATAAGAAAAACCGTGCTTTGTTACTAAAATAAAGGGTTTAAAATGAAAAAGGGGTTTTGGTGGGAAAAAGGGTGTTTGTTTTGGGTTAAGAAATGAAAAGGTTTAGGCTCAAAGGGGTTAACTAGGGGGATTTTGGGTAGGTGGTAAAAAAAAGAAAAATAATGGTGTAGAAATAAAAAGGGGTTAGTCCTAATGCCTCCATCATTTACTTACTCGGGTTTAAGTTGGTAAGGACCGGGAATGTATCGTCATGGCAAGTTCTAGAGTCGTAAGAAACCAAGCGGCTATTCACACAACAAACGAAAAATGAGCATTTAGTTTAAAGATATGTATTTGTATGCTCAATAAAGGCTCAAAACTCACTTTTTTGTGGGAATGGGTTTTTATGTGATCAAATATATATAATCAAATTTTAACTAGATTTGTCATGCCGTTTCATAATTTTCTTATGTTGGTTCTTTTTATCACGACGCTATCGGTTGTAAATTTGTAAAAATATAACCTTTTTAGAACTTGTTATTCCCAAATTAAACCAAGACAAGTAAAAAAAATGAAAAGTTTTTGAAAAAAATTGGGGTGTTTAGCGGTTCCAATAGAGTTTTGTGTAAGGCTTGTAATCAGGACTTGCAAAATTCAAGGTTTTAGCATCCCCCCACACTTAAATTACACATTGTCCTCAATGTGTCTCAAAAATAAGTTTTTTCGGTTGATTAAAATGTGTAAAAGTGGGTTAAAAACAAGATTTTATGGTACTGGGTAGCTGAACACGGGGTGGTGTTGGCTGAGCACGACCCCATGTCCGCCAGTACCAAAAATAAACAGAAGGCTGGGCACGGGGGCGTGTTCAGTGAGCACGGCCCCGTGTCCAGATACCTGAATTGGGCATTTCTGCAGAGTTTTGGGCACGGGGGCGTGTTGGGTTGAGCACGACCCCGTGCTGAACTTGTTGTAATGAAGAAAAATTGTCGAGAGGCTCTGTTTTTGTGCATGGGGTGTTGGTTCAAGCTTCCCTTAGTATCCATCACCATTCTGAGTGTGTTTTATTCCTACAAATTAAAACTAAACTAGAAAGCATAAAAGTTAAACTAATCTAAAACTAAGGATAGTTCCGCGGAATGCCTCCGTGGTGCGCCACTTTTATAAAGGTCCTTGGCTAGACCCTCCTTATCAGGTGGTTCTGGCTCATCTTCAATTAGGGGGCCATTATTGCCAAAAGGATATTTCATTGAGCGCTCAAGATCTATGTCCCTTTTGAATGCCCCTAATTGAAGAGGTAGATTGTTAAATTTCCGGTTTTTCAAAGCTTCATGAGTTTTTACAAAAGGTTTTCCCAAGACTAGAGGAGCGTCATCGAGGATGACAAAGTCGGTTGGAATAACCATTTGATTTGCTTGAACCAAGACATCCTCAACTACACCGATTGATTTTATTATTTTCCGATCGGATAGAAAAATGGGTATTTGAAGTGGAGCAAAATCACTAATACTTAATTTTTCAAAAATGTAGTTAGGCATTATGTTAACACAAAGATCTTTATCAATGGTGATATTACAAATAAATGAATTTTGAAAGAAACATGGAACCGGTGTAATGTTAATTTCAAAAGGATCTTCTTTTATTAGCGAAGTTTGATCATTAGTTAACTTAACACTTATCATTTCCTCAATCTTAGTATTAGTGTTTAGCTCTTTTAAAAACTTAGCATGAGGGGTTACTAAACAATAATTTTCAAAAGAAGGTGACAAGAGACTAATTTCTTCAAAATTGGACTCTTCTTGTAATTTAACGTTATCGTCCTCACCTCTTTCGTTGTTTAACTCATGTGTCAGTTTTCACTTTCTCGTTCTTCCATTTTTACATTTTCAACTATCTCTACGTTATTATTACAATTTAATTCTTCTCTTGCGGGACTCCTCTTCCCTTGCGCGAGATTCTTTTATGCAACGTTCGATAGTTTTAATGTGTTCTAATATCCTATTGGTCACTTCGGTGATAGAAAAAGGATTGTGATCCTCAAAGCTTGAAGCCGGTTGTTCGATCCTTGGTTCTTCATAGTACCCATATGAAGTAGATGGTTCACACCATTGTTTTTCATTGTAAGAATATGATGGATAAGGGTCGAAATTTTGTTTTTCATAGTACTCATATGAGGTGGGTTGTTCACGCCATGGTTCCTCATAATAAGTGTATGAAGGTGATGGCTCATATGTTGAATCTTCAAAGTATGAGTATGAAGGCTCATACCTTGGTTCATCAAAATATGAGTATGAGGGAGAAGGTTCATACCTTTGGTCTTCATAGGATGTGTATGAAGTTGATGGCTCGTACCTTGGCTCCTCATAATAGTTGTATGAAGCGGATGGTTGAAACAAGTTACAATATTGTACCGAGTGCGGGTTTCCACAATTAGTGCAATAGTCTCTTATATAATCATCCTCCTCATAGGTGTACTTGTAACCTCCTGAGTATTGATCCATAAGAATCACTCAGCAGACTACAACTGAGTCTCGGGACCAGAAAACAAAAACAAAGATGGAAACAGAGGCTGGACACGGCCCCGTGTTGGGTGAACACGGCCCCGTGTTCAGGGTCTGTATCTGGGCGTTTTAATTAAAGTTACTGGTCACGTTGGACACGGGGGCGTGTTCAGTGAGCACGGCCCCGTGTTCAGACTCTGTATCTGGGTATCTAACTAAAAAATGTGCAGCACGGGGGCGTGTTCAGTGAGCACGGCCCCGTGTTCAGGCTACTGTAAATGCAAACTAAACTAAAATGCAGAAAAATGTGCGCGCGTTTTAAAAAGGTTTTGAAAAACTGATTAGGCCGTCGATTTTAAGCTTTCTTAAAATCCTTGTGTCCCCGGCAACGGCGCCAAAAACTTGATGCGTGTGTAGTATAATATATTTTTGATGTATATTTAAGCCCTTTTTACACTTTTAGCCAAGTTTTAAATTTATAAAACACGATATTTACTAACACTAAACACACATATGGGCAAGTGCACCCATCGTGGACGTAGTATAGTGTTGGTAAGATACCGAGGTCGTCCAAGGACACAAGAGCTTTTAGTACCGGTTTATCCTCAACGTCTAATCAAATCAAAATGTTAGAAAAGGTTTTTAAACTAAAAATAAAAACTAACTAAATGCTGAAAAATAAAAATAAAATAAAAACAGATAGACAAGATGAATCACTTGGATCCGACTCGTGTATTAGTATAACCTTGGATTATTTTCGCACTTTTGCACTTGTTTAAGAGATTATCTTAGTTATTGTAGTAGGCCCCTCTTTTGAAGGCGACGTTACCCTCAACCCAGTAGTTTGAGTCAGCAAGGATACAATCCTAAAGGGTTGGATTAATGGAAGATAATGAATTAAGTTATTAATGCAAATTATGGTAGGACCCGCTTTTAGCGGTGACGTTACCCTCGACTAAGTAGTCTGAGTCAGCAGGGATACAGTCCTAAATAGCCGGGTTATAGTATTAATAGTAGTTAACTTATGAGGGGGTCAAAGAGTTTGGATCCCCGCCATCCAATACCTATGGGCATTGAAGGAGATCCTACTAAATTTGACCCAGGTCCCTTGCAGGACCTCTAAACGCTGAACAAGGGCAAGACCTTTACCAAACCGTTCCCTTAACCCCCGACCAGGTAGCCAACAAACCTCCATATAGACCGTGGAGATATGAATGGTGAAAATCTTTTATTTTATATAGACAGTAAAGTAATGCCAAGACACCACAGACAAACGATAAGGAAAGATCACCTTCAACATAAGAAACTAGTTATTAAATTCATTAATACAAAACCAAATAAAAAGTGCAAAAGATTAAAAATAAAAAGTATTATACTAAACACTTGTCTTCACCAAGTGATGTAAGAGACTTAGGCAAACATGGCCTTGATTGTCAAGAACTCTTACGATCAATCTTAGATCCCGAGACGACCCACACACTCTATGATGGATAATGGATGATGGTGGTGGATGATGGTGTTATGGTGGTGGTGGGTGGTGGATGAAGTGTGAGAGAGGTGGTGTGCCAAGAGATGAGTTGAAATGGCTCCAAGCACTCCTATTTATAGGCTGAACAGAAGCCTGGGCACGGCCCCGTGTCCGCTGGACACGGCCCCGTGCCCGTCTGACACTCTCTCTCTTCATTAGTTGTAATTCGCAATTACAATAAATGCACCTGCAGCACTCTGACCACGCCCCCGTGTCCGCTGGGCACGGCCCCGTAGTGGGCAGTAGAAGCTTCTATCACTTTGTCTTTTCTGCCAGGGCTGACAATCCTGGACACTGCCCCGTGCTCGCTGAGCATGGCCCCGTGTTGAGCTGGACACGCCCCGTGTTGAGCTGGGCACAACCCCATGCTCAGCTGGGCACAGCCCCATGCTCAGCTTTCTTCTTGTTTTTGCTTTGGGAAGATGCTGTCGAGGGGTCAGGCATGCCACATTTCTTCCTTTTCTTTGTATTTATGTTGGATTTGGCTGCATTTTTGCTTCTTTTGTTCGTTTAAGCTCTTTTAACCCTGAAAATACAAAATGAAGACAAAAGCACACTTTTTCCAACATTAGTACTTAAAAAGAGTTTGTTTTATGCCTCATTTGATGTAATTTATATGTTGCATTTTACACACATCAGTGTTCTTTCTCTGAGTTTGTTATATTTAACAAATCAAGATGTATGTTGATTTTGGTTCTAAAATTATTAGCTTAAATCAAGGTGTGTGCTAATTTTTATGTTCTAACATTATTACCTTTGAATAAAGATTATAGAACCAGCATAGCATTTCTGGCTTACATGCTTTACAAGTATTGTTCTATTCTATTTAACCTAACAGATAATGTTCTCGTGTTTTGATGTGCGTTAGGTGTAACATATATTAGGTGTATATTTTAAGCCTGTTTTACACTTTTAGCCAAGTTTTAAATTTATATTGGATTTGGCTGCATTTTTGATTCTTTTGTTCGTTTAAGCTCTTTTAACCCTGAAAATACAAAAGGAAGACAAAAGCACACTTTTTCCAACATTAGTACTAAAAAAGGGTTAGTTTTATGCCACAATTGATGTAATTTATATGTTGCATTTTGTGCACATCAAATACCCCCACACTTGAATCTTTGCTTGTACTCAAGCAAAACTCTTTATAATGTGGCTTTTTCACTCCTAAATGGAATGGGTAGAAGAGAAGGTTTTTTTCGGGCTTGTCATAGAGTGTTGGGATTTCCAAGATTCTTTATTAAGTTTTATTTTTATTTATTTACAATCCTATTCGTCATGATTTATTAAAAACGTTTCATAAGATAAATTACTTATTAGGGCATACTATGCCTTTTTAAAATTTCATTTATATACAAGTTCACATACCTCACAGGGGATCACTCAACACTCGGCCGAAGGTGTATTTTTAGTGAATCACTCGAGAGCGGCATGGAACTTACTCCTACCATAAGCTTGCCAAGCAATCAATCCTCCTCCTTTTTAACTTTATACCTTTGTAAATATCAAGAGGACTTTTTTTGGGTGAAGGGTTAGGCTTGGGCTAAAGGTGGGTGGTTGGGTTAGTGGTTAGTGAAAGGGCGAAAAGTGTAAAAAGCGTCGGTTTTTGAAAGACTTTTTATTTTTCACAATTTTATTTTATTTTGATGAACCATTTCTTTCAAACAAAGTTATTTTTGATGAACTTGTTTGTTTATTTGGTTTCATCGTCTTTTTTTTTCAAGTCATAAGAAAAACCGAGCTTTGTTACTAAAAGAAATGGTTAAAATAAAAAAAAGGGTTTAGGTGGGTAAAAAGGGTGTTTGTTTTTGGGTTAAGAAATGAAAAGGTTTAGGCACAAAGGGATTAACTAGGGGGATTTTGGGTAGGTGGTAAAAAAATGAAAAATAATCGTGTAGAAAGAAAAAGGGGTTAGTCCTACTGCCTCCATCATTTGCTTACTTGGGTTTAAGTTGGTAAGGACCGGGAATGCATTGTTGTGGCAAGTTCTAGAGTCGTAGGAACCAAGCGGCTATTCACACAAGAAACGAAAAATGAGCATTTAGTGTAAAGATATGTATTTGTATGCTCAATAAAGGCTCAAAACTCACTTTTGTGGGAATGGGTTTTTATGTGATCATGTATATATAATCAAATTTTAACTAAGCTTGTCATGCCGTTTCATAATTTTCTTATGTTGTTTCTTTTTATCACGATGCTATCGGTAGTAAATTTGTAAAAATATAACCTTGTTAGAACTTGAAATTCCCACTTAAACCTAGACAAGTAAAAAAAAGAAAATGAAAATTTTTGAAAAAATTTGGGGTGATTAGCGGTTCCAATAGAGTTTTGTGTAAGGCTTGTTAATTAGGACTTGCAAGATTCAAAGTTTTAGCATCCCCCCCCCCCACACTTAAATTACACATTGTCCTCAATGTGTCCCAAAAATAAGTTTTTAGGTTGATTGAATGTGTAAAAGGGTGTTAAAAGCAAAATTTTATGTTACTGGTACTCTGGACACGGCCCCGTGGTGACCGGGCACCGCCCCGTGTTCAAGTGCCAGTAACAAACGTTTGTAAAAAGAAACAGAAGTCTGGACATGGGGGCGTGTTCAGTGAACACGGCCCGTGTCCAGTTACCTGAAATAGGCGTTTTCTGCAGATTGTGCAGCACGGGGCCGTGTCGGGTGGACACGGGCCGTGCCGAACTTGCTGTAATGAAGAAATTTTTGTCGGATGGCCCTGTTTTCGTGCATGGAGTGATGTTTCTTGTTTCCCTTGTTATCCTTCACCATCCAGAGTGTGTTTTATTTCTGAAAATTAAAATTAAACTAAAAATTAATCTAAGCTAAACTAAGGATAGTTCCTCGGAATGCCTCCGTGGTGCGCCACGTTTATAAGGGTCCTTGGCTAGACCCGAAGCCAGGTCACATGTTATCCGAGCGGGATGTTTTGCATCCCATGTTGCACCATCGGAGAGCATCATCCAAACTCGAATCAATGACCTTCATGTAGTTGACCGAGTCATCGTCCTCTACTCTCTTCCCAACCCCAAACTTCACTTCCTCATCCCCAAACTTCAAAGTAAGCGTTCCGTCATTCATGTCCACCACTACTTGTGCAGTGGCTAGAAATGGCCTCCCTAGTATGAGGGGGACTTTGGTGTCTTCTTCCATATCTAATATGACAAAGTCGGCCGGGTAGACGAAATTGTTGACTTTGACCAATAGATTTTCAGCGACACCTTGCGGGTATTTGACGGATCTATCGGCAAGTTGTATACTCATCTTTGTAGGGCTTGTTTTTCCTAGGCCGAGTCGTTTGAACATTGATGTAGGCATGAGGTTAATGCTAGCCCCAAGGTCGGCTAGTGCATTACGAATGGGGGATTCCCCGATCGAGCAAGGAATCGTGAAGCTTCCAGGATCAATCTTCTTTTGTGGGAGTTTGTTGAGTACAAGGGCAGAGCATTCTTCGCCTAAGTTAACTAATTGCAATGATTTGATTTTCCTTTTATGAGTGAGGAAGTCCCTCATGAATTTTGAGTATTTAGGCATTTGAGTTAGGACTTCGATAAATGGAATATTAACATGCAATTGTTTTAGTAAATTTTCGAATTTTGCGAATTATTCATTGGTCTTTTGGCGAATTAACCTACATGTGTATGGAACCGGAGGAGCCTTGATAGGCTCTTGAATTGGAGGAGAAGCCTTCTCTTGTTGGGGTGATGTTGTGCTTCCCTCAGTTGGCGGTGGCGGAGCCTCTTCGGAACCCACGATACGATTTCTCAATGTTATGAGATGGACTTGTGCTTTTGGGTTTGTTTCGGTATTCCTAGGTAACGCGCCTTGTGGTCTCTCGGAGAAATTTTGAGCTAATTGATTTATTTGTTTTTCAATGTTTTGTATACTAGCTTGTTGATTTCTAAAATTCGATTCCAATTGTTGAAATCGATCCGAGTTTTTCTTTTCAGTATCGGAGATGAGGCGAGATACAGTATCTTCAAGCCTTTCTTATCCACCTTGTTGTTGAGAGAAATTTTGTGACTCGTTTCTTGGTTGTTGAAAGTTTGTTCGTTGGTTTAGGTTTTGTTGGTTACTACTATTGCCGGGTTCTCTCCAACCAAGGTTAGGGTGGTTACGCCATCCTTGGTTGTAGATACCCGTTGGAGGACCCGACAGCCTAGGTTTGTTATCAGTGTAGTTTACCGATTCTTGTTGATCATCTGTTTCTTTCATACAACTCCAACTTTCATGTGGCCCACCACACCCTTCACAAGCCATAACCGAGACCGTTTTTGTCATTTCTAACTTTTTGATTTTTGAAGAAAGGGCCTCGATTTGGGCTTGTAAAGAAGTGCTTTCATCAACCTTATGGGCGCCCGGGGCAATAGATTTATTGCCTCGGGGAGTGTGCCACTGAAAATTGGTTTGAGCAATTTCCTCAATTTGATTGTATATTTCATGTGGGCGGCGATTACCTAAAAGTCCCCCGGAGCTAGAATCAAGTGTTTGTCTGGTGTGTGGCAACATTTCATTGTAGAAAGTGGATATTTGTTGTCACACCGCAAGACCGTGATGAGGACACTTTCGCAATAGCTCCTTGAACCTTTCCCAAGTTTCATACAAGGATTCCCCATCCTCTTGTGAATATGTATTAATTTCAGTCATTAATTTAGCCGTTTTAGCGGGAGGGAAATACTTATATAGAAACTTTTGGGCCAGTTCATCCCAGGTGTTTACCGAGCCAACTGGGAGGGCATTGAGCCAAGCCTTTGCTCGGTCTTTTAGTGAAAATGGAAACATCCGAAGGCGGATGGCGTCGTTTGATGCTCCATTGATCCGGAAGGTATCGCATATTCTAAGAAATTAGTAATATGTAGATGGGGATCCTCGTCCGCAAGCCCATGGAAGGTTGCGGAGTTCTGAAGCATCTGCATCAAATGTGGCCGAAGTTCGAAGTTGTTGGCTTCGACATTCGGGGCATTGATAGCGGCACCGAGATTACCCACGGTGGGTCGTAGGTAATCCATGAGGGTACGTTGGTCCGCCATTGGAAGTGGGTCCCCCGAAACTTTCTCTTGGTTTTTAGCTTTAAGTCTTTTTCTGAGAAAGCGTTCGGGTTCTTCTAGAGGTTCTTTTATGTCTCTACTAGAGCAGGAGCTCATACACTACATAGAAAGTTCAGATACGGTGCCTGGGTTCCAAGTCCTGCAATAAAAACAGAAAAGAATGTTGGTCAGAAAGTTCATCACGGCCCCGTGCTCAGTGAACACGGCCCGTGGTCGGAGATACAATGATTGTTTTCTGGATCCCTGTTACTGGGAAGTTGGACACGGCCCCTTGTTGCACCGACACGGCCCCGTGCTCAGCTCTCTGTAACTCGGAAAACAAAAACTGCCAATGACACTGCTGGGCACGGCCCGTGTCCGACTAGGCACGGCCCGTGCTGAGCTCTGCAGAAGCTGAAAAACTAAGAAAATCCTAAAAAATAAAAATAAAACAGAAAAAGATGATTAGGCCGCTGATTCCTAACTTTCTTAAAATCCTTGTGTCCTCGGCAACGGCGCCAAAAACTTGATGTGCGTTAGGTGTAACATATATTAGGTGTATATTTTAAGCTCGTTTTACACCTTTTAGCCAAGTTTTAAATTTATAAACACGATATTCACTAACACTAAACACACATATGGGCAAGTGCACCCATCGTGGACGTAGTATAGTGTTGGTAAGATACCGAGGTCGTCCAAGGACACAAGAGCTTTTAATACCGGTTTATCCTCAATGTCTAATCAAATCAAAATGTTAGAAAAAGGTTTTTAAACTAGAAAAATAAAACTAACTAAAATGCTGAAAATAAAATAAAAGTAAAAACAGATAGACAAGATGAATCACTTGGATCCGACTCGTGTGTAGTGTAACCTTTGATTATTTTCGCACTTTTACACTTGTTTAAGAGATTATCTTAGTTATTGTAGTAGGCCCCTCTTTTGAAGGCGACGTTACCCTCAACCCAGTAGTTTGAGTCAGCAAGGATACAATCCTAAAGGGTCGGATTATTGAAAGATAATTAATTAAGTTATTAATGCATAATGTGGTAGGCCCCTCTTTTAAAGGCGACGTTACCCTCGACTAAGTAGTCTGAGTCAGCAGGGATACAGTCCTAAGTAGCCGGGTTAAAGTTTTAATAGTAGTTTAACTTATGAGGGGATCAAAGAGTTTGGACCCCCGCCATCCAATACCTTTGGGTATTGAAGGAGGTCCTACTAAATTTGACCCAGGTCCTTTGCAGGATCTATACACTGAACAATGGCAAGACTCTTACCAAACTGTTCCCTTAACCCCCGACCAGGTAGCCAACATACCTCCATATAGACCGTGGAGATATGAATGGTGAAAATCTTTTATTTTATATAGACAGTAAAATAATGCCAAGACACCACGGACAAACGATAAGGAAGAATCACCTTCAACATAAGAAACTAGTAATTAAAGTCATTAATACAAAACCAATTAAAAATAAAAAGTATTACACTAAACACTTGTCTTCACCAAGTGATGTAAGAGACTTAGGCAAACAAGGCCTTTGATTGTCAAGAACTCTTACGATCAATCTTGGATCCCGAGACGACTCACACACTCTATAATGGACAATAGATGATGGTGGTGGATGATGGTGTTGTGATGGTGTTGTGATGGTGGTGGGTGAAGTGTGAGAGAGGTGGTGTGCCAAGGGATGAGTTGCAAGAGCTCCAAGCACTCCTATTTATAGGCTGAACAGAAGCTCGGGCACGGCCCCGTGTCCATCCTCCTCTCTTTCTTCATTAAATGCAATTTGTCTGCATTAGTTGACCACGCCCCCGTGTCCGCTGAGCACGACCCCGTGTGTATAAGCATATCTGTACTATCAAGATTTTCCTGGATTCCGCGAATCTTATAGTTGACCACGGCCCCGGGTCCGCTAAGCACGGCCCCGTGGTGGGCGATGGAAGCTTCTACCACTTTGTCTTTTCTGCTGACACTTGGGCACGCCCCCATGCTCACTGAGCACGGGGCGTGTTCAGTCTTCTGTCTTCTTGTTTTGCTTGGGAAGATGCTGTCGGGAGGTCGGGCATGCCACGTTTGTTCCTTTTCTTGTATTTATGTTAGATTTAGCTGTCTTTTTGCTTCTTTTGTCTATTTGAGCTCATTTAATCCTGAAAATACAAAAGGAAGATAAAAGCACACTTTTTTCAACATTATTACTAAAAAATGGTTAGTTTTATGCCACAATTGATGTAATTTATATGTTGCATTTTGTGCACATCATGTTTTCAATTTGAAATTCGTAGACAAATTATTATCTCAAGATGTTGAATACAAAGTTAGTGATATTCAAAAGTAATACATCTATTTTCTTAATTTATAAGTATAATATATGACATGCAAGCCTTTGAACCATGTACTTGTTAAATATATTTATGTGAAAGTTCTTTTTATGGATACTGGGTTGATCCTAATGAGAAGATTATAAAGATACGTTGAATAAAACAATATCCATTTGTCAAACCTCAGATATGCTCATAAAGTAGCAATATTACTAAAGAATATATAAGGTTTGAAATAACCAGAATGAAGATTGTGTGGCTCTAATCCATTCCTTGAGGTAAATGCGATGATAGATTAGTGAAACTTCGGGATCATGTACATAACAAAGGCAGATGTAATGATAGCACCAAGAAAGTTGTATGGTTATAATCCATTCCCCAAAAGTGAATGTGATGATATAATTGTCACACCCCGACCGCGTAAAACAACAAACTGCGGCGAAACGTCGGGGAGTCGAGCAACAAAAGTATTGTTTCACAACCATGGTAATTAAGGGTTTGTTTTATTTATAAACAAAGGGGTTACATTGTCTTTAAACCACGGAAACAAAGAGTACAAAACATAATTAAACTATTCTAGCTTCATTTTATGTCACTAAGGCACAGGTCCGCCTAAGTGTATCTTGGTCATTCCTATGCATCAGCTCCTGAAAACACATGTGAAAATAGGTACGTCAGCATAAAAATGCCCGTGAGATACATAGGTTTGATTAAAATAGGATACATGGCTTGTAATTGAAAGAATTGTTTTATAAAAGTTAGTCATGAATTTTAGGAAAATATTTTCTTTTATAAATCATACAAAAAGTGATAAGAAAGTCAGATGATATATAAAAGAAAGATGTATAGTTAAATAAGTAACCAAGTAAAAATGAGTTTGTGTAAAATAAGTTGTTTGTAAAACAATGTTTATGGGATAATGTGTTATCTGTGTAAAATGTAATATGTCTAAACTGAAATGGTTTAAACAATGCAACGATATGTAATATCATAAAAGCACTTTTATATAGGAAGTACCAGCGGCGTATCCACCATGCTTTTATCATATTACACACGCCTCGTTATTTAAATCACTTAAACAACCACCAAAATGTATTGTTTAAACCAATGTCAAAATGTTTATGTGTAAACGATATCTATTGTCAAATGTAAATCATGTAATGTATAACCAAATGTCATGTATGGCAAGTGAAATGTGTCAACTAAAACCATAGGTAAAATGCACAAAACAAGGTATTGAAATAAATCATAGTTTAAATCAAAGTTATGTTTTGTAAAATAAATGCACGCTTTACTGATACAAACATCTATGTGGTATTGTTAAAACACATACATTCAAGCCTTGCGATTGTGGCGATAAACCCTTAAACAAATTAAAGGTTTATCTAAATTATGTATATTGGATTCAGTCATTCCTTCCACCCAAACAAACCTAGGATTTCAGGAACAAGAGTTGTCAATTCCTATGGTACCATTACTTACTACCAAGCGGCATGGCCAATGTTAATGAACGTATTTTTGTCCCATTTAAACAAACCAAATGTCATACCAAATGTAAACATGTTATGTGAAAACAATGTACTAAGTATGCAATAAATGAACATACATAGCATGAACATGATGTAAAACAATGTGTACATATGCTGAAATGAACATATGAAACAAGTGTGTTTATAAAATCAATGTACTAGCATGTTAATAAAACATACATAGCAAAAACACGGATAGAATCATGTACTATATGTGTACTAATGAACATAGCAAGTATATGTTATGAAAGCATGAAAAGCAGGAACGTAACAAGTAGGCACATGTGTATCACCCCAAAACATTTGAAAACGTAGAAGAGGGGACTATGTACTCACTTGAGAGTGCTTAGAAGTCTTTAAATAACCACCAAGCAATGTTAGAAGTGTAACAGCCCGCACTTTCGTGCGTTGTTACTACTCGTTATACTCGTTACGCCCAGCACCAGAGACTCGGATCATAATCAGATACATCGCTATGTCGCTGTATAATCGAATAATTACGCATATTCTATCACTATTACAAGCTATTTTCACAAACAATCAACGCTAACAAGGACTATCGGGTGAGTACCATGCCTCCAGCCATCGTGACGATGATGGCAATACGAGCAAGTAGTACCCCGATAATCATTGTGGCACATCACATCGAAGAACGCACTCGAAGGCACACGTAACTCGATCATCGCACCGAATATTGAATATATAGATACGTATATACGACCCTTTTGTGATTAATTATAATAAATAAATAAATAATAATATAAATATATGGAAATGTGGACCAAAACTATCGCAACGCACCAAAAACGAGGATCGGGAAGCCTCCGAACGGCTGGGCCAGCCGATCGGACAGGCCGGCCGAACGGCTCGGCCGAACGATCGGACAGGCCGGCCGAACGGCTGGGCCGACCAATCGGACATGCCGTCCGATCTGGACAGGTCGGCCGATCGAACAGGCTGTCCGATCCAGGCCAACCTGCCCTCCTTTCCTTCCTCCTTGCCTATAAATACCCCTCATTCACCTCCAACACACTTGTTGTCACTGTTGCTGCTCGACCAGCCATTCCAACCCCTTTATATCTCGATTTCTCGCGATTCTTGTAAGTTTTCAACTCAAATCTTGTACTTCCTTGATCTTTATGCATTCCCCCACCTTCCTATCTTTCAAATTTCAACTTTTAACCTTGAAATCTCTGGATTTTGGGCATTTTAGGGTGATGTCGCCATGGAGTTCTTATGAACTTCAAGAGTGATGTCATCCCATGAAGAACGACCCGGATCCGAGTGGTTTCCATACGTTTTTACATAAATCTCGTCTGAACCTAAGTATTCTAATCAAGAAGTTATGGATTTGAGATGTTTCAAGGATGATGTCATCATGAGTTCACATGAACTTCAAAGAGTGTCCTCATTTTTACCATAAACAGCTCGAATTTAAGTGACTTCACCCGTCTTATAATAAATCTCACCTAGATCTACGTAACCTAGCCAAGGTGTGTATTCGGGATAAACATGAGAAAAACCATCAAGAATGGCCAGATCTGATGGAACGGGGTGGTTCCCGGCCGTTAGAACGGGTCGGATTTGATGGGGCTTTAGTGGTTTAACGCGATGACACGCCACTTCAGTCAAATCACCTGAAATCTTTTCAAAACCCATCAAGTGTGACATGATCAGGATGATGGAACAAATTGCCGTTCGATCAGACTACTGTCCGATCAAACAGCAACCAAGGTTCAACCGTCCGATCGGCCAGCATGCTAACCGATCGGCCAGCATGCTAACCGATCGGCCAGCATGCTAACCGATCGGCCAGCATGTTAACCGATCGGACAACATGCTAACCGATCGGCCAGCATGTTAACCAATCGGCCAGCATGTTAACCGATCGGACAACATGCTAACCAATCGGACAACATGCTAACCGATCGGACAACATGGTAATCAATCGACCCACATGTCCAGCCGACCGAACGAGCCCAAGCATCAATGTCCGAACCAATTTCGGTTATCTCGCCACTATTGAACGCATTATTCATCGCTTAACAATCTGTAACCAGGATAACTCAGACGCACTCTCAACCAAGCTGTGTTTACTGTCTAATACGCACTGTGAGTATACTTGACCCGTTTTTATCGAATTTTGGGTGTAACATACATTCCTTATAAATCGAACTCATCAACGAATCATTTAATCAGTCAATTTATCACTTGCGAATAACTGTTTGCATAGATATACATGATGCTAGTTACATATGTGCTAGGACTTATACTCGTGACGTCCCACCACGACTAGTATAGTATTATTGTGCCCAACGGGGTCTAGTTATGCCATCGAAGAATCGAGCATCGAGGACTTAGCTGGTAGTATCAGTTTTGTGAGTATATATGTCGTGTATTACGTCTATGCATGTGGAAATTCGCAGCACTTTTAATCTATTATACTATTACATATCAAACATGTATACTCGCCAATACTTTTGTATTGACAATATTTTAACGTATGTTGCAGGTTTCATTGAAGTCTTCATCAAATCAAGCTAGGAAGTCTAGAAACTCACCTAAAATCTAGGTTGTCGGATTTGAATTGTTCGAGAAGACAAGAAATCCGTGATGACTTATGTGATTGTATTATCTGTTACTATGGGATAACGAATGTAATAAATATTATCGCAATATAGTTGTTATGGATCCTCTTGAGCAATCTGATTCACCTAGTGCCGTGCCCCGATGATTCCGCCATCGGTTGGGGTGTGACAGATTGGTATAAAAGCCATAACTATAGGGAATTAGGCAAGACTCGACCTAGTCCAGGTCGATGTCTTAGAAATTGGCCTAGTCTATAGTCTAAGCACCCACAGGCTGACTCGTACGAACCCGGTAGGGTTTGTATTGCGCCTACCTGATACTTTCGATCGAAATTGCTAAATCTACAACTTTGTATGAACCTTGCGCACTACAGCTTCACAAGAAGAAGCCTTTCCTAAGGCTGAAATACTACTTAGCCTTTCCTAAGGCTGACACAATACACATGTCTTCAAAAGTACTCGCATCTCACAACCGAGTGATCCAGTCGAGATCTGGTGTGAAAACCAATAACTCTCGATAGGATTGCCCACTCAGCGCATTTTCCAGCACGAGGATCTTTTGTCGAGTTAGGAGTGACATCCATACCTCGACAAAAGCCGTCATTTCGACATTCTAGTGGAGCTCTCAGATTCATTCGATGAGAACAACCACAATTAGGAACGAAACTGTTAAGTCAGGGGTGAAACCCGTACCTTAATGGACCGTTCCACTCTCTAAAATGGTTTTGAAAAAGCTCTCACCAAGGACTCGACCACTACAATGACTCGAGCCACGCGAGGATTAAGAGGACGAATGCCATGAGCTGCATCCCAGTGGAAGCATAAGTCTCCAAAGTCAACACGCGTGCACAAACTTGTTGGGTGTGATTGGGTTACCTTGGGTAGTCGACGCCTAAAACACCCGAGGCACTCCGAGTACATTGCTAAGCGTACGACTCGCCGGTTTTACGTTATATGTGCTTATTTCTGATTGTCAATTTTCGCTCCCTGTTTTACAAAACGCACAATTCGCACAGCCATCGCAATCCAAAACAGAGACCGAATGTTCGCAACAAAACTATTGTCTAATTGCCCGCTTTCCCCTCGCATTCTCTCTCTCTCTCTCTCAACGCGTCCTCGCGCATTCTAAACCATATCATATGTATGTAAGTGTAAACTACAACTATCTATATCTAAGTACAACCAAATCATTGTGTGAGAATCTAGGAAGTTTCGTGTCTCCTATGTGGCTCCTATGTGAATCTAATTATATTGCACGTTACAAGTTTCGATCGCGCTCAATCGCATCATAAACTCAAAATCATTATGATCGAATCTCATTCCCAAATCTCTCTCTGTCTAGATGCCTTCCAACAACTCCACCTCGAGACGAACAACTAGGAGGAGAGCCAAACGAAGCGCCGGTAAGAGGATTGCCTCGCTTATGACCAAGGAAGTGGTCAAGCTCATTCCTCAAATTGTCGCTCAAGTACAGTCTCTCAGCAACTCTCGAGCCCCGAAGGACTCTAAGACGGAAGCGCCACAATCTAATTTTCTCTACAAACACTTCAAAGCCTGTGACCCGATGGAATACACAGGTGAACGAGGTGTGACCCAACTACTCCAGTGGTTTGATTCTATCGAAGTTACCCTTCGTCAAAGTGGGTGTCCCGATATTTTCCGTACTACTTGCGCTACCAGAGCTTTTCAATCGCGAGCACTCGACTGGTGGACCGCCAAACGCAACAAACGTGGGATCTCCGCAGCTTACGCCCTCTCTTGGGATGAGCTGAAGGAACTCATGAAGGAAGAATACTATCCTCCTCACGAAGTCCAGAAGCTAGAAAACGAATTTTGGGAAATCAAGCAAACCGAAGGTGACAATGCTGGCTATACCGCAAGGTTCAAGCAGCTTAGTACAATCTGCCCAAGTCAAGTCAACACTTCAGAAAAAAAGCCATTCCAAAGTACATCCGCGGCTTGCCTGAGTGTGCGGGTGATTTTGTCGAAGCTGCAAGACCTGCTACCATCGAAGAAGCTTACCGCTTAGCCGCAGAGATCAACAGCAAACGAGTCTTGGACGGATTCTTCTCCAAGAATCCTGTCAAACAAGCTCATCAGGCAATCATCATCAACTCTTTTGACGATTCTTCCAGTGAGTCTACCGATGAGCCTTCTAAAGATTCCCCTGACGACGTCTCCGTCGAATCATCAGACGAATCCGCCAACGACACTGCATCATCTCAGGAAGGACAACCTAGCTGCAAACGAAAGACGATGAGCCCAGACTCCTGAGCAACTGGACTGTCACAACCAGAACCTCTCCGAGCAGTCCCAGTTCAATTGAAACATGCTTACAATGGGCCACATCCCCTGTGCTTCATGTGTACGTATCATCACCCGCTAGAAGCAAATTGTCGCTATTGCACAAATTGCCACTGGTATGGTCATCATACGCAGCACTGCCGCGCAAGACCGCAGCTTTGAGGAAATTCAGCAACAACCGCAGCCTCCGCAGAAGTCCCCTACAACAACGCTACTTATTTCTGATGTTGTTGTAATAATACGACTTATCGCCGTCAAATTCTTTTATGTGTGGAACTTGTTTCATCTATCGTCGCATGAGGATTCTATTTCTCTTATACTCGCACACCATCTAAACGCTAACACTATGTACTATACAATGTATTTTACCCTTACAACACTCTTAGAACGAGGTACGATAGACGTGCAAGGAACAACTAATCGCGGGTGCACACGGGATTATTTTGGTCAGTGCACGGAGATCGTAGTGAAATTCTAATGGTGCCATAACGTTTAAAGCATGGTCAAGCGTAGTGGATACGCCGCTGGTACTTCCTATATATAAGTGTCTTGGCCATGTCAACAAAGCGTGACACCAAATCACGGGGCATAAGTAGTAGGGGTAACGCAAGGTGTGCTTTACCATGCTACCGATGCTTCGTGAAGAAAGTGCCATGTAGAGTTGGACGTTATTAGACCTATTATATAATTATGGTTATTTTCGACACAATACATATCGATCGCAAGGCGTAACAAAACTAAATCGCACCACTGCGATACTTCTCGTAAGTCTGCGAACGCAACGCAATTGCCACATCGATGGACTTAGGTAAGTTCACCCCGAAGAGCAATTGGAGTAACGCAAGACTGGTCGTAAGTCTATAACGCAACTCAATCGCAGTTTTGCTAGATCTATCTCGAAATCTAAATCACTCGTCATGTGGCTCCAAATCGCAATCGCATCTTGTGTTTATCTCGCAATCTCTATCACTGGCTTTGACTATTGTGTGAACCTCTATCGCTTATTGTGGATCACTAGACGAGTATCGAAAATCACTCGCCGCTTTTCGCTTTAACGCATTTCACGCCTATCCCATCACTTCGATACTCTTATCGCGTGTCGCTATCGCTTATCGGTGTTCGTGTTATCTGTGTTATGTTAGCACGCACGACCCCGCTTCACGAGGCAAACTAATAGGGCTGAGGCATGGTGGTGTTTTAACCATATTGGCGGACCTTCGTGGAAAAAGCCCATGCGGGCTAATGTTAGTTAATGTTTGTGGTGTATTCAACTCAATGGAATCGCGTATCGCTCGCAACGCCACAATTGTCGCTTATCAATTATTAGGGTCAAGGTGCCTATCGCTATTCAGATCATCGATTATCGCTTGGGAATCATCACAGTTTGTACAGTATTCGAGTAAATGACATCGCTTCACGAGACAAAACTAATATGGGGAAACATGGCGTTTTCCATATTAGCAACTCTCGTGGAGACATGCCATGTGGGTTTATGTGGAAGCAAATCGAAATCGCAGTATTCGCAGTCAAAATCACATCGTTCGCCATCGCTTATCAATCGTCGTCTATCCCAACGCGCCATATCAATGTTTCGTGTCATCGAACTACTCGCACTCGCTATCGACGTTTTGTTTATATCCGACTCGCTTCTATTTACGACTCGGTCTAGCATCCTACCGCTTGGACCGAGGGAACAAAATTCTATCTGTGTCTTATCGGCACGCTTGACACCGCCTCACGAAACAGAGGTAATATGGGCAAAACATGGTGGATACGCCGCTGGTACTTCCTATATATAAGTGTTTTAATCATATTAACAAACTTTCGTGGGAAAGTGCCAAGTGGGGCACGATGTAAATTATTTTTCCGTACTATTAAAGAAAAACCAATTTTTATAAAATTTTATTAAAACCGTTGGACAAGTGAAGTTTCCTTACCACATGGAGAAAACATCGAATCAGTTTAGCTCCATGCCCAATGGAAGTTTCATAAGTCCAGTTTTCCTTGAAACTTTTGCAATGACGAAAAGGAATCTTCCCAAAAACGATGGTTCGACAATCGAGTTTCAGCTCGAACCCTCGATTATAGGAGAGTTTTTCTTAAAACTACTTTCAAAATGTATAAATCTTTTATTAAACTAACAAAAAAAAACCCTTCCTATAGCGCTGGTGTGGACCTCGATGCAGTGAACGCCGCGCCGTAGGGAGATTTTCTTAAAGCATCTTCGAAGATTAATCGACTATTTGTAAGCTTAAAACGCCACGGAATCTTAATCGATCGCTCGCTTATCTGGACGCTTTTAATCGCTACTCTCATTCGCATCAACTCCTACAACCCTACTGGTGGATTAATTTCGGGACGAAATTTCCTAAAGCAGGGGAGACTGTAACAACCCGCACTTTCGTGCGTTGTTACTACTCGTTATACTCGTTACGCCCAACACCAGAGTTTCGGATCATAATCAGATACATCGCTATGTCGCAGTATAATCGAATAATTATGCATATTCTATCACTATTACAAGCTATTTTCACAAACAATCAACGCTGACAAGGACTATCGAGTGAGTACCATGCCTCCAGCCATCGTGACGATGATGGCAATACGAGGAAGTAGTACCCCGATAATCATTGTGGCACATCACATCGAAGAACGCACTCGAAGGCACGCGTAACTCGATCATCGCACCAAATATTGAATATATAGATACGTATATACGACCCTTTTGTGATTAATTATAATAAATAAATAATAATATAAATATATGGAAATGTGGACCAAAACTATCGCAACGCACCAAAAACAAGGATCGGGAAGCCTCCGAACGGCTGGGCCAGCCGATCGGACAGGCCGGCCGAACGGCTGGGCCGACCGATCGGACAGGCCGGCCGAACGGCTGGGCCGACCGATCGGACAGGCCGGCCGAACGGCTGGGCCGACCGATCTGACAGGCCGGCCGAACGACTGGGCCAACCGATCGGACAGGTCGTCCGATCCGGACAGGTCGGCCGATCGAACAGGCCGTCCGATCCAGGCCAACCTGCCCTCCTTTCCTTCCTCCTTGCCTATAAATACCCCTCATTCACCTCCAACACACTTGTTGTCACTGTTGCTGCTTGACCAGACGTTGTAACCCCTTTATCTCTTGATTTCTTGCGATTCTTGTAAGTTTTCAACTCAAATCTTGTACTTCCTTGATCTTTATGCATTCCCCCACCTTCCTATCTTTCAAATTTCAAATTTTAAGCTTGAAATCTCTGGATTTTGGGCATTTTAGGGTGAGGTCGCCATGGAGTTCTTATGAACTTCAAGAGTGATGTCATCCCATGAAGAACGACCCGGATCCGAGTGGTTTCCATACGTTTTTACATAAATCTCGTCTTAACCTAAGTTTTCTAATCAAGAAGTTATGGATTTGAGATGTTTCAAGGATGATGGTCAGCATGAGTTCACATGAACTTCAAAGAGTGGCCTCATTTTTACCATAAACAGCTCGAATTTAACACCCGTCTTATAATAAATCTCACCTAGATCTACGTAACCTAGCCAAGGTGTGTATTCGGGATAAACATTAGAAAAACCATTAAGAATGGCCAGATCTGATGGAACGGGGTGGTTCCCGGCCGTTAGAACGGGTCGGATTTGATGGGGCTTCAGTGGTTTAACGCGATGACACGCCACTTCAGTCAAATCACCTGAAATCTTTTCAAAACCCATCAAGTGTGACATGATCAGGACGATGGAACAAATTGTCGTTCGATCAGACTACTGTGCGATCGAACAGCAACCAAGGTTCAACCGTCCGATCGGACAACATGCTAACCGATCGGCCAGCATGTTAACCGATCGGACACCATGCTAACCGATCGGTCAGCATGCTAACCGATCGGCCAGCATGCTAACCGATCGGCCAGCATGCTAACCGATCGGACAACATGCTAACCGATCGGATAGCATGGTAATCAATCGACCCACATGTCCAGCCGACCGAATGAGCCCAAGCATCAATGTCCGAACCAATTTCGGTTATCTCGCCACTATTTAACGCGTTATTCATAGCTTAACAATCTGTAACTAGGATAACTCTGACGCACTCTTAACCAAGCTGTGTTTACTGTCTAATACGCACTGTGAGTATACTTGGCCCCTTTTTTATCGAATTTTGGGTGTAACATACGTTCCTTATAAATCAAACTCATCAACGAATCATTTAATCAGTCAATTTATCACTTGCGAATAACTGTTTGCATAGATATACGTTATGCTAGTTACATATGTGCTAGGACTTTTACTCGTGACGTCCCACCACGACTAGTACAGTACTATTCCGCCCGACGGGGTCTAGTTATGCCATCGAAGATAAGCTACTTTTGATACAACTAACTAAACGAAGTGACCATAAGGTATAACCTCGGAAGGTTATTCCCTATACAACTATGGTCACAAAATGTGTTTGGTCGGATCCTAATGTTCGACCAAACGGGTCGGGTTCGAAAGTCTAAGCGGTTCTTTAGACCGCTTATCTTACGAACCTATATAAACACTAAACCTAAAAGTGACGAGTTAAACATGTTAAAACATGTTTAACGAAGTTAGAAAACAAGTTTGATATCAAAACAAAGGGTTTTGATACCCAAGAATAGTTTGGTTGCAAAATACGCATAAACACGTATTTTGACCGAAACTATGACTTGTCACTACGCCTAAACAACGTGGTAATCAGTAGGTATAGTCACAAAGGACTATGACCATCGTGATTACGCTCACGTTGTGAAGTTCAAACGAACTTCGTGTTGACCATTGAATGGTCAAAGTAGAAAGTCAAACACTGTTTGATTTTCAAGTTTAAAAACACATAAAAGTACGAAAGAAGCTTACAAGAGGTCCAAGCGATGGAGATATTTATCTAAATACTCAGGTATGAAGCATAAAGCTTCAACTTAGAGCATAAAATCAGATCAAGTGTGAGTTGAAATGAAAATGGGGTTGGGTATTTATAGATTTTGGGCCACCGTTAGGATCGTTCCTCGATAAACGAGCTTTATCCGAGCCTTACATGTGTACCCACTGTTTTGGTAATCTATGGGTGCCCAAAACAAGCCCATACACTGATAAAAACCATGTGCAAAAGCAAGAAACCAAGTTGCTGATTGAAAATAGCTGTTTTGATGATCTAGGGAGCTCTCGCGCCCCGCGTATGAGCTAGCCGCATCTTACGCGGCCCGCAACTGCCGGGTAACTCAGCAACAGTTTGAACATTTGCAGTTTCAGTCCGTGCATGTTATTTCGGCACATTTTGACACGTTTAAGGCTCGTTAAGCCATTTTCAAGGCTCTACAATGACGCCAAAGCATAGGGGACATAAAACATGCTTGAAAATATGTCAGATGTCGGTTCGTTTGGTCGTACGATCACGTTATTCGGTTAATTACGACGAAACACGAACGGACGCGAAAAACGATCCAAATTACGCAATGAATGGAATTTTATCATGACAATCAATAAAAAAAATATTTTAATGATTACAAAAATTTTTGGATGTCCGGATATATTCAGAACGTAAGTTATGCGCGAAAATGCAAACTTATGCACTTTTTGACGCTTTTAGTCCCTGTTCGATCTAAAAGTTTATTTTAGCATACCGAACCCCTCAAAGCCTATTTTTAAGTTGTGTAAAGGATATTTATGGTATGTTTAACTTATGATCATGTTCCGGATTGTCTTTACAGTACGAATCGGCATACTTTCACAGTTTGTCAAAGTTAGTCCATGTAAGCGAATAAACTTGATTTTGCCATACCAAAGCCTTCAAAACTGATTTCTAAGTTATATAAAGGTTATTTAAGGTATTTTAAGCATATATGGATGTTTCGGAGTGTTTGTCGCATTAAACTGATTACGTTTACGCATCGGTTTGCGTATAACTCTCCAGAAAGCGATATAGAGTTTGAAATTGAACAAAAATCAAAACATGCAAAATGTCAAACATAAATGAACAAATATTGGGATCAAAAAAACATTGTTTTATTGATAAACGAGTTATTCAGAGTATATTCAATGATTACAAGCACAGATATCACAGTCTCCCCTACTTGTGGAAATTTCGTCCCGAAATTTATTTAGTGGAAACTTGTGAGAATAGATGTGGATATTTCGCCTTCATTTGATCTTCACGTTCCCAAGTAAATTCTGGTCCACGTTTAGATTCCCAGCGAACTTTGACAAGCGGAATGCGCTTGCGTTTGAGCCATTTGACTTCACGGTCCATGATTTCCACAGGCTTTTCAACAAAATGCATCATGTCATCAACACGAATTTCGTCAAGTGGTATGTGGAGGTTCTCATCAGCTAAACACTTCTTGAGATTGGACATGTGAAAGGTTGGATGAACATTTCCAAGTTCAGGAGGTAACTCAAGTCTGTAGGCAGAAGACTTCCCAAGTAAAACAAAGAAGACAGAAGACTGAACACGCCCCGTGCTCAGCGAGCACGGGCCGTGCCCAAGAAGCAGCAGAAAAGACAAACCCATAGAAGCTTCTACTGCCCACCACGGGGCCGTGCCCAGCGGACACGGGGCATGGTCAACTTCCTGCAGTCGCATTTATTGTAATTGCGAATTACAATTAATGAAGAGAGAGAGTGTGTGTCAGATGGACACGGGGCCGTGTCCGAGCTTCTGTTCATCCTATAAATAGGAGTGTTTGGAGCTCTTGCAACTCATCCCTTGGCACACCACCTCTCTCACACTTCACCCACCACCCACCACCATCACAACACCATCATCCACCACCATCATCCATTGTCCATCATAGAGTGTGTGAGTCGTCTCGAGATCCAAGATTGATCGTAAGAGTTCTTGACAATCAAAGGCCATGTTTGCCTAAGTCTCTTACATCACTTGGTGAAGAAAAGTGTTTAGTGTAATACTTTTTATTTTTAATCTTTTGCACTTTTTAATTGGTTTTGTATTAATGACTTTAATTACTAGTTTCTTATGTTGAAGGTGATTCTTCCTTATCGTTTGTCCGTGGTGTCTTGGCATTATTTTACTGTCTATACAAAATAAAAGATTTTCACCATTCATATCTCCACGGTCTATATGGAGGTATGTTGGCTACTTGGACGGGGGTAAAGGGAACGGTTTGGTAAGAGTCTTGCCATTGTTCAGTGTATAGATCCTGCAAAGGACCTGGGTCAAATTTAGTAGGACCTCCTTCAATACCCAAAGGTATTGGATGGCGGGGGTCCGAACTCTTTGATCCCCTCATAAGTTAAACTACTGTTAAAACTTTAACCCAGCTACTTAGGACTGTATCCCTGCTGACTCAGACTACTTAGCTGAGGGTAACGTCGCCTTCAAAAGAGGGCCCTACCATATTATGCATTAATAACTTAATTCATTATCTTTCAATAATCCGACCCTTTAGGATTGTTTCCTTGCTGACTCAAACTACTGGGTTGAGGGTAACGTCGCCTTCAAAAGAGGGGCATACTACAATAACTAAGATAATCTCTTAAACAAGTGTAAAAGTGTGAAAATAATCAAAGGTTACACTACACACGAGTCGGATCCAAGTGATTCATGTTGTCTATCTGTTTTTACTTTTATTTTTTATTTTTCAGCATTTTAGTTAGTTTTATTTTCTTAGTTTAAAAACCTTTTTCTAACATTTTGATTTGATTAGACGTTGAGGATAAACCGGTACTAAAAGCTCTTGTGTCCTTGGACGACCTCGGTATCTTACCAACACTATACTACGTCCACGATGGGTGCACTTGCCCATATGTGTGTTTAGTGTTAGTAAATATCGTGTTTTATAAATTTAAAACTTGGCTAAAAAGTGTAAAAAGGGCTTAAAATATATACCTAAAACATATACACACTAACACGCATCAAGTTTTAGGCGCCGTTGCCGGGGACACAAGGATTTTAAGAAAGCTTAAAATAGACGGCCTAATCAGTTTTTCAAAACTTTTTCAAAACGCGCGCACATTTTTCTGCGTTTTAGTTTAGTTTGCATTTACAGTAGCCTGAACACGGGGTCGTGTTCACTGAACACGCGGCCGTGTTCACTGAACACGGGGCCATGCTGCATATTTTTCATTAAACGCCCAGATACAAAGTCTGAACACGGGGCCGTGCTCACTGAACATGCCCCCGTGCTCAATGAGACCAGTAACTTTTATTAAAACGCCCAGATACAGACCCTGAACACGGGGCCGTGTCCAGTGAACACGGGGCCGTGTCCAGCCTCTGTTTCCGTCTTTATTTTCTGTTTTCTTGTCCCGAGACTCAGTTGTGGTCTGTTGAGTGATCCCTATGGATCAATACGCAGGAGGCTACAACTACACCTATGAGGAGGATGATTACATGAGAGACTATTGCACTAATTGTGGAAACCCACACTCGGTATAATATTGTAACTTGTTTCAACCATCCAATTCATACAACTATTATGAGGAGCCCAGGTACGAGCCATCGACTTCATACACATCTTATGAAGACCAAAGGTATGAACCTTCTCCCTCATACTCATATTTTGATGAACCAAGGTATGAGCCACCACCTTCATACACTTATTATGAGGAACCATGGCGTGAACAACCCACCTCATATGAGTACTATGAAGAACAAAATTACGACCCTTATCCATCATATACTTACAATGAGGAACAATGGTGTGAACCATCTACTTCATATGAGTACTATGAGGAACCAAGGATCGAACAACCGGATTCAAGCTTTGAGGATCCCGATCCTTTCTCTATCACCGAAGTGACCGATAGGATATTAGAACACATTAAAACTATTGAACGTTGCATAAAATAATCTCGCGCAAGGGAAGAGGAGTCCCGCGCAAGATAAGAATTAAATAAAGCAACGATAGTTGAAGAGTTAAAAATGGAAGAACAAATAAGTGAAAACCCGACACATGAGCTAAACAACGAAAAAGGTGAGGCCGATAGCGTTGAAATTCAAGAAGAGTCTAATTTTGAAGAAATTAATCTCTTGTCACCTTCTTTCGAAAATCATTGTTTAGTACCAACTCATGCTAAGTTTTTAAAAGAGCTAAACACTAACTCAAAAATTGAAGAAATGGTAAGTATTAAGTTAACTAATGATCAAACTTCGCTAATAAAAGAAGACCCTTTTGAAATAAACATTACACTGGTTCCATGTTTTTTTCAAAATTCATTTATTAGTAACGTCACCATTGATAAAGATCTTTGTGTTAACATAATGCCTAATTACATTTTCGAAAAATTAAGTATTAGTGATTTTGCTCCACTTCAAATACCCATTTTTCTATCTAATCGGAGAGTAATGAAATCAATCGGTGTAGTTGAGGACGTCTTGGTTCAAACAAATCAAATGGTTATTCCAACCGACTTTGTCATCCTCGATGACGCTCCTCTAGTGTTGGGAAGACCTTTTGTAAAAACTCATGAAGCTTTGAAAAACCGGAAGTTTAATAATCTACCTCTTCAATTAGGGGCATTCAAAAGGAGCATAGATCTTGAGCATTCAATGAAATATCCTTTTGGCAACAATGACCCCCTAATTGAAGATGAAGATGAGCCACCTGATATAAGTGAAAAGATTGACCACTTTGTTGAAGAAGAGGTCGCCATAGAACAAACCTTTAAAGTTCTTGATCTAGATGAGCCCCAAAATAGGGAGTCTCCTAAACACCCGCCCCTTGAGCTCAAAGAACTCCCAAAAGGTTTGGAATATGCTTTTCTAGACAAAGATGGTAATTCACCTGTAATTATTTCGTCTAAATTAAATAGTGTAGAAAAAGAAAAATTAATTAGACTTTTGAAAAAACATAAAAATGCGATCGCTTGGAAGCTTGTAGATATAAAAGGAATAAGCCCTTCCATGTGCACGCACAAAATTCTAATGAACGATGACTACAAATCAGTAATACAACCACAAAGAAGAGTAAATCCAAATGTCCAAGAAGTGGTTAAAAATGAGGTCATCAAATTACTTGACGCCGGACTTATTTATCCTATCTCCGATAGTCCATGGGTAAGTCCAATCCAAGTAGTCCCAAAGAAAGGAGGTATGACGGTAATAACTAACGAAAAGAATGAATTAATACCAACAAGAACCGTCACAGGATGGAGAGTATGTATAGATTATAGACGATTAAATGAAGCAACAAGGAAATACCACTTTCCTTTGCCCTTCATTGATCAAATGTTAGAACGACTATCTGGCCATAAATTTTACTGTTTCTCGGATGGTTTTTCAGGTTACTTTCAAATTCCAATAGCACCTGAAGACCAATAAAAGACAACTTTCACATGCCCCTACAGAACTTTTGCTTATCGACACATGCCATTCGGTCTATGTAATGCCCCTGCAACATTCCAACGTTGCATGGTGGCCATTTTCCATGATATGATAGAAAAAACAATGGAAGTCTTCATGGACGACTTTTCTATCTTTGGAGATTCATAGGACCAATGCCTCGATAACCTCGAACGAATACTATCCCGATGTGAGGAAACTAACCTCGCCCTTAACTGGGAAAAATGCCATTTCATGGTAACAGAGGGAATAGTACTCGGTCACAAGATCTTGAGAGAAGGAATGGAAGTTGATCGAGCAAAAATAGACACAATTTCTCGATTACCTCCCCCCTCCTCCGTTAGAGCAATCAGAAGTTTCTTAGGGCATGCCGGATTTTATAGACGGTTTATCAAACACTTTTCAAAAATTTCAAGACCTCGAACGAAATTACTTGAAAAAGATGCACCTTTCATCTTTGACAAGGATTGCAATCAAGCATTTCTGACCCTCAAGGAAATGCTAGTCAATGAACCTATCATGATAGCGCCCGATTGGAAATTACCTTTCGAAATCATGTGTGATGCAAGTGACTTTGCCGTTGGAGCAGTCTTGGGACAAAGAAAAGAAAAGCATTTCCACCCGATTTATTATGCTAGTAAAACACTTAATGATGCACAAGAGAATTACACAACCACTGAAAAAGAATTACTAGCTGTGGTATTTGCTTTTGATAAATTTCATTCTTACCTTGTTCTTTCTAAAACTGTAGTCTATACAGATTATGCAGCCAATCCGATACCTCTTCAAGAAACAAGACGCAAAACCCCGTTTGATCAGGTGGATTCTACTCCTCCAAGAATTTGATATTGAAATCAAAGACAAAAGAGGGGCAGAAAACACAGCAGCAGACCATCCTTCGCGCCTAGAAGACCCAGCTTTGGAGGCAACCAGGGACGAGCAAATCAACGAAAAATTTCCAACAGAGTCCCTGGAAATGGCGGAATGTAGACAAGAACCATGGTATGCCGACTATGCTAACTACTTAGCTAGTGGTATAGTCACCAAAGGATGGCCGCATCACCAAAGAAAGAAATTCTTTGCTGATGTAAAGCATTACTTTTGGGAAGACCCTTATCATTTCAAAATGTGTGCCGACCAACTCATCCGAAGGTGCGTACATGGCAGCGAAGCACGAAGAATTCTCCGCCATTGTCATGAAGGTCCATATGGAGGACATCATGGTGCCGCTAGTACCGCACGAAAGGTATTTTATTCAGGATTTTATTGGCCGACCATTTACAAAGATGCGCAAAATCTTATCAAGACATGTGATGCTTACCAAAGATCAGGTAATATTTCTTCCAAAAACGAAATGCTACAAAATGGCATTCTCGTTTGTGAAATTTTCGATGTGTGGGGACTCGATTTCATGGGACCTTTCCCACAGTCAAAAGGAAACAAATATATACTTGTGGCAGTCGATTACTTGTCTAAATGGGCCGAGGCCGAGGCACTTCCAAAAATGATGGAAGAGTAGTGGTAAGATTTCTGAAAAAATTATTCTCTTGTTTTGGAACACCTAAAGCATTAATAAGTGATAGAGGTACCCATTTTTGTAACCATCAACTCGAAAAAATCTTAACAAGATATGGGGTCTATCATCGGGTCTCAACAGCATATCACCCTCAAACAAACGGACAAGCCGAAGTGACTAATAGAGGTTTAAAATGAATACTTGAAAAAACCGTAGGTTTAAATAAAAAGGAATGGGCCGATAAATTAGATGATGCTTTATGGGCTTTTCGAACTGCTTATAAAACCACTATAGGAACAACCCCATATAAGCTCGTCTATGGAAAAAGTTATCATTTACCAGTAGAAATAGCTCACAAAGCCTACTGGGCAATAAAAAAATATGAACTTAGATTTAGAAATTGTAGGTAAAAATCGATTTTGTCAAATAAATGAATTAGACGAACTAAGGAATTATGCATACTCTAACTCGGAAATTTATAAGGAAAGAATGAAAAATTTACACGACAGATACATTAAACCTAATGAATTTCGAGTGGGAGATCTGGTTCTATTGTTTAATTCACGACTTCGATTATTTCCGGGTAAACTAAAATCTAGGTGGTCAGGACCTTTTTCCATCACCCATATTTTTCCTCACGGTGCAGTAGAAATTAAATCTCGGAATGAGATTCCATTCAAAGTCAATGGCCAACGGCTAAAACTCTATCGAGGATCCATTGAGGATGAAGAGGAAGAGATCTCGCTTCAAACGGTCAACGAATAAATGCATCCACATCATACCTGGTATGTTACGAACAAGTAGGTAAACATCGAGATCGGTAAGTCTTCTAACCAAGTTTTTGGGAAAACAGGGCACTCACACGAGTACTATATATATATATATATATATATATATATATATATATATATTTAAAATTTTGCTCGGCACGGGGCCTTGTCCGCTGGACACGGGGCCGTGTTCGCGCAACTGTCGGGATAAAACCCTCTTTTCACAACAGTTTCATCATTCCACACGCCCCGTTTCCCCCAAAAACGCTCTGGTCCAGGCGATTTTCCGCAGATTTTCGACGTCTCTTCTCATTCTAACAACATCAAGGTATGATTCTATTATCATTAGTAGTTAGATTAGTTACTTGCATGTAGTTAAAACATCAAAAATTTGGGAAAAATCTAGGGTTCTTGAAGTTCATCCGGATCAAATCTCTAATTTTTGTTATAATCTGTTAGCATTAGTTTAGATTAGTGTAATGGGAAGTAAATACACTTGTATTGTTGATAGATTTGCCCGATTTCACATGAAAACCCCAAACCCTTGTTTTTAAACCAAAAAAGATAAAATTGAAAGGGTAAACGGTTTGTTTTGGGAAAAACGGCACTTGGGGTTTCATTTTCGGGGGAAACCGCACCTACTTGGCCAAAAATTTTCAGATTTTCGGGACCGGGACGAAAAATGCAATTTTTGAGTAACAGACGCCTGGACACGGGGTCGTGCCCGCTGAGCACGAGGCCGTGTCCAGCTCACTGTGTGCAGTTTTTTTCCGAAAATTTCACTGTTTCGTGCTAACTTTTTGGTGTATTCTTTCAGATGTCGCAGAAGTTCACAAGATTCAACGCAAATGAGCTCGATGCTAGGGCCAGATATGACATACTTCAAACAAGACCCGAAGAATACCCAAGGCAAGCATGCACGGACCTCTTAGCCATGGTGAACCAACTAGACCGGTTTAACAACCTCGTTGCCGGACCACTAAGGGTTGCCCTAACCACTCGACTTCGATCGGTACACGAGTGCATTATGGAGTTCTACAGTACCTTCACTTTCAGTTCAAGGTGTGACCCTTTCGACAATGAGAGTGTTGCATTTCGGTGTGGTGGAACTAGGTACTCGATCTCTA
Organism: Helianthus annuus; assembly: GCF_002127325.2. Classification (NCBI taxonomy): domain Eukaryota; kingdom Viridiplantae; phylum Streptophyta; class Magnoliopsida; order Asterales; family Asteraceae; genus Helianthus; species Helianthus annuus. The sequence goes on from NC_035437.2 coordinate 99,911,750, forward strand.
TGGCGCAATTCGGGGCAATAGTGGGGCTGTATACGGAGGAGGATTCGGGAAGTGAAGAAAACATCGGGGGAATGCGAGAGTTGGATGAAAATGAATGCCAAGCCGCATGGGCTCAGATTGTTGATGGGTTCTACAATCCGAGCAGCACTAAGAGTACTAAGCTGAGGGATCCGCTTTATCGCTACATTCATAGGCTCCTCACTTACTCTCTTAGTCAAAGACATGACAGCAGCGGCGATGTTGGGTTAAGAGATTTGGTAGTCCTTCACTGCATTCACAACCGAAGACCCCTCGATGTTCCATTCCTCCTACTCCGGAACATGCATCTGAACCGGCTTTCTCATGCACCAACCTCTATTTTCTACGGGGGATGGGTGTACCGCCTCTTCAAGCACTTCACGCGCATACCTAGGTCTTTCAAAAGGAGCCCATGGTCAGGACGGGTTGATGTGCACATTTGTCGCGCCATGAACCTAATCTATGAGGCGGAAGACAGATCGGTAAGCTTTCAGAGGATGCAAGGTCATGCATGGACCCGCAAGAGGCGCTAGTCCTTCACGCTCCACCTCCCCACAACCAGTACCAACCCCACGGTGAACCGGGCCAGTCCTCCTCACAAGGAGGTGGTTTTCCTAACTTTTAGAGTTTACATGATCTTTTGTAGGAAAACCTTATGTGCACCGGGAACACCTACAACCTCGCCAACAATACATACCACCGGGTCGGAGCCATTGAAAGAAACATCATCGATATCCAAGACGACATCGGAAGCATCTGGGAGTACATGGCGGGGCATGGGGGAGGAGGTGACGACAGTGATGAAGACATGGACTAGGCGGGTGGAATAGGAGTAGGAGCAGCTGGTTGGTGATCCCACAGGTTAATTTCCCTTTCTATCGAACAATTTCCGGCCTGCGTGCCGAAGTGTTGAACCATTTACTTTTCCTAACTTATTTTTATTTTCTGCTTTTGTTTTTATTTTTAACTTGATGGTTTGGATGTTTAACTTGGTAATTTAGGACGTTTGGTATTGTTTGGTGTGGTATTTACTGATAAAACAGGTACAAACGAGGCTTAGAGTGCTAAACATTAGTACTACTCCAGGACAGGAAAACCGGAGAAAGAAACCTGTTTTTCAGCCTTGCAGACAGCCCACACGGGGTCGTGTCCGGCCGACACGCCCCAGTGCCCATCTCCCAGACCTGCTGTTTGTTTAATTTCTGCAGATTTTTGGCCAGACACGGGGTCGTGCCCAGCCAACACGCCCCCGTGTCCATCTTCTGTAACTTTTCGTTACTGGTAGTTGAACACGGGGTCGTGTCCAACAGACACGGGGCCGTGTCCAGGATGCCAGTAACATAAAATTTTGCTTTTAACACCATTTTACACATTCAATCAACCTAAAAACTTGTTTTGGGACACATTGAGGACAATGTGTAATTTAAGTGTGGGGGGGATGCTAAAACCTTGAATTTTGCAAGTCCTAATAACAAGCCTTACACAAAACTCTATTGGAACCGCTAATTACCCCAAATTTTTTCAAAAATTTTCATTTTTTTTACTTGTCTAAGGTTAAGTTGGAAATTCAAGTTCTAACAAGGTTATATTTTTACAAGTTTACAACCGATAGCGTCGTGATAAAAAGAACCAACATAAGAAAATTACAAAAAGGCATGACAAACTTAGTTAAAATTTAATTATATATACTTGATCACATAAAAAACCCTTTCCCACAAAAGTGAGTTTTGAGCCTTTAACGAGCATACAAATATATATCTTTACACTAAATGCTCATTTTTCGTTTCTTGTGTGAATAACCGCTTGGTTCGTACGACTCTAGAACTTGCCACAACAATACATTCCCGGTCCTTACCAACTTAAACCCAAGTAAATGATGGAGGCATTAGGACTAACCCTTTTTCATTCTACACCATTATTTTTCATTTTTTTTTACCACCTACCCAAACTCCCCCTAGTTAACCCCTTTGAGCCTAAACCTTTTCAATTGTTAACCCAAAACCATCACCCTTTTTACCCACCTCAACCTTTTTATTTTTAACCCTTTCTTTTAGTAACAACGTTCGGTTTTCTTATGACTTATGTTGAAAAAAAATTATATCTTGATGAAACCAAACAAACAAACAAGTTCATCAAAAATAACTTTGTTTGAAGAAAAATTGGTTCATCAAAATAAAATAAAAATGTGAAAAATAAAAAGTCTTTCAGAAAACCAACGTTTGTTACGCTTTTCGCCCTTTTACTAACCACTAACCCAACCACCCACCTTTAGCCCAAGCCTAACCCTTCACCCCAAAAGTCCTCTTGATATTTACAAAGGTATATAGTTAAAAAGGAGGAGGATTGATTGCTTGGCAAGCTTATGGTAGGAGTAAGTTCCATGCCGCTCTCGAGTGATTCACTAAAAATACACCTTCGGCCGAGTGTTGAGTGATTCCCCCGTGAGGTATGTGAACTTGTATATAAATGGAATTTTAAAAAGATATGTTATGCCCTAATAAATAATTTATCTTATGAAACGTTTTTAATAAATCATGACGAATAGGATTGTAAATAAATAAAAATAAAACCTAAATAATCTTGGAATTCCCGACACTCTATGACAAGCCCAAAAACCTTCTCTTCTACCCATTCCATTTGGGAGTGAATAAAGCCACATGATAAAGAGTTTTGCTTGAGGACAAGCAAAGAGTCAAGTGTGAGGGTATTTGATGTGCACAAAATGCAACATATAAATTACATCAATTGTGGCTTAAACTAACCCTTTTTAGTACTAAATTTGGAAAAAGTGTGCTTTTGTCTTCCTTTTGTATTTTCAGGATTAAATGAGCTCAAAATAACAAAAGAAGCAAAAAAGACAGCCAAATCTAACATAAATACAAGAAAAGGAACAAAAGTGATATGCCCGACCCCCCGACAGCATCTTCCCAAGCAAAACAAAGAAGACAGAAGACTGAACATGCCCCGTGCTCAGTGAGCACGGGGCCGTGCCCAAGAAGCAGCAGAAAAGACAAACCCATAGAAGCTTCTACTACCCACCACGGGGCCGTGCCCAGCGGACATGGGGGCGTGGTCAACTTCCTGCAGGCGCATTTATTGTAATTGCGAATTACAATTAACAAAGAGAGAGAGTGTCAGATGGACACGGGGCCGTGCCCAGCGGGCACGGGGCCGTGTCCGAGCTTCTGTTCTGCCTATAAATAGGAGTGTTTGGAGCTCTTGCAACTCATCCCTTGGCACACCACCTCTCTCACACTTCACCCACCACCCACCACCATCACAACACCATCATCCACCACCATCATCCATTGTCCATCATAGAGTGCGTAAGTCGTCTCGGGATCCAAGATTGATCGTAAGAGTTCTTGACAATCAAAGGTCATGTTCGCCTAAGTCTCTTACATCACTTGGTGAAGACAAGTGTTTAGTGTAATACTTTTTATTTTTAATCTTTTGCACTTTTTAATTGGTTTTGTATTAATGACTTTAATTACTAGTTTCTTATGTTGAAGGTGATTCTTCCTTATCGTTTGTCTGTGGTGTCTTGGCATTATTTTACTGTCTATATAAAATAAAAGATTTTCACCATTCATATCTCCACGGTCTATATGGAGGTATGTTGGCTACCTGGTCGGGGGTTAAGGGAATGGTTTGGTAAGAGTCTTGCCATTGTTCAGTGTATAGATCCTGCAAAGGACCTGGGTCAAATTTAGTAGGACCTCCTTCAATACCCAAAGGTATTGGATGGCGGGGGTCCAAACTCTTTGATCCCCTCATAAGTTAAACTACTATTAAAACTTTAACCCAGCTACTTAGGACTGTATCCTTGCTGACTCAGACTACTTAGCTGAGGGTAACGTCGCCTTCAAAAGAGGGGCCTACCACATTATGCATTAATAACTTAATTCATTATCTTTCAATAATCCGACCCTTTAGGTTTGTATCCTTGCTGACTCAAACTACTGGGTTGAGGGTAACGTCGCCTTCAAAAGAGGGGCCTACTACAATAACTAAGATAATCGCTTAAACAAGTGCAAAAGTGCGAAAATAATCAAAGGTTACACTACACACGAGTCGGATCCAAGTGATTCATCTTGTCTATCTGTTTTTACTTTTGTTTTTTTATTTTTCAGCATTTTAGTTAGTTTTATTTTCTTAGTTTAAAAACCTTTTTCTAACATTTTGATTTGATTAGACGTTGAGGATAAACCGGTACTAAAAGCACTTGTGTCCTTGGACGAGCTCGGTATCTTAGCAACACTATACTACGTCCACGATGGGTGCACTTGCCCATATGTGTGTTTAGTGTTAGTAAATATCGTGTTTTATAAATTTAAAACATGGCTAAAAAGTGTAAAAAGGGCTTAAAATATATACCTAAAACATATACACACTAACACGCATCATTGGTCAGGAACCAAAGATGTTTCATCAAAGATTTTGGTTATGCGGCATATATTGAAACTCATCCACCACACCGCACAAAGAAGGGACTTCTAAAAAGTTTGAGAATATGTTGGGTATAAATAATCGTCTGTGATTGAATACTTAAAGCGATTAGTGAGAAATTTGTTTATAGCTCATTGGTTTTCACTTTAGTGAATGAATGTTCCCAACATTAGGGGGAGATAACAAACAGTTGGAAAGTGAAAAGTGAAATGAATTATCATGTCATCTTGATCCTCAGACTATAAACTATGAACTAGAAGTTTAAAGTATAATTCATTTACCAATATTAAAGAAAAAATTACCAGACAAATTCACTGACCTAAATAGAGTGACTAAGTAAGTCACATAATCAAATGCTTATGCTCCAGTTATATTTGTGTCCCAAGAGGACAACCACATATTTTTGTAATGAGTCTATTGCACGCCTAAAGCGTGGTAGACTAATTGATTCCAATAATAAAATTTCTCGAAAATTGGAGCAAGTAATTAAGATGGTCAAGTCGAGGTTATAGTAATAAGAACTCCTAAAGAGACAATAGACATGATGGTTAAAGAAGAACCTCAGGTACCTTAAAATAAAGAGATCTTGATAAGTTGTATCATGTCTATGGTATGTATGGAATCGAAATAAAAATCGACGTCGTTATACTTTTGAATATAATGTAGTGCTTAAAATGATTAAATGATGAGGATCAAGATTTTAGATCTGCCTATGAATGAATACTAAGAAATGATTGGCCAAAATAGAAAGACGCAAATAAGGCAGAGTTTAGTTCTCTAATGAAATGGAAAGTTTCTAGACCAACAGTCTATACAACTGAAGTTGTAAAATATGTTGGATACAAATGTGTCTTTTACGCGAATCATATGAAAATCAAATTAAGTGATATAAGTCAAAATTGGTGGCACAAGAATTTTCACAAAGACCTATGATTGATTATGAGAAAACGTATTCTCCGGTGGTAGATGCATTGACTTTCCAATATCTTATTAGTCTGGTAATATATAAAAAGAGAATTGACATGCGTCTTATGTAAGTTATGTATCACTTGATACTAAGTCATATAAAATAAGTTCTCGAGAATATTATGATTATTATATAAATTCAAATCTGAATACATATACATGTTATATATGTTATTGAATTGAATATAATTGGAACTCCCCATGAGTATCCTAAAGCATTTGAGTGCTTAAAGGGTTAATTGAAACACCTTAATGATGTAATACTTGTGCACCAAGAAACATACATAGAAAACTTGTACCTGGTGATTGTGATATCTCAATAAATAGTGTACACGCATGGTACAATGTGGATTTTGGAGATAAAAGCAAGTGTTCATGACATTTTGGCATATGATATAGATATCTATGTGTTATATGGGTAAGTTTATGTAGCAAAACTCACGAAGAGTGAATGCACATGTATATTTGGATAAGATGGGCATAATTCCCTCATGGATTGATAATGCTAGAAGCATTAATGATGTCAACACCTCAAGAACGTACTATATCAAGTTCATAGAATATGTATGGACTAAATTAGTTAGATCGAGTGTTATATAACTCGAAATATTTGCATAAAGAGGGATATAATTTTGATTAAATTAGCCATGTTTTATCGACATTCTACTTTTAAAAGTATATTATAATCGCAGTTTACAGTGATGATGTCTAGGCATCATCGAGAGAAATTGTCGAGCTTTTAGAGGAAGATTTTTGAATGACCTTGGCACGGTCTAATTATTAGTTCGAGTATATATGTAATTATATTTTACTAATCCCTCAGATTCATCTAGAAAACGATGTTGGGATATTTTAGTATGGACATAGTTGAACCTTAAAGTATGTTAAAGGTTGTTAAGTCATTTGTTATAAGAAATGCCTATTAACATCTCCTACCAAAGTAGAGATTCTCATTATAGAAGTACCATTGTTAAATGCATAAGTGCATTAATGTAAGACCCTAATGTCACACCCCAACCGATGGCGGGATCATTGGGGCATGGCACTGAGCAAAACAGATTGTCCAGAAGTTTCCATAACAATTATCATTACTATTCAGTTTAAATAACACGTCCCATACCGGGTCCCAAATAACAAACAAATTATTACAGGTAACAACCAGTCAAGTATTCTGTTCCGACAACTCAGATTTAAATAAATCAAATAAATATTGTTCAAATGCTCCTAAAGACCCAGCCTGACAAGATCTACAGACAACTATGCTCTAGTTGCTTTCTCCTGACAGACAACTATTTGTTGGGGGCCTCTAGAGCTTAATTCTAGCCTCGCTTTCCTAGCAAGCAAACATCTTAAACACCTGTCACATACGTTAAAATAAAGTCAATACATATAATGTAAAGGTGAGCATACAAGTTTGATAATAGCATATAGAGTTCGAATAGTTTACGCATAAACAGCACGTACACAGAGGAAAACGAAGCATGTTAATTATCGACATGGACCTATCGATACCAATGACTGCGGGTTGACTGTCCGAGAGGGTTCGCAATACATGATTACCACCGTAATCCATGTAAGTAATTGTCCTTAACAACCCCCGTGTGAACGGGTGCTGAGTCCAAACTATAGTACTATGTCGTTAAGGCAGGTAGACAGCATTCCACGTGTAAACACAATCAACAGCATTCATCACGTAATACATGCATATTGGTTAGCATTCAAATAATTGAGTAGTGTGTTCGATAGTGATTTTTTGATAAGTAACGTATGTAACACCCAAAAGTGCTAAAAGCAAAAAGGGATCGAGTATACTCACAGCGGTTGATTGATGGATTGAAGGGAGCGCTTGAGAGTAGGGTTAGCCTGAACAGTTCGATAGCATAGCGATGAGCAACACGTAGAAGGGAAATGAGTGTAAGTGAGTTGAACAGCCTGGTCGTTCGAACAGCAGGTTCGATCGAACGGGTTGTTCGTTCGGCTGGAAGATCCGTTCGGACAGTCTGTTCGATCGGCCGGTAGGCTCGATCGGCTGGACTGTTCGAGTGGATTGTTTCTTCCTTTGAGTAGGATGTGTTTGTGTATGATGGTTTGACCTTTTGAAGTTTTCGTTGTAGTATTTGAGAACATTGAAGTGTTCTTACCTTTCAGGTCGATCGATCGAACGGTCTGTTCGTTCGGCCGAAATAACCGATCGGTTAGGAACTTCAGTAGTAGTCCTCAGCATAGAATGTCAATCGATCGAACAGCATACTCGATCGAACAGCATGCTCGATCGGGTGGCATTTCGATACGTCCAACGAATTGAAAATCGATTAAGGGTTGAAGCATAGTATCTCATGATCCGATGAGTAATGTTATCAAACAGCTCGTTCGATCGAACATCACCTCGTTCAATACTATACTTCATGAAATTGTCAAAATGTGGGGCCACTTGTTAGCCGATCATCTGGCCTGGTCGATCGGCTGACATGTCCGAGTGGTTGGGCTGTTCGTTCGGACAGCCTAACCGTTCGGTCAGCATCCTGACCTGGTCGGCCTATTCGTCTAACAGTTGGTTGTTTTGGTTATTTGACGTTATATTGAGGTAGTTTGATAACGAGCTGAACCTTGGAACCTTCGTTCTTACTTGTCTCCCTTGCTCGGACAGGAATCACCCAAGTCCGGCCGATAAACTGTTCGGAACGGTAGTTTGATGTTTAACCCGAAATCGGTGAACCTCGTAGATATAATCCGAATCTTGAACCACTCATCCACTTGAATGATTGGTGAGCCGGCTCAAGCTTCGTTTCTACCGGTTTGAAGGCATTGAGTGTAAAAGAGTTGAAAGAAAGTTGGAAATCTTCCTTTCAATCCTCTACATCATGTAAATGTTTAGATCGTTCACGGATCTTAGCTTATTTATGTGGAAATCAGTTAGATCCGAGCTATTCATGGTAGATTAAGGCCAAAACATGATGTTCTTGAAGAACACCATGATGACATCATCCTAGAATGCTTAGATCTTGATGATTTCACTGTTAGAAATCAAGATTCGAAAGATAGAAAGGTGTAGGAGTGTGCATTGATCAAGAAAGTACAAGATTTAGGATGAAAATTTACCAGAATTGGAAGAAATCTGAGAAAAGAAGGGGGAGCACGAGCTGGTCGGTCAGAGAGTTTCCAAAAGTGGAAAGAATGACAATGACATCCCTATTTATAGGCTCCAAAAGAGGGAAGGGCTGGCCGATCGGCCAGGCATCCCGATCGGACAGCCTGCTCGATCGGACAGTCCGTCCGATCGGCTGGGTATCCGATCGGCTGATAGCCTGATCGATCAACAGCCTGGTTTGAGTGTTCGGTGCGACAATTTTCGATATTTCGATTTCGATTGAAGACGATACGAGTACGATAGAGTTTCCTATTCAAATTACTTTCAGTCCCAACTACTATATCTAACATACAATCATCTATGTTTCACCCTATCCTTACGTTACCATTCGTCGTAATTCGATTTTGATTGCATTTGAATTGAGTTTCGAGTTTCAATTCGAGGTTCGATTGATTCGACTGATCACCACACAAAACATAAAGTAAACACGCATAGGCAACACGTAAGGCACACACACACACGTATAACAACAACCCAAGTTCGCGTAATTCGAGATTCAAGTTCGATGATGGTTAGATCGGTTTGATTACTGATTAGTTAACTTTATCGCATTGTTACTTCCTACCATTCACAGTCGTAAGTCGGTTCTTGATTACCTCGATATATATATACTGATTAACAACACTTACTCTACATAATACAAATAAATATAAATAGACTAATTATAGTCAAAGAAGTCAAAGTGGACTTGGACTTGGACTTTGACTTTGACATTCGAAAACACGGGGTGTTACAGCCTCCCTTGTTTAGGGAATTTCGTCCTGAAATTAGGCTGAAAGCTGCACATCACCGTGAATTACCAATTTGACGCTTCAGATCTTTATTTAAACAACTGCGGGTACTTGGCCTTCATGTCGCTTTCGAGTTCCCAAGTGAACTCCGCACCTCGATTGCCTTCCCAATGGACTTTCACGATAGGGATGCGCGAGCGCCTGAGTTGCTTGGTTTGGCAATCCATGATTTTGACAGGCTTTTCCACGAAGTGTAACGTTTCGTTGACCTGAAGATCGTCGAGGGGTACAATCAGATCAAGATCAGCTAGGCACTTTCGGAGGTTCGACACATGGAAAGTTGGGTGGACCTTACTGAGTTCCTTCGGTAATTCGAGTTTGTAGTCGACTTTTCCGATCCTTTCCAGAATCTTAAAAGGTCCAACATATCAAGGCGCTAGTTTCCCTTTCTTGCCGAATCTGACCACGCCCTTCCAAGGTGATACCTTTAGGAGTACGTAGTCGCCAACGTCAAATTCAAGGGGCTTGCGTCTTCTATCGGCGTAACTTTTCTGTCTATCCCTGGCCTTTGCCAAGTTGTCGCGTATCTGGAGGATTTTGTCAGTCGTTTCTTGTAGTAACTCGGGACCGGTTAGTTGCGAATGACCGATCTCGTGCCATACAATAGGCGAATGACAACTTCTTCCATATAAAGCCGCGAATGGTGCCATTTGTATGCTGCCATGATAGCTGTTGTTGTACGAGAATTCGACTAGCAGTAGGTATTTGTTCCAACTACCACCGAAGTCTATGACACACGCGTGGGCGGAAGTTTGGTTATAAAGTCCATAGCTATACTCTCCCACTTCCATATGGGGATTGGAGGTTGTTTGAGTAAGTCGGAAGGTCGTTGATGTTTAGCCTTAACTCTTGCACAAGTCAGGCAACTTCCAACATAGAGAGCGATATCCCGTTTCATACCCGGCCACCAGTACTTGTAACGAAGATCCTGGTACATTTTATCGGCACCGGGATGAATAGAGTATCGGGACTTGTGGGCTTCGTTCATTATAATCTTTCGCAAATCGGTCCGCTTAGGGATCCAAATTCGGTCCAGATAGTAGAAAATCCCATCTGCTTTGCTTACAAGTTGAGCTCCATCGTGATAGATTCTCTCCTTCTTCAAAGTGCGTTCATTAAAACAAGCATGTTGGGCTTCGCGGATGAGAGCTTTGAGATTGTGCTGGGCTTGGGTATTGCGAATACTGAGCAAATTTAACTCCGTCTGCTGAGTGCGTCGGCTACAACATTTGCCTTGCCCGGGTGATAACGAATCTCGCAGTCGTAATCGTTAAGAAGTTCTACCCATCGGCGTTGACGCATGTTAAGTTCTTTCTGATTAAAGATGTGTTGTAAACTCCTGTGATCGGTGAAGATCGTACACTTGGTACCATACAGGTAGTGTCGCCAAATCTTCAATGCAAAAACAACTGCGCCTAGCTCGAGATCATGGGTTGTATAGTTCTTCTCGTGGATTTTGAGCTGACGAGATGCGTACGCTATAACCTTGTCTCGTTGCATGAGAACACAGCCAAGACCAAGGTTGGAAGCATCACAATAGACAATGAAATCGTCGTTTCCGTCCGGCAATGTGAGAACGGGAGCATTGCAGAGCTTGCGCTTAAGGGTTTGGAAAGCAGATTCTTATTCGGTTCCCCAAACAAAAGGCCTGTCTTTATGAGTAAGAGCGGTAAGCGGTACAGCGATCTTAGAGAATCCTTCGATAAATCGTCGATAATAGCCCGCTAATCCAAGAAATGATCGGACTTCAGACGGGTTCTTTGGCGTAATCCAGCTTTTGACTGCTTCAATCTTCGCGGGATCGACATGAATACCCTGACTATTCACGATATGACCCAGAAACTGAACCTCCTCCAACCAGAATTCGCACTTGGAGAACTTGGCGTAGAGTTGGTTCCCCTAGAGTAACTCGAGAACCAAACGTAGATGTTGCGCGTGTTCGGCTTTCGACCTGGAATAAATCAGGACATCGTCGATGAACACGATGACGAAACGGTCAAGATAAGGTTTACACACGCGATTCATCAGATCCATAAATACCGCGGGTGCCTTGGTTAGACCAAAAGGCATAACAACGAACTCATAGTGGCCTTGTCGAGTGCGGAAGGCTGTTTTAGGTATATCTTCCTCTTGAATGCGCAACTGATGATAGCCTGAACGTAGATCGATCTTCGAGAAACACTTGGCACCTTGCAGCTGATCAAATAAGTCGTCGATTCGAGGCAAAGGGTAACGGTTCTTGATGGTCAGCTTATTCAACTCTCGATAGTCGATGCACATCCTGAATGACCCATCCTTCTTTTTGACGAAAAGGACTGGCGCGCCCCAAGGAGAGGTGCTCGGGTGAATGAAGCCTTTTTCAAGTAACTCCTGGAGTTGGTTCGAGAGTTCCCTCATTTCGGACGGCGCGAGTCGATAAGGGGCTTTGGCAACAGGGTTAGCTCCAGGAATAAGGTCGATACGAAAGTCGATATCACGACTTGGCGGTAGTCCAGGAAGATCATCAGGGAACACCTGAGGAAATTCACAAACCACTGGAACGTCTTTGAATTCAACCTTCTTTTTTTTTCCTTCTTCGCTACTACAATGTTTGCCAAGAAAGCGCTGTATTCCTTGCGGAGATACTTGCTAGCTTGGACGCATGACATGCGTTTGAGGCCTTTTGAAGCTGTTTCACCGTACACACACAATAGATTACCATTCGCGAGCGAGAATCGATTCATCCTTTCAAAGCACACAACTTCAGCATGGTTTTCACGAAGAAAGTCCATGCCTACTATGACGTCAAAACTTCCGAGTTGCATGGGGATAAGGTCGATTGGGAAGATGTGATTGTTGAGCTCTAGGGTACAATCACAAAGAACAGAGTTAACAGCGACGGTTCTTCCAGTAGCAACTTCGACTTCGAAGGACGAGGGGAGATAAGAACGCTTACGACTAAGGAGCTTCTCGAATTCAAACGACACAAAGCAGTTATAGGCTCCAGTATCAAACAAACATGATGCGTAAATACCATTCACAAGGAACGTACCATTGACCACGTTGTTGTCGGCTTGGGCTTGACGGGCATTGATGTTAAAGGTTCTGGCACGGGCTGCTTGCTGTTGCTGCTAAGGCTGCTGCTGTTGCTGCTGCTGCTGGGGTTCTTGTTTCACAACCCGGTTCGGGCACATGTTTGCAAAGTGGTTAGGATCACCACATGCAAAGCAGACTCGAGCATTGACCGCGGGTGCTTGAGCTGCTGGTTGGCCTTGAGGGGCTGGAAGTAGAGCTTGGTGAGCGGCGACTTGAACTGGGGCTTGACGGGGACCATAGCGACAATTCGCAGTGAAATGTCCGTAAAGATTGCAGTGGGCGCAGAAACGACAAGCGATTCCCACCGGATGATGGTATGAGCATGTCGGGCAGAGCGGGTGGGGACCTGTGTAAGCGCGCTTAGCTGGCGGCGCATTGATCACTGGAGCTTGTCGGTGGTGAGACTGCTGCTGAGCCGGTACGGCTTGCAGGGGAGCAGCAGTCGTTGTCACAGCATAGTTCTTGTTGCAGGAGCTGTTGTTGTTGTGCTTCTTCTTTCTTCTTGATGACTTGGAGGGTTGAGCAGTGGTGGTGTCGACGGTTGACGTGGCGGTGGCTTGGTGCAGAGACTTGGTATGCTTATCCCAAAAACCAGACTTTACCCGCTTGTCATTGATCTCAGCGGCAAGCAGGTAGGTCTCTTCAATCGATGATGGCTTGGCAGCATGAATGAAATCGGCAACACAATCGGGTAGAGCTCGAATATACTTCTTGATGGCCATGTCTGACGTCTTGACCTGATCGGGACAAATGATGCTGAGCTGTTTAAAGCGTACGCTTAAAGCAGCGTTGTCTCCATCCTTCTGCTTGATGTTCCAAAACTCGTCCTCCAGCTTTTCGCGTTCATGGGGAGGGCAAAATCCGTCCATCATAATAGACTTTAACTCCTCCCAAGTCAGCTCATAAGCTGCATCATTTCCGCGCTTGTTTCGTTCGGCCGTCCACCAGTCTAGAGCTCGGGACTGGAAGACGCCTGTAGCATTGAGGGTGCGGAGATTCTCAGGACAGCCGCTTTGGCGCAGTGTTACTTCAACTGAATCGAACCATTGAATCATGGTGGTAGGGCCATCTTCTCCAGTGAATTCTTTAGGTCTGCATGCTTTAGACTGTTTGAAGCTGAAACCAGTCTTGTTGGCATCCTTAGGAGCATTGATTCGCGACTCCTCAGATGACTTACTGGCGTTTTCAAAGACATCGCTCACAGCTTTTGCCACACTCTTGGCGATGATAGTAGCGAGACGCCTGTCTCTCTTCTCTTGGCGAGTAAGTGGGGTTCGGTGTCCAGATGACGACCTGGTCTGCAACAGAGATCGTCGTATGTCTCAGACACAACAGTTCGAATCTCACCTCACACGTCTACTACTCACTAAAGCTTAGAAATACGTCGAAACACGCATCACATAATCATATAAACACAAATTCACAGATTCACATAATCACATAAGCACATAGGCATGTAGAGCACAGAGACACCTAAGCACAGAAGCACATACACATTTAATCACAGAGGTAGTCAGAATATAGAAACCTATCATTCAAAGTTTGCGAGTCATTCGTACATAGCGGTCGCGTATAGTATATCGAATAGTATCACATAATCGTATAGCATGTCGAGTACAACATAGTATAGCGTATATCCTAGCATAGTATCGCCTAGGTTTGTAACGACTTGTTACCGTTTTGAGATAGAAGAGCAATGCGAATCGTGTGTGTCGATCAAAGTGATAGCAAAAATCAAACGAATCATCAAAATTAAACACATAAACAGGTAAACACACTTAAAGCACATAAAATCGACGAATTATCAGAGTCTGCGGTTGCGGGCTCAGAATCGAAATACATAAAAATCGAGAATTGTCTGTGGCTACTAGACATCGACTACCCAAAGCGATTCGACTATTCGCAGTAGACTTGTCGTCACTTTTCGACTCTCGGGATCGCGTTTCTGCCTCGATTCTTGGGCATTCAGCGCGTATTCCCTAGGTCATACTTGTGAGTTCAGGTCGTTGGAGTCCGTCGAGGCTTTGGTGAGATGAGTAAAAGTTGGAATAAGTTGCCAAGGTTCGGGTTTCACCCCTGGCTTAGCAATTTCTTCCTTGTTTTAGTAAAATTTGAGGAGATTATTCATCAAAATATGGATTTCACTCCTGATTTGGTATAATTCTCCTCGTTTGTTATCGAAAATAATGAGGAATTCATTGATAAATTGACAAAGTCAGCATTGTTCAAACAATTTAGTCGAGAGTTTGCGGCTTTCACACCTAATCTCGACCAAATCGCTTGACTCTATTTGAAAATTCGAGTGCAGTGATAGTGAAGAATATCAGAATATAGCACATAAGCTTGGTCTGTTGGTTCCTAACTATAGTCTAGGTCTCTAAGACAGCGACCCGGACTAGGTCGTGTCTAGCCTAATTCCCTATAGTATGGCTCTGATACCAATCTGTCACACCCCAACCGATGTCGGAATCATCGGGGCATGACACTGAGCGAAACAGATTGTCCAGAAGTTTCCATAACAATTATCATTACTATTCAGTTTAAAAAACACGTCCCATATCGTGTCCCAAATAACAAACAAATTATTACTGGTAACAACCAGTCAAGTATTCTGTTCCGACAACTCAGATTTAAATAAATCAAATAAATATTGTTCAAATGCTCCTAAAGACCCAGCCTAACAAGATCTACAGACAACTATGCTCTAGTTGCTTTCTCCTGACAGACAACTATTTGTTGGGGGCCTCTAGAGCTTTATTCTAGCCTCGCTTTCCTAGCAAGCAAACATCTTAAACACCTGTCACATACGTTAAAATAAAGTCAATACATATAATGTAAAGGTGAGCATACAAGTTTGATAATAGCATATAGAGTTCGAATAGTTTACGCATAACCAGCACGTACACAGAGGAAAACGAAGCATGTTAATTATCGACATGGACCTATCGGTACCAATGACTGCGGGTTGACCGTCCAAGACGGTTCGCAATACATTACCACCGTAATCCATGCAAGTAATTGTCCTTAACAACCCCCGTGTGAACGGGTGCTGAGTCCAAACTATAGTACTATGTCGTTAAGGCAGGTAGACAGCATTCCACGTGTAAACACAATCAACAGCATTCATTTAGTCACGTAATACATGCATATTGGTTAGCGTTCAAATAATTGAGTAGTGTGTTCAATAGTGATTTTTTTATAAGTAACGTATGTAACACCCAAAAGTGCTAAAAGCAAAAAGGGATCGAGTATACTCACAGCGGTTGATTGATGGATTGAAGGGAGCGTTTGAGAGTAGGGTTAGCCTGAACAGTTCGATAGCATAGCGATGAGCAACACATGGAAGGGAAATGAGTGTAAGTGAGTCGAATAGCCTGGTCGTTCGAACAGCAGGTTCGATCGAACGGGTTGTTCGTTCGGCTGGAAGATCCGTTCTGACAGTCTGTTTGATCGGCCGGTAGGCTCGATCGGCTGGACTGTTCGAGTGGATTGTTTCTTCCTTTGAGTAGGATGTGTTTGTGTATGATGGTTTGACCATTTGAAGTTTTCATTGTAGTATTTGAGAACACTGAAGTGTTCTTACCTTTCAGGTCGATCGATCGAACGGTCTGTTCGTTCGGCCGGCTTAACCGATCGGTTAGGAACTTCAGTAGTAGTCCTCAGCATAGAATGTCACTCGATCGAACAGCATACTCGATCGAACAGCATGCTCGATCGGGTGGCATTTCAATACGTCCAACGAATTGAAAATCGACTAAGGGTTGAAGCATAGTATCTCATGATCCGATGAGTAATGTTATCAAACAGCTCGTTCGATCGAACATCACCTCGTTCAATACTATACTTCATGAAATTGTCAAAATGTGGGGCCACTTGTTAGCCGATCGGCTGGCCTGGTCGATCGACTGACATGTTCGAGTGGTTGGGCTGTTCGTTCGGACAACCTAACCGTTCGGTCAGCATCCTGACCTGGTCGGCCTATTCGTCTAACACTTGGCTGTTTTGGTTATTTGACGTTATATTGAGGTAGTTTGATAACGAGCTAAACCCTGGAACCTTCGTTCTTACTTGTTTCCCTTGCTCGGACAGGAATCACCCAAGTCCGGCCGATAAACTGTTCGGAACGGTAGTTTGATGTTTAACCCGAAATCAGTGAACCTCGTAGATAGAATCCGAATCTTGAACCACTCATCCACTAGAATGATTGGTGAGTCGGCTCAAGCTTCCTTTCTACCGGTTTGAAGGCATTGAGTGTAAAAGAGTTGAAAGAAAGTTGGAAATCTTCCTTTCAATCCTTTACATCATGTAAATGTTTAGATCTTTTGTTGGGATTGAACCCTATCAGAGGAACAGATAATTAAAGCCAAAACTGGATCAGAACAGTGGATTCTGAATAAGCAGATGCTGATAGACAAATCTCTCCCCTTGAAAGTGATTACAACTACTGATGACCTCCTATCTGCTGATCTTACCAAACTGCTATCTCATAACTGCTGCTCAACTAAAGATTTGATGGAAGACTAAAGTCCTGCTGATTCAATCTACTGCCTTGAGTCAAGCACTGCTGATCCGGACAAGTGCTGCTGGGTTCACAGCAGTAGAAGGTTGCAGCAGCTGTTCTAAAGTCTGTTTTGTAATAGAATGTATTAGCAGTAGTTAACCCAAGCAGTGTCTGTATAGATCAGATGTTAGAGTTTGTTAGGAGGTTAGATGTCACTTTCATGGTGACGTCAGCAAAGATGCTCAGTAGTTTGCAAGTGCCTATAAATAGTTCAGTACTTTGTACTGTTCTATTAGCTCTTCACATCACTCGTCTTCTTTGCACGAACAAACTACTAAGCTCGGGCTGAGGGGGAGTTTGCATTCATACATCTATCTTTGTAATCGTTGTTGAAATTAAATTCAATCATTCGGTTCATATTGTAAAAGATGTTTGATTAAAGTATTACTCTCATTTGATTGTATGCAAAGTTTGTTTTCATTTTAATTCCGCTGCACAACTCATCCATTTTCATCCTAACTTCAAACACAAAATACAATCAAAAGGAAACTCAGATCCAACAATTGGTATCAGAGCCTGGACAGTCAAATTTGATTTAACAATCATTTTGACGTAAAAAGTTCAGCTCAAAACAGTTGATACTGATCGTTTGTTCGTCGTTGAAAAACAAAGTAAGGATTAATCACCACTAAAGTTGATTTCTCAGTACCTGTAAAACAACAAGAATGACGTCACAATCTCAGGACGATAAAAAAATTGGTTCTCTCTTTAAACCACCTATGCTAAAAAGAAATGAGTACAACATCTGGCAGAGGAGGATGGGTCACATCCTCGCTCAACAAAGCACAGGTTGTTGGAAGTCTGTTATCTTTGGTCCTCATGTTCCTACAGTGCCAAGCGCTAAAGATGCTAAAAAAAAAGTTCCAAAACCTGTTGAAAATTATACTGAAACGGATTATCAAAAGTTTGAACTAGATGCTAAAGCATTTAGTATCATAGCATCAGCGCTGCCCAACAAAATATATGCTGGATTGTTACATTGTGATAATGCCAAAGAGTTGTGGGACGCACTTAAGGAACAGTTTGGAGGTACCGAAGAGGTCATAGAAAACAATAGGGAAATCCTGAACCAACAGTATGAAACATTTTGTCATGTTAAAGGTGAATCACTGACGCAACAATTTGAGCGGTTCAGTTGTCTCATCAGTGAACTGAGGCTTGTTAAAACCACTTTTACAAACTCAACTCAAAACAGCAGGTTCCTCAGGTCACTGCCAGATAAATGGGACACAATAGCGTTTGTCACCCGAAACTCACCTGAGTTCAAGGATCTGACCTTGACCCAACTCCATGGTCGACCCCTGACCTACGAAAGGGAGTTGAACCAGAAAAGGAAGTTACAAGAGTCAGGGAAAACCGTTGATGATTATTCATTCGGTAACACTGCTCTTCTGGGTCAAGAAGAATCTGGTGGTACTGGTAAGGATCAGGGTTATGATCACTTCATTGACATAACTGCTGGTGCAAATTTTAACAACCCTGATCCTCACTCTACAGGTTATGCATTCACTGCAAATGAAAACCAGCTGTCAGACAATTTAAGCTTTGAACTAAATGATTTACAGCATTTTGACCCCACTGATCTTGAAGAAATGGACATCTTGCATCAACTGGCCTTGCTAAGTATTAGAACTAGCAAGTTTTATAAAAGAACAGGGCGAAAATTCCCAGGGTTGCATGGGAATCTAAGGGTTGGGTTGGATAAATCGAAAATCAAGTGCTATAATTGTAACAGGTTAGGACATTTTGCTAGAGAGTGTAGGAGTCAAACAACAGGTCCCATAATTACTCACCCTAGTTCAAATCCTAGACCTCAAAACCAAAACACTGTGCACTATGCCCAATATGCCCCAGCAGCACATGTGAACACTGCTCACTATGCTGTTGCTCCTGTGCCAGTGCATTATGTCCAAACAGCTGCTCCACACATTCAATATGTTCAAACCCCTACTCCCCAGGCACAAGTGCAACCTGCACCACAAACCACTGCTCCAGTAGCAACACAACCAGATCAACAAAGTTTCTTTACTCAAGAGTTTATTGACTGGAGCAGTATGCCTGAAGACCTCAGTGATGAAAACTTTGCACTCTATGCTTCTAATGTTTCTTCTCATGATGAATTTTGTTTGATGGCATTAGAGTCAATACAGGAGGGTGTTGAATCTGAAGAGAAACAGCTGGTCTCTGAAACAGTGGATGAGGTGATTGAAGCAGTGGTTACTGCTGTGGCTGATGAAGTACTGTTGGAAGAAAGTTCAGGTACCCTGATTGAACCACTGACAGATCTATGGTCTGAAGAAGATAAGAAAGAAGAAAAGGCAGGTGAAGAAGAAGAGAGAGCTGGTGATGAAGAGAATACTCAGTGTGATTGTGCAATGATGGCTGCTGCCAAGGTATCACCTCAAGTTCTAGAAAAACTATGTTCTGACAATTGCATTATTGCTTTTGCTAACATCAAAGAGGTGAATGAAAACCTTAGGAACAAAATCTTAACTGATGAAGTCAAATTTGAAAGATCTTTAAAAGAACTTAAAAACAAATTGGCTGAAAAAGAGAAAGAGATTAGCAGCATGAAAGAAGAGCAAAGCATAACCAAAACCCAACTCCAAACTATGGTAGAAAAATACCAAGTTTGCAAAAAGGAGTTACAGTCCACCCAGATCACATGTGAGAAATGAGTGGAATCATGCAAAGGGTATGAGGTTATGCTTGAGAAACAGATAAAAATCAATGTGAAATTTGGGGTTGGTTATAGAAAACATGATGATGAAAACACTGCTTTTGGAAAATCTGTTTCAACCACTGATGTAACTACTGAGTACATCCCCACAAACAAGAATGGCCAAGAAGTGAAAATCACTGACAAACTTGGTAACAAAATCACACTTGACAGACCAATGGGCCCCTCTGCTTTTGAGGAGATTGAAAATCATCAATTTAAACCAAGATGGTCTGATGAGTGTGATATTCTTGAAAATTTCAAGCCAATGGACTTTACATCAACTGATGGTGTTAAAGCTCCAAAAGTAAAGTCATTCCTCTCAAGGACATCCCAGTAGTGGTTAAAACCTCTGCTGCAAAGGAGTCTGAAAAGAGGAAGAAGAAAGAAAAAATTGATAACTTGTTTTGTGAATTCTGTGAGAAGAGGAACCATCTAACAAAAGATTGTTTCTACTTAAAAGCTTATGATTTAACCAAAACAAGTGTCACTACTTCAGCTGAAAGTTGCAGTGTTTGTGGTAAAACAAACCATAAAACTCAGGCATGTGTGTATCTTAAAAACTTCAATGAAAAGAAGAATGAATACATGGCTAAAACATCCTTGAGTTCATCAGCATCATCACCATCTGTCAAGTTCACAAAGAAACAACCACTGTTTGTGCCAGTTCAAACAGCTGTCACAAAACAGCTGAACCAAACATCTGTTAAAAGAGATGTTCAGGTTACTGATGCACCTCCTGCCAATCAGTTCAGAAAAGGCAAGGAAAAACAGTCTTACCAAAGGATTCCACACGTTTATGAGGTCTACACAAAGCCCTCTAAACCCAGAGTGAATAGGCATCCTTTCGGTTACCAGCAGGTGATTGGGCAAGACCCTCAACAGTGGTTAGCAAGGAACAGTACTAAAACTGTCCAAACCCCTGACTTAACCACTGTCCATCACACTGCATCCATACCAGACACTGTTGAGACTCCATCCAAAGCCCTGTTGGCTTTGGAGTCCTTAATGAACTAATCCTTTTACTTCATGTGCAGGGAGCTTCTGCATGCTTTGATAGTCTTTGGTATGTAGATAGTGGAGGCTCCAGACACATGACAGGATGTAAAGCCCTCCTCAAAGACTTTAAAATCCATGGTGGGGTGATATATCCTTTGGAAATAATAGTAAAGGAAAGGTTTTGAGGTCTGGAACAGTGCAATCTGGCAATGTAAAATTTGAAAATGTCAATCTAATAGACAATCTAAAATTCAACCTTCTGAGTGTATCCCAAATGAGTGACAAAGGGTTTGGGTCATTCTTCACAAAAGATTGTTGTAGGATTGTTGGACCAGAAATGGTCAAAAAGATTGAAGCACTAATCAAAAATGGTCAAACTAAACTTGTTGCTCAAAGAAGTGGCAATGTTTATGTTGTTGACATGTCTAAAGAATGTCCCAGAGCTGATGCCTGTCTGTTCTCAGCTGCCTCTAACAAAGAGACAGAACTTTGGCACAAAAGACTGGGGCACACAAATCTTAAGACAATCACAGAAATTTCAAAAAATGGTTTGGTGAGAGGCCTACCACAAAAATTGTTTTCATGTTCTGAACATTGCATTTCCTGTTTAAAAGGAAAACAGCATAAAAGATCCCACAAGTCCATTGAAGAGTCCAAAACAACCCAGTGTTTGCAAATGCTACATATGGATTTGTTTGGCCCAGTTCAAGTCATGAGCCTTAAAAAGAAAAGATATTGTTTGGTTATAGTTGATGACTTTTCTAGGTTTACATGGACTTTCTTTTTGCACTCTAAAGATGAAACTGCAGGCATTTTGCAAGACTTTGTGACACAGGTTGAAAAGCAATTTGACCTTCCAGTGAAAAGCTTTAGGAGTGACAATGGCACATAATTTAAAAATAGGGAGTTGGATGCTTTCTGTGTGAAGAAAGGGATTGTAAGGCAGTACAGCATCCCTAGAACACCAGAGCAAAATGGGGTTGTTGAAAGAAAGAACAGAACTTTGATTGAGGCTGCCAGAACCATGCTTGCAGATTCAGGTTTGCCATTAACTTTCTGGGCAGAGGCAGTAAACACTGCTTGCTATGTCCAGAACAGAGTTTTAATAAACCCAGGCACAAAAAAGACTGCCTATGAAATTCTGTATAAAATCAAACCACTGATCTCATACTTCAAAGTGTTTGGCTGCCCATGCTTTATTTTGAACTTAAAAGATTCCATTTCAAAATTTGCAGCCAAAATTGATTGGGTTATTTTCTGGGATACTCAACCACTGCCAAGGCCTACAAAGTGTTCAATGCACGGACCAAGGTAGTGGAGGAGACTTTGGATGTAAAGTTCAATGAACTTTCATCAATGAAAATCCCAGCAAATCCTGCTGAACTGTTTGATCTTGAAAAATTCACTTTTGAAAATACTGCTGTCAAGACTAACAGTGCAGGTCCATCAGAGGATACAACACCAGACTATGGGTATGAAATCATCATCCCTCAAAGCTCTGCCACAAAAGGGAAAGCATCAGTTGTTCAAAACATCTGTGAAAGCTCAACCACTGCTACATCAACAGTTGTTGACCAAAGTAGCCCATTTCCCACTGCTTCCACATCCTCAAACACTGCTGACAAAAGTCCTCAAACAGTGGATAAAAGTCAGCAGTGGTCCACTCCATTACCACCCATTCCACCACCTTTTGAAGCCACTGCTGGGTCATCAAAGTCACCAGCAGTGGTTAGCTCAGATGATACACATTTGCAGCCTTCACCAACAAATGCCATCATACCATACCAAGGAGATTTAATCTTCTTGAGATCTCATCCACCTGATCAAATCATTGGCAACATCAATGAAGGGGTGCTCACAAGAAGCCAAACCCAAAACATTTGTCTTTTTGCTGGTTTTCTATCACTCCATCAGCCAGTCAAGTACCAAGAGGCACTGAAAGACAACAGCTGGGTAGAAGCCATGCAAGAGGAGCTCCAACAGTTTAAAAGACAACAAGTATGGGAGCTTGTACCACTGCCAAAAGAGGTTAGTCCCATTGGCACAAAGTGGGTCTTCAAGAACAAAACAGATGAAAGGGGCATTGTTGTCAAGAACAAAGCCAGGCTTGTGGTTCAAGGTTACAGACAGGAAGAGGGGATTGATTATGATGAAACATTCGCCCCTGTTGCAAGATTGGAAGCTATCAGACTGTTCCTGGCCTTTGCTGTCAACCACAACATGAAGGTGTTTCAGATGGATATCAAAAGTGCTTTCCTCTATGGTACATTGCAAGAAGAGGTATATGTATGTCAACCTCCAGGCTTTGAGGATCCATTTTATCCTGATCATGTCTACAGGCTAAACAAAGCCTTGTATGGCCTGAAACAAGCACCTAGAGCCTGGTATGAAACTCTTTCCAACTTTCTACTCTCAAATGGTTTCAAAAGAGGTACCATTGATAAAACACTGTTTCTTAAATGGAGAGGGAAAGATTTAATGATTGTCCAAATTTATGTGGATGATATTATTTTTGGAAGCACATGTACCAAAATGTGTGAAGAGTTTAGAGAACTCATGACAGCTGAGTTTGAAATGAGTGCAATGGGTGAGCTGCAATGCTTTCTTGGTCTCCAAGTACAGCAATTGCAAAATGGAACTTTCATTCATCAAAGCAAATATGCTAAAGAACTTTTAACCAAATTTGATATGAATGATTGTAAACCATGCAGCACACCCATGGCCACAAATAAGCTGGTCATGTCTGATGAAAAGGATGAGCTGATTGACCAAACACTCTATAGAAGCATGATTGGGTCTTTATTGTACCTAACTGCATCTAGACCAGACATCATGTTTGCAACATGTGTCTGTGCAAGAAGTCAATCAGCTCCCAGAAAATCAAATCTCATTGCTGTAAAAAGGATTCTCAGATACATAAAAGGTGCTCCCACACTTGGTATCTAGTATCCAGCTAATGGGAATATCAAGCTTTCAGGTTTTTCAGACAGTGACTTTGCTGGATGTCACACCACAAGGAAGTCCACTTCAGGAGGGTGCCAGTTTCTAGGTGATTGCTTAGTCTCTTGGCAAAGCAAAAAGCAAGCAGCAGTTTCATCATCCACTGCTGAGGCTGAAGACATTACTGCTGCAAGCTGTACAGCCCAACTCCTGTGGCTTCAAAATTAGTTATTGGATTTTGGTATCACTGCCTTAAAGACACCACTCATGTCGGACAGTCAGGCAGCAGAAAATATCATCAAAAATCCAGTTTCCCATTCTACCACAAAGCACATCGACATCAGACATCACTTTGTGAGGGATTGCTATGAAAAAGGTTTGATTTCTCTGCATCATGTCCCAACTAAAGACCCGCTGGCAGATGTGCTCACAAAAGCACTTGATACAGCCACTTTTGAAAGCTTGGTCTCTAGGATTGGGATGCTAAACATGGAATAACAAGCAACATCTTGTTTTTCTATGAATAAAAGCAACAAAATGTTTTCAGAAAATCAAAAATCCATCCTTAAAAATAGCTTAAAAATGAAAATTTCCTTAGAATCCTTAAAAGTCTGCCATAACCACTGATTGTTCAAATGTCTGCTCTACTTCAAAAAGTCTGCCCACTGCTGAAAGGCAACCTCTGTTTTCTCATTCCTTGATAACCACTGTTGTTCAAAAGCAGTGTCTTATCCACTGATATGCTATCCACTGATAGTGAAAATCATCCACTGCCTCCTTTCCACTGCTTTCATCAGTTGCTTTCACCAAAAGTACTGTCCTTCATTTTCACCAGTGGTTGTCACGTGGGCAGTACATAGCAGTCAGACCTTTTGTAACGGCTGCCACATCAGCATTCATTCTCTTTCCTATAACATCCCCACTCACCATCAAAACAGGGTTTTACTGTCGAATTGAATTCTTAAAAATTCTCTTCTCAAAGCAGTTTTTCTTCTCATTTCTCACAAATTTATTCGATCGTTTCGTTTCAAAAATGACAAAATCGAAGCTTTCTGCAAAACCCTCATCAAAATCATCGAAAACAGCCTCTCAAAAGGCAACTACCACTGAAATTCCATTCAAAAAATCTCACAATCTCCTGGGTCTTCTCACAAAACTAGGAACCACAGATGTTTTCGATTCCATTATCACCATCATGGCAAAATCAATGTACAAAACTTTGCTCACCGCCGACGCACCCATCTACTTGGCGACCCAAAGGGAATTTTGGAAAAATGCAACCCTTGAAAAACAAGGAGACCTTGCAACTGAAATCCACTCTTCCATAAAGGGTAAAGCTGTCCACATTACACCACAATCCATCTCCGAGGTCTTTCAACTCGATGACCAGGCAGGTAAAACTTCCTTCACTAAAAACGAGTTGCACACTGATTTCATTGAAAGAGGGTATGAAGCCACAATGATGAAGAAACTAACCTTAGAAAAAGGTTATTTTCCTCCTGCCCCAAGATTTCTATTTCATACCCTCCTCCTATGTGTGTCAAACAAAACCACTTCTTTTAATGAGATCCCTATAAAGATTCAAAATCTGGGATATGCAATTCTTCAAGAAGAAAATTATAATTATTCTCGGGAAATCTTTAAAGATTTGGTAAATAATGTTGAAAGCAAATCATTCTTACTATTTCCAAGGTTTTTAAGTTATTATTTTCAAAAGAAATTCAGTAAGGATGATTTAGCTTTAATAAACCAAGGTGAAATAACTGCAATAAACTGCCTAACGTCTGAAACTTTTTCACGAATGTTAGCACCTTGCAAAACACAAGCAGGGGTACCTGAGCAGAATTTAACAGCAACCACTGCTCCTCAGGTATCTGCTGCTGAGCCTACTGCTCTAGGTGATCAAAGCAGCAGACCAACTGTTTTGAAACCCACACCTACAAAACCCAAAAAGCCTTACAAAAAGAAAAATCAAAAACCCCCCAAACCAATCAAAATGGCAAATCTGGAGGATGAGATACCAGAGTTAATGCCTGTGACAACACAAGAGTCACAAGAAACCACTGCTGCTGCTTCCTCACAGCAGATGGTACAAATATCTCAACCCATAACCATAACTCCTCCTGCTTCTTCACAAAAAGAACAGGTTGTACACAAAGGGCCACCACATCTTGATGCTCTGGATACACTTGTTTCCATCATCCACAGCTCAATGCCTGGAGCAAATCCGCTTCCTACATCTACCATCACATCCTCAATTCCACCTAAAACACAATTACTGTTGGATGCAATTGATTTGAACCAGGCATTACTCAGTCCTTCTCAATCACCTGTCAATGAGAATTTACCTCCACAAATGACTGAGCCTGCTGTATCATTCTTTGCTAACCCACCAACACAACCTGAGGAGGTTACACCCATTGAGTTACAAGTAACTCTTTGTGGTAATCCAAGTGAAGCAGCCACTACAACTGTTGTACCTACAGGTTTACAGTTGGACAGTGGTTACATCAATAAGACTTCCTCGGACGCAATTCCTCTTATAGCACCTCTGTCAACCACCAGCGGATTTATTTATCCTACTGGCAACATCAAAAGGTTGTCAAGTGTTGAAGGAAGAAGACCCCAGTACCAAGAAAAAGGGGCATCAGTGGTTAATGTTTGGAGTAAACTCCCTACTTCTACCACTGATAAAACCACTGATAGTGGGAAATCAGATGATCCCATTAAATTGGGTGATGGTTTAAAGTACCAGAAATTGACGGCTCGTGTTGAAAAACTTGATAACTCTGTTGCAGAACTCAAAGAAATGCTACAGCAGTTGTTACAAGTACAAAAGGTACAATCCACTGCTGTTCCACCTCAAGCACCTGCTCTACAACAGGCACCTGCTACAAATGAGCTCTGGAATCTATTTCAACCTTTTCTCCATCATCAAGCACAAATAGCAGATCAGCAACATGAAAAACATGTTCAACAATTGAGAAATGCTATGGAGTCTAGGTACAAAGACACTCAGGCTGATCTAAAGGCTCTCAAAACTCAGATCCTGCACTCCACTGGCACTGCTCCTCCACCAGTGTTTTTCATTGATCAACTCCCAGAAGATAATGCCAAAAAGGGGGAGAAAATTCAGGAATGGAGAAGAAAAGGAATAACAGATGGTCTCTACCTCGCACTAGAAAATTCAAATATGACCAAACAGATTCCTTTGCCAGATGGGAGTAAGAAAATTGATGTGACTACAAATGCACTTGCAGAAGCACTTGCATGTGTAAAAAGGGATAGAGAGGCCAAAAAGAAAGCCAGGGTGGATTATCCGGATCAGGGTACTTCAGGGTCAAGAGATGATGAAAATCTCATTGATGAAAAGAAGAAGCCTACTAGAAAAGAAAGGCTACCCAAATCCATTCCGGTCAGACGTTCAAAGTCTGCTCAAAAACCACCACCTAAAACAGCTGTTGTAACCCCTGTTGTGTCAGCTGCTGTTGGTACTTCAGTAGTTTCAACATCTGTTCTCACTTCAACACACACCACTTCAACACACACTACATCCAATGCTTTACCTCCATCACTACCTAAATCACAATCACCTCTTGTCAAAAGGCAGAAGACAGCAGTTGTTACAACTTCTGCTGTAAAGACAACAGTGGTTGGAACACCAGTTGTTTCAACAACTGTAAGTCTATCACAAACCACTGCCACTACAACCATCTTTCCATCCAAAACATCATCAGTCCCTCCTCAAACAAAGAGGAGAAGGCTAACTCCTAAAGATGATGTCACTACACCATCCCAGACATCTTCAAAACCTTTAGCTCTTGTCAAAATACCAAAACAAGTTCCTCTTTCTTCTGTTCCAATGCTCAAACCCTTACCTCCTGCAGGTGTTCAGTTCCCTCTTGAACTAGAAGCTGTCAGAGAAGAGATAAAATCCTTCTATACTGAGGATGACCCTGCCAAAAGGAGTTTGCCTTCAATCAAAGGATATCTCTGGCCCAAAAACATTGAAGAATATTTAAAGATAAAGGCCAAGCAAGCAGAGGATATCTCGAAAAGAAACACACAAGGGAAATCTGACAAAGAAGTATCAAGATACTACCAATATCTGCTCACACAAGTCAGTTCCCTAGAACGTTTTGCTAAAAATGTCAGTCAATAAATTTCTGAAAGAGCAGCTGAAACTCTGAAGAAAGACTACATTGAAAGCATTATGTTATACAAGAAATACAAAGGAGAGAGACACATGTACAAAGAGTGGACTATTCCAGAGCTTAAAGCTGAATCAGCCAGAATTCAAGTTATGATAAAAAGGAAAGTCACTCACACTCCTCCTGATTGGGCAAAGTTCAAAAAGAATGTACCTGAAAAGCAGTTGGAACTAAAAAGAATGAAAGAAGAATTGGTTGTTGCTGAATTTGGCACCAAAAGACAAGTTGCTAGATGGAAAGAAGATGTGGTCAGGTCAACCTACAAAAGGTTGGAGGAATTAAGGAAGAAAGATCCAAAAATCCCTCAAAAAGCTGACTACCCTGAGGCAGCGGTTTCAAAAGGACCATCAAAGTTGCAAATCAGGAGATCCACTGCTCCAGCTGGTAATGCCAATTACAAAAGAAGGACGCAAAGCCAGTTAGGAGCTGAAACTGTTCAAGAAATTCTTGCTGGAAAAGCTGTTTTAAAAGAAGGCTTGTTAAGAACGTTAAAAGAAGAACTTGAACAGGAAAACTCTGCTACCACTGCTCAGCCAGTGATGAACAGGCCAGCCTCACCAAATACTTCTGCAAATAAACATCTCCCAAGAAACCCACCAGGCTCAAAAATACAAAAGTGGGCAACTGACAAACAGACCTGCGTATTGACTTTGCTCAGGTCTGGTGGAGTAGTGGAGACATTATCAAGGGAACAAGCTCTTGGCCTGAGTCTTGAAAATTTGCAGGATCTCCTTGATCATCCACTTAGCAGGGATGATGAAGATACATATGCCCTTGACTTTGAATTACAATTTAAAGGTCAGATAAGGGAGCTGTTAATGAGGCAATAAAATATCCACAAATAATGAAGGGTTTTGGCATTATCTGTTCCAGGGGGAGATTGTTGGGATTGAACCCTATCAGAGGAACAGATAATTAAAGCCAAAACTGGATCAGAAAAGTGGATTCTGAATAAGCAGATGCTGATAGACAAATCTCTCCCCTTGAAAGTGATTACAACTACTGATGACCTCCTATCTGCTGATCTTACCAAACTGCTGTCTCATAACTGCTGCTCAACTAAAGATGTGATGGAAGACTAAAGTCCTGCTGATTCAATCTACTGCCTTGAGTCAAGCACTGCTGATCCGGACAAGTGCTGCTGGGTTCACAGCAGTAGAAGGTTGCAGCAGCTGTTCTAAAGTCTGTTTTGTAATAGAATGTATTAGCAGTAGTTAACCCAAGCAGTGTCTGTATAGATCAGATGTTAGAGTTTGTTAGGAGGTTAGATGTCACTTTCATGGTGACGTCAGCAAAGATGCTCAGTAGTTTGCAAGTGCCTATAAATAGTTCAGTACTTTGTACTGTTCTATTAGCTCTTCACATCACTCGTCTTCTTTGCACGAACAAACTACTGAGCTCGGGCTGAGGGGGAGTTTGCATTCATACATCTATCTTTGTAATCGTTGTTGAAATTAAATTCAATCATTCAGTTCATAGTGTAAAAGATGTTTGATTAAAGTATTACTCATGGATCTTAGCTTATTTATTTGGAAATCGGTTAGATCCGAGCTATTCATGGTAGATTAAGGCCAAAACATGATGTTCTTGAAGAACACCATGATGACATCATCCTAGAATGCTTAGATCTTGATGATTTCACGGTTAGAAATCAAGATTCGAAAGATAGAAAGGTGTAGGAGTGTGCATTGATCAAGAAAGTACAAGATTTAGAATGAAAACTTACCGGAATTGGAAGAAATCTGAGAAAAGAAGGGGGAGCATGAGCTGGTCAGTCTGAGAGTTTCCAAAAGTGGAAAGAATGACAATGACAGCCCTATTTATAGGCTCCAAAAGAGGAAAGGGCTGGCCGATCGGCCAGGCATCCCGATCGGACAGCCTGCTCGATCGGACAGTCTGTCCGATCGGCTGGGCTGTTCGATCGGCTGATAGCCTGATTGATCAACAGCCTGGTTCGAGTGTTCGGTGCGACGATTTTCGATATTTCGATTTCGATTGAAGACGATACGAATACGATAGAGTTTCCTATTCAAATTACTTTCAGTCCCAACTACTATATCTAACATACAATCATCTATGTTTCACCCTATCCTTACGTTACCATTCGTCGTAATTCGATTTCGATTGCATTTGACTTGAGTTTCGAGTTTCGATTGATTCGACTGATCACCACACAAAACATAAAGTAAACACGCACATGCAACACGTAAGGCACACACATACACGTATAACAACAACCCAAGTTCGCGTAATTCGAGATTCGAGTTCGATGATGGTTAGATCGGTTTGATTACTGATTAGTTAACTTTATCGCATTGTTACTTCCTACCATTCACAGTCGTAAGTCGGTTCGCGTCGATTAAACATTGATTACCTCGATATATATATATATATACTGATTAACTACTTACTCCACATAATACAAATAAATATAAATAGACTAATTATACTCAAAGAAGTCAAAGTTGACTTGGACTTTGACTTTGACTTTGACATTCGAAAACACGGGGTGTTACACCTAACACGTTTTAACCAAATGACGCAGCGGAAATACGAACTTAAAAATTTCTTTCATTATATTCATTCCAACATACTTGGAAATACATTAAATCATTCCACCTTTCTATAAGTTGAATAAAACCGGACACACTTATATTAAATTACGTCACCACACACACGCGTACAATCCATGTCTTGACTCGATCTTCGACCGCTTACACTCCATGATGAGAACCTATAATTTTGTACAACCTGCAGACACCACATACAATCACATCGTTAGCAACTGGTGACATCTTACGTAAATTTTAAACATGCATAATTAGGCGTTAACATCTCATGCTTTTGCTTATGTTAATCCATTCGTCCATCCATTCGAACACCATCGTTGGATTTCCTTGTCAAACCTTCAATTTCCATTTTTAGTATACCTGCACTTCCATTTCATTCTCTATAGGAAAACGGTTAGCATTATTAGATTTCATTCATATGAGTAAGTCCACATATACGCATAAACAAGTCTCATTCATTCATGCATATAATCAAATCCCAATTCATGCATATATACCCTTTTATTCGTACACATACCTACAATTTACATCTTACACAACATAACATCCAAGTCCTAAACACACACGTCTAATACATGTAAATCACATACATATAATTCTCCACCCTTACGTGTTCATAGACATACTCTCCTACGAGTTCCAATTACTTTCATCAATCAACTCATACCCACATGTATAACTAGTTATTTCATCTTTAAGCATGATATCAACTAGTAATTTCCTTTCTTACCCATACATGATGGAAACCCTTTCTTAACCACTTTCGACTCATTTCCACAAAAACTTACCTTAGTACTACCATTTATTCATACATTCATACATTCTTACATAACACACAATAATTACCATACAACAATACATTATAAAACTAAAGGGTAAATCTAGAATTAACTTACCTTACGCATCCGTATTTGCGTTCACTTCCTTGTGTCCTCCTGGCCCGTTAGCCTTCCGTACTTCCATCCATCTTGACATGATCCCTATACTTTCATATCATTACATCCACATTCTTGTTAGCATATAAGATTGTATATATTTACAATCATATCAAATTCATATTCCATATTTGACTTTCATTAGTCAATTCATTCACTAACATGCCTAGCTCAATTCACTGAAAATAAGGTGTTTTGGGACGTCCGTTTACAGTACTTACGAGCTTGCAAAAATTATGATCTTTTTATGTAACGTGCCTCTCGGAAGGGTTGTAATTGTGTTAAATTTTTAGAGTCTAACTCTCTACCAAAAATTTATAAAAAAATCATTTACTAAGCAGCAATCAGATTCGTCACTTTCTGACTGCAGCCTACGGAAAAATTCATTTAAAAATCCTTGATCACCCGATTGACATAATTCCAATTGGAGATTTTTTAACCTTCTGAAGCTACCTACACTAAAAATTTGGGATCATAACTCAATTCCTAAATTGAGTTATGACATTCGTAATGAGCTGCAAATTCTGCCAGAAAATGCAGCCTGAACCTTCGATACGGAAAAATTCATAAAACGTTCATTTTTTGTCGAAAAATGCAATTCCAGTTGGGTTTGAAAGGTTATTCCTGGAAGTTCATCACAAACTCAACAAACATCATTTTTTGACAAGATTTGACCCGGTTACAGCCGATTAAATTCGGCTGTAACTTTCTGGACAGATTTAGTTTCATCAATTTTTTTCTAAAAATCTCACATTCTAACTTCACCTAGACATTTCATCAAACACTTGATGTGCGTAAGCATAAGGTACAAGTGGTGTATGCACATTCTTCCTATTTCAAAACACGGATTATCATAATCAATCAAATTCACATAATGATCATCCTACATCGATTATCTACCAATACTCTTTCATATACAAGTTCATACATTAACATTACACCTATTTTTGGCACCTTCATGTTCATCATACTTCATCATGCTACTACTTACAAGTGGGTTTTTCATTTTTAATCATCAAGATAACCAAATTCAAGCATAATTCTTGTTCTATAAGGTGATTCTAACTCATAATCATACTAATTTAACATGAACTATTGGATTGGTTGCAACCCACTTTCTACAACAATCACCAAATCATGAAATTCACCTTACCTTATGTTAGACAAGTATGGATGATTGATTATCTTGATTCATGCACGAATTATAGCCCCAATTAGCCTTTCAATTTGTTGATTTAGGGTTTGAGAAAGTTCCCCCTTCTTTTCTTCTTCTTTGGTCGACACCCACACACACCTAAGTGTGTTTTTGGGTTTTAAATTTTTTTTTTATAATTTATCTTTCCATTCATTCCATTTTAGCCCCCTCATGTTTGGATGTTTATAGTTTTATGGCCAAAATGTATTCTTTAGGTTAAAATCCTACTTACACTCTAACTAGGTTCATAATCCTAGTTACCATTCTAACAACAATTACATTTATAAATATTTATTTTAACATATATACATATAACGACTTTGAGATGTTACAATTAATATGTTTTGCTAGCTATGTATGGTTATAATATCTTTCACTTGAGCTTATTATCATGATATAACCTTTGTCAAGCGAAGAGACATTGGAATGAGTTCAAAGAAATATTTCAGGTATAAACGATATTTGATTATATTTTACTAACCCATCAAAACAAGTTTGGTTAGTCTTGTAGATGCAGGAATGTAACGAAACACAGTCGTGGATATGATAATATTTGGAAGGAGGCACCTAAAGTCTCGTTAGAAGATTATACAACATTGCTCAACATAAAGGTTTGCACATTAAGGGATCAAACGACAAATCATTCGCTACAAAAGCTTTATTCGACTTTCAAGGAAGATGGACACACGTCACTTAAAGGATACATGTTAAAATGAGGGGGAGACTTATTTAAGTTGCACTCTTTTTCCCTTGACTAAGTTTTGTCCCATTGGGTTTTCTTAGTAAGTTTTTAATGAGTCAACATACCTGATCCAGAAGTATTAGGGGGAGACAATACGCCCTGCACTCTTTTTCCCTTAGCTGAGGTTTTGTCTCACTGGGTTTTCCTAGCAAGGTTTTTAACAAGGCAGCATCACCAAGCGTATTAAAGAATGGTATATCATCATGTGGATAGTTTTGTCAAGTGGATAGTCAAGGGGGAGTGTTATGAATTAATATTTATTTATTGTGTGACTATCCATTTGTACTCTTCATGTACTTAACTCCCATCTTGTAAACCTATAAATAGAGACATATATAATCCATATTTTACATCAATAAGAAATTCATTTTTCATTCTCTCATTCTTCTCTATACATTGCTAGTAGGTCGTTGTTTCTCAATAAAAACAATTTTAATGTCCTGAATTTTAACTAAATAAATTGTTTATATAAGTCAATGTTGATAGTCAAACAAAAACATATAGCTATGTAGGTATTTAAATGTGTTCCCAACCACGGGTCAAACACCAACAATGGTTAACCCATTGTAGGGCAGCCGGGCGTGTTTCATGGCTCATCTCAACAACACCATCATGTGACAAATGGTGATTAAAGAATTACAATTACAAATAAACTTTAGATTAAATTACTTTTTGAGTCCCTGTGTTTTAGTGGTTTTAACCACTTGAGTCCAAAATCAAAAAGTTTAACGCCCTAAGTCCCTAGTCATTTATTTTATAACGTTTTGAGTCCAACTTTGTTCATATTATGACTATTTGAGTCCAAAAAATTGGATTCAAAAGGTTAAAATTTGGACTTAAAAGGACTTAAATGGTTAAAGAAAATGCTTATAGGGATTCAGGTCGTTAAACTTTTTGTTTTTAGACTCAACTAGTTAAAACTACTAAAACACAGGGATTCAAAAAGTAATTTACCCTAAACTTTAAATGTTGTATAGTAAGTAGTATTTTAAAGATGTTAATTTCTACGAATATATTAGCAATATGTAAGGTCATTAACAAGTTAGTGACGATCCTAATTATCATTTTTTTTGCAATGATCGTAACTCATTAGTTGGTAGTATTATCCTATTTTTTTTCATTATTTTTCTTTTAGTATTTGTTCTATGTAATAATAGTTAATAAATTATTGTGTTGTTATCAAATGTAGATCCTTACAAAATTAATTACTGACTTAGGTTGTTTAAATGAGTTTTCTAAAATGACGATTAAAGTTCTTGATGGAAATACTTGGCGAATGAAGCTCCGTAGAGAGAATATTGATGAAGGTTTATCAATGCATTACTCATATTATTGATTAATTTTATTTTAGTTTTTACTACATTTTTCAATTTGTTACTGATATATTTTCTTCATATACATTGTTTACAATATGTTTAGTGTCATTGGATGATATGATATGAAGTCGAAGATATTTCGTTGGGTGATAATTGTTTTTTCAATTGGTCAACAACGAATGCGAGATTACTGGTTACGAAGCTCCAAAAAGCAGTAGTATTATATTAATTGGCTTTCTATTGATATTTCGAACTACAGAAACGTAATTTCATCATTTATTTATCTTTTCGTTTTATTTATATCAATAGTACGTTGGTTGTTTTATTTACTTTATGAACCTAACATTCCCATAATAGCTTCCTTCAAAAAATTTCATTATAACCATAAACGTTCTTAGTTAATACCTCAAAAACATATTATTTTATCTAAACCACAAAGTTCACGTGTATTAGCACTAGTATATAAATATAACATTAGATAGAGAAAGGAGAAAAAAATGAAAAAACGATGGTTACGAGTTTCAACAACCACACTTGTTTAATAAATTATAACGTTTATGTTAAAAAAGTCATCTAAAATGCATAACTCTTTTTTTAAACGGCAAGGAACGACGTGGCAATCACTGTGACATTGGGCACTGTGGCCAAGGTCGACGGCTCGACCGCGGCCAGCCCCTTGGCTCTCTAGATGCGCGAAAACCCGACCTCCACCCGCCCAAAGGCACGACAATGGAATAATCGGTAAAACCTCGCCTCCCATCCAAGACGAACCAGCGCCACGCGTAATCCCCATTCACCTGGATGCCGCAGAAAATAATGGGGAGAGTGAGAGTCGAACCTAGGTCACAAGGAACACCAAGTCTTTCCCTAACCACTCCACCACTAAATGCATAACTATAATATGCTATTAACCTCACTAATGAGGTAGTGGTGGAATGGTTGTGGAAAGACTTGGTGTTCCTCGTGGCCCAGGTTCGACTCCCACTTTCCTCATTATTTTCTGCAGCATCCAGGTGAAGAGTGAATACAGGTGGCGCCGGTTCGTCTTGGATGGGAGGCGAGGTTTTACCGATTATTCCATTGTTGTGCCTTCGGGCGGGTAGAGGTCGGGTTTCCACGCATCTGGGAGAGCCAAGGGGCTGGCGGCGGTCGAATAGTCGACCTTGACCACAGCGTCCAGTGTTACGGTTGTTGGCACATCGTTCCTTGCCGTTAAAAAAAAAATTATGATCAAAAGTTTCAAATCATCGAAATCATCATGTTTGCTTAATTTAGAAAGCATAAATGGAATGATGAACAGAGTTAGTATGGGAGTAGGTGAGACCACCATCAATCCTTGGTGTTGAAGCTTTACAAATCTTGGACATGTCTCTCTTTTTTTTTTTAAACATCCAACCAAATCATTGGATAAGTATCCTACAATGCCCTCAATCGAGCAGACTGTGATAAAACCCGGTTCGACTTGGTTTCAAACTGGTGACCTGCTAAGAGGCCTTCATTGCCACCACCAATGTCCTTCAAAATGATGCTAATGAGAGTTAAACTTGAGACCTCAAGAAGGGAAACCAAATGACTAACCACTAGACCAACTTATCAAGCCTGAGATGCATCTCTTTTTAACAGCCAAATCCATCTCCATCCTACTTTCACCCACAATTTCATAATTGGGAATATCATAACCACCCACGTTTTCATCAAATATTTACTATAATAACCATCCATTTTTCCATTAATTTATTATAATCTATGTTCAACATTAATTTTACTTATTAAATCATAGAGCTTGAATCAGTACACATTATCTATACATACATGTGTTAATACCATCTCCCAGTAATTTACAAAGCAGCAATTGAAGGCAACTCTGCCTCTTCCTCCGCCTCGGCTCCGCCGTCTGCCACCCCGTCTTTTACAGTATGTTGTGACAGATAACAGTCAAACGCACCTTCACCATGGAGGATTTTAGCTCCACAACCCTTTCCCTCAACAGCCTCCTCATCAACCACTACAGCTTCTATAATATCTTTACCACTTCTTACATCAGGAATCTGCAACAAATTCATATGATTTATCATCTTCACCATTCTATTCATTAATACAGATAACTAATTTGGATGATAAATCAGAACATCCCTACTAACTGCAGTAAAAATCTTTCAGAAGTTTTAAGAATAAGTAACCTATTTGTCCATAATTAACGTCAATTTCACATACGCGTGTAAACTTCTGATATAGCATGAGAACATGACACGTACCTAACACAAATTTTGTGGGTGTGGATTTGATCCAAACAGTTTCGGGTCAATCCCACAGACACTTATGTACATGTTGGGTCCAACCCGCGAACACGACTTGTTTAGCACCCCTAAATTCACATAGAAGATTCCATCTTCTATGCCATTTATTGAAGAGCAGGGTCTAGTATCTACATATGGTGTTTATTGATCTTAAAAAAGCATACGGCAGTGTGCCACGTAGACTGATTTAGGATGGTTTGGAGGGTAGAAGGGGTCCGGGAAGTATATAGACATAATTTGGGATACTAATTTCTTCCCTGTGGAGATAGAACTCCACCAAGAGTCTGTGTTGAGTCCGTTTCTTGTTGCAGTTGTCGTGGACGAGTTGTCAAAATCAGTCTAGGAGACACTTTCGTGGCTCTTGCTTTTTGCGAATGAAATTGTGTTAATTGTGGAAAGTGTGAAAGAGGTTGAATGCGAGGTTAGAGGAGGTGACGACAATGGCGCTAAGATCACAATTAGGGACCAAGTGGTTCTGCGGAACCGAGTTCAAGTATTTAGGATCGTTTGTTCACAAGGATGGGAGATAGATAGTGATGTAGTCCACCGCATACAGGGTGGATGGTACAGGTGGAAAGTAGCCATAGTTGTCAATAGCGGCTATAGCGACTGCTATAGCACGCTATGTAGCGAGGCGACCAAGTGTCGCTATTTGGGTCATAGCGACGAATAGCGTGAATAGGGACAGTTAGTTTTTTTTAATGATGTAAATAGCAATTAGATATAGCTATAAAATAGCTGGATTTATAGGTTTCTGTTAAATATATATGTAAAATAGCATATATACCAGGATATTTTGATGTAATATACATATAAAAATTTTCATAATTCTTTTTCTAGTGTATTGCTATTTATAAAATAGCGGTCGCTATTCGCTATGTAGCATATAGGTCCCTTGTCACTATTCGCTATTAACAACTATGATATTATGCGACAATTAAATTAAAGAGAAAATTTTATAGGGTTGCAGTTAGACCGGCTATGCTATACGTAACCGAATGTTGGAGGTAGCTGAGATGAGGATGCTGAGGTGGATGTGTGGGCACACTAGGTTTTTAGGGAAAGATTGGGGTGCTTAGAATATCCGATAAGATAAGAGAGGGAAGATTGAGATGGTTTGGGGATGTTAGAACTGTGGAAACTCTCATTGTGGGGGAAGGAGGAGTAGAGGCAGGCTGCAACTGACTTGGGAGGAGTGAATTAGGCAGGATTTGCTAGACTTGCACCTCTCTGAGGACATGGTCGAAGATATATGCTTTTAGTTGTTTGGTAGCTTACTAAGAATATGTTTAGTACACTAAGTTTTTCCGCTGTTTATTGGAGTAACTATGTGCTTTTTTGTGTATTTTTTATTTAACTCTTATGTCTGGATGGAGTCTCACTGTAAGCAGCCTCTTTATCCCTTGGGATAGAGACAAGGCTTGCCTAAATCCCACACTCCACAGACCCCACCATTAGCTTGGCTATAGGTGGGGTTATAGTGGGTAAGGAGGTTGTATGCCATTTATTGAAGAGCATCTTATAAAGAAAAACCGTACTAATGCCATTTTATCTACAATATGCCCTTTTTAAGTGATTATTCAAGGGTATTTGACAAATAGAGATAACACTTGTGCATACCTCATACATGGAGTCCATCAATATGTTCTCAAGTAAGGCCCTCAATCCCCGAGCACCCGTGTTCTTAGTTATTGCTTTTCTTGCAATTAATCTCAATGCACTTCCGGTGTAATGTAGCTTAACCTGTAAAAAGATGTTCCTTTAGTAAACACATTGAAATGGAAAAGAATCAAAGATGGAGAAGGAAGACTTACACCATTCATCTGAAATAACTTCTTGTATTGTTTGCCTAATGCGTTCTTCGGCTCAGTTAGTACCTACAATATATTATTATTGCTCATTTGGCTGCAGTTATATGCACGTTTGCCTCAACTAAAGGCATCAATCCGGGGTGTATTTAAACCCCAAATGGGCAAGATCAACAAAAAAAAGACGCTAAAAGGACAATGGGTCAAAGTGGCAGAAAACTACCAAAATTCCATTTTTAATAAATATAACCTTGTAATTCTTATTATTCAATCTTTTATATTATAATTGCATTAACATTAATATTGTTTTAAACAATAACCATAATTAACACATTAACTATTTATAAAAGGAATAAAAATGGCTAAATAGTGATTGTACAGTTGGAGAATATGAGCGAATATATACCTGGACAAGTTGATTCTCGGTAAGAGCTAATAAGTTGACAAGAA
The DNA here is from genome assembly GCF_002127325.2 of Helianthus annuus. Lineage (NCBI taxonomy): Eukaryota > Viridiplantae > Streptophyta > Magnoliopsida > Asterales > Asteraceae > Helianthus > Helianthus annuus. The sequence goes on from NC_035437.2 coordinate 99,950,940, forward strand.
TCGGAAACCGTCCAACGAATTCAGGTATCAGACCGTAAGCAATTAGATCACTACTTTCAACCTGATAAACATAAACACCCAAAAAGTAAAATTTGACTACCTAAACACCGAATCTGAGGTACCAAAATTTATTTAACAATTTATTTGTTTGTGATAATGGAATGGACTGAGCTTACGGTCTCCAATAAGGTTGAAGTTACAGCAGCAGTTGTAACACCTCCGGTTCTCATGTTTGCACGAACAGGTGCCCCAAATCCAATAGAAGAATCCTGCCGTCTGAAACAGGTAAATTATGTGGGATGATTTATTTTACCATTTTCTCTAATTGGTCAAACAGATTAAAAAAAAAAACCCTTAGCTAGAAGGAAACAGGTCAAATGAATTTACTGTACTAACAAATACCTTTCTGAAATGGTTTTTTCCAAATCTATAAAAGCCCCTCCACAAATAAACAGGATATCTTTGGTATCAATCTATAAGAAACACCATCGTAGTTAGTTCTTGTAACTAGCATACAAGGACCGGAAATTGAACAATAGATTCGATGCATCACCTGAATGTTGTCTCCTCTAGGATGTTTCCGTGCACCTTTCTCAGGGACATTGACTATCTGAACCAGAGGTCAATCACTAAGATTTTAATTAATTTTGCATACGCGACAGATAAATCCTTTTTTTTAAATGAGTTTATGAAAATAAAGAAAAACACGCACGCACCGTCCCTTCTAGCATTTTTAATAACGCCTGTTGCACACCCTCGCCCGATACGTCTCTGCTAATGTTAACACTCTCAGCCTGTGAAAATAATGTAACAAAGGAATATATAGTTGGAACATGTAATAAAGTTGATCATGATAAATAATTAAAAAAAGATAAAAGAAGAAAAACCTTCTTTGTAATCTTGTCAACTTCATCAATATACACAATTCCCTGCTGAGCAGCTGCTACATTATAATCAGCAACCTAAATCATGTAGTTTAACTATAACTGATCAGAATACCCGACATGATATTTAGTAGTATGTGTATGTATAAGGGACGTACAGTAAGAAGCTTGTATAGAATGGACTCCACATCTTCCCCAACATACCCCGCCTGCAATTTGCAAGAAATTAATTAAAGGTTATTTGGCATGAAATTCACTGTTAATTCACAAAAGAGAAAAGTGCCCGGATAGTCCCTGTGGTTTGCTCATTTTTCACCTATAGTCCCCAACTTTCTAAAATTACACCTATAGTCCCCAACTTTTTCAATTTCGTTCCCGGATAGTCCCTGGCGCGTAACTGGGTTAGTTTTTGTTGTTAGGTGCGTGTGAAATGACTATAACGCCCTTATTATTTCTTTAAATATAAAATCCTAACCCCCACCCCCACCCCCACCCTCTACCCCATTTCTTCTTCATCTCTGGTCCATAGTGATCGATAGCGAATAGCGGTCAATAGCGACAGACGACCTATATGCTACGTAGCGATAGCGATGAAATAGCGCCCGCTATTTCGTGTATAGCGATAAGGTAGTAGAAAATTTTAAAAATAAAAATATAGCTAATTATAATTATATACATATATTATAATGTTAATTTTATACTTTATATTTATAGATTTGTAAGTTTAAGAATCAAATGTAAACTAGTAAAGATAGAGGGGGGTAAATGTTAAAATGCACAAACTAATTTCACTCTTTTTATGTAAAAATTTACAAGTTATGTAAACTACAGAAAGATTGAGGGGGTAAACTGTAAAACTGCAAACTAATTTAAACCTAAAATAGCTAGAACGTCACCCCCAATTGTAACCTCCGCCGTCCAGAACTCCAGATTTGTATACGAGGCCATGAAATTACAGAAAAGCACCGGAAAAACTACTATGAATGCCATCAAAACAAGGTATCGCTTCTCTCTTTCCTATCAATTTGAGCCTCTGGTTTCTTTCTTCCTCGTTTCCGGCAGAAGTTGCAGCACCGGCGCCGGAATTCGCCGCCGGACGTCGCTATTTGATCGATATGTGGTCGCATAGTACCTTGTAGCGGCATCTGGCCGCGTCGCCACGCAATTCGCGATTGCGTCCGCTATGGACGCTATTGATAACTATGCTCTGGTCAAACCACCAGCACCACTGCCACTTCTGCCCAGATTCCGGCGAACCCATAACTTCCGGCGCCTCATAAAACCACCACCATACACCTCTCCGGCGAACCCCACATTAATAATATTTTTTATTAGCAAGGGTATTTTGGTCATTTCATACTCACTTAACTGGACAAACTAACCCCTATCTACGTTAGAGACTATCCGAGAACGAAATTGCAAAAGTTGGGGACTATAGCTGTAATTTTAGAAAGTTGGGGACTAAAGATGAAAAATAGTCAAACCACATGGACTATCCGAGCATTTTTCTCTTCACAAAATTATCAAAAGCAAGAATATTAAGCCAAATTTTTTTTTGAATTCCTATGATATCTAACCAAAGTATGAATAAAAACTCGCCTGGGTGAGTGTAGTAGCGTCTGCAATAACAAAAGGAACATTCACTAAGCGCGCTAGTGTTTTTGCAAGTAGTGTCTTCCCTGTTTTTAAAAGCAATAGGTTAAAACAGGACTCAAAAAAATGTATATTATTATACGAAGCTATATCTACATTATTTGATTAATCTCATTGGGAGATTAAAGAATACCTGAACCCGTTGGCCCCATTAGAAGAATGTTGCTTTTCTCAAGTTCTACTGCATCATCATCATCATCTATGGCATTTGTCTTGTCATTCCTTGAAGGCCTAACCTTGCAAGTTGTAATAACATATATCAGGAGCATTTATCACCCATTTAATAGGGTGATAGTAGCAAATACAATATGACCACAATGTATCATCCATCATCGTAAAGTGAGATAGAGGAAAGGTTTGCTCTCATCCCACCCTCCCCAGACCCTACTATGAGCGTTTTCTTGCGTGTCTAATTATCGAATATCACATAATTAACTTCAAAACACCTCCTAAATCACACAACCTCTACTTAAAATACCCACAAAAATCTTTTATATCTAACAATATAACAACAACAAATTGCAAATTAGACACACAAGTATGTTGTTCAAAGAATCAAATAGCAACTAAGGGGCTGTTTGTTTAGCTCTTAATGAGACTTTTAATGATTCAGACCTCTTAATGGTTCAGACTATTTGTTTCGTGAGCAGATGTCTGAATGGTTTAGACAATTGCCTCTGAATGGTTAAGCAATGTACTAAGTCTGAATGGTTAAGACACATCTAATCTGAATTGGTCAGACATTTGCCTCTTGCCTCTGAACGGTTAAGCATTACACTGGCTCTTAATAGTTCAGACATCTTGTTGCTTCAGCACTTAATGATTCAGACCTTTTACTGGTTCAACACTTAACCATTAAGTAGTTGCCAAACAGCCCCTAAAACAAGAAATATGGTGCTTACTTGTGTGAAGTGTCATTGGAGATCCTCTTGTAGTGATTGTAAACTGCCACTGCAAGCACCTGTCTCATTAAGAGCGTAATTAGTCCCAACTTTGTCATCAAATATAAAGAAAATGTTTGTTTTTTCCTAAAGTATAACCTTTTTTGCTCTTTCCTGACCAATAACAAACTTGTCAAGCCCTTTACAAATCTCTTTAGGAGTTGGGAAGCTATTGCCCAAAGCAGAGCCTCCCCAACTCCCATCACCAGAACCAGAACCCGAACCCGAAGCGGATACAGGAACCGCCTTAAGACCGGGCTGAGGAACAATCCCAACGCCAGGAGGCTGCCAAACCTCCGGTGGGTCTCCATACTCATCACCGGAGAGATTAAGTAGGCTCCTCTTACAATTACTATTATAGCCCCTATGACCGGAGGATGAAAAGGGCTTGAAGGATTGGTGGTGAGGGATATATTGATGTAATTGGTTGGGAATTGAGGAAGTGATTTGGGAATTGGGTATTATTGGGGCAGCGTGCATACGATGACTTGAATTAAAGCATCTCAATTTTGAGAGATTATATGACTTTGATCTCAGGGCAGCAGCAGCCATGGCGGAAAGACTGATTTTTACGAGTTGGGCATTTATTTATATGAAAGATTGAAAGGATTTCGAGGAGAATCGGTGACTTTTAGATGAGTTGAGGAAGACGATGGATGTTCGTTGGATGCAATATACAATCAAGTGTTTTTGGGGATCGATCATATACTAAAATCTATATAACTAAGTTATCTTCTTTTTTCTATCTGGTGTGCATCACATGTCTCTAGGAGTTAGAATTGTTTTTTTAAAGGAAAACTTAATTAAAACATCTACCCGAAAACTCGATGGCAACACAAACTACATAATTACAAATTTACATCATTCTTTCCATGTCACTAGACGATGTTTCGACCTATTTTTGAACCATAGATATCCTATAGACATTATATCGCTTAACAACTCTTCCACGTTAGCTTTTTTTCCGGAAAAAAACGAACTCGTTCCTTGCTTTCCACAACGCCCAACACACGATTATCACGACACCTTGATAGGCTCCCTTTTCCTTTCCGTCTCTGTCTCAGTGTTACAAAAAACTGCAATACTCGTCAGCAATGTTAATGTTACGTGTCAGCAGCGCTTCCTTGGTCGAGATCCTCCCCCATTTCAGCCCTCCAAGCGAATAAATTACATTTCAAAGGCACCCATTTGCACCACTCCCACACGTACCTTGAACTATAATCCAAGTTTCTATCAATCAGACGTTTAATAGAACAGACGTTGAATTCACCGCTATCACCGACCAACCAGCTCCAAATATCATCCTTATCCTGTAAGGGTAGCCCGGTCTTGAGCTACCCAGCGCTGTTTGCGATCGCGGGTGTATTGGGTTGCCTTTTGCTATTGGTTACCCCGAGTAACCGGACATTTTTTTCGTGGTCGTTAAAAAAAACTATATTAAGACTCTTTTGAGTAGAATTGAAATTTTGCTCCATATTAATGTCACACCCCTTTCAGAGGCGGAAGCACGAGGTGTGATCTGAGTGGTTCTCATTGCATACAATAAGTAAACATGCTACATGATATAAAAACAAACTCCATCTTGCCATTCAAAGTTTAATTATCCAAAATACATAATTTAGTCTAAAGTTTACGTCATAACAAAAGATAATTGTTTGAAAGTTTACAACATCATTTCGAAACAAAGATCAAGGTTTTGCTTCCTATATCACCGCATGGAGGCGGGAAATAGTAAACAAATCTAACAAAAGGTGGCAAAGGAGAATGGACACTAAACATCTTGAAACATGACACTACATCTTGACAAAAGAGTCCGCGAGCATTTCCACTAATTTCCTGAAATACATGTAAGTTTAAAAATCGTCAATAAAAGTTGGTGTGAATTCATGCAGAATGTGTAAAATGTAAGAGTTATAATTGTGTCAAAACATGGTATGTAATTGTAGAATGTAAGTTTGTAAGTTGTATGAAAGGGAATCGAGATCGCTAATGTTTAGTTAGGACATTAACATATGTGACGACATAGGAAGCATCCAAACCTGGGCGACTTTTAACATCGTTTACCCTACGACTATGACCCAGAGCACTCCATGACTATGTGTTGTCAAGAGAGTGAGGCTGCCCGGATGATGTGCGTGAAGTGTGTTATATTTTAGGTGTATATTTTAAGCCCTTTTTACACTTTTTAGCCAAGTTTTAAATTTATAAACACGATATTCACTAACACTAAACACACATATGGGCAAGTGCACCCAACGTGGACGTAGTATAGTGTTTGTAAGATACCGAGGTCGTCCAAGGACACAAGAGCTTTTAGTACCGGTTTATCCTCAACGTCTAATCAAACCAAAAAGTTAAAAAAAGATTTTTAAACTAGAAAAATAAAACTAACTAAAATGCTGAAAAGTAAAATAAAAGTAAAAACAGATAGACAAGATGAATCACTTGGATCCGATTCGTGTGTAGTGTAACCTTTGATTATTTTCGCACTTTTGCACTTGTTTAAGAGATTATCTTAGTTATTGTAGTAGGCCCCTCTTTTGAAGGCGACGTTACCCTCAACCCAGTAGTTTGAGTCAGCAAGGATACAATCCTAAAGGGTCGGATTATTGAAAGATAATTAATAAGTTATTAATGCATAATGTGGTAGGCCCCTCTTTTGAAGGCGATGTTACCCTCGGCTAAGTAGTCTGAGTCAGCAGGGATACAGTCCTAAGTAGCCGGGTTAAAGTTTTAATAGTAGTTTAACTTATGAGGGGGTCAAAGAGTTTGGAGCCTCGCCATCCAATACCGTTGGGTATTGAAGGAGGTCCTACTAAATTTGACCCAGGTCCTTTGCAAGATCTATACACTGAACAATGGCAAGAATCTTACCAAACCGTTCCCTTAACCCCTGACCAGGTAGCCAACATACCTCCATATAGACCGTGGAGATATGAATGGTGAAAATCTTTTATTTTATATAGACAGTAAAATAATGCCAAGACACCACGGACAAACGATAAGGAAGAATCACCTTCAACATAAGAAACTAGTTATTAAAGTCATTAATACATAACCAAATAAAAAGTGCAAAAGATTAAAAATAAAAAGTATTACACTAAACACTTGTCTTCACCAAGTGATGTAAGAGACTTAGGCAATCATGGCCTTCGATTGTCAAGAACTCTTATGATCAATCTTGGATCCCGAGACGACTCACACACTCTATGATGGATAATGGATGATGGTGGTGGATGATGGTGTTGTGATGGTGGTGGGTGGTGGGTGAAGTGTGAGAGAGGTGGTGTGCCAAGGGATGAGTTGCAAGAGCTCCAAGCACTCCTATTTATAGGCTGAACAGAAGCTCGGGCACGGCCCCGTGTCCATTGGGCACGGCCCCGTGTCCATCCTCCTCTCTTTCTTCATTAAATGCAGTTTGTCTGCATTAGTTGACCACGCCCCCGTGTCCGCTGAGCACGACCCCGTGTGCAGAAGCATATCTGTACTATCAAGATTTGCCTCGATTTCGCGAATCTTATAGTTGACCACGGCCCCGTGTCCACTAAGCACAGCCCCGTGGTGGGCGATGGAAACTTCTACCACTTTGTCTTTTCTGCTGACACTTGGACACGCCCCCGTGCTCATTGAGCACGGGGCGTGTTCAGCCCTCTGTTTCCTTGTTTTGCTTGGGAAGATGCTGTCGGGGGTTCGGGCATGCCACGTTTGTTCCTTTTCTTGTATTTGTGCTAGATTTAGTTGCCTTTTTGCTTCTTTTGTTTATTTGAGCTCATTTAATTCTGAAAATACAAAAGGACGACAAAAGCACACTTTTTCCAACATTAGTACTAAAAAAGGGTTAGTTTTATGCCACAATTGATGTAATTTATATGTTGCATTTTGTGCACATCAAATATCCCCACACTTGAATCTTTGCTTGTCCTCAAGCAAAACTCTTTATAATGTGGCTTTTTCACTACCAAATGGAATGGGTAGAAGAGAAGGTTTTTGGGCTTGTCATAGAGTATCGGGATTTCCAAGATTCTTTATTAAGATTTATTTTTATTTATTTACAATCCTATTCGTCATGATTTATTAAAACGTTTCATAAGATAAATTACTTATTAAGGCATAACATGTCTCTTTTAAAATTCCATTTATATACAAGTTCACATACCTCACGGGGGATCACTCAACACTCAGCCGAAGGTGTATTTTTAGTGAATCACTCGAGAGCGGCATGGAACTTACTCCTACTATAAGCTTGCCAAGCAATCAATCCTCCTCCTTTTTAACTATATACCTTTGTAAATATCAAGAGGACTTTTTGGGTGAAGGGTTAGGCTTGGGCTAAAGGTGGGTGGTTGGGTTAGTGGTTAGTAAAAGGGCGAAAAGCGTAAAAAGCATCCGTTTTTGAAAGACTTTTTATTTTTGATAATTTATTTTATTTTGATGAACCATTTCTTTCAAACAAAGTTAATTTTTTGATAAACTTGTTTGTTTATTTGGTTTCATCATCATTTTTTTTTTCATAAAGTCATAAGAAAAAAAAAACCGAGCTTTGTTACTAAAAGAAAGGGTAAAAATAAAAAGGGTTTAGGTGGGTAAGAAGGGTGATTGTTTTGGGTTAAGAAATGAAAAGGTTTAGGCTCAAAGAGGTTAACTAGGGGGATTTTGGGTAGGTGGTAAAAAAAATAATGGTGTAGAAATAAAAAGAGTTAGTCCTAATGCCTCCATCATTTACTTACTCGGGTTTAAGTTGGTAAGGACCGGGAACGCATTGTCGTGGCAAGTTCTAGAGTCGTAAAAACCAAGCGGCTATTCACACAAGAAACGAAAAATGAGCATTTAGTGTAAAGATATGTATTTGTATGCTCAATGAAGGCTCAAAACTCACTTTTGTGGGAGTGAGTTTTTATGTGATCAAGTATATATACTCAAATTTTAACTAAGCTTGTCATGTCATTTCATAATTTTCTTATGTTGGTTCTTTTTATCACGACGCTATTGGTTGTAAATTTGTAAAAATATAACCTTGTTAGAACTTGAAATTCCCAACTTAAACCTAGACAAGTAAAAAGAAAATGAATTTTTTTTTTTGAAAAAATTTGGGGTGATTAGCGGTTCCAATAGAGTTTTGTGTAAGGCTTGTTAATTAGGACTTGCAAGATTCAAAGTTTTAGCATACTCCCACACTTAAATTACACATTGTCCTCAGTGTGTCCCAAAAATAAATTTTTAGGTTGATTGAATGTGTAAAAGGGTGTTAAAAGCAAAATTTTATGTTACTGGTACTCTGGACACGGCCCCGTGGTGTCCGGGCACGGCCCCGTGTTCAAGTGCCAGTAACAGAAGTTTGTAAAAAGAACACAGAAGCCTGGACACGGGGGCGTGTTCAGTGAACACGGCCCGTGTCCAGTTACCTAAACTGGGCGTTTTCTGCAGATCGTGCAGCACGGGGCCGTGTCGGGTGGACACGGGCCGTGCTGAACTTGCTGTAATGAAGAAATTTTTGTCGGATGGCCCTGTTTTCGTGCATGGGGCGCTCGTGCAAGTTTCCCTTGTTATCCTTCACCATCCCGAGTGTGTTTTATTCATTACAACATCATCCAAACACTAAAACCATCATTTCATTAAAGTCATAGAGAGAATTACATAACGTTCCTAGAAAAACAAAGAAGAAAAATAAAAGTTAAAAGTCCTAAACTAGATAGGTCAAGTGATACATAAAATTATCATAAGGAGTTCTACTTTTTTCTTTAGGAACCAAAATCCCGGAAATAGTTTTCCGGTATTGAGAAGCGTAGTAGGACTCTCGGCCGAGGGTTATTTTCCTAGATGTTGTTAAAGCCATTTTTCTATCTCTCTTGGGAAGAAAAAGGCGGCTTCGTTTTCCTCAACATCTTGGGGAGGAGGTGAAACACCAACCGGGACCCCTTGTAATATGTCGCGAGGAGGTTCTGGGTGTATGGTGTACCATTCGGCTGGTATGATGACTTCAGGCACCACGTTCCATGCCCTTTGGGTTACTATTGGCACCAAAGGAGGAGAGGCGAGAATGTTCAACCTCTGGTGCAAGAGGTTGACCTCCCGGAGACACCCTTCCAGTCCCACCGTTAGATGATTGATACGGTCGACCAATGCTTCTTCCACCCCCGTCATTTCATCAATAGCCTCTCTTAAGGGGTAAACATAGTTTACAAGAGAGTCTTCAGCCGTTGATGACCTCCTCCCCTGTCGGTTGTTCCTTGATGAAGATGTTCCGCTTGTTCTGCTCGCCATTCTGGGAAAACAGACCGAAAAGAGCTCAATTTATATGAAACAGCACCTCGGGCACGGCCCCGTGTTCAATGAACACGACCCCGTGTCCAATTGTCTGCAGGTTTTTAAAGCAAGGAATCTTGGAGTTTTAAATTATTTTTTCAATTTGTAGGTTAATTTTAAGCATAAATAATTCAAACAAAGTTGTATAACTTATTTTAAGCAAGATTCCTTGAATAATGACCTTACAAACATCACAATAAAGGTTGGAATCATGAAGCTCCCAAGCTTTAATGGAGGTAGTGATTGGAAATTGAAGAAGAAGGCAATGAACAAAAGTGGAAAAGACAAGATGGTTCTTGAGAACCTTCTTTTAGAACATACCCAGGATGGTATGAGTGAAGATCCCAGAAATCTCTGTCCTTTGGAGTGGTCCAAATGAGCAGGAATCTTGCTGCATTTATAGAAAACGACAGCACGCTGGACACGGCCCCGTGTGCAGACAGAATCCTAACACATTTTGTCCATATTCTGATGAAATCAGAAGAGAATCTTTTGGCGGACATGGGGGCGTGTTGACCTGGGCACGGCCCCGTGTCTGGAAGCTGTCTTATGGAGTTTGCCTATTTTCAAGGAACTTATCCGGATCGGGCGGTTCCTTACTGGATGGAACAACCCCAAAGTGCCTAAGATACCTTAATTGCTCTAGATTAAGACGAGAACGCAAGAGGTTGTCGGTGCGGGTGATTCCTATGCTAAATGTAGGTGGACAAGTCCAACCCTTTCCCGGGCTGTCGTTAAAGAAGGTGTATGCCGAATCGCTCAGGTCTATGTATGCACCGAACGAAGTCGATGGAGAGTCCTTCACGGCACAATCGGCACATGGACGACTATCGATCAAGTCCTCGCTAGAGTTGGAGGTATCATCGGGAATATTAGAGTTGTTTGAACGTGATCCCAACAATTCTTCTTTGGTATTGTCTTGAGATGAGTTAACAAAATCCACCTCAAGTTCTTTTAACCAATTAAGAATTAGATCTTCTAGTTGAAATAGTTCATCAAGAAGCATTTCTCCTAAAATGTCCGGTTGGGCGCCTTCGAGGGAGAGATAGGGATTATTTTTAATTTCGCCCCTCTTAAGGATACAGGGAAACGATGGGTCTATATAGTGGGGCTTATAACTTAGAAAGAAACATTCTAATTCTTCATGAGATCCTCCACATATTTGACACCACGTACCATAAGAGTGCCGAAAGTAAAAAGTATCAGTATCACTCATGTCTGTATCAGAAATTACCAACCGTCGGGATCTCACGGTTCTGTTTTCAGTAACTGAATCTTGGGCACGGGGGCGTGTTGGGTGGGCACGGCCCCGTGTTCAGCTTACTGTTTGACTTAAAACAGGATTGCCAGTTCCAATGATTGGGCACGGGGCGTGTTCAGCGGGCACGACCCGTGCTGAGTTCTGCAGAAGCTGAAAATTTTAAGAAAATCCTAGCAAAAATAAAAATAAAACAAAAAAAATTGATTTGGCCGCTGATTCCTAACTTTCTTAAAATCCTTGTGTCCCCGACAACGGCGCCAAAAACTTGATGTGCGTGAAGTGTGTTATATTTTAGGTGTATATTTTAAGCCGTTTTTACACTTTTTAGCCAAGTTTTAAATTTATAAACACGATATTCACTAACACTAAACACACATATGGGCAAATGCACCCATCGTGGACGTAGTATAGTGTTGGTAAGATACCGAGGTCGTCCAAGGACACAAGAGCTTTTAGTACCGGTTTATCCTCAACGTCTAATCAAACCAAAAAGTTAGAAAAAGATTTTTAAACTAGAAAAATAAAACTAACTAAAATGCTGAAAAGTAAAATAAAAGTAAAAACAGATAGACAAGATGAATCACTTGGATCCGACTCGTGTGTAGTGTAACCTTTGATTATTTTCGCACTTTTGCACTTGTTTAAGAGATTATCTTAGTTATTGTAGTAGGCCCCTCTTTTGAAGGCGACGTTACCCTCAACCCAGTAGTTTGAGTCAGCAAGGATACAATCCTAAAGGGTCGGATTATTGAAAGATAATTAATTAAGTTATTAATGCATAATGTGGTAGGCCCCTCTTTTGAAGGCGACGTTACCCTCGGCTAAGTAGTCTGAGTCAGCAGGGATACAGTCCTAAGTAGTCGGGTTAAAGTTTTAATAGTAGTTTAACTTATGAGGGGGTCAAAGAGTTTGGACCCCCGCCATCCAATACCGTTGGGTATTGAAGGAGGTCCTACTAAATTTGACCCAGGTCCTTTGCAGGATCTATACACTGAACAATAGCAAGACTCTTACCAAACCGTTCCCTTAACCCCCGACCAGGTAGCCAACATACCTCCATATAGACCGTGGAGATATGAATGGTGAAAATCTTTTATTTTATATAGATAGTAAAATAATGCCAAGACACCATAGACAAACGATAAGGAGGAATCACCTTCAACATAAGAAACTAGTTATTAAAGTCATTAATACATAACCAAATAAAAAGTGCAAAAGATTAAAAATAAAAAGTATTATACTAAACACTTCTCTTCACCAAGTGATGTAAGAGACTTAGGCAATCATGGCCTTTGATTGTCAAGAACTCTTACGATCAATCTTGGATCCCGAGACGACTCACACACTCTATGATGGACAATGGATGATGGTGGTGGATGATGGTGTTGTGATGGTGGTGGGTGGTGGGTGAAGTGTGAGAGAAGTGGTGTGCCAAGGGATGAGTTGCAAGAGCTCCAATCACTCATATTTATAGGCTGAACAGAAGCTCGGGCATGGCCCCGTGTCCATCCTCCTCTCTTTCTTCATTAAATGCAGTTTGTCTGCATTAGTTGACCACGCCCCCGTGTCCGCTGAGCACGACCCCGTGTGCAGAAGCATATCTGTACTATCAAGATTTGCCTCGATTTCACGAATCTTAACCATGGCCCCGTGTTCGCTGAGCACGGCCCCGTGGTGGGCGATGGAAGCTTCTACCACTTTGTCTTTTCTGCTGACACTTGGGCACGCCCCCGTGCTCATTGAGCACGGGGCGTGTTCAGCCCTCTGTTTCCTTGTTTTGATTGGGAAGATGCTGTCGGGGGCATGCCACGTTTGTTCCTTTTCTTGTATTTGTGCTAGATTTTGTTGCCTTTTTGCTTCTTTTGTTCATTTGAGCTCATTTAATCCTGAAAATACAAAAGGAAGACAAAAGCACACTTTTTCCAACATTAATACTAAAAAAGGGTTAGTTTTATGCCACAATTGATGTAATATATATGTTGCATTTTGTGCACATCACCGGACCTGTTAGATCTAACCCTTGTTCTTTTGGTCTAAACTAGATTGATGGTTGTAACACCACGTAAAACTGTGTCCAATTATATAAAGACACGTGTCCTAAACTCTAATTATATGAAAGTTTGAGTTTGAAGGACTAAACTTGTCAAACAGTGAAAATTGTATGCGAAGGGACTAAAAGTGTCAACATGCCAAACTTGAGCCTCTGAATGACCATACGTGAAGAATATATTCTAAAACGAGGATTAATTGGATATAAGAAGCCGTTTGTGAAAATAATCGGAAGATTATAAAACTACAGGGGTTAAACGTGTCAACATGTTAATTCTTACCTCTGAGTGACCTTTTAACGAACCCGAGGCTTCGAAATATTCAAATATACTCTCAAGAATAAGTGGTATAAATTTCACGTGGTTTCGAGATCGTTAAGTAAGTTTTCAAGACTTTGGGTGAAAAGTGTCAATATGATGAAACTTGTGTTTATGGTGATATTTAACGAAACCGGGCCTAACGGAGTTTGGTTATACTCCCTTGAACTTTCACAAACTAACTACAAGGGCCAAAGGTGCCTAAAATTAAAGATATAAGGCTTGTAAAGGTGCAGGGGCTGAACATGAAAACCTTAAAACTTGTTTGGCTGGTATCATGGGTGGTCGCGTGGCACGACCATGGGACTCCTCAGCCGTCGCGCAGCGCGACGGAAACATTTTGACAGCAGAGTGTTGCCAGGTGCAGATTATTGTCTTTTCTTGTGTTCCAAACAAAATTTGTCGAATCCATGGACTTGTAGATGGTTTTTAAAAACCACCAAGACACTTGTACAACCTTGATAACATTTCAAAACACCTGGGAACATCTGAATCAATTGAACTTCCCTATATAAGCAGCCTTTTGTCCATTCTTTCAAGTGCTCATGCACTCATACTTTACACTCCACTCTTCAAACTTGTGTTGTGGACATCTCTGGAGTTAGCAAGCATTAGGAGAAGAATTTCAAGTGTAGAAAAGATATCAAGGACCCTAAGTAAGAGTTTTAGTCCCTGCATAGTCCTTTTAATTAGCTTAAAAACCGAAAAGTCAAACATATCGTAATTTAGCTTTGACTTTTGGTTTGATCATAAATGGTCCAGTGTAACAACTCTCACTAAAAATTAATACTTAGTATGTTAATTATCTATTAAGAAAACCCTAATTAAGACACCCAAGTGATTCTGCATAAACCCTAAAATTTTCAGAACAATCGGAATCAGGATCAGGGCCCCTAAAACTCAGGGGGGGTAAACCCTAGTGGACGATTATCTAAATAACTTGTTGTCGAATTCGAATTTGGAGAAATCATCAACTCAGCAGGCCTAGTCCCACACGTGGCTACCCTATAGTGATCAGGTGTCCTTTACGGACCGTAAGGAAAAAAAAGTCTTACGGTCCGTAAGCATGTCAAAATTGGTGTATAAATAGCAGACTTTGGGACTTGAATTCTGGAATTAGAACGACGTAAATTCTCATTACGTAGACTAAGATATCGCAGAAACACTTCTAAAAACACACACGGATCACTAATTGCTGCCACAATCAGGGTAATAACTCGATCGCTATTACGATTCAACGTCCGATCGATTGTAACTATCCAACGATTGTTTGAGTGCTGCTCAAATTGAGTTTATACTTTGTTATTCATCGTGATTTCGACTTGAATGTTTGAGTGCTGTCCGAACTCGGACTATACTCTGTCATTCGTTGTGAATCCGCTGAATTGTTAAGTATTGCACTTTATTAATCGTTGTGAGGGTTTAATCTCGTGAATTGTCGTAACTACTGTATTAGTTACTAACCCAGTTTGTGTGCATTATTATTTAAATTAGGTTAACCAAGGCTAAATCAGTAGGCTTATACACTGCTCGTTAAATCTGCAATGTGAGTCATTCTCTTTTTATCAACTGTTTTACAATACTCCAAATTATTTTCAAAAGTTATAATTACAGGGACTAAGTCGTGGATATCTTGAATCACTGGCTAGTGGGGTATTGTACTATTACTAAATTTTCTCCCAGTTAGGTTCATTGACCTACTAGGGATAATCATCACTATTTGGGTTCATTGACCTAATAGTGGTATGACCATCGTCACCATTGTGACACGGCGCCAGATAAAAATAAGATATAAACCATTGTAATCGCTCTTATGCTGTAATTCTATAACTAAGGGTCATTTTATAAAACCTGAATGAACTCACTCAGTATTTCCCGCTGATAAAACCTTTTTCAAACATGTTTCAGGTGATCTGTTATGATCCAGGAAAAGTGCCGTGAAGCACTACAAGCTTAAGAAAGTGGCTCATGATAAAATAAAGAAACATGTTTTGTAAAATAAAAGATTTCCCAGTGAAATCAAATGATTGTAAATTACCGGGATTTTATCCCTAAATTATGTAAACGGGCAGTTTTAAATATTGAAAGATCCTGTTTTAAAAGACTTCCGCTGTTGCCTAAATTAAATACCACAGGATTTCTGTCCCGCGGCTCCTGAAACGGGTCAATCTGGGTCGGGGGCCGTGACAGAAAAAGGTGGTATCAGAGCCACTGATCAAGCCACTAATTTAAGCCAATTAAGTATTTAGAAAATACTTAATTTTTATTAATTGCTATTTTGTGATTATGTGTTTTATTATCTGACTAATTGTGTACAGTATGGGCAGATCTTTATATGCTAGCCAATGTAGCAATTAATGCAAATCCTTAAATAATTTGACCCAAGTTTTAGTAACTTTATTATCTACAGTCTAGAAGCCTTATTCAGTAAATAAACAAATTTACAAATAAAACCTAGGGTGTTTTAAATTTCCATTGTTTTGGTAGTTACCCAGTATAAAATAATATTTAAAAGTTTTTCTGCAAAATTTTGTTATGAATTTTAACTTAATAATTGTGTATATTTTGCTAAACAGCATGAGTGACTTGTCTGACGCCCTTCAGAATTTAAATCTCTATCCAGTAAGAATAGAGGTTTCCAGAGATTTCAATAGGTATATACCAGACATAGAAGAACCTGTAGAATTCAACGCTTTACCTCTCGAGAAACCCAAGCCAAAGAAAATGGAAATTGGGGAAAGTTCTAGGCAAATTGAAAAGTTACCATCTCAGGAAGAGCTAGATTTTATATTGGCAAGCTATAATACTATTAAGCCTGTTAATAAAAATGTTTTTATTCACTTTCTTGAAACACAACTACCAATGAACTTAGAACCAGCTATTCCAAACCCTTCAATCCACTCGCAAATAGACGAATGGTTAACAAATGAAATACAGTTCCAAAACAATCCCTATAAGCTTTTTCCTCAGTTCAATCCAGAACCTTTACCAAATCCACCAATGAGTAACGAGAATATGGCTAAACTCCGCCACTTTGGCAAAGAACTAATAGATACTGGGAATAGGATCCAAGAGATTGGGGGACAGATCTCCTGGAAATACGATGAGAGGGAACGCCATTACTAGAATATCATCTGACAAAGGATATGGGAATTATGGAACTGTGGTTGTATAATAGTAATAGTCAAAATCAGTCTGTAAAATAACCTAAAATAAAACTTTGTAAGATAATGGTGTGTATTGATGCATACTATTAAATATAAATGAAAATCAAGAAATCAATGAGTTGGCTATATGTGTATTGTGAAATTAATATGATTATTTTATGTATAATTGTTATTTATTGATACTAATAAATATATTATCAGATGGAAAATACTAATAATGAACCAGTTAATTAGGTTAATCAATCTGAGCAACAACCAGGGGATCAATATATGACTAGGCAGGATATAGAAAATATCATTGCTCAAGGGATAGCCAACGCTATTCCAGCAATAGTTGCTCAAGGGATAGCCAACGCTATTCCAGCAATCGTTGCTGCTGTTAAAAATCCAATAGAACCACAACAAATCGTTCCTAGCAAACGTATTTATGAAGATAACTTCAGTAATAGCGTAAACGGAGGCAATAATCATACTAATCCTGAGAATGAACCACGGCAAGCTCCTCCCCCTAAGAAAATGAAAGCTGCAACGCCTGGTTGCACTTACAAAGAATTTCTTGCTTGTAAACCTACTGAGTTTGCAGGCAATGAAGGAGCGATTGCGGCACTACGTTGGTTAGAGAAAACCGAGGCAGTAATTTCCATAAGTAAATGTGCTCAAGATGATCAGGTCATGTACGCGTCAAACCTTTTCAAAGAAGGGGCGCTAGAATGGTGGAATAAGGTGTTACAAGCAAAAGGAAGAAAGATGGCGTATGCTATGAACTGGGAAGAATTTAAGAGCTTTGTAGAAAGAAAATTCTGTCCCGAATATGAAAAGGAACAAATGACAAATAAGTTTTTAACCCACCGGATGGTGGATGTAGATTGTCGAAAGTATACTTTGACATTCTTCGAGTGTGCTCGAGTAGTACCAACCCTGGCTTCGCCAGAGCCGGTACTTATTTCTCGTTATATTTGGGGATTGATTGCTGAAATCCGTAATATCGTCAAGGCTGCGAAACCTCGCACGATTGATGATGCGGTGGATTTAGCCAATACTTTGACTGACGAACTAGTACGGACAAGAGAAGAAAATAGAAGGAAGGAAGTAGCCCAAAAGATTACCCAAGGATTCCGTCCGGGCAACCATAACAATTTCAAGAAAGGAGGGAATGGGCAGTCTTCCACTAGCCCATTTTGCAATTCTTGCAAAAGGAAGCATTTTGGAAGATGCAAAGGATATTGCAATTTTTGCAAAATTCCGGGGCATCAAGAAGAAGACTGCAGGAGGAAGAGATTTTCAGTCTGTTACAACTGTGGAGAAGCTGGACATCTTAGGCCAGATTGTCCAAAACTGAACAAACTATCTGACAATAAAGCCAAACCTGCAGAAGGAGCAAAAAGGAATGTAAGAGCCTTCCAACTGACTACTCAGGAAGCAGAGCTCATTCCAGATGTGATAGTTGGTACGTTTTTAGTTCACAACGTTTACACAAAAGTATTATTTGACTCTGGTGCAAACCAAAGTTTTATAAATATTTCATTCTGCCAAACTCTTAACTTACCTTTAACCAGCATTAGGCAAATTTCTACAGTAGAAACGGCAGATGGGAATTCAGTTAAAATAAATAAGGTTCTGCAAAACGTAGAAATAGAACTTTTAAGTCATATATTTCTGCAACCCCATTATCTATGAAATTAGTTGAATTTGATGATGTGTTAGGAATGGATTGGTTAGTAAACAACCATGCTTAAATTATCTGTGATAAGAATTCCATAAAAATTTGTGCACCCACTGGAGAAGTAATAATGATTACAGGAGATAAGCCATGTAAACCCATAAAGTTTATATCAGTAATGAAAGTTGCTAATTATGAACAAAAGCAAGGAATAGTATAAATGATTTCAGTAATCATTAATACTAAAGATAAAGAACTTAAGGAAATTTCTGTAGTTTCAGAATACCCAGATGTATTCCCAGAAGAATTACTAGGGTTACCACCAGACAGGGAGGTAGAATTTAGGATTAATCTAATTCCATAAACTATACCGATAGCCAAGGCACCTTATCGGTTAGCACCCACAGAAATATTAAAACTGAAAAATCAATTAGATGAATCATTAAGTAAAGGTTTCATACAACCTAGTTTATCCCCGTGGGAGGGGGCACCAGTGTTGTTTATTAAGAAAAAGGATGGTCCGATGAGAATGTGTATTGATTATAGAGAATTGAATAAGGTTACAATTAAGAATCGATACCCATTACCTAGGATTGATGATCTTTTCGATCAACTTCAAGGAGCTAGATATTTTTCTAAGATATACCTATGTTCCGGATATCATCAATTGAAAGTACAATAGGAAGACATACCTAAAACTGCTTTCAGAACTAGGTATGGTCATTACAAGTTTATAGTCATGCCCTACGGATTAACGAATGCACTTGCAACATTCATGGACAAAATGAATAGGATCTGTAAACCATATTTGGATAACTTTGTAATTATCTTCATCGATGATATACTTATTTATGCCAAAAGACGGGAAAAACATTATCAGCACTTGCATGCACTCTTAACTTTGTTAAGAAAAGAGAAGCTTTTCGCCAAATTCTCGAAGTGTGAATTTTGGCTGCCAGAAGTACAATTTCTAGGTCATATGGTGAATTATGAAGGTATTCACGTAGATCCTGATAAGATAGCAGCAATTACCAAATGGAAGGTTCCGCAATCCGCAATGGAAATTAGGAGTTTTGTAGGTTTAGCCGGATACTATAGACGGTTTATTAAGGATTTTTCCAAGATAGCTATATCATTAACTAAGCTAACCTGTAAAACAGTTAAGTTTGAATGAGGACCTAAACAAGAAGAAGCCTTTAGGATCTTAAAGCATAAATTAACAAATGCCCCAATCCTAGCTTTACCATAAGGAACATAAGATTTTAAAATACATAGTGATGCTTCAAAGCTAGGATTTGGATATATGTTAATGCAACGCAAAAAGGTAATTGCGTATGCATCAAGGCAATTGAAAAAGCACGAAGAAAGCTATACCACCCATGACTTAGAATTAGGAGCCATAATTTTGCCCTTAAGATTTGGAGACACTATCTGTATGGAAGTAAGTTTACTGTATATACGGGTCATAAGAATTTAAGATATATATTTTAGCAAAAAGAATTAAACATGAGGCAAAGGATATGGATGAAAATCCTAAGTGACTACGACTGTGATATTCAGTATCACGAAGGAAAGGCTGAAGACGGCTAGAGATCGCCAGAAGAGTTATACAGATAATAGACGAAAGCCGTTGCAGTTTCAAGTTGAAGACAAAATGCTATTGAAAGTATCTCCTTGGAAAGGAGTTGTTAGATTCGGTTAGAAAGGAAAGCTAAGTCCAAGGTATGTGGGACCATTTCCAGTGATCCAACGTATAGGACCAGTTGCTTATCGTTTACAACTACCAGAAGAGTTAGCTGGAGTACATGATGTATTTCATGTATCCAATCTCAAGAAATGTTTATCAAACGAATCCCTGGTAGTACCTCTTCAAGATATAGAGGTAAATGAAAAATTGAAATTTGTAGAGAAACCACTACAAATAGAAGATAGAAAGATCAAGTTTCTCAAATACAAACGACTAGTATTGGTCAAAGTCAAGTGGAATTCAAAGAGGACCAGAATACACTTGGGAGCTGGAATCAGAAATGAAGTGGAAATATCCTCATTTATTCCAGTAAATCTCGAGGACGAGATTTTTCTTAAGGTGGGGAGGATGTACAACTCTCACTAAAAATTAATACTTAGTATGTTAATTATCTATTAAGAAAACCCTAATTAAGACACCCAAGTGATTCTGCATAAACCCTAAAATTTTCAGAACAATCGGAATCAGGATCAGGGCCCCTAAAACTCAGGGGGGGGGGGTAAACCCTAGTGGACGATTATCTAAATAACTTGTTGTCGAATTCGAATTTGGAGAAATCATCAACTCAGCAGGCCTAGTCCCACATGTGGCTACCCTATAGTGATCAGGTGTCCTCTACGGACCGTAAGGAAAAAAAAGTCTTACGGTCCGTAAGCATGTCAAAATTGGTGTATAAATAGCAGACTTTGGGACTTGAATTCTGGAATTAGAATGACGTAAATTCTCATTACGTAGACTGAGATATCGCAGAAACACTTCTAAAAACACACGGATCACTAATTGCTGCCACAATCAGGGTAATAACTCGATCGCTATTACGATTCAACGTCCGATCGATTGTAACTATCCAACGATTGTTTGACTGCTACTCAAATTGAGTTTATACTTTGTTATTCATCGTGATTTCGAATTGAATGTTTGAGTGCTGTCCGAACTCGGACTATACTCTGTCATTCGTTGTGAATCCGCTGAATTGTTAAGTATTGCACTTTATTAATCGTTGTGAGGGTTTAATCTCGTGAATTGTCGTAACTGCTGTATTAGTTACTAACCTAGTTTGTGTGCATTATTATTTAAACTAGGTTAACCAAGGCTAAATCAGTAGGCTTATACACTGCTCGTTAAATCTACAATGTGAGTCATTCTCTTTTTATATACTGTTTTACAATACTCCAAATTATTTTCAAAAGTTATAATTACAGGGACTAAGTCGTGGATATCTGGAATCACTGGCTAGTGGGGTATTGTGCACATTACTAAATTTTCTCCCAGTTAGGTTCATTGACCTACTAGGGATAATCATCACTATTTGGGTTCATTGACCTAATAGTGGTATGACCATCGTCACCATTGTGACATGTCACCATTGTGACACGGCGCCAGATAAAAATAAGATATAAACCATTGTAATCGCTCTTATGCTGTAATTCTATAACTAAGGGTCATTTTATAAAACCTGAATGAACTCACTCAGTATTTCCCGCTGACAAAACCTTTTTCAAACATGTTTCAGGTAATCTGTTATGATCCAGGAAAAGTGCCGTGAAGCACTACAAGCTTAAGAAAGTGGCTCATGATAAAATAAAGAAACATGTTTTGTAAAATAAAAGATTTCCCAGTGAAATCAAATGATTGTAAATTACCGGGGTTTTATCCCTAAATTATGTAAACGGGCAGTTTTAAATATTGAAAGATCCTGTTTTAAAAGACTTCCGCTGTCGCCTAAATTAAATACCACAGGATTTCTGTCCCGCGGCTCCTGAAACGGGTCAAACCGGGTCGGGGGCCGTGACATCCAGCCACTGACCGAAACGAGAGTGGTTATGGAACCATATTAAGGTAGGTGATTAACCCTTAAAAGGGCACCTACTAATTATTTCGTTTGACTAGTTAATTGTCGGGTCAAACTTGTTGGTCAAAAAGTCAAACTGGACAGAAAGTTTAAAAATGATTTAAACTAATAAAACAAAGGTTCTAAATTATTCTTTAACGTTCTAATGACTTGGTAATTAGTATTAGAACATGTTTGACCAGGTCTAATCCAACAATTATCAGTCTAAGGTCAGTTTTAACCGAAAGTCGCAAAAGCTTGACTTTTGCTTTGACTTTCAGTTCTGACCCGTTTAAGCTTAATTCTCCCATGTTTTAAGCTTCCATTAGGACCACATTATTCAGTAGTATAACCCTCTGGAGTTATATTGCTTGGTTCTTAGTGGTTTGAATTATATGCTCTTGCTTGTTAATATGCTTATAAATGCCGTAAATACCCTTTTGACATATAATCGAGATTTTTAGAAATGTGAGAGGACAAAAACCTTTGCTACTGATATATAAGCTTGTCCCAAAAATTTGACATTAGTTCTTGGTCTCAAATAGGAGTTATGCTCGATATCGTAATTAGAAGCTTTTTATTTATTAAATTACGATATCATGCATAATACATGTTTAAACTTGGATTTTGAACCAAAACTCATTACCTACTGTTAAGATATTATTTGTAAGGAATTTTAAGATTTTTGGTCAGATTATAATCTGTTTAAAACATAGAGTTCTTGTGTAATTCAGTTAATGACGATAATACCCTTTTTAGGCATAAAATGAGATTAACAAATGATTTGAATGCCAAACCTTTTCCTACTGATTTCATACATTAAATAAATTATTTTGAGCATTTAAAACTGATCAAAATCTCAGATTTACATAAACATCTTGATTATCGTCAATTAGCGAGTTTTACACTAATTAGGTGCCTAGTATGGTTTAAAACCATATTAAACACCAAAGACTTGTTACCTACTGAATTTTTAAACAAATTTAAATATTATTACAGTGGGTATAAGTTATGAACTCAGATTTCCAAAAATATCCTTAAAAACATATGTGAAATGACCAAAATGCCCTTTTGAGGCATAGTTTGGCCAAAAATGGTAAACCTCACATATATGTAATATCTTACTGATGTAATGAGATAAAATAAATATTTTTACTGATTTCATTGGCCTAGACTCGGAAGTCTAAGGAATGTGCTTATTGTGTCATTGAGATTAAACACAAAAGGTTAGTGTTTAATTTACTCAATGTTGGCTCTAATACCAACCTGTCACACCCCGATATTTCCACATATTACCGGTGGGCCTGACGGGGAGTATCGTGACGTAGTTGATATCATCATTGCTGATATGGGGGGTATTGATACCCCCCATATCAGCAACCTCCTCCCCAACAGGTGCAAACTGAAGAAATTATGGAGAGGTTGGACAGGGTTGAGCGTAAAGCAGATGAAACCAACAATAAGCATAGCAGCTTTCTCAAGGGCCTTGCAAGTCTCATTAAAGGAAAAAAGAAATAGAAAGTTGTTTACTTTATTTGTATTGTATTTTTCAATCAAGTCCCTGTGAGGACATTTTATTTTCAGAACCTAGTCCCTGCGAGGACTTATTTCTATTTCCGTAGCCCCTGCGTGGGCAATATGTTTGTTTAAGACCCGTTTAGGGCACCTTTGTAATAGTTTAATGTTTAATGGAATTTCTTTTTGGATTTTAAATATGTATTTTATTACATCATCATGCTTTATTATTTCAATTTTTAATTGATCCGCCAAAGAAATTCTTAGAGGTATAACCTAGCCAAAATATTAAATGGCTATGATGGTACAACCTTTTTAAGACAATAAATCCCTGTTAACATCTGAAAACATGTTAACATTCCTGGCTGTGTGGTACGAGAAACCACACAAGCTTCCAAATGTACTTGGATTTTTCCAAGTCACCTATATGGCCTATATGATCAATGTGAATCATGGCTAATAAACATCAATATGATGTATACACTAAAACATCCATTTGAGATGTATGCTTATAAGCAAGGGTGTAATAATGACAATGAACTATGTTCGACCCTTAAAAGATCAATGATCTGAGAGATCATTGGTTATGCTTTAATCGTCATTATGACAAGGCCTTTTTGTGCCATTTAAATGTCCTTCGAGACGAGCCTTGTGCTACATGAAAATGTCTTTCATAACATTGACAGTTGTGATTTATATCCCCTGTCTAATAAATATATAAAGGATTTTATCCTATTGACTGCTTATAATGGTTCTGTTGTAGCCTACGCAAATCATGATTAAATTGATTTTTTTTGAAATAGTCTATATGGTTTAATAATACCATGACCGTCTAATCATCAATGCGATGATTCATCATATAATTTAAATATGTCATTATTGTTTAATATAGTACACGAATCATGGCTGGCTCTGACGAAGCAAACAGTCATCCCGTGGAAGACAACAACAATACCAGGATCAATATCACTGGTGCTGAGTTGCAAGCGATGATAACCGCAGCAGTTGCTCAGGCTGTGGATGATAAGTTTAAGGAACCGAGTAATGTTCAGTCCAAAACTCATTCAAAGTCCCATTCTCATTCGCATACACAGAAGAAAGATGAGTCTCAACACTCGTCTAATCAGAGAAGTGAACCACAGAAGCAAATTGTTTTTGAACAGACTCCCAGGTACACCAAGGGTTGTACCTATAAATACTTTGTCTCCTGCAAACCGAGGGATTTCACAGGAGAAAAGGGAGCAATCGATTGCATGAAATGGTTAGATGAAATAGAGACTGTGATAGACATCAGTGGATGTGCTAAAGAAGATATTTTGAAGTTTATGTCTCAATATTTCAAGGGCGATGCCCTCACTTGGTGGAAAGCATTGGTGCAATCCACTGGAAAGGTCCCTTTGTATAACCTTTCCTGGAACAAGTTTGTTGATCTGGTGAAGGACACTTATTGTCCTCAACATGAATTCGAGAGGATAGAGACTGACTTCCTCACTTTGGTGATGAAGGATCTGGATTGTAGGTCCTATGTGACCAGTTTCAACTCGATGTCGAGGCTTGTACCATACTTAGTCACCCCATAACCCAAACGCATTGCACGTTTCATCGGTGGTTTAGCACCTGAAGTGAAAGGAAATGTCAAGGCTTCCAAGCCTACTACATATAGATCTGCTGTGGATCTATCTTTGTCCCTTACTCTTGATGTTGTGAGGAGTAGGGCAAAGAAAGCTACCGATGACGGGAAGAGGAAGAGGGAGGAAGACAAGTCTCCTCAATCAAACAAGAAGGGCAAAGGGAACTTTGGTTCCAAGAAGGGGCAGTCAATGACAAGCCCAGGTGCAAAACCTGCAACAAATGGCACTTTGGAAAGTGCAACCAAGACCCACAGGCCAAACCCTGTGGGATTTGTAAAAAGAAAGGGCATAAGTCTGTGGATTGCCAGAATATCAAGGATGCAACCTGTTACGGTTGCAATGAAAAGGGGCACATCAAGACAAATTACCCCAAGAATGCTAAGAAGCCCGAAGAGGCAAAGAAAGCGAATGCGAGAGTTTTTCAGATGAACGCGAGGGAAGCGGTGAACGACGAGAACGTCATAACATGTACCTTCCTCATTAATAATAACTATGCTAGAGTCTTATTTGATTCAGGTGCTGATAAGTCTTTTGTAGACCATAAGTTTTGTAATTCACTGCATTTTCCTACTAAGACTCTAGACATAAAATATGAGGTAGAGCTTGCCGATGGTACCTTAGAATTAGCTTCAACTCTTCTTGATGGATACTTCATATCCATTAAGAATCATTCTATCCCGCTATCCCTCTTGCCAATGAAATTGGCTGGTTTTGATATAGTTTTAGGCATGGATTGGTTGTCGCATAACCAAGCCCAAATTGCCTGTGATAAAAAGCTAGTTATCATCAAAACCCCTTCTGGTGAATCTGTCACTATTCAAGGAGATACACAATATGGATTTCCCAGCAATGTGTCTATTCTCAAGGTATCGCAGTGTTTGAAGAACGGATATGTCATCTATATGGCACAAGTGTCAGTAAACGACCCTAAGCCTAAGATCGAAGATATTCCAATCATTTCTGAGTATCCTGATGTCTTTCCTGATGAGTTACTTGGATTACCTCCTGAGAGGCAAGTAGAGTTCAGGATAGATATTTTGCCAGGATCCACACCTGTTGCACGAGCTCCTTATCGTCTAGTGCCTACTGAAATGAAAGAACCCAGGACTCAATTGGACGACTTACTGGAAAAAGGGTTCATACAATCTAGCTCTTCGCTTTGGGGAGCTCCAATATTGTTTGTGAAAAAGAAGGACGGATCAATGCGCTTGTGCATTGATTATCGTGAATTAAATAAGGTGACGATCAAGAATCGTTATCCTTTACCCAGGATCGACGACTTATTTGATCAGCTCCAAGGGGCAAGCTTTTTCTCCAAGATTGATTTGAGATATGGGTATCATCAACTTAAGGTTAGAACTGAAGATGTGCCAAAGACAGCTTTCAGAACGAGGTATGGACATTTTAAGTTTTTAGTGATGCCTTTCGGGCTCACTAATGCACCAGCAGCATTCATGGACCTCATGAATAGAGTCTGCAAGCCATACTTAGATAAGTTTGTCATTGTCTTTATAGACGACATACTTATCTACTCTCGTAATCAAGTTGATCACGAAAAGCACCTTCGATGTATCTTAGGTTTGCTTCAACAGGAGAAGTTGTATGCTAAATTCTCCAAGTGCGAGTTCTGGCTTCGCGAAGTCCAATTCCTTGGACATGTTGTTAGTGAGCGTGGCATCCAGGTTGATCCCGCCAAAATAGAAGCCATTATGAATTGGGAAGCATCGAAGACGCCTACGGAAATTCGCAGCTTTCTGGGTTTAGCTGGATATTATAGAAGATTCATTGAGAACTTCTCGAGGATAGCTGCACCATTAACTTCTTTGACCCGTAAGAATGTGAAATTTGATTGGGGTCCAAAGCAACAAGAATCCTTTGCGATTCTTAAGCAGAAATTGAGCAATGCTCTGGTGTTGACCTTACCCGAAGGAATTGAAGAGTTTGTCGGATACTGTGATGCTTCACACACCGGTATGGGTTGTGTACTTATGCAAAAGGGCAAGGTGATTGCCTATGCATCACGACAACTAAAAGTGCATGAAAAGAATTACACCACCCACGATTTGGAGTTGGGTGCTGTTGTATTCGCATTAAAGTTGTGGAGACATTATTTGTATGGAACTAAATGTGTGATCTATTCTGATCACAAAAGTCTCCAACACTTGTTCAATCAAAAAGAGCTCAATATGAGACAACGTCGCTGGATGGAAACTCTAAATGACTGTGATTGCAAAATTCGCTACCATCCAGGCAAAACGAGTGTGGTCGCCGATGGACTAAACCGAAAGGAAAGAGTCAAACCAATTAGGATCAATGCCAAGAGCATTGAGCTGAAGAATAGCCTAAATGAAAGGCTATTAGCTGCACAGAAAGAAGCTATTTCAGAAGCCAACCTTCCAAATGAAAAGTTAGGTGTAACTGCTGCTTAGTTAGCACCTGGCAAGGATGGAATCCTCAGAATGAATGGAAGAATTTGGGTTCCTATTCATGGAGGACTTCGAGATGTAATTCTCCAAGAAGCAAACAACTCTAAATACTCAGTCCACCCTGGAGGCGACAAAATGTATCAGGATTTGAAGGCTAGTTATTGGTGGATAGGTTTGAAGAAATCTATTGCCACACATGTAGCTAAGTGACTGACTTGTGCTCAAATTAAAGCTGAACATCAAAAGCCATCAGGTCTGCTACAACAGCCAGAACTTCCCACATGGAAGTGGGAGATGGTAACCATGGATTTTATAACCAAGTTACCTAAAACAAGGCACGGAAATGATACCATATGGGTTATAGTTGATAGACTAACTAAGTCAGCACACTTCTTACCCATCAAGGAGACTCATAGCTCCAACAAGTTAGCCCAGTTGTATGTGGATAAGATCGTATCCCTTCATGGAGTGCCTGTGTCTATTATCTCTGGTAGATATATTAGATACACCTCTCACTTTTGGAAAAGTTTCCAACAATCTTTGGGCACTCGTTTGAATTTTAGTACTGCTTACCATCCTCAGACAGATGGACAGAGTGAACGTACGATTCAAACATTGGAAGACATGCTTCGTGCATGTGTTATTGATTTGGGAGGTAGTTGGGATGACCACCTACCTTTGATCGAGTTCTCCTATAACAATAGCTACCATTCTAGCATTCAGGCTGCGCCTTTTGAGGCATTGTATGGAAGGAAATGTAGAACGCCGGTTTGTTGGGCGGAAGTAGGAGAAGCTCAGTTATCAGGACCTGATATAGTCCTTGAGACGACGAACAAGATTGTCCAGATTCGTGATCGCCTGAAAGCTGCCAGGGATAGGCAGAAAAGTTATGCTGACAAAAGGCAAAAACATCTAAAGTTTGAGGTTGGCGATAAAGTCTTACTGAAAGTATCACCCTGGAAAGGTGTGATGCATTTTGGTAAGAATGGCAAGTTAAGCCCAAGGTATATTGGACCATTCGAGATTATCGAATTTGTCGGCAGTGTAGCTTATAAGCTAAACTTGCCTGAAGAGCTGAGTGGAATTCATAATGTGTTCCACATCTGTAATCTCAAGAAATGTCTAGCTGATGAATCGCTAGCTATGTCTCATAAAGACGTACAGATTGATGAAAGCCTGAGGTTTGTTGAAAGACCTATATCGATAGAGGATCAACGGGTTAAAAAGCTCCGAAGGAAGCATGTGCCTATAGTAAAGGTCAAATGGGATGCCCGTAGAGGTCCCGAATATACGTGGGAAGTCGAGTCCACTATGCGACAGAAGTACCCTCACTTATTCCAGTAAATCTCAGGGTCGAGATTTCTTTTAAGGGGGTGAGGATGTAACACCACGTAAAACTGTGTCCAATTATATAAAGACACGTGTCCTAAACTCTAATTATATGAAAGTTTGAGTATTAAGGACTAAACTTGTCAAACAGTGAAAATATGTAAGCGAAGGGACTAAAAGTGTCAACATGCCAAACTTGAGCCTCTGAATGACCATACATGAAGAATATATTCTTAAACGAGTGATTAATTGGATATAAGAAGCCGTTTGTGAAAATAATCGAAAGATTATAAAACTACAAGGGTTAAACGTGTCAAAATGTTAATTCTTACCTCTGAGTGACCTTTTAACGAACCTGAGGCTTCGAAATATTCAAATATACACTCAAGAATAAGTGGTATAAATTTCACATGGTTTCGAGATCGTTAAGCATGTTTTCAAGACTTTGGGTGAAAAGTGTCAATATGATGAAACTTGTGTTTATGGTGATATTTAACGAAACTGGGCCTAACGGAGTTTGGTTATACTCCCTTAAACTTCCACAAACTAACTACAAGGGCCAAAGGTTCCTGAAATTAAAGTTACAAGGCTTATAAAGGTGCAGGGGTTGAACATGTAA
Organism: Helianthus annuus; assembly: GCF_002127325.2. Taxonomy (NCBI): domain Eukaryota; kingdom Viridiplantae; phylum Streptophyta; class Magnoliopsida; order Asterales; family Asteraceae; genus Helianthus; species Helianthus annuus. The sequence goes on from NC_035437.2 coordinate 99,980,273, forward strand.
ACCTTAAAACTTGTTTGGCTGGTATCATGGGTGGTCGCGTGGCGCGACCATGGGACTCCTCAGCCGTCGTGCAGCGCGACGGCAACATTTTGACAGCAGAGTGTTGCCAGGTGCAGGTTATTGTCTTTTCTTGTGTTCCAAACAAAAATTGTCGAATCCATGGACTTGTAGATGGTTTTTAAAAACCACCAAGACACTTGTACAGCCTTGATAACATTTCAAAACACCTGGGAACATCTGAATCAATTGAACTTCCCTATATAAGCAGCCTTTTGTCCATTCTTTCAAGTGCTCATGCACATATACTTCACACTCCACACTTGAAACTTGTGTTCTGGACATCTCTGGAGTTAGCAAGCATTAGGAGAAGAATTTCAAGTGTAGAAAAGATAGCAAGCACCCTAAGTAAGAGTTTTAATACCTGCTTAGTCCTTTTAATTAGCTTAAAAACCGAAAAGTCAAACATATCATAATTTAGCTTTAACTTTCGGTTTAATCATAAATGGTCCAGCCACTGACCGAAACGAAAGTGGTTATGGAACCATATTAAGGTAGGTGATTAACCCTTAAAAGGGCACCTCCTAATTATTTCGTTTGACTAGTTAATTGTTGGGTCAAACTATTTGGTCAAAAAGTCAAACTGGACAGAAAGTTTAAAAATGATTTAAACTAATAAAACAAAGGTTCTAAATTATATTTTAACATTCTAATGACTTGGTAATTAGAATTAGAACATGTTTGACCAGGTCTAATCCGACAATTATCAGTCTAAGGTCAGTTTATAACCGAAAGTCGCAAAAGCTTGACTTTTGCTTTGACTTTTAGTTCTGACCCGTTTAAGCTTAATTCTCCCATGTTTTAAGCTTCCATTAGGACCACATTATTCAGTAGTATAACCCTCTGGAGTTATATTGCATGGTTCTTAGCGGTTTGAATTATATGCTCTTGCTTGTTAATATGCTTATAAATGCCGTAAATACCCTTTTGACATATAATCGAGATTTTTAGAAATGTGAGAGGACAAAAATCTCTGCTACTGATATATAAGCTTGTCCCAAAAATTTGACATCAGTTCTTGGTCTCAAATAGGAGTTATGCTCGATATCGTAATTAGAAGCTTTTTATTTATTAAATTACGATATCATGCATAATACATGTTTAAACTTGGATTTTGAACCAAAACTCATTACCTACTGTTAAGATATTATTTTTAAGGAATTTTAAGATTTTTGGTCAGATTATAATCTGTTTAAAACATAGAGTTCTTGTGTAATTCGGTTAATGACGATAATACCCTTTTTAGGCATAAAATGAGATTAACAAATGATTTGAATGCCAAACCTTTTCCTACTGATTTCATACATTAAATAAATTATTTGGAGCATTTAAAACTGATCAAAATCTCAGATTTACATAAACATCTTGATTATCGTCAATTAGCGAGTTTTACACTAATTAGGTGCCTAGTATGGTTTAAAACCATATTAAACACCTAAGACTTATTACCTACTGATTTTTTAAACAAATTTAAATATTATTACAGTGGGTATAAGTTATGAACTCAGATTTCCAAAAATATCCTTAAAAACATATGTGAAATGACCAAAATGCCCTTTTGGGGCATAGTTTGGCCATAAATGGTAAACCTCACATATATGTAATATCTTACTGATGTAATGAGATAAAATAAATAGTTTTACTGATTTCGTAAGACCAGAACTTCAGTTTGTTTTTAAAATCTCTTTATAAATTAATAAAATGACCAAAATGCCCTTACGGGACTTAAATTGGTTTCAATTACTTCTTGGGCACATATGTTAACATCCTATTGATGTATTAACATATTTTAAGCATAATAACAATTGAGACCTGTATATAATTCTTTTGGTTACCCGTTACGCGTTTATGCGTTCAGATCGGTTCATGTGACTAGTTTACGTAAAATAGCCGAAACGGGTTTAACCTTATCATTAAATCCTCAAATTCCAGAATGTGTTTAGTTTACCCATATTATACAAGTATCCAAGCTTTTCGGGTCTAAACCACATTCTATTCCGGTCTCCGCTTAATCTAGCGTTTAGAACCGTAAAGTTTCTCTATAGTTATCCGGTCTAAGTCTTTGACTTAACTAAAGACCCGTTAGCATCCTAATAGGTTATTAAACCTTCTATACAGATTAAGTAGCATCCAGTAGAAGGTATCATCATAAAGCTTTAGGATTATACGGCTGAGTTACCTTTCACATTAGCTCAGGTAAATACTTTTAACTTATTTTCCCTTATACGGGCTTGGGATATGGTATTATAATAATACCACTTGGTCGGGTGTGAAATCATTTAATTGAATTGTGATTAATAAATTACATAACCTGTTTTAATCTGTCTTGTTTGATAACATAAACATTGGGGGTTAATTCGACCGTGTCCTGGATATCCTCGACTCATTTCATTTGAAAATGGCCACGACCTATGCACGAGGTGTAGGCATACACCTGACAGATGCAAATGCTAAAATATAAACCCACATGTTGGGGATAACTCCTTTGTGGGTTCTATAAGTAGTGATCGGTTAATCATGACCGGTTTCCAACCGGCCCCAATTGTATGACAAACATATAAATCTGTATCCAAGATTATCTTTAAATAATTGTCCCAAGTTATAAATGATTTGTGCCTTGTGCACTTAAATCAATTTTCATAAATGTTTTCAAAAGAGTCAGTTAATTGTATTTACCAGTGTATACTGGCGTATTTTCTAAAGACTGATTGAAAGGTACCTCTCGTAAATAGGCTGGAGCTATTAGGTGTCGTATAAGAGGATCTTGCAAGTCCTTAGATACCTGAAGTCTGTTATTTTGTTTTCTTGTATTTTAATTATGATCCACCTGTGGATCTTATTACAATTCAGTCTGTATATTCTTTCTTTCGGACACTCAGACATTATGGTTTGTAATAGTTTATTCACCAAGCCTTCCGCTGTGCTATTATATTGTGTGTATTGGCAATAATGATATCAACTACGTCACGATACTCCCCGCCGGGCCCATCAGTAATATGTGGAAATATCGGGGTGTGACAATGGTGCTTACGTATACCTATTCGTGACATGATCTATGTATGATTCCTTTGTTTGAAACATACCAATTGTACATGTATTTTCCCCAAAGTTTAGAAAACAGTAAAAATGTTTAAAAGTGGGGACATGAACTCACTGATTTGCGTCTCGTGCGTCAAGCTTCACCGGCGTCCGCTACTTGAATGTCGTAACCTATAAACGTTCTAAGTATGTTAATTGCCTAACTTGTAAATCTCTAAGTACAAGTTACTATTTGTATTATTAGTATATATATTTTACAATATATTTAATGTTGTATTTGTTATATATATTTTTATCCCCAAAAATATATATTTGTATAAGTAGAATTTGAAAATGTTATATGTTAAAAATAATATATTTTTAACCTTTCCAAATATATGATACTTATATTGTTTTTCAGAAATAAATATAAGTAATTTGTTAAATAATACTTCTAATATTATTTTTGGTATAAGTATACTTAAGAAAGTATACTTGTATTTAAGTGTAAATACTTGTGTATTTTATATTAATTACCAAAAATCAATCCTTTGATTTTTAATGCTTTCCGGAATTTTATTTCTTAAAAATAATAATATTTTTAAGGTTTACTTGTTATATATATTTTGTCACACTTTGTTATATATATATATATATATATATATATATATATATATATATATATATATATATATATATATATATATATATATATATATATATATATGGTAGGGTTCATGCGAGAACCACCTTTATTGCGAGAACCGCGAGAACTGTCACACTCAACCGATGGCGGAAACATCAGGGCGTGGCACTGAGCGAAACAGATTGTCCAAGAGAATCCATAACAACTATTAATGATAATATATTAATCGTTAACGTCCCATACCATCAACATATAAAGTAAAAACAATTATTACAGATATTGTTCTAAAAAACAAGTAAACTGTTCCGACAACTCAGATTTCCTATTCGGTGAGTTTCTAGACCTCCTACTCGATTCATCAAGCAAACATAGCATCCTATTAACCTGTCACGTACGTTAAAATAAAGTCAATACATATAATGTAAAGGTGAGTACACAAGTTTGAGTAGCATATAGTATAGCGAAAGCGTTTAGCATAACCAACATGTAACACGTAGAAATGAGAATCAAGTAAGCTATCGACAATGACGTATGCAACCGACATGACTACGAGTGTAGAATGCGCAACACATTATCACCACTGTGACCATGTGAAGTAAAACCCTTAACAACCCCTGTCCGCGACAGGTGCTGAGTCCAAATTATAGTATTATCGTTGCTAAGGTGTCAGGCAACAGTCACTATGTAAACATAACATACAAGCATTCATCGAGTAACGTATAACATGCAAGAGCGGTTAGCGTTAAAAGTGTTTGTGTTGTGTGTTGATGTGTTTTGATATAGAGAGCGTATGTAACACCCAAAAGTGCGTTAAGCGAAAAAGGGTTCGAGTATACTCACCGTATGTGTTTAGTAAATAAACACAACCTTGAATTGGATTGAAGGGAGGCGTGAGAGCTAGCCTGAGCATGAAACGATAGCGTAAGCGTCAGTGTGTCGGATGAGATAAGTTTCGAATGGTGAGTCGAATGGATAAGAACCCATTCGATCGGATGGTCATCCAGACGGATGGTCATCTGAGCGGATGACCATTCGAATGAGATGTGAGTGTTGTGAATTGTTTTGAAACTTTGAAGTTTTCGTTGTAGCATTTTCGAAAATGTGAAGTATCTCTAGATGTCAAGTCATCCGGTCGGATGGTCCTCCGGATGGATGGCCATTCGATCGAATGGCTATTCGATTGAGATGTTGGTAGTTTGAAGTTTTTGCAAAATCGATTAAGTGTGGAAAGTTATAAAGGAACAAGTCACTTGGTCGAATAGTCATTCGATCGGATGGTCATCCGATCAGATGGCTATTCGATTGGGCGATTTGATGTTTTGAAGATTTCACCAAGTTTTCTAAGTTCCAAAAGTTTGAGTTTTTTAACAGAGACGGCGTGACGACGTGTAAAACAACGGGAAACCACACCAAGTCCAGCTCAGTCGATCGGATGGGAATCACCCCATTCGATCAGACTAACTGTTGTGGATGGAGTTTCATGTTCAACCCGAAAATCGGTCGTCTCTCCAGTGGAAATCCGTTTTCAGACTAGTTCTCAAGTTCAACCCGAAAATTGGTCGTCTCTCCGGTGGAAATCCGTTTTCAGACTGGTTGTCAACTAGGGAATGAGTAGAGAGCCTGAATGAGTCTAGATTCCATCGGTTTTGAGTGAAAAGTGAAGAAAAGTTAAAGAAAAGTATGAAAACTGTTGGAAAATGTTGAATCTTGTTGAGATTCATGTAAAATAGTGTGGAAATCCTTTAGATCTGGACAAATCTTGATGAGATGATGTCACACTACAGTTTCATGCTCAGGCTAATCTAACACGCTCCCTTCAATCCAACCCCGCTTGTGTTTACTCGTTAAACACACTGTGAGTATACTCAAACCCATTTTCGTTTAACGCACTTTTGGGTGTTACATACGTTCTATATCAAAACCCAACACACAACGCAAATACTTTAAACGCTAACCATTCCCGCATGCTATACGTGATCTATGAATGCTTTACTACGCTTATACAATGTTACACTATACCGCCTCTAGCAACGATAATACTATAGTTTGGACTCAGCACCTGTGGTGGACAGGGGTTGCTATGGATCACATCACTTTACTTCACGTGTTCGCTGAACATGTGTCGCGCATACTCTACAACGCAGTCTCGTGGTTAAGTTGTAATCATTGTTTGATAGTTACATGCTTCGCCCGTTACGCCTTACATGCTGGTTATGCGTAAAACTCTTTTTATACTATATGCTATGCAAACTTGTGTACTCACCTTTACATCTTATGTATTGACTTTATTTTAACGTATATGACAGGTTAAGTGAATGCATGCTGAAATCAAGCTAGGATGTCTAGAAACCCACTAAATAAATCTGAGTTGTCGGAATAGACTTGTTTTTGAGACTATTTATCTGTAATGACTGTTTTTGCTTTATCTGTTAGTAGTTTGGGATATTAGCATTAAAGATATTGTCATCTAATAGTTGTTGTGGATTCTCTTGAACAATCTGTTTCGCTCAGTGCCACGCCCTGATGATTCCGCCATCGGTTGGGGTGTGACATTCACACACAACTTTTTCATCACAAAAAAGCAGATTGCAAATCAAAACACTCAACCGTTACATTCTCATGGTTGCGGGTCATAGGTTTAGGCACATGCCTTTTACAGTCGTCCCGAATATTTAAGCTAGGTTTAGTACAGTCATCCGTCCTAATTAAATTATTACATTTATCCCGAATAAAAGTCTTGTCTGTTTTATCACAGTTCCAGGCGAACCAGTTAACAGTTGAATAACTGTCGCCTGAATACCCTATTCCTATTTTTGATCCACCACAATCCTCATCGCACACATCTTTCTCACGCTCAATCACATCTGCATTGCTTTCAGAAATGTTAGTAATTTTATCATTTTTGCAAGTGATATCTTGAGCAATTAAATCATTTTCTTTTTGCTTACATTCCATTTATTGATTGTGATTTGCAATTTATTGTTTTCATTTTTAGATTTTTCTAACCTTTCTGTTAAATCATTTATAACAAAATCTTTTCTTAAAACAAATTCCTTTAAAGTTTGCATTTCAGCTAAAGTTGAGTTCAACTTTCTCTGATATGCTGCTTCGTTTTGTTTCAGTTCTTTATTAAATTGCAAAACTCTTCTTTTTCTCTGATTAGGTCATGGTTGAGGGATTTATAATGAGCCACAACATTGACATACGGTTGTGAACATAGTTTTACTTTGAATTCGTAGGGTATGCTGTTTACCAAGTCCTTTTCCTCCTTTTCTTTGGCGGACTCGACTTTCATTGCTGCAGGAGCTTGATCTTTCTCTTTCTTGACACTGCTGCTACCTTCTTGGGCCTTTTCCTTTTACTCAGAATTTGCAACCGCTTTCTTTCCTTTGTCAGCTGCAGGCTTGGTCGTGTTGACAATGCTTTTCGGTCCTTTGTCAGCAGCTTCATCTCCCCTGGGAATACCTGTATTTTTGTTGTCAATGAAGTTTGACGAAAGTGGAGCTGATCCAGTTGAAATCTTTGCCATGAGAGCTTTGTTGACTTCCTCTTTTGCCTCAGTGATTTCTTCGGCCCAATCATAATCTTCAACTACCAACGCCTTCGGATTGTTAGGAGCAGCATTGTCATTTCCTTCAATAGCAATAGTCCTTCTAGCTGGAGCAACTTCAGTGTTTTCATTTTTGAGCAGTGGACAGTCTCTTTTGAAGTGCCCTAGGTTCTTGCAGTTATAGCAGCGAAGCTTGGATTTGTGGAAGCAAGCCTTCCCAAGTGACAACCTCTTTCCCGTCTTGTCTTGAATTTTCTTCAACCTTAGAGTTATCATTGCCATCTGCCACTTCAAGTCCATTTCCTCCATATCATTTGGGTCTACCTGATACATGTCTTCAGTGGTAAAAACGTCTCATTTCAGCTATCCTGACATAAGTGCTTCATAGCTACTGAGAAAAGTGTTAAGCAGAGCAACGTGTTCAGTAGAGATCTTCAGAGCTTGAGCATCACTGACCACAATAGCTTTCTCTTTAGACTGTGGAGCCTTTGCAGAGCTTGCAGAAGCATTGAAGTACAAAACATTTGCAGCTTGTGAGTATGAACCGTCTGACGCAAGGAATGCTATGTTCTTAAGACCAACAGTTGATTGGATAGATTTCTGAGAGTATCCAACTTGATTAATTTCTCATTTGGTGAGATCCATTTCAAAGGATTTCAGAGTGTTGATCAGATCTGAGAGCGTGACTGGATTCAACTGTTCAAGAAGTCTCTTTTGATCATCATACATTGCAAGCTCCACTCTTTTGGAAGAGAATCCAAAAGCTTCTTGATTGCAGCACGAATAGTAATGGGGTTACAAGCCTTCTTCATTTTTGTCATCATGTTCAAGAATCGACTGATTAGGTCTGACAGACTTTCTCCACATATGCTTCTGAACATATCATATTCTTTCTGAACCATGTCTCTCTTGTTCTAAATCATTTCTTCGTTGTCGTCATAATAGTCAATCAAGGCCAACCAGAGTTCATTTGTCGTAGTGTATTCTTCAAACATGTTGTCGTCGTCAGTTGATAAGGCCATTGTCAGAGCACCGTGAGCCCGGCAGTCACGTTGGATCAATGCTTTATCTTCATCGGTGAAGATCGAGGGATCATTGTTGATCACACGCATATCATCACGAACTGTCATTGGGACATGAGGGCCGACAGTAACAAAGATCCATTGAGTATAGTCCGTATACTCAAAAAATGATTTGGTTCGGTTCTTCCAACTATCAAAATCAGCTGATCCTTTTAGCTTGGAGGTCGGGTTGCGGTTTCGGTTTCAAGTTCAACTTGTGCAATTAGGTTAAGTTGATTAAGTGACATTTTGATCCGATTTTAGGTTCAATTTGTTAACAGCAGGTTAATTACACTGGTTTTTGTGGAACTGGGCACAAATACGCTGGTTTTAGCTAATTACACTGGTGGATCAGTTCTTAGTTCTCAGTCAATTACGCTGTCAATTACGCTGGATGGAACAACTACGCACATGGACTTGGCTAAAAACGTCGAACACCATGATAAAATCGCAGAAGATTTATATCACTGACCCCGAAGTCACCTTCGTATAAAAACATTGACAGACCAACTACGCTTAAAACACTAATACGCGGATTGAACATTGGTGTAAATTCAATTATGCAACCTTCAAGCGTACATATGTTGTATTCAAGAGTATCTACACTGCCTTCAAACTTAATTACGCCCAGAAGGGTTTTAGTACGAACAAAAACCCTTTAATCACACCAAAACAGCCCAAAAACCATGGTATTTTGTATCAAAATGACCCAAATGTTAACATAAACACTGATTAACAACAACCCAATCATTAAACATACCAAATCAAGCCATTTGAGTCTAAAACTTTTTGAAAAACTTGAAAACTTTGAAAATCCTTTAAAAACCTTGAAAATCTTAACAAATATCAGTCAATCAAGAGCACAAAGGCTTTGATACCAAATTGTGAGTCCCAAATCAGAGTTGGATCACAATGATAATGATTTACACTCACGCAAACACCTATTGATTAGGTGTTTGAGTGATAAAAGTAAGAAAACCAAGTAAAACCAAAGAGTAGATGAAGAATCTTGTCTAAGGAAGAATCAACCAAGGTTGATTTGTAATCCCACAATGATATGATCAATAAAACAGCCTGGATTTCATATAATAACACATGAATCAGAGGATTTGTACAAGATAAACACCAAAACAACCTTAGTCCAAGAAACTTGGAGACTAAGGATACATAGATTCAAATATATAGAGACTGGCTACCCAGCTGAATTAATAATTACGCTGGGTAATTAAATACGCCGCCATTGAACCTAAACTATACAAAATGTTCAGTTTAGCCCCTCTAACTTTGTCTAACTATTACAAACAACCCTAAACTATAAAACTCAAGTACCAACGGTCTCAAGATGGTCTAACATTATTAAATAGTAATTACTTATTATTTTAATAATGTTGTTTTTGTAGTCATGTTTAGTATAAGTATAAACTGTTGGACAAGGGAGTGTTGTTGGGTTGGTCCAAACGCTAAACTGGCCCAGTTATCAACAACATGCAGCAACAATAGTGGTTGGGGACCACTGATCGGCGACAGTGGTGACTTGCGGTGGTGGTTCTTGACTTAGAACTATGACGATGGAAAACATCGGGTGCAGAATAGAGAGCCACAACATGTGAGATTATTCCGCGAAGAGGTAAGATCCGACTTCTGTAATTTTTATTCCGAGCTATATTTGGTATTTTTGGTCAGATCTAAAGTTTAACCACGCTAGTGTTTGGTTTTTTGACAAATGGAGGCGACACTGGTGACTACCGGAGGCGGAGATGACCTCTGGTCACCGGACAAGTGATGATTGACGATGGTAGCAGCTTGGTTGGTGATTTTAGTAATATTGGGTGCTGGTCTAAAAAATTGGATGCGACTAGAAGTTGTTTGGTGAGGTTATTCCATCAATCATCATTCAATATGTGTTTTTGCAGATTCAACTGGTTTAGGTTTACAATTTTATGAGCATTTAAAAAAAGAGAGTATTTGGTTTGCTTTCATTACCTTTTCGTGGTATAACATCTAAGTTTCTCATTATAAAGAAGCCAAATGCATGAGGGTAGCAATGGAAAACTACTATATAATGCTAGTGTCGATATAATTTTCAGTGGTCATTTAAGCGTTTTAAGCCATGGGCCTAGAGTTGTTATCAATTTCAAATCGGTCAAAAAAGATTAGCTAACAAGGGAATGAGATGGTGGGACAGGTTAGGTATATTTAGTCGGGTTTGATACAGGTGAGGCTGAGTTGGGCTGAACTACAACTAATTAAAGTGCTATTCATGGATGGCTTATTCAAGGTACGTTGATTGTTGTTAGTTTTATTTGTGATTTTAATAATTGTATGAAGCATATGTTGCTAATCATGATGGTACACATTTCTGTTGATAGATCACAAACACCAATTTCTGAGTTTATTACTTTGAGAAACTAGATCCAGTTTTTTTTATGGCCAGTGCACCAAATACACTTCAGCAAACTTGGAGGCTGGTGTTTTGGCTTTGAAAATAGATCTCACAGGACGGACTCAACAGAGAAAACAATTGGTCAGAAAAAACAACCAGGTGTGTTATTTTGTTTTATTAATAGAACTATAACTTGCTTTTCCTAATGGGTCAAATATGATTAATATCTAGAATGTGCTAGACTAGACTAGACTCGGTCGTTTATGTGTCAAATGTCAAACTAAAGACCAGACAAGTTTTTGATGTTCCGGTTATGATTCAAACCTGTTTCGGCTGGTTGTTCCTTTTCTGTTTGGTTGAGTGTTGGGCTATAGTCTATAAATCAGATTTATGGTTGTAGGTTTTTCTTGACAACATTGGTCTAATGTCCAAAACAATATGAATTTAACCCACAAACAATATATTTGGACAAATGTTCTGGGTCAAACCTACACTTTAACTTTATTGGTTTACGGTTTTGGTGACGAAAGAGGCTTGTGTTAGTTTCCATCTTTCACATTTCTTTATCTTATTCATAACAATATATATGATACTCAGCTTGATTCCTTTCACTTTGATTTGTAGTTTCATGTAATTCCGAGAGCTTAATGGCAAATGGTATCAATTTTAAGAGTAATTGATAATAGTTCTTTATGTTTAAGTTAATGCAACGCGTAGCATTCTAAAAGAAAGTGAACATATCAAATAGTTATAGTGGAACTTGGAAATTGGCGACTCTAATTATTAGGAAGTTAAATAATTGAGTTTGGCTTCCACTTCAACCTTAAAAGTGTGCTACTTTGACTGAGGGTTAACCTGTGACTTGAGGGTCAACCAGACCTGACCCGTTTGAATGTGAAAAAAATCTTCCTTTTATGAGCATAACAAATCTTTCTTTTGAATGGGTAAATGATGCTAGAAACCTTTGAGAAATATATAAATGTATATAAATAAGTTGCGCTCCACGTATAAAAATCAACGCGCTTCTGCCAGTTGAAACTAAGGCAAACTACGTGAGTGTTAAAAAAGTACCTGTAAGGGCAGTGGGGTAAATGGGACTGTTGGATGACAGTAGCCAATTACAAATTAGTTCTTTACACTATTATAACTAAGTTTCTATGATCATAGTTTATGTATCATTGTATCTATAGTCATTAGTGTTGGCGGAAGCCGATGATCATCTTCACCATCCTTGTGAGTTTCGAAATATTTAACAATGGAATTACTAGATATGATTGAAGCAGATTGATTGAATGAATGTTTGAATGAATAATGGAACGATTGGACAGACAAGAACAAACAGTTTTGAATGTCTTGGTGCCGGTGAATGTTGCCGGACCTTTCTTATATATACTAATGAATCATGGCGGTTAATTATGGCGGGAAAACTGCCAAAGGACAGTTTTCGAATTTACCCGCTTATCACACACACCATAACTTATCATCATGTTCCGAGTCCTAACTTATATAAGTATAAATACACATACATATCATAAATATAATTAAGTTTAATAAATCCTTCTATTACTTCCCCCTAAACTTAAAGACGTTGAGCAGCGAATTTGAGTACACTTTCATTAGCTTCATCGATGGCCTTCCGGGCTTCCTTGAAATTGAACTTCCTTCGTCTCTTGTGCATGTTCCAAGCCCCTTCCCAGTCGTTGCCCGCATATAGTGCATAATGATCCAATCCTGTCACGTCCTTGATCGCCTCTGCACTTGCACTTCTTCCATGGCTGCTTTCTGGCGCTACTTCCTTCTCTGTCATTCTTTCTGCATCACAAGCTTTCTCTTGAATATCTTTAAACCTGTAGTAATAACTAAAACATACAGTTACATGGCATAAACTATCCTCATGTACTCTCCATCCTTATATTCATATCCCATATCTTTGGCGATTATCGGCCAAAGATTATCATCGGTTACACTCCGGTAACCTCCATCTCTCTCTACAATCATATATAGACTTAGTAAGTCTATCTTCCTGTTGTCGATCATCATCGGTGGAATTGGCCTTGTGGTTATTCCTAATTTAACAGTGATAAACCAGTGTACATCTTTTCGAATTTTTCTTCTAATTCGTGTTTATAAGGAAACACAAACTTCCCGTCTTCCAGCATATCTAACAAAGCCTTACAATCACTAAAATTCTTGAATTCCAAGGCCCTTATGATCATGACACTCCAATCCGTTTCACAAGAGGAAACATTTATGTTAGGATCGGAGGCTGTCATGATTGTGTTTGTTTGTATAATTTGAACAAATCAATAGTAATGAACAGAGTTTAAGTGTAGCGGAAATGAACAACAAACTTTGTTAACACAATCAAAGGAGAAAATAGATTTTGAGAACACATGATTTGCTTCAGTTGAAAGATTACAAAGTAAATCAAAAGATTACAAAGCATGCTTACAATACTAAACTCCCCCTCAGCCTGATACCCCAAGGTTGGTTGCACAAGATGAAAGGATTGAATTGAGGAGAAGAACTCACCCAAAACGATCAAATGTAACAGTACACAGTACTGCTCCATTTATAGGCAAACCAAACCACTGAGGCATCTCAGCTGACGTCACCATGATAGTGACATCTAACAACCTAACAACCTATAAACACTGTTCTATACAAACTACTGATGTTTAACCACTGATTATAAGTACAATACAAAACAAGAGAAAACTACTGCTTCATGTTCTACTGTTGTAGCCTGAGCACTGATGTTGAGCATCAGTGCTTTCTTCAAAGGTGATCAGTCTTTTGAATGGGCAGTGCTTGTGTCTTCAGCAGTACTTAGGAAACGACAGTAGATAGAGCGACAGTGTTTGTCTTCAGCAGTCTTTGGAGTTTCATCAGTGTTTGGTTCATCAGTTGTTCTAGTGAGCAGTACTTAAGATCCATCAGCTGTTAGATTACCACTGTCAAGGGGAAAGCCTAGTGTAAACAGCTGCTTATTTTGAGTCTACTGTTGTGATCCGGTTTTGGCTTTCATTATCTGTTCCTCTGGTAGGGTTCAATCCCAACAATCTCCCCCTGGAACAGATAATGCCAAAACCCTTCATTATTCTAGACCTTTATTCCTCATCAGAAGTTCCTTAGCTAGCCTTTTAAACTCTTCTTCAAAATCCTTGGAACTTGTGTCATCTTCATCCCTACATAGTGTAAGTTCAAGGAGATCCTGCAAATCTTCAACACTAAGGCCTAGTGCTTCTTTCCTTGATATGTACTTCACTTCACCATTGGATCTGATCAAGGTCAATACATGGGTCTTTTGATCAGACGTCCACTTTAGTACTTTTAATCCTAATGGGTTTCTTGGGAGAGACTTATTTTTGGATGAGTTTGGAGATGTTGGCCTTGCGAGAACTTGCAGACTTTCAGACATTCGTTTGAAGGCCATTTCAATGACATTGTTTGCTGCAGCTATGTCTTCTGCAGTCTCTTTTTCTATCTGCTCCTGTCTCTTTTGTTGATCTGACTCATTATCTGAAATTTCTAAAACATCTGGTGATGTAGGCTTAGTTAATACCCTCTTAAAAAGGTTTTGAAGTTTTGCTGAGCTCTCTTCTTTTAGACCCATTTTCATGATGGTTTCTGTGAAGTACTCAGCTTCCTTTTTCCTTTACCTCTTCACTAGTCAGCTGTTTTCTTTCTTCTCGGTTTGACACAAGAATAGGATTTTCTGTTGACTTGAACAGTGTTTTGAGGTTTTCAATCTGTTGTTCAAGCTTCATCATTTGTTCATGTTTCTTTGAAGTGCCTGAAACAGTTATCTTTCTTTTCTTCAGCCTTTCATAGGCTTCATCAATATGCTGCTTTGACCATTTTGATATGGCATTGGCAGTGTCCACTTTTGCATCCACCAGCTCCTGCTTCTTTCTTTTGTACTCAGCTGTTAGGTCAGTGATGAGCTTTTTGTATTTTCTCCAATTTGGAGCATTCTTCTTCTTTCTAGGACCGTTCTTGATTCTATCAATCCTATCAGCCTCATGCTTTAAAGCCACTATTGGCCATTCTTCAAATTGGTTTTCTTCAGCTGGATAAAATTTTTCTTGCATGATGTATGCAAGAAGTTTTCTTCTCATCTCTTTTCGTTGATCTGCCTTTTCTTTGCTCAGCTCTTGTGCAAAATCTTTTATCTGTTTGACTTTGTGAGCAGAAATTCCAATCTTTCAGCAATGGCTTCATCACTTTGACCTTCACATTCAACCTTGGCTCTTATCTTAGCCTGTCTTGCTTTAAGCTCAAGGTATTCATCCACGTCTTCTGGAACTATGAAGCCAATGAGTGAAGGAAATCTTCTTTTTGAAGGATCATCATCAGTATAGAATTGCTTCATCTCATTTTCTATAGCTTCTAGTTCTAGTGGATATTTTGCAGCAGTGGGATCATATTTGTCCTCATTTGCCTGAGTAAGTTTTCTTTTTCTGGTGTAAAGCTTTGCTGGTTGTGATGTGAAACTAGTGAGAGCAGTGGTGGATGGTTGACTAACAGTGGTTGAAACAACTGGTGTTCCAACCGCTGTTGTCATTACAACTACTGATATGTCAGCAAATGTCTTCTGCTTTTGAGCAGGGGTTGTGATGGCAGGGGTTTGAGTGGTGATGAGTGACTGACTAACAGTAGTTGAAACAACTGGTGTTTCAACCACTGTTGTCATTACAACAGATGTTGTAACCTCTGCTGTCTTCTGCTTTTTGGCAGGAGGTGATGATGGGGTGGCTGTTTTTGATGGTGAATTTGTTATTGGTGATGTGATCACAGATGATGGTGGAGCAGTGGTTGTGGTGGTGTGTGTTGATACTGCAGCTTTGGTTTGGCTAGTCTTTTCTGGCTCAATGTAAATGCCATCATCAATTCCTTTCTTTTTCCACTTGATCTTCTCCCCCCTTTTGGCATTATCTAGGAAGGGTTCATTCATGAAAAAAACAGTGGAAGGAACTTTTCAAGAGGCATTTTGAATATGAGCTTTGATAGCTTTGATGTCTGCCTGAGTATCTTTGAATCTTGATTCCACCATATTTGTCAGCTTTTGTACATGGATAGCATGCTGCTGATCAGCCATCTGTTTTTGTCTTTCCAGCAGTGGTTGGAACATGTTCCATAACTCATTTGCAGCAGGTGCAGGTTGTGCAGGTGCTTGAGTTGGAGCAGCAGTGGATTGGGCTTTCTGAGCTTTTAACAGCTGCTGCACCATATCCTTTATTTCAGCAACTGAGGTTTCCAGATTTTCAACTCTGCCCGTCAATTCTTGATATTTTGAATCATCACCCGAGTTAACGGGATCATCTGAATCCCCACCAGCAGTGGTTTTACCAATGTATGACTTAGGAACTGAATCCCAAAATTCATTCATTGATGCCCCTTGTTCTTGGTACTGGGAACTTCTTCCTTCAGCACTTGTTAACCTTGTAAAGGTACCAGTGGGCATAACAAACTCACTGGTGGTTCTCAGAGGTGCTATTGAAGAAATTGCCTTCAAGGGAGTCTTATGAATGTAACCACTGTCCAAATGTAAACCAGTGGGTTCAACATTTGTAGTGGCTGCTCCACTTGAACTACTGACAGGAGTTACTTATGACTCCTGCAGTGTAACCTCCTCAGTTGTTGCTGGGATAGCAGAGATATAGACATCAGACCCAGTCACTTGTGGAAGTATACTCTCAGTGATAGGTGATTGAGAGGAACTGGTTTGTGTCTGAGCTACATTCACTGCATGCAACAAAGATTTTATGGATGGTGGTAATGTGGGGGGTGAAGGTAAGGGAGTTGAAAGAGACATGTCTTTGGGATCAGGACTGTGGAAGATGGATCCGAGTGGGTCCAGAGCTTCATATTGTGGGGTCCCTGTGTTTACAACCTGATCCTTTTGTGAGGATGTAGGAGGAGTTTGAGGCAAGGGTGGAGATCTTTCTTCCAACTGCTGTGAGGAAGTAGCAGCAGTGGTTAATGGTGACATTTGTGTTGTCACAGGTGTCACACCCCGGCCGCGTATAACATGCAACCGCGGCGGAAACGCCGGGGAGTGTCGTGGACAGAATTAAATTGTTTCATAACCATGGCATACAAGTTGTATTTTATTTATAAACAAAGGTGTTACATTGTCTTGGAAAGAGAGTACGGAAATCAAAACATAATTAAGCTAGTTCAAACTTCATTTTTAGGCTCTAAGGCACAGGTCCGCCCTAGTGTCATGATCATCATCCTATGGAATAGCTCCTGAAAACACATGTGAAAGTAGGTACGTCAGAATAAAAATGCCTGTGAGATACATAGGTTTTGTGAAAATGGGATTCATGACTTGAGTTTTAAAGAATGTTTAATAACAGTCAGTCATGAACCTTGTAATTTGTTTTGCTTTGTAAATCATTTGAAAAACGATAACATCAAACGATATGTATAGATAAGTGCAAGGTTAAACGAATAACCAAGTAAAATGAGTTGAATAGGATAAGTTGTTTGTGAAAATAATGTCTTGTGAAGAATATGTTACTTATGTAAAGTGTAATGTGTCTAAACTGAAATGACTTAGATAACGCCACGATATGTAATATTATACAAACATTTATATATAGGAAGCACCAGCGGCGTATCCACCATGTTTGTATCATATTACATACGCCACGTTACTTAAATCATTTACCCAAACCAATCCACCATGTAAATTGTTCATGTGTAAACCAAATGTCAAGTGTTATTGTAATCCATGTCAAGTGTTTATGCTCAAGTGTAAACCACCAAATGTATATGTCAATGTCGACGTGTTTATGTTCAATGTAATTCATGTAATGTGTAATCCCAAAATGTATCATGTATGGTAAGCGAAATGTATCAACTTAAACCATATGCACAAAACAAGTCGTTGAAGTAAAACGTGGTTTAAATCAGCGTTATGTTCTGCGGGAAATGCATGCTCTATTGATATTAACATTTATGTGGTATTGTAAACTATGCATACATCCAAGCCTTGAGACTGCGGCGATAAACCCTTAAACACATTAAAGGTTTATCTAAGTTATGTATATCGAATTCGGTCATTCCTTCCAGTCCTATCAAACCCAGGACTTCAGGAATGGGAGTTGTCAATTCCTATGGTACCACTACCTACTAACGAACGGCGTAGCTAATGTTAATGAATGTATTGTCCCATGTTAAACAAACCAAATGTCATAACAAAATGAAGGCATGTGCCCATATGCTGAGTGAACATATGCAGCAGAAATGTTCATGTAAATCAATGTGTCCATATGCTGAGTAAACATATGCAACAGAAATGTTCATGTAAATCAATGTGTCCATATGCTGAGTAAACATATGCAACAGAAATGTAATGTAAATCAATGTGTCCATATGCTGAGTAAACATATGCAACAGAAATGTAATGTAAATCAATGTACTAAGTACGCACACAATGGGCATACATAGCATAAAATGTAATGAAATCATGTACTATAATGTACTAATAACATAGCAGGCATATTATGTGAAAACATGGAAAGCATGAATGTAACAGATAGGCACATGTGTTTCACCCCAAAACAGTTTGGAAAAACAGTAAAAGAGGGGTTCTATGTACTCACCTGAGGTTGCTTTGTTGTTCTTGTGAAATAACCAGGTAATGCGAGAGGTCACGGAATATCAACGGCACCTAATAGGTAGCTATGTTAATATACCGGACCAAATCGGAAGATCGGATAGTACGCGGGTTCGAAAACCAAACGAGTATGGAGACTCGTATAATATGGTTTAACAAAGCCTACATACTAAAATGAAACTTAACCTAAGTGCTTATGGTCCATCACGACCCGTTTAGGTAGCTTATGCCACCTTACGCGTCGTTCGCGTAGAACGCGTCTGGAACGCCTAACATCGTGACCACAAGGTATAACCTCGGAAGGTTATAGCTATGGTCACCTAATGTGTTTGGTCAGGTCCTAATGACCGACCAAATGGGTCGGGTTCGAAAGTATAAGCGATGGTTTGGATCGCTTACCTTACGACCCTATATAAGCACTAAACTAAAAGTGACGAGCTAAGCATGTTAGAACATGCTTAACTAAGTTTGAAAACAGGTTTGACATCAAAACAAACGGCCTTGATGCCCACGAGTAGTTTGGTTACAAAACACGCAAGAATGCGCATTTTGGCCGAAACTACGACTCGTCACTAAGCCTAGATAACGGGGTAATCAGTAGGTATGGTCACTACGGACCATGACCATCGTGATCACGCTCACGTTATGAAGTTCCATGAACTTCGCATCGACCATAAGCTGGTCAATGCAGAAAGTCAACTAAACGTTGACTTTCGGACTCGAAAAGCGAATAAAAGAGCGAAAGAAGACTTACGGAGGGTCCCCGAGTGCAAATCAAGATCAAACAGCTCAGGTATGAAACAATGGTTTCAACTTAGAGCTTTAGGATCTGATTTTGTGATTTTTACACTAAAGGGGGGGGGGTATTTATAGGAAAAGTGGAACCGTTAGGATCGTTTTATCGAATATCGTGCCTTGATCTCGTGCGTACATGTGTCCAGGGGTTAAATACACTGAACTTGGCCCTTGGCCCTTCATTTGGGTGAAAAGGCATCGCCCTTTGATCGAACGAAAGGCCAGATTCTGCATTTAATGCAAAATCTTTCTGTCAGACATCCCCACGCGGCCCGCCTCATATTTGGGCAAAACTCACGCGGGCCGCCTGGCCCTCTCTGATCTGCACCACTTGCAGAATTTACACATTTGGTCCCTGTTGCGTGTTTAAGCTATTTCCAGCCCTTCTAAGACCTGTAAAGCCATCTTTAAGGCCCTAAAATGATGCCTAAACATTGTGGACATGAAACATGCCCAAAAATATGTCGGATGTCGGTTCGTTTGGCCGTACGATCGCGATGTTCGCTTAATTACGACGGAATGCGCATAAGCGTGAAAGACGATCCAAATGACGCGACGAATGGATTTTTCTCATGCCAAACACTAAGGCATAATATAAGGATGCTTACATAAATTTTTGGATGTCCGGATGTATTCAGAACGTAAGTTATGCGCGAAAGTGCAAACTTAGGCACTTTTTGACACTTTTAGTCCCTGAATGATCCAAAAGTTTGTTTTAGCAAACCAAACCTCTCAAAGCCTATTTCTAAGCTATGTAAAGGATATTTATGGTATGTTTAACTTATGGACATGTTCCGGAATGTTCGTTACAGTTCAAATTGGCATACTTTCGCAGTTTGTCAAGTTTAGTCCCTGTAAGCGAATTAACTTGTTTTTGCTATACCAAGGCCTTCAAAACTTATTTCTAAGTTATGTAAAGGTTATTTAAGGTACGTTGAGTATATGTTGATGTTCCGGAGTATTTGTCGCATTAAACTGGGTACGTTTACGCACTAGTTAGCGTATAACTCTCCAGAAAGCGATGTAGAGTTTGGAATTGAATAAAAGTCAAAACATGAAAAATGTAAAACACAATGAAACAAACATTGGGATCAAATTACATTATTTTATTGATAATTGAACTGTTTACAATGATTACAAGCACAATTGTTACAGTCTCCCCTACTTGTGGAAATTTCGTCCCGAAATTTATTTAGAGGAAACTGATTGAAAAAGATGCGGATATTTTGCCTTCATTTGATCTTCACGTTCCCAAGTAAACTCGGGTCCACGCTTAGATTCCCAACGAACCTTGACCAAAGGAATGCGCTTGCGTTTAAGCCACTTGACTTCACGTTCCATGATTTCTACCGGTTTCTCAACAAACTTCAGTGTTTTATCAACACGAATTTCGTCAAGCGGTATGTGGAGGTTTTCATCAGCTAAACACCTCTTGAGATTGGACACGTGAAAGGTTGGATGAACATTTCCAAGTTCAGGAGGTAATTCAAGTCTGTAGGCTACCTTGCCGATTCTTTCGACGATCCTGAATGGTCCAACGTATCTAGGTGCAAGTTTTCCTTTCTTTCCGAATCTGATCACACCTTTCCAAGGTGAGACCTTAAGTAATACACGATCACCGACCTGAAAATCCAAGGGCTTGCGTTTTAAGTCCGCGTAGTTCTTCTGACGGCTTCTAGCTGTCTGAAGGTTATCACGAACTTTCTTTACCTTCTCTGTTGTCTCTAAAATGAGGGCAGGTCTAGTAAGCTGAGCCTCGCCAATCTCATTCCAGCAGACTGGTGAACGACATTTTCGACCATAGAGAGCCTCGAAAGGAGCCATGTTGATGCTGGAGTGATAACTGTTGTTGTAGGAGAATTCAATCAATGGAAGATGTGAATCCCAACTACCACCAAAGTCTATCACACAAGCTCTAAGCATATCCTCCAGTGTCTGGATTGTTCTTTCAGATTGACCATCCGTTTGCGGATGATAAGCTGTGCTCAGATTAAGTTGGGACCCCATAGCAGATTGCATGGTTCTCCAAAAATGAGAAGTGAAACGAGCATCTCTGTCAGAAATGATGCTCAAAGGAACACCATGTCTAGCTACAATTTCATCTACGTAGATTTGAGCAAGTTTGTCAGCCGAAAAATCCTCACGGATTGGTAAGAAATGCGCTGACTTTGTAAGACGATCCACGACTACCCAGATGGCATCGTGACCTTTCTTTGTGCGCGGAAGTTTAGTAATGAGATCCATAGTAATGTTTTCCCATTTCCAAACTGGGATCTCCGGTTGTTCCAATAAACCAGAAGGACGCTGATGTTCTGCCTTAACCTTAAGACAAGTAAGGCATTTGGATACGTATAAGGCAATGTCTTTCTTCATACCAGGCCACCAATACTGAATACGAAGATCCTTATACATCTTATCTGAGCCAGGATGAATGGAATAACGAGACTTATGGGCTTCATCCATAAGCAAGGTACGAAGATCATCTTGGCTTGGGACCCACAAACGGTCCATGAAATAGTACGATCCATTGTCTTTTAATTCAAGAGCAGATGTTATGTGATAAGGAAATTCCTTATCCATCAAGCCTTGTGAAACACAAGCTTGTTGAGCCTGAGAAATACGGGCTTGGATATCGGTTTGAATAACAGATTGGACACGTACACAATGAAGCTTAGTACGTTCCTTGCGACTTAATGCATCGGCTACGACATTCGCCTTACCAGGATGGTAGCGAATCTCGCAGTCGTAGTCGTTTAGAAGTTCAACCCAACGTCGTTGTCTCATGTTGAGCTCTTTTTGATTGAAGATATGCTGAAGACTTTTGTGGTCCGTGAAAACCACACATTTTGTACCATACAAGTAGTGTCTCCAGATTTTGAGAGCGAAGACAACTGCACCCAACTCAAGATCATGAGTGGTGTAGTTCTTCTCATGTATCTTCAACTGCCTTGATGCGTATGCTATGACTTTGTTTCTTTGCATCAGGACGCAGCCAAGACCTAATTTAGATGCGTCGCAATAAACGACGAAATCATCGTTGCCCTCAGGCAATGTTAGGACAGGCGCGTCGCAAAGCTTTTGTTTCAAAGTCTGAAACGCTTCCTCTTGTTTGACTCCCCAATCAAATGGCTTGTTCTTCTGAGTTAGAGCAGTTAGAGGAACTGCAATCTTCGAGAAAATTTCTATGAAGCGGCGGTAATAACCCGCTAGACCAAGAAAAGAACGAACTTCAGTAGGGGTAGTAGGTGTATCCCAATCCTTAATCGCACTGATCTTGGAGGGATCTACATGAATACCTTGTTCGTTGACAATATGTCCTAAAAATTGAACCTCTTTAAGCCAGAATTCACACTTGGAGAATTTGGCGAAAAGTTGTTCTTTCTTTAGGAGTTCCAATGTAAGACGAAGATGTTGCTCATGATCAGCTCGCGTCTTAGAATATATCAAAATGTCGTCAATGAAAACGATGATGAACTTATCCAAGTAAGGTTTGCAGACCCTATTCATCAAGTCCATGAAAACAGCAGGAGCATTAGTCAAACCGAATGGCATGACTGTGAACTCATAATGTCCATAACGAGTACGGAACGCTGTCTTGGGAATGTCTTCTTCATGTACACGAAGCTGATGATATCCAGATCGCAGATCAATCTTTGAAAAGTAAGATGCGCCTTGTAATTGGTCGAAGAGATCATCAATGCGAGGTAGGGGATATCGATTCTTGATGGTAAGCTTGTTAAGCTCGCGATAATCGATACACATCCTAAAAGATCCATCCTTCTTCTTTACAAAAAGAACGGGAGCACCCCAGGGTGAAAAGCTAGGACGGATAAAACCTTTGTCAGAGAGTTCCTGCAGCTGTTTAGATAACTCTTGCATCTCAGACGGTGCAAGACGATATGGAGCTCTGGCAATGGGATTTGCACCAGGTACGAGGTCAATACGGAACTCGACTTGGCGTGCTGGAGGTAGACCAGGTAAGTCTTCAGGGAATACTTCGGAGTAATCCCGAACGACAGGTATATCTGAAATAGACTTACCCTTGCCCTTATCTGCTGTAACATGTGCTAAAAAGGCTACATAGTGCTTTCGCAGATACTTCCGTGCTTTAAAACAGGACATGAGTTTGAGACCACCGGCAGGCTTCTCACCATGAACTTGTAGGATCTCGCCTGTCGACAGCGGTATACGAACAATCTTCTCAGAACATACTATCTCTGCGCGATGCTTAGATAACCAATCCATTCCCACAATAACATCGAAGCTTCCAAGTTGCAATGGCGTGAGGTCAATAGGAAAAATATGGTCGTTAAGGTTCAACTGGCAGTTGCGCAGAACAGAATTTAGAACAATGGGTTCACCACTGGCAACCTCTACTGTCAAAGGTTTACCTAGTTTCGTTCTAGACACGCGAAGCATTGTCTCAAAAGACAATGACACAAAGCTCTTGTCGGCACCCGAATAAAAAAGAACAGATGCTGGCTGATTATTAATAAAGAACGTACCGTTCACCACCTCGTTTTCTGCTTGTGCTTCTTGTGCATTCATGTTAAAGACTCGACCTCGAGCCTGTGGCTGATTTTGGTTTGCATTCTGGTTCTGGTTGGCTAGTCTCGGACACCGATTTCTGTAGTGGGTCAGATCCCCACAGTTATAACATGCACCTGGTGGGTAGTTTGGTCGTGCAGCCTGACCCTGTTGTTGAGCAACTTGCGAAGCAGGGTTCTGTACTGCGCGGTTCTGAGCAAACCGACAAACATTGGCAAGGTGACCTGACTTCCCACAGTTAGTACAGAAACGGCACTGATATTGCGGCTGATGGTGACTGTTGCATTGATTGCACAAAGGTGCACTTCCTGAGTAGGGTTTCTTTGCTGGAGGCTGGTTGGGAGCTGCCTGGTTAGCTTGGGCAGTGACAGCAAAATTTTGGGAAGCCTTACGCTTCCTTAACCCCCTTGAGGAACCAGAGTCCTTTCCCTTCTTGTTCTGACCTTTCTTACTATCCTCCTTGTCAGCCGACTGCTTCTTGCCCTTGTCACCCTTCCTGTGTAGTTTATTCTTTCGAATCTGTGACTCAGTCAGTGTCGCTGATAACTCGATTGCCTGACGGAGTGTGGTAGGGTTGCTACCAGTAAGGATATCTTGTACTGAGTCAGGTAGGCCGTCGATGTATCTTTCGATGGCCTTATCGAGTGGGGTAACCATAGTCGGGCAAAGAAGACTCAACTCCTCAAACCTATCTGTATAAGCCCTGTGCTCGCCACTATCTTGCTTCAACACATCAAATTCTTTCTCCAACGCTCGTTGCTCATGACGAGGACAAAACTCCCTCATCATAAGAGCTCTCAGTTCAGCCCATGTTTGAGCTAGAGCAACTTCTGCACCTTGATCTCTCATAACCCCATTCCACCATGTAAGAGCCCTCTTCTGAAACACGCTTGAAGAAAACTCGACTTTGCGATTGTCAGGACACTGCACATGACGGAAAGTGTTCTCGATGCTCTCGAACCACTGAAGAAGCCCAGTTGCTCCCTCAGAACCACTAAACTTGAGTGGCTTAGCCGAGCTAAAATCCTTGTATTTGCATGTACCATTGTTGTTGTTAGCCTGGTTCCATTGAGCAAAGAGATTCGGAAATTGAGCAGCCATCTGCTGCGCAATAATCTCCGCCAGCTCGGCAGTAGCTATCTGGTTGTCGCGTCGAGGAGGCATTCTAGAAGAGAAAAACATGAAATGAAACGAGTGAGATGATTGGATGAAGAGAATGAGATGAAGCAAAAGCAATCAAAAGCAAAGATGGCGGTTATGCATCGCAAAGCAAATAAGCGACGTGAAATGTCTAGTCAAAGTAAATGGGTTAGGATTAGTGTATCGCGAAGACATGCTCGCCTATAAGTGAACACTCACCCCAAGAGTTCCCAGGTAAGAGTGACTGGTCCGATTATGTGGATTTGTACGAACACTCTAGCCTTAGACAGAAAACTCAGGGTACAGGCATTCACCCTTCCAGTTCGCACGTGTTCACACTATTTACCCAACACTTTGACGGGGTTTTTGAAAATCCAAAGGGGTTCAAAACCTTATAATAGAGGGTTCAAAACCTAGTAATCAATCATCCTAGAACAGATGATTAATTTTCAAAGCGGATTCGGAACCGAGTTCCCGTTGTGGTTATCACCTAAGGATAGGTGATGTGCATGTTTTAAACTCTAAACACAAGATAACTTGTGTTAGGGTCCTAAAGTTATAGTCTAGGTTAAAGCATTACTAATAACCTAGTTCCCTATAACCATTGGCTCTGATACCAACTCTTCTGTCACACCCCGGCCGCGTATAACATGCAACCGCGGCGGAAACGCCGGGGAGTGTCGTGGACAGAATTAAATTGTTTCATAACCATGGCATACAAGTTGTATTTTATTTATAAACAAAGGTGTTACATTGTCTTGGAAAGAGAGTACGGAAATCAAAACATAATTAAGCTAGTTCAAACTTCATTTTTAGGCTCTAAGGCACATATCCGCCCTAGTGTCATGATCATCATCCTATGGAATAGCTCCTGAAAACACATGTGAAAGTAGGTACGTCAGCATAAAAATGCCTGTGAGATACATAGGTTTTGTGAAAATGGGATTCATGACTTGAGTTTTAAAGAATGTTTAATAACAGTCAGTCATGAACCTTGTAATTTGTTTTGCTTTGTAAATCATTTGAAAAACGATAACATCAAACGATATGTATAGATAAGTGCAAGGTTAAACGAATAACCAAGTAAAATGAGTTGAATAGGATAAGTTGTTTGTGAAAATAATGTCTTGTGAAGAATATGTTACTTATGTAAAGTGTAATGTGTCTAAACTGAAATGACTTAGATAACGCCACGATATGTAATATTATACAAACATTTATATATAGGAAGTACCAGCGGCGTATCCACCATGTTTGTATCATATTACATACGCCACGTTACTTAAATCATTTACCCAAACCAATCCACCATGTAAATTGTTCATGTGTAAACCAAATGTCAAGTGTTATTGTAATCCATGTCAAGTGTTTATGCTCAAGTGTAAACCACCAAATGTATATGTCAATGTCGACGTGTTTATGTTCAATGTAATTCATGTAATGTGTAATCCCAAAATGTATCATGTATGGTAAGCGAAATGTATCAACTTAAACCATATGCACAAAACAAGTCATTGAAGTAAAACGTGGTTTAAATCAGCGTTATGTTCTGCGGGAAATGCATGCTCTATTGATATTAACATTTATGTGGTATTGTAAACTATGCATACATCCAAGCCTTGAGACTGCGGCGATAAACCCTTAAACAAATTAAAGGTTTATCTAAGTTATGTATATCGAATTCGGTCATTCCTTCCAGTCCTATCAAACCCAGGACTTCAGGAATGGGAGTTGTCAATTCCTATGGTACCACTACCTACTAACGAACGGCGTAGCTAATGTTAATGAATGTATTGTCCCATGTTAAACAAACCAAATGTCATAACAAAATGAAGGCATGTGCCCATATGCTGAGTGAACATATGCAGCAGAAATGTTCATGTAAATCAATGTGTCCATATGCTGAGTAAACATATGCAACAGAAATGTTCATGTAAATCAATGTGTCCATATGCTGAGTAAACATATGCAACAGAAATGTAATGTAAATCAATGTGTCCATATGCTGAGTAAACATATGCAACAGAAATGTAATGTAAATCAATGTACTAAGTACGCACACAATGGGCATACATAGCATAAAATGTAATGAAATCATGTACTATAATGTACTAATAACATAGCAGGCATATTATGTGAAAACATGGAAAGCATGAATGTAACAGATAGGCACATGTGTTTCACCCCAAAACAGTTTGGAAAAACAGTAAAAGAGGGGTTCTATGTACTCACCTGAGGTTGCTTTGTTGTTCTTGTGAAATAACCAGGTAATGCGAGAGGTCACGGAATATCAACGGCACCTAATAGGTAGCTATGTTAATATACCGGACCAAATCGGAAGATCGGATAGTACGCGGGTTCGAAAACCAAACGAGTATGGAGACTCGTATAATATGGTTTAACAAAGCCTACATACTAAAATGAAACTTAACCTAAGTGCTTATGGTCCATCACGACCCGTTTAGGTAGCTTATGCCACCTTACGCGTCGTTCGCGTAGAACGCGTCTGGAACGCCTAACATCGTGACCACAAGGTATAACCTCGGAAGGTTATAGCTATGGTCACCTAATGTGTTTGGTCAGGTCCTAATGACCGACCAAATGGGTCGGGTTCGAAAGTATAAGCGATGGTTTGGATCGCTTACCTTACGACCCTATATAAGCACTAAACTAAAAGTGACGAGCTAAGCATGTTAGAACATGCTTAACTAAGTTTGAAAACAGGTTTGACATCAAAACAAACGGCCTTGATGCCCACGAGTAGTTTGGTTACAAAACACGCAAGAATGCGCATTTTGGCCGAAACTACGACTCGTCACTAAGCCTAGATAACGGGGTAATCAGTAGGTATGGTCACTACGGACCATGACCATCGTGATCACGCTCACGTTATGAAGTTCCATGAACTTCGCATCGACCATAAGCTGGTCAATGCAGAAAGTCAACTAAACGTTGACTTTCGGACTCGAAAAGCGAATAAAAGAGCGAAAGAAGACTTACGGAGGGTCCCCGAGTGCAAATCAAGATCAAACAGCTCAGGTATGAAACAATGGTTTCAACTTAGAGCTTTAGGATCTGATTTTGTGATTTTTACACTAAAGGGGGGGGGGTATTTATAGGAAAAGTGGAACCGTTAGGATCGTTTTATCGAATATCGTGCCTTGATCTCGTGCGTACATGTGTCCAGGGGTTAAATACACTGAACTTGGCCCTTGACCCTTCATTTGGGTGAAAAGGCATCGCCCTTTGATCGAACGAAAGGCCAGATTCTGCATTTAATGCAAAATCTTTCTGTCAGACATCCCCACGCGGCCCGCCTCATATTTGGGCAAAACTCACGCGGGCCGCCTGGCCCTCTCTGATCTGCACCACTTGCAGAATTTACACATTTGGTCCATGTTGCGTGTTTAAGCTATTTCCAGCCCTTCTAAGACCTGTAAAGCCATCTTTAAGGCCCTAAAATGATGCCTAAACATTGTGGACATGAAACATGCCCAAAAATATGTCGGATGTCGGTTCGTTTGGCCGTACGATCGCGATGTTCGCTTAATTACGACGGAATGCGCATAAGCGTGAAAGACGATCCAAATGACGCGACGAATGGATTTTTCTCATGCCAAACACTAAGGCATAATATAAGGATGCTTACATAAATTTTTGGATGTCCGGATGTATTCAGAACGTAAGTTATGCGCGAAAGTGCAAACTTAGGCACTTTTTGACACTTTTAGTCCCTGAATGATCCAAAAGTTTGTTTTAGCATACCAAACCTCTCAAAGTCTATTTCTAAGCTATGTAAAGGATATTTATGGTATGTTTAACTTATGGACATGTTCCGGAATGTTCGTTACAGTTCAAATTGGCATACATTCGCAGTTTGTCAAGTTTAGTCCCTGTAAGCGAATTAACTTGTTTTTGCTATACCAAGGCCTTCAAAACTTATTTCTAAGTTATGTAAAGGTTATTTAAGGTACGTTGAGTATATGTTGATGTTCCGGAGTATTTGTCGCATTAAACTGAGTACGTTTACGCACTAGTTAGCGTATAACTCTCCAGAAAGCGATGTAGAGTTTGGAATTGAATAAAAGTCAAAACATGAAAAATGTAAAACACAATGAAACAAACATTGGGATCAAATTACATTATTTTATTGATAATTGAACTGTTTACAATGATTACAAGCACAATTGTTACAACAGGCATTTGTTCTGGGATCTCATCTTCCAGAGGTGCCTTTGTTTTGGGTTTGGGGGGCTTTCTGGATGTTTTCTTTTTGTTCTTTTTGGTGGTGGCAGGTGTGGGTTTCAAAACAGTGGGTGTGCTGCTTTGATCACCTGGAGCAGTGGGCTCAGCAGCCGATACCCGAGGAGCAGTTTCATCTGCTAAATCTACTCAGGTACCTCTGCTTTTGTTTTTATAGGTGCCAACATTCTAGAGAATGTTTCAGGCGTTAAACAGTGTATTTTAAAATGAGCACCTTGTTTGGGTAATTCTGCATCTTCTTTTACAATTTTTTGTTCGAAGTAATAGCTTAAAAACCTTGGAAAGAGCAGAAATGCTTTGCTATCAACATTTTTTACCAGATCATCAAAAATTTCCTGGGAATAATTAAAATTTTCATTGTTTAAAACTGCATATCCTAGGCATTGAATTTTTGATGGTATTTCGTTAAAAGCAGTTGTTTTATTCGAAACACACATCAACAGAGTGTGAAATAAAAACCTTGGTGCAGAAGGGTAAAAACCTTTTTGTAAGGTATCCCTTTTTGGTTGCTCTGCATAACCCCTATTCATGAAATCCTTTTTCAACTCGGTTTTAGAAAATGAGGTTTTACCTTTCAAATCATCGAGTTTTGAGACTTCTGAAATGGATTCTGGAGAGATTTGGATCTTTTTACCCTGTATCGAGGAGTTAATGGCTGTGACAGTTTCTCCTTGTTTTTCAAGGGTAGCCTTGTTCCAGAACTCTCTCTGGGTTTGTAGATAAATGGGAGCGTCTGCTGTTATCAAAGTTTTGTACTTTGATGCAGATAAGATGTCGATGATGGAGTCGAAGGAGTTGTTGTTTGTGGGTTTTGTGAGTATACCCACATAGTTGTGAGGGGATTTATAACGAATTTCTGTTGTTTCGGTGGCCATTTGAGTGGCGTCAGTGGGAGCGGAGGAAGAAGATGATTTTGATTTTGATTTCGATTTTGATTTCGTCATTTTTGATGAAGAAGATCGAAGAATGTTTTGGAGTTATGAGTGGGAAACTGCTTTGTGAAGAGAATGTTTGGAATTCAATTCGACAGTGAAACCCTGTTTGGGGTTTTGATCAGGGTTTTATTTAGGGAAAAAATGAATACTGACGTGGCAGCGGTTATAATGATCTGATGACTAAAAAGCTGACCACGTGTCAACCCCTGATGGAAAAATAAATAATGGAGGACAGTTGTTTTGGGAGCCACTGATGAAACAAACATCAGTGGTTACAACGGTAATAAATGAAGCAGTGGGTGATTTTTACCATCAGTGGATGCTTTTACTACATCAGTGGATAGCATATCAGTGGATAAAACACTTATTTTGAACAACAGTGCATATGATGAAAGTGAGAGAACAAAGGTTGATTTTCAGCAGTGGGCAGACTTTAGAGAGCAGATGTTTGAGGCACAACAGCAGTTTTAAGGTAAAACAGTGGTTGATAACAAAATGAAAGACCATTAGCATAACAACTGTTAGTGCAGCAGTTTTTCTAGGAAATTTTGTTCAAGGTTTACCACACTTTCACTATTTTCTGACAGTGGTTTAGCATTCCAGATGATGAGAATTTCTTTACTAAGGCAACTCATTTTGTGTCTAGTTATTTAAACTAGAACATGAGTGTCTCAGTAGTTTAAAATAAATTTGCAATCAATTTTTGATCTGTGATAAACAAACTTGAGCTTAGTGTGACCTTGACATGTGCACCATTTCCTTTTGATCAGTTTTAGGAATAGTAATTTCACACAAAAATAAGGAAATTACATCCTGACTAGAGATGAACTTTTTACTATCAAAAATGCGTAAAAGTTCAAAATATATTATATAGGAAAAAAATAATATATCTGGTTTTATCTGAGAAAAACACCTTTTAAAAGAAGTAAAGGTTATTTTGAAAATAACATCAAAAGGATCTGGTGACTTTACAAATAAGCTCATAATCACATTAATCTCAAGTTATTATGACCATTGTTTAGGATCATTTTCTTGTCAATTGATTGCAAATTCTTCTTTTAAGGTCAATCACTGGAGATCCCATAGTTACCTGAACTATTCCTGCATTAATGAATGCACACAGTTGCATGATGATCATTGTTTACCCAACTTTGGACTCATAAGTGTTTTATGTTTATACGCTTTTTCTTTTGGCTTCAAAAGTTTTGAGATAAACACACTTTTGAGTTTTGTTCATTTTCTTCTTCCCTTTTTACCCTTCCCATTCATAAGTACAGAAATACTTACTGGGAAATTTTATTGAAGAAAGGTTTAATCCAGAATCATTTTGTAGTAATGTTTTGAGAGATCTGGCCACACTTGTACATGTTTTATTACCAATTCTCACATTATGTATGATTTGGACTGTTTAGACCCCTGGTTTTCTTAATGTGTTTTGACAGGGTTGATTTGGTCCTTTTGAGAATTCTCAACCTGCTTTTTAACACATAAGATTTCGTGACAAAAGTTTTATTTCCCTCTTTCTATGTTAGCAAAACACTAATGTTTTATATGAACATAGGTTTCGTTAATCTGAGATTTATACTTTAGTATATGAGATTTATACTTTAGTATAAAATATGACGAAATCATCACAACTTTCATAACAACAGTTGAGATCAACTTTGATAGTCATACCATAGTTACCAGACATGTTTTCAGATCCGAAAACTATGGGTGATTTGTGCATGACATCACTTGTTGTTTGAAATTTGTGAATCGTATGACATCTTGGTTGTTTTACAGAGCTTTAGAGTTGTCACTTTGAACATGATTTCTCATTGCTCTATTTTTCAACTAAATACGACCAACCTTAGTATCAATGAATTGTGAGCTGAACTGTTATGTCAAATTGATTGTTAGATCGAGTTTGACTGTCCAAGCTCTGATACCAATTGTTAAGATCGGAGGCTGTCATGATTGTGTTTGTTTGTATAATTTGAACAAATCAATAGTAATGAACAGAGTTTAAGTGCAGCGGAAATGAACAACAAACTTTGTTAACACAATCAAAGGAGAAAATAGATTTTGAGAACACATGATTTGCTTCAGTTGAAAGATTACAAAGTAAATCAAAAGATTACAAAGCATGCTTACAATACTAAACTCCCCCTCAGCCTGATACCCCAAGGTTGGTTGCACAAGATGAAAGGATTGAATTGAGGAGAAGAACTCACCCAAAACGATCAAATGTAACAGTACACAGTACTGCTCCATTTATAGGAAAACCAAACCACTGAGGCATCTCAGCTGACGTCACCATGATAGTGACATCTAACAACCTATAAACACTGTTCTATACAAACTACTGATGTTTAACCACTGATTATAAGTACAATACAAAACAAGAGAAAACTACTGCTTCACGTTCTACTGTTGTAGCCTGAGCACTGATGTTGAGCATCAGTGCTTTCTTCAAAGGTGATCAGTCTTTTGAATGGGCAGTGCTTGTGTCTTCAGCAGTACTTAGGAAACGACAGTAGATAGAGCGACAGTGTTTGTCTTCAGTAGTCTTTGGAGTTTCATCAGTGTTTGGTTCATCAGTTGTTCTAGTGAGCAGTACTTAAGATCCATCAGCTGTTAGATTACCACTGTCAAGGGGAAAGCCTAGTGTAAACAACTGCTTATTTTGAGTCCACTGTTGTGATCCGGTTTTGGCTTTCATTATCCGTTCCTCTGGTAGGGTTCAATCTCAACAATTTAGATCCTCAAAATATGAATTCAGATACTCTTCCTTGTATCTTTCGCTATCATCATTCAGACTTATTGTAGCAACTCTCACTAAAAGTCCTATTTATTATTTTAATTAGTCTAATTGGAAACCCAAATTGAGAAACCCAAGTGATTCTGCAGAAACCCTGAAAGTTTTAGAACAACCAGAATCAGGATCAGGACCCCTAAAACTCAAGGGGGGTAAAACCTAGCTAATAATTATCCTCAAAACTCGTTGTTTAACTTTGATTGGTGGAAATTTTCAAGTCAGCAAGCCTAGTCCCGAACTTAGCCGCCTTATAATTAGACTGCTTCCCTTACGGACAGTAAGGGATATGGCATACGGTCCGTAAGCAAGACCAAAATTCGGCTATAAATAGCAGGCCTTGGGACTTGCCTGAGGAAGTTACAACGACGCACAAACTCTCTGTGTACGTCGAATTATAGAGGAAACAGTCCAAAAACACACACAATCACTAAATGCTGCTACGATTCAGGGTATTAATTCGATCGCTATTACGATTCAACGTCCGATCGATTGAAACTATCCAACGTATGATTAAGTGCTGCTCAAATTGAGCTGATACTTTATTGATTCGTCGTGATTTCGACTTGAATATTTGAGTGCTGTTAGAATTCGGACTATGCTCTGTTATTCGTTGTGAATCCGTTGAATTGTTAAGTATTGCACTTTGTTAATCGTTGTGAGGGTTTAATCTCGTGAATTGTCGTAACTGCTGTATTAGTTACTAACCCAGTTCGTGTGCATCATTGTTTAAATTAGGTTATTAGGCTTATCAGTAGGCTAATTCCCATACCCTTACAATCAAAGAAGATAGGCAAACCAAGCGAAGCAAAAGCAAAGGTGAGTTCACGAACTTTCTACAAGGCACGACCATCCTCCAGAGGTAGGATGCCACTCCACTAATCTTCGCACACATGCCTGTAGGGCCGCGACGCGATACGAATACTAACCTTCGCACACATGTCTGGGAGACCGCGATACGGGCTAGTAAGCCAGTGAACCAACCGTGAATTCACTCAACTTTGTTGTTGACTCGTTGTTACATGCCTTGCAGGTCGTTAGGTCCCTAGCTTAAGGAGCTTGCACTGGGAGGCGTGGTCGTTGTGGGAAAACTTATATTAAACTTATGTTTTGCTTCCGCTGCAAACTTAAACTATGTTTTAACACCAATTGTATTGTGTTGGATTTTATAAATAAACTACATGCTTGTTCAATATGATTGGTGGCTATGATCCTGGGCATGTCACGCCTCCAAGGCGGGGTGGGGTTTTGGAGGGGTGTGACAGAGTGGTATCAGAGCCATTGGTTATAGTGAACTTGGTTTTAAAAAGGGGAAAGTTTTTGATAAAAACTAGACTATAACCGGTAGAGTGCTTAAATAATCCACAACGATGCTTCTCTCCAAGTGCAAGACTCAATACTTTACTGTGTTATTTATTTTAAGTGTTACAGCTAAGGTTAAGTCTTCCCTAAGTATTTCATGTATCCAACTTTAAGAAATATCTATCTGACGAATAGTTGGTAGTACCTCTTCAAGACATATAAGTGAATGAAAAATTTAAAAGATTAGTTGAGAAACCCCTTTATATAGAAGACAGAAAGGTTAAGTTTCTCGAGCATAAAAGATTAGTACTAGTATCCTTACTTATTCGTGTAACATTTGTGCTTGTAATCATTATGAACAGTTCAATTATCAATAAAACAATGTTATTTTATCCCAATGATTGTTTGATTGTGTTTTACATTTTTCATATTTTAACTTTTGTTCAATTTCAAACTCTACATCGCTTTCTGGAGAATTATACGCAAACTAGTATGTAAACGTACGCAGTTTAATGCGACAAATACTCCGGAACATCAACATATACTCAACATACCTTAAATAACCTTTACATAACTTAGAAATAAGTTTTGAAGGCTTTGGTATGGCAAAAACAAGTTAATTCGCTTACAGGGACTAAACTTGACAAACTGTGAAAGTATGCCAATTTAAACTGTAACGAACATTCCGGAACATGTCCATAAGTTAAACATACCATAAATATCCTTTACATATCTTAGAAATAGGCTTTGAGGGGTTTGGTATGCTAAAACAAACTTTTGGATCATTCAGGGGCTAAAAGTGTCAAAAAGTGCACAAGTTTGCACTTTCGCGCATAACTTACGTTCTGAATACATCCGGACATCCAAAAAATTTATGTAAGCATCCTAGTATTATGCCATAGTGTTTGGCATGAGAAAAATCCATTCGTCGCGCAATTTGGATCGTCTTTCGCGCTTATGCGCATTCCGTCGTAATTAACCGAACATCGCGACCGTACAGCCAAACGAACCGACATCCAACATATTTTTGAGCACATTTTCAGTTCCCTATACTTTAACATCATTTTAGAGCTTTGAAATGAGGGTAACGGGGCTTAAACGTGCCAAAAACGCATCACCAAAACTGTAAATGTGCCAAACTAGGGGCTTACGGACCGTAAGCCAAAGCCCCTACGGTGCGTAAGGGGTCCCCAGTACAGCAGAACCCACATTTAATGCTGATTGGCTCTTCAAATGGCGAAGGGTCCAAATGCCTTTTCACCCAATCAAGGGCCAAGGGCCATATTCAGTGAACCATAACATTTTGACACATGTACGCACAAGATCGTGGCACGTTATTCGATGAACGATCCTAACGGTTCCACTTTTCCTATAAATACCCCCCCCCCCATTTTGCTCAAAACCCACACAATCTGATCTTAAGGCTCTAAGTTGGAACCATTGTTTCATACCTGAGCCATTTTGGTCTAGATTAGCATTCGGGGACCCTCCGTAAGTATTCTTTCGTTCTTTTATTCGCTTTTCGAGTCCGAAAGTCGACGTTTTGTTGACTTTCTGCATTGACCAGCTTATGGTCGATGCAAAGTTCGTTGGAACTTCATAACGTGAGCGTGATCACGATGGTTATGGTCCGTAGTGACCATACCTACTGATTACCACGTTATCTAGGCTCAGTGACGAGTCGTAGTTTCGGCCAAAATGCGCATTCTTGCGTATTTTGTAACCAAACTACTCGTGAGCGTCAAAGCCGTTTGCTTTGATGCCAAACCTGTTTTCTAAACTTAGTTAAGCATGTTCTAACATGCTTAGCTCGTCACTTTTAGTTTAGTGCTTATATAGGGTCGTAAGGTAAGCGATCTAAACCATCGCTTATACTTTCGAACCCGACCCATTTGGTCGATCATTAGGATCCATCCAAACACATTAGGTGACCATAGCTATAACCTTCCAAGGTTATGCCTTGTGGTCACGATGTTAGGCATTCCAGATGCGTTCTACGCGAACGACGCGTGAGGTAGCATAAGCTACCTAAACGGGTCGTGATGGGTCGCAAGCACTTAGGTTAAGTTTCATTTTAGTATGTAGGCTTTGTTAAACCATATTACACGAGTCTCCATACTCGTTTGGTTTACGAACCCGCATACTATTCGATCCTTCCGATTTAGGTCCGGTATATTAACATAGCTACCTATTAGGTGCCGTTTGATATTCCGTGTTCTAGCATTGTTTGATTATTATACAAGAACTCAAAGCAATCTCAGGTGAGTACATAGAACCCCTCTTTTACCGTTTTCCAAACTGTTTTGGGGTGAAACACATGTGCCTACTTGTTACTTTCATGCTTTCCATGTTTTCACATCATATGCCTGCTATGTTGTTAGTACATTATAGTACATGATTTCATTACATTTCATACTATGTATGCCCGTTGTGTGCGTACTTAGTACATTGATTTACATTACATTTCTGTTGCATATGTTTACTCAGCATATGGACACATTGATTTACATGAACATTTCTGTTGCATATGTTTACTCAGCATATAGACACATTGATTTACATTACATTTCTGTTGCATATGTTTACTCAGCATATGGACACATTGATTTACATGAACATTTCTGTTGCATATGTTTACTCAGCATATGGACACATTGATTTACATGAACATTTCTGTTGCATATGTTTACTTAGCATATGGACACATTGATTTACATGAACATTTCTGTTGCATATGTTTACTCAGCATATGGACACATTGATTTACATGAACATTTCTGCTTCGTATGTTTACTTAGCATACTTAGTACAATTGTTTACATCACATGCCTTCATTTTGTTATGACATTTGGTTTGTTTAACATGGGACAATACATTCATTAACATTAGCTACGCCGTTCGTTAGTAGGTAGTGGTACCATAGGAATTGACAACTCCCGTTTCTGAAATCCTGGGT
Organism: Helianthus annuus; assembly: GCF_002127325.2. NCBI lineage: Eukaryota > Viridiplantae > Streptophyta > Magnoliopsida > Asterales > Asteraceae > Helianthus > Helianthus annuus. The sequence continues at coordinate 100,017,354 of NC_035437.2, forward strand.
TTGATAGGATTGGAAGGAATGACCGAATTCGATATACATAACTTAGATAAACCTTTAATTTGTTTAAGGGTTTATCGCCGCAGTCTCAAGGCTTGGATGTATGCATAGTTTACAACACCGCATAAATGTTAATATCAATAGAGCATGCATTTTTCCACAGAACATAACGTTGATTTAAACCACGTTTTACTTCAACGACTTGTTTTGTGCATTTTACATATGGTTTAAGTTGATACATTTCGCTTACCATACATGATACATTTTGGGGAACACATTACATGATTTACGTTAAACATAAACACGTTGACATTGACATACACATTTGGTGGTTTACGTTGAACATAAACATTTGACATGGTTTACACAATAACACTTGACATTTGGTTTATACATGAACAATTTACATGGTGGATTGGTTTGGGTAAATGGTTTGAGTAACGTGGAGTATGTAATATGATGCAAACATGGTGGATACGCCGCTGGTACTTCCTATATATAAATGTTTGCATAATATTACATATCTTGGCGTTATCTAAATCATTTCAGTTTAGACATATAACATTTTATACAAATAACATACTTTTCATAAAACATTGTCTTACAAAACAACTTATTATATTCAACTCATTTTACTTGGTTACTCGTTTAACCTTGCACTTATCTATACATATCATTTGATGTTATCATTTTTCAAATGGTTTACAAAGCAAGACAAATTACAAGGTTCATGACTGACTGTTATTAAACTTTCTTAAAAACTCAAGTCATGAATCCCACTTTCACAAAACCTATGTATCTCACAGGTATTTTTATGCTGGCGTACCTACTTTCACATGTGTTTTCAGGAGCTGTTCCATAGGATGTTGATCACGATACTAGGGTGGACCTGTGCCTTAGAGACTAAAACTGAAGATAGACTTAGTCAACTATGTTATAAACTCTTTGTTTTCCTGTTTAAGACAATGTACTACCCTTGTTTAATAAATAAAATGTAACTTTAATTTCCATGGTTGTATAACAATTAATTCTGTCCACAACACTCCCCGACGTTTTCCGCCGCGGTTGCATGTTATACGCGGTCGGGGTGTGACAGAAGAGTTGGTATCAGAGCCATTGGTTATAGGGAATTAGGTTATTAGTAATGCTTTGACCTAGACTATAACTTTCTAGGACCCTAACACAAGTTATCTTGTGTTTAGAGTTTAAAACATGCACATCACCTATCCTTAGGTGATAATCACAACGGGAACTTCGGTTCCGAATCCGCTTTGAAAATTTATCATCTGTTCTAGGATGATTGATTACTAGGTTTTGAACCCTCTGTTATATGGTTTTGAACCCTTTGGATTCTCAAAAATCTCGTCAAAGTTTTGGGTTAATAGTGTGAACACGTGCGAACTGGAAGAGTGAATGCCTGTACCCTGGGTTTTCTGTCTAAGGCTAGAGTGTTCGTACAAATCCACATAATCGGACCAGTCACTCTTACCTGGGAACTCTTGGGGTGAGTGTTCACTTATAGGCGAGCATGTCTTCGCGATACACTAATTCTGACCCATTCACTTTGACTAGACATTTCATGTCGCTTGTTTGCTTTGCGATGCATAACCGCCATCTTTGCTTTTGATAATATTGCTTCATCTCATTCTCTTCATCCAATCATCTCACTCGTTTCATTTCATGTTTTTCTCTTCTAGAATGCCTCCTCGACGCGACAACCAGATAGCTACTGCCGAGCTGGCGGAGATTATTGCGCAGCAGATGGCTGCTCAATTCCCAAATCTCTTTGCTCAATGGAACCAGGCCAACAACAACAACAATGGTACATGCAAATACAAGGATTTTAACTCGGCTAAGCCACTCAAGTTTAGTGGTTCTGAGGGAGCAAATGGGCTTCTTTAGTGGTTCGAGAGCATCGAGAACACTTTTCGCCACGTGCAGTGTCCGGATAATCGCAAGGTCGAGTTTTCTTCAAGCGTGTTTCAGAAGAGGGCTCTTACATGGTGGAATGGGGTTATGAGAGATCAAGGTGCAGAAGTTGCTCTAGCTCAGACATGGGCTGAACTGAGAGCTCTTATGATGAGGGAGTTTTGTCCCCGTCATGAACAACGGGCGTTGGAGAAAGAATTTGATGTTTTGAAGCAAGATAGTGGCGAGCACAGGGCTTATACTGATAGGTTTGAGGAGTTGAGTCTGCTTTGCCCAACTATGGTTACCCCACTCGATAAGGCCATCGAAAGGTACATCGACGGCCTACCTGACTCAGTACAAGACATTCTCACTGGTAGCAACCCTACCACACTCCGTCAGGCAATCGAGTTATCAGCGACACTGACTGAGTCGCAGATTCGAAAGAATAAGCTACACAGGAAGGGTGACAAGGGCAAGAAGCAGTCGGCTGACAAGGAAGATAGCAAGAAAGGTCAAAACAAGAAGGGAAAGGATTCTGGTTCCTCAAGGGGGTCAAGGAAGCGTAAGGCTTCCCAAAACTATGCTGTCACTGCCCAAGCTAACCAGGCAGCTCCCAACCAGCCTCCAGCAAAGAAGCCCTATTCAGGGAGTGCACCTTTGTGCAATCAATGCAACAGTCACCATCAGCCGCAATATCAGTGTCGTTTCTGTACTAACTGTGGGAAGTCGGGTCATCTTGCCGATGTTTGTCGGTTTGCTCAGAATCGCGCAGTTCAGAACCCTGCTCAACAAGTTGCTCAACAACAGGGTCAGGCTGCACGACCAAACTTCCCACCAGGTGCTTGTTATAACTGTGGGGATCTGACCCACTACAGAAATCGGTGTCCAAGGCTAGCCAACCAGAACCCGAATGCAAACCAGAATCAGGCACAGGCTCGAGGTCGAGTCTTTAACATGAATGCACAAGAAGCACAAGCAGACAACGAAGTGGTGAACGGTACGTTCTTTATTAATAATCAGCCAGCATCTGTTCTTTTTGATTCGGGTTCCAACAAGAGTTTTGTGTCATTGTCTTTTGAGACAATGCTTCGCGTGTCTAGAACGAAACTAGGTAAACCTTTGAGAGTAGAGGTTGCCAGTGGAGAACCCATTGTTCTTAATTCTGTTCTACGCGACTGCCAGTTGAACCTTAACGACCATATTTTTCCGATTGACCTCACGCCAATGCAACTTGGAAGCTTCGATGTTATAGTGGGCATGGATTGGTTATCTAAGCATCGCGCAGAGATAGTTTGTTCTGAGAAGATTGTTCGTGTGCCGCTGTCGACAGGCGAGATCCTACAGGTTCGTGGTGAGAAGCCTGCCGGTGGTCTCAAACTCATGTCTTGTTTTAAAGCTCGGAAATATCTGCGAAAGCACTATGTGGCTTTCTTAGCACATGTTACAGCAGATAAAGGCAAGGGTAAGTCTATTTCAGATATTCCTGTCGTTCGGGATTATTCTGAAGTTTTCCCTGAAGAGTTACCTGGTCTACCTCTAGCACGCCAAGTCGAGTTCCGTATTGATCTCGTACCTGGTGCAAATCCCATTGCCAGAGCTCCATACCGTCTTGCACCATCAGAGATGCAAGAATTATCTAAGCAGCTTCAGGAGCTCTCTGACAAAGGTTTTATCCGTCCTAGCTTTTCACCTTGGGGTGCTCCCGTTCTTTTTGTTAAGAAGAAGGATGGATCTTTTAGGATGTGTATCGATTATCGTGAGCTTAACAAGCTTACCATCAAGAATCGATATCCCCTACCTCGCATTGATGATCTCTTTGATCAATTGCAAGGCGCTTCTTATTTTTCAAAGATTGATCTACGATCTGGATATCATCAGCTTCGTGTGCATGAAGAAGACATTCCCAAGACAGCGTTCCGTACTCGTTATGGACATTATGAGTTCACAGTCATGCCATTCGGTTTGACTAATGCTCCTGCTGTTTTCATGGACTTGATGAATAGGGTCTGCAAGCCTTATTTAGATAAGTTCATCATCGTTTTCATTGATGACATTTTGATATATTCTAAGATGCGAGCTAATCATGAACAACATATTCGTCTTACGTTGGAACTCCTAAAGAAAGAGCAGCTTTTCGCCAAATTCTCCAAGTGTGAATTCTGGCTTAAAGAGGTTCAATTCTTAGGACACATTGTCAACGAACAAGGTATTCATGTAGATCCCTCCAAGATCAGTGCGATTAAGGATTGGGATACACCTAGTACTCCTATTGAAGTTCGTTCTTTTCTTGGTCTGGCGGGCTATTACCGCCGCTTCATTGAGAACTTCTCAAATATTGCAGTTCCTCTAACTACTCTAACTCAGAAGAACAATCCATTTGATTGGGGAGTCAAACAAGAGGAAGCGTTTCTGACTTTGAAACAAAAGCTTTGCGATGCGCCTGTCCTAACATTGCCTGAGGGAAATGATGATTTCGTCGTTTATTGCGATGCATCTAAATTGGGTCTTGGCTGCGTCCTGATGTAAAGAAACAAAGTCATAGCATACGCATCAAGGCAGTTGAAGATACATGAGAAAAACTACACCACTCATGATCTTGAGTTGGGTGCAGTTGTCTTCGCTCTTAAGATTTGGAGACACTACTTGTACGGTACAAAATGTGTGGTTTTCACAGACCACAAAAGTCTTCAACATATCTTCAATCAGAAAGAGCTCAACATGAGACAACGACGCTGGGTGGAGCTCCTAAACGACTACGACTGCGAGATTCGCTACCATCCTGGTAAGGCGAATGTCGTAGCCGATGCATTGAGTCGTAAGGAACGAACTAAGCTTCATTGTGTTCGTATCCAATCTGTTATTCAAACTGATATACAAGCCCGTATTTCTCAGGCTCAACAAGCTTGTGTTTCACAAGGTTTAATGGATAAGGAATTTCCTTATCACATAACTCTTGCTCTAGAGCTGAAGGACAATGGATCATATTACTTCATGGACCGCTTGTGGGTCCCAAGCCAAGATAATCTTCGTACCTTGCTTTTGTATGAAGCCCATAAGTCTCGTTATTCTATTCATCCTGGCTTAGATAAGATGTATAAGGATCTACGTATACAGTATTGGTGGCCTGGTATGAAGAAAGACATTGCCTTATACGTATCCAAATGCCTTACTTGTCTTAAGGTTAAGGCTGAACATCAGCGTCCTTCTGGTTTATTGGAGCAACCAGAGATCCCAGTTTGGAAATGGGAAAACATTACTATGGATCTCATTACTAAACTCCCGCGCACAAAGAAATGTCACGATGCCATCTGGGTAGTCGTTGATCGTCTTACCAGGTCAGCGCATTTCTTGCCAATCCGTGAGGATTTTTCGGCTGACAAACTTGCTCAAATCTACGTGGATGAAATTATAGCACGACATGGTGTTCCTTTGAACATCATTTCTGACAGAGATGCTCATTTCACTTCTCATTTTTGGAGAACCATGCAATCTGCTATGGGGTCTCAACTCAATTTGAGCACAGCTTATCATCCGCAAACGGATGGTCAATCTGAAAGAACAATCCAGACACTGGAGGATATGCTTAGAGCTTGTGTGATCGATTTTGGTGGTAGTTGGGATTCGCATCTTCCATTGATTGAATTCTCCTACAACAACAGTTATCACTCCAGCATCAACATGGCTCCTTTCGAGGCTCTCTATGGTCGAAAATGTCGTTCACCAGTCTGCTGGAATGAGATCGGCGAGGCTCAGCTTACTGGACCTGCCCTCATTCTAGAGACAACAGATAAGGTTAAGAAAGTTCGTGATAACCTTCAGATAGCTAGAAGCCGTCAAAAGAGTTACGCGGACCTAAAACGCAAACCCTTGGATTTTTAAGTCGGTGATCATGTATTACTTAAGGTCTCACCTTGGAAAGGTGTGATCAGATTTGGAAAGAAAGGAAAACTTGCACCTAGATACGTTGGACCATTCAAGATCGTCGAAAGAATCGGTAAGGTAGCCTACAGACTTGAGTTACCTCCTGAACTTGGAAATGTTCATCCAACTTTTCACGTGTCCAATCTCAAGAGGTGTTTAGCTGATGAGAACCTCCACATACCGCTTGACGAGATTCGTGTTGATAAAACATTGAAATTTGTTGAGAAACCGGTAGAAATCATGGAACGTGAAGTCAAGTGGCTCAAACGCAAGCGCATTCCTTTGGTCAAGTTTCGTTGGGAATCAAAGCGTGGACCCGAGTTTACTTGGGAACGTGAAGATCAAATGAAGGCAAAATATCCGCATCCTTTTCCACGAGTTTCCTCTAAATAAATTTCGGGACGAAATTTCCACAAGTAGGGGAGACTGTAACATTTGTGCTTGTAATCATTATGAACAGTTCAATTATCAATAAAACAATGTTATTTTATCCCAATGATTGTTTGATTGTGTTTTACATTTTTCATATTTTAACTTTTGTTCAATTTCAAACTCTACATCGCTTTCTAGAGAATTATATGCAAACTAGTATGTAAACGTACTCAGTTTAATGCGACAAATACTCCGGAACATCAACATATACTCAACATACCTTAAATAACCTTTACATAACTTAGAAATAAGTTTTGAAGGCTTTGGTATGGCAAAAACAAGTTAATTCGCTTACAGGGATTAAACTTGACAAACTGTGAAAGTATGCCAATTTAAACTGTAACGAACATTCCGGAACATGTCCATAAGTTAAACATACCATAAATGTCCTTTACATAGCTTAGAAATAGGCTTTGAGGGGTTTGGTATGCTAAAACAAACTTTTGGATCATTCAGGGGCTAAAAGTGTCAAAAAGTGCACAAGTTTGCACTTTCGCGCATAACTTACGTTCTGAATACATCCGGACATCCAAAAAATTTATGTAAGCATCCTAGTATTATGCCATAGTGTTTGGCATGAGAAAAATCCATTCGTCGCGCAATTTGGATCGTCTTTCGCGCTTATGCGCATTCCGTCGTAATTAACCGAACATCGCGACCGTACGGCCAAACGAACCGACATCCGACATATTTTTTAGCACATTTTCAGTTCCCTATACTTTAACATCATTTTAGAGCTTTGAAATGAGGTTAACGGGGCTTAAACATGCCAAAAACGCATCAAATACCAAGTTTTGGTGCTGCAGGGACCAAAACTGTAAATCTGCCAAACTTGGGGCTTACGGACCGTAAGCCAAAGCCCATACGGTCCGTAAGGGGTCCCCAGTATAGCAGAACCCACATTTAATGCTGATTGGCTCTTCAAATGGCGAAAGGTCCAAATGCCTTTTCACCCAATCAAAGGCCAAGGGCCATATTCAGTGAACCATAACATTTTGACACATGTACGCACAAGATCGTGGCACGTTATTCGATGAACGATCCTAACGGTTCCACTTTTCCTATAAATACCCCCCCCCCTATTTTGCTCAAAACCCACACAATCTGATCTTAAGGCTCTAAGTTGGAACCATTGTTTCATAGCTGAGCCATTTTGGTCTAGATTAGCATTCGGGGACCCTCCGTAAGTATTCTTTCGTTCTTTTATTCGCTTTTTCAGTTCGAAAGTCGACGTTTTGTTGACTTTCTGCATTGACCAGCTTATGGTCGATGCGAAGTTCGTTGGAACTTCATAACGTGAGCGTGATCACGATGGTTATGGTCCGTAGTGACCATACCTACTGATTACCACGTTATCTAGGCTCAGTGACGAGTCGTAGTTTCGGCCAAAATGCGCATTCTTGCGTATTTTGTAACCAAACTACTCGTGAGCGTCAAAGCCGTTTGCTTTGATGCCAAACCTGTTTTCTAAACTTAGTTAAGCACGTTCTAACATGCTTAGCTCGTCACTTTTAGTTTAGTGCTTATATAGGGTCGTAAGGTAAGCGATCTAAACCATCGCTTATACTTTCGAACCCGACCCATTTGGTCGATCATTAGGATCTGACCAAACACATTAGGTGACCATAGCTATAACCTTCCGAGGTTATGCCTTGTGGTCACGATGTTAGGCGTTCCAGACGCGTTCTACGCGAACGACGCGTGAGGTAGCATAAGCTACCTAAACGGGTCGTGATGGGTCGCAAGCACTTAGGTTAAGTTTCATTTTAGTATGTAGGCTTTGTTAAACCATATTACACGAGTCTCCATACTCGTTTGGTTTACGAACCCGCATACTATTCGATCCTTCCGATTTAGGTCCGGTATATTAACATAGCTACCTATTAGGTGCCGTTTGATATTCCGTGTTCTAGCATTGTTTGATTATTATACAAGAACTCAAAGCAATCTCAGGTGAGTACATAGAACCCCTCTTTTACCGTTTTCCAAACTGTTTTGGGGTGAAACACATGTGCCTACTTGTTACTTTCATGCTTTCCATGTTTTCACATCATATGCCTGCTATGTTGTTAGTACATTATAGTACATGATTTCATTACATTTCATACTATGTATGCCCGTTGTGTGCGTACTTAGTACATTGATTTACATTACATTTCTGTTGCATATGTTTACTCAGCATATGGACACATTGATTTACATGAACATTTCTGTTGCATATGTTTACTCAGCATATAGACACATTGATTTACATTACATTTCTGTTGCATATGTTTACTCAGCATATGGACACATTGATTTACATGAACATTTCTGTTGCATATGTTTACTCAGCATATGGACACATTGATTTACATGAACATTTCTGTTGCATATGTTTACTTAGCATATGGACACATTGATTTACATGAACATTTCTGTTGCATATGTTTACTCAGCATATGGACACATTGATTTACATGAACATTTCTGCTTCGTATGTTTACTTAGCATACTTAGTACAATTGTTTACATCACATGCCTTCATTTTGTTATGACATTTGGTTTGTTTAACATGGGACAATACATTCATTAACATTAGCTACGCCGTTCGTTAGTAGGTAGTGGTACCATAGGAATTGACAACTCCCGTTTCTGAAATCCTGGGTTTGATAGGATTGGAAGGAATGACCGAATTCGATATACATAACTTAGATAAACCTTTAATTTGTTTAAGGGTTTATCGCCGCAGTCTCAAGGCTTGGATGTATGCATAGTTTACAACACCGCATAAATGTTAATATCAATAGAGCATGCATTTTTCCACAGAACATAACGTTGATTTAAACCACGTTTTACTTCAACGACTTGTTTTGTGCATTTTACATATGGTTTAAGTTGATACATTTCGCTTACCATACATGATACATTTTGGGGAACACATTACATGATTTACGTTAAACATAAACACGTTGACATTGACATACACATTTGGTGGTTTACGTTGAACATAAACATTTGACATGGTTTACACAATAACACTTGACATTTGGTTTATACATGAACAATTTACATGGTGGATTAGTTTGGGTAAATGGTTTGAGTAACGTGGAGTATGTAATATGATGCAAACATGGTGGATACGCCGCTGGTACTTCCTATATATAAATGTTTGCATAATATTACATATCTTGGCGTTATCTAAATCATTTCAGTTTAGACATATAACATTTTATACAAATAACATACTTTTCATAAAACATTGTCTTACAAAACAACTTATTATATTCAACTCATTTTACTTGGTTACTCGTTTAACCTTGCACTTATCTATACATATCATTTGATGTTATCATTTTTCAAATGGTTTACAAAGCAAGACAAATTACAAGGTTCATGACTGACTGTTATTAAACTTTCTTAAAAACTCAAGTCATGAATCCCACTTTCACAAAACCTATGTATCTCACAGGCATTTTTATGCTGCGTACCTACTTTCACATGTGTTTTCAGGAGCTGTTCCATAGGATGTTGATCACGATACTAGGGCGGACCTGTGCCTTAGAGACTAAAACTGAAGATAGACTTAGTCAACTATGTTATAAACTCTTTGTTTTCCTGTTTAAAACAATGTACTACCCTTGTTTAATAAATAAAATGTAATTTTAATTTCCATGGTTGTATACCAATTAATTCTGTCCACAACACTCCCTGACGTTTTCCGCCGCGGTTGCATGTTATACGCGGTCGGGGTGTGACAATTCGAGTAAATCTCGAGGACGAGATTTCTATAAGGAGGGGAGAATGTAGCAACTCTCACTAAAAGTCCTATTTATTATTTTAATTAGTCTAATTGGAAACCCAAATTGAGAAACCTAAGTGATTCTGCAGAAACCCTGAAAGTTTTAGAACAATCAGAATCAGGATCAGGACCCTTAAAACTCAAGGGGGGTAAAACCTAGCTAATAATTATCCTCAAAACTCATTGTTTAACTTTGATTGGTGGAAATTTTCAAGTCAGCAAGCCTAGTCCCGAACTTAGCCGCCTTATAATTAGACTGCTTCCCTTACAGACAGTAAGGGATATGGCATACGGTCCGTAAGCAAGACCAAAATTCGGCTATAAATAGCAGGCCTTGGGACTTGCCTGAGGAAGTTACAACGACGCACAAACTCTCTGTGTACGTCGAATTATAGAGGAAACAGTCCAAAAACACACACAATCACTAAGTGCTGCTACGATTCAGGGTATTAATTCGATCGCTATTACGATTCAACGTCCGATCGATTGAAACTATCCAACGTATGATTAAGTGCTACTCAAATTGAGCTGATACTTTATTGATTCGTCGTTATTTCGACTTGAATATTTGAGTGCTGTTCGAATTCGGACTATGCTCTGTTATTCGTTGTGAATCCGTTGAATTGTTAAGTATTGCACTTTGTTAATCGTTGTGAGGGTTTAATCTCGTGAATTGTCGTAACTGCTGTATTAGTTACTAACCCAGTTCGTGTGCATCATTGTTTAAATTAGGTTATTAGGCTTATCAGTAGGCTAATTCCCATACCCTTACAATCAAAGAAGATAGGCAAACCAAGCAAAGCAAAAGCAAAGGTGAGTTCACGAACTTTCTACAAGGCACGACCATCCTCCAGAGGTAGGATGCCACTCCACTAATCTTCGCACACATGCCTGTAGGGCCGCGACGCGATACGAATACTAACCTTCGCACACATGTCTGGGAGACCGCGATACGGGCTAGTAAGCCAGTGAACCAACCGTGAATTCACTCAACTTTGTTGTTGACTCGTTGTTACATGCCTTGCAGGTCGTTAGGTCCCTAGCTTAAGGAGCTTGCACTGGGAGGCGTGGTCGTTGTGGGAAAACTTATATTAAACTTATGTTTTGCTTCCGCTGCAAACTTAAACTATGTTTTAACACCAATTGTATTGTGTTGGATTTTATAAATAAACTACATGCTTGTTCAATATGATTGGTGGCTATGATCCTTGGCATGTCACGCCTCCAAGGCGGGGTGGGGTTTTGGAGGGGTGTGACACTTATCACTTTCTGTTTCTCCTTTAATCCCAATTCATCTTCCTTAGACAATCCAGTAATTTCATTTACCGAATTTACTACCGGAGGAGAGAACATGGGAAAAATCTTGCAAGTATCTTCGGCCTTATTGACCGTGAATCCTTGCAAAGTCAATTGATTTATACTTAGAACGTTTCTGTCCAACTCCGGCGTATAAAGAACGCTTTGAATCCTTAATCTTTCATTATTTGATTTAATTTCGCCAGCCCCTATGCCCCGCATAAATAGAAAATCATTCTCCCCAGAATTCGTTTCAACACCCACTAAATGTTTTATACGTTTAAAAACATTTATGTTACCGGCATAATGATGTGAAAACGAGTTACTAACGTACCATATATCTCCCCACATACCGCCTTCGGTGCCAGTCATTATCATCCCATTCCGATCCTCTGCAGATATTCTTTGTGTTTGGATTTCGGCATTCACTGCTTGATTTTGTGAGTTGTGTTGTTTCATCATTTTCTTTTGATTTACACTCATAAATATGATGTCCTGGCCGGTGACAGTAATAGCATAATCTTGTTCTTTGATGTCTTTTCTCCCTCTCGCTTTGTTCTTCATAACAGTGTTGACACGGTAATGTTGATGAAGTGGCTCTGATACCACTTGTTGGCGGAAGCCGATGATCATCTTCACCATCCTTGTGAGTTTCGGGATATTTAACAGTGGAATTACTAGACATGATTGAAGCAGATTGATTGAATGAATGTTTGAATGAATAATGGAACGATTGGACAGACAAGAACGAACAGTTTTGAATGTCTTGGTGCCGGTGAATGTTGCCGGACCTTTCTTATATATACTAATGAATCATGGCGGTTAATTATGGCGGGAGAAACTGCCAAAGGACAGTTTTCGAATTTACCCGCTTATCACACACACCATAACTTATCATCATGTTCCGAGTCCTAACTTATATAAGTATAAATACACATACATATCATAAATATAATTAAGTTTAATAAATCATTCTATTAATTAGGCGGGATCATCACGGTCATGTTGCTATCTTTTTTTGCACACACATCGCACTTACAAGCAGTGTAAAGTTTACATCCTTGATACAACTTAGATATCATATGCATGTTCTTGTTAATAGCTTTACGCCTAGGTAAACATATTTAGCTTATGTTACAAGAGTATTGTAGTTTAAAACCTGTGGCAATCTGCTAGCTTTTGTCAAGTCAAATTCTGAAATTCTATACATATTTTTTGTTGTTCTTTAACTAATTATAACCTTAAATTTTAGCTTGAACTTGCTCCAAGGAAGGGAGTGCCACACTTGACGCGTAGGACACTAAATTATTTCTTGTGATGCTAGATTATTTCTTATGATGTTGAATTCACAATTTTCATGAGACCAACATGCGCCTAATCACTCATGGAGAATAATGCTGGAGTTAATTTTATGGACAAACATTAGTTTGGTCATTGACAGCTCTACACTGTGCGGTTACATTTATATTGTGTCATTTCAGTAGGATAAGGTCATGTTGTCATAGTAGAATTCTTTACACTGGTTGTTGTAATATGATAATTTATATCGTTAAACTAGAGGTGTGTATATTCGATTGGTTTTGAGTGCTTGCTATCCGGATCAAAATGTTTGGTTCCCGGGTTTTTAACTATTGCAAAAATTCAAGATTTTTGCCTCTATTTGGTTTTTGATATGTTAACCATTTTACTTTATTATTATTTAATATTGAGTTTGGTAGTAAAAGAAAAAGAAGAAAGTGGATGTATATATTATAATACCATACATATTGGAATAAGAGAACAAAAGTATACATGTGTCATGTAATAATGTGGAACCATGAGAATATAAAGTGTCTTCTAGAGTTCTAATCCAGAAGATAGCTAGCCAAAACACTATAATACGAAAGAAAAGACAACAATGAGACTTTGGATGACATGTAATTCCTTGATAAAAAAAAACAATTCCCTCCAAAATGACTATCTTCATACGTCGCTTGACTAACTAAAACCACATTTTATATTGTTGTCACCGTTGCATCGTACGGGTCTTCTACTATATATTTATGTGTGTGTGTGTGTGTTCATAATGTCCAACTTCATGTCATGGGTATATATTTACATAAATATATATTTCTTGTATTTTTGTTCACAATACTTGTAAGTGTATGCATATATAAGTATATATATACTTGGTCATTTTTCAATGTATATTTTGTAGGTGTATTCTTAATGGGTATTTAGTTAAACATAATTTCTTATATTTTTACACTAAATACACATAAGATATACAAATAAACACATTTGTATGTGAGTCGCTAAATATATATATGTGTGTGTGTGTGTGTTCCCTAAAATATATATATAAATATCCATTTTAAGTTTATGATAACTCTGGTTTCCTAAACTTACATTTTTAACCCAAAACTTTGTAAAATCATGTTTAGTGTTTTTAAACCATTTTAACTTGTAAAATCGTTGTTTAAACACACTTATATTTCTAAAAAAAGTTTGCCATGTTTTCCTTTGAAATATGGACATTTCGATGTTTTTCAGCATCTTTAAAATCAATTTCCAAAACTCAACATAAACATATTTAAAACTACAAATATATAAAGTTTATATTTTTCAACAAAACTCATGAATGTTAACTTGTATAATAGTCTAGATCGTTAAAAATAACAAGTTGTTACTAGACTTTTATACATACTTTGACTACCAAGTTTATGAACATGAACTTGTATAACTTCAAAGATTCCAAGGAAACTTATAAAGACATTTAACATACTTTTAAAAGACAACTTTCAAGTTCATCATGTTCATAACACTTTTGTTTATGTATTTTGTTAGATCTACTAGTATACTTGCTAGAGTTATACTTTAACAACTTCTAGCAAGCTTACTAGTAAGACTTTTCATATATAACACAAGATCTACAACAAACATCTCAATATCCATAACAAGAACAACACAAAACCCCATTATTTTAGTTATATATGTTGTTTATCTTAGGGTTTTCATACTTTTTTAACAAGGTTCTTTAATGACAACTTGCATTTTAGTGATCTTTACTTGATGAGAAGTAAAATGAAGAGATCTAGACAACTTACAACTAGCACAAGGCTCGGGAAGATCACTTGAAGAAGCGAAGAAGAAGATGAAGACTCCAAGCTTGGATAAAAGCTCTAGGTTAAGGATAAAAGCCTTCTTACACTTGCATGCATTAGACCACTTTTTATAAACATCTTGGAATGCTTGGATATAATTGTTCAACTTGAAAAATGGATTATGAATGGAGGATTGTGAATGTCGTAGCAAGGAGAGGAGAGGGAGAGAGATGTGTGTGTGTTTGAAGGTGAAAAGTGTTAGGAGAAGTGATAAGGTTTTTAGTCTAATGGTTCTCTTATAATTCCTCCACCTAAACATAATCCTATGGGCAAAGATTGGGCATCTTTGACCCATGTTGACCAAGCAACAAAGGAAAAGGGGCCCACATGGATGTGGACGACATTAGCATGGGGGGGGGGTTGTGGTGTTGTTTGGAAATGTTAAGTGTTAAAATGTTAACTTGATTATTTTTGCAAGTACTTGTAGTTTATATTTAGTTATGGAATTTTTTGATGCTTAATGATTTAATCAAGTGTTATGAGGTTAAACAATGTTAACTAGTATGTTAAACATGTCTAGAAAATGTTTGGAAGTTAAACCGGGTGTTAGTTTCGCTTACGGAATATTTAACGGTAAGTTATGTAAGTTTGTATGGCAATTGATGTTAATATATCCTTATGATATATTTAATGTCTTTGATAATGTTCATGATGTCTAACATCGTATATATATGGACCTTATACTTTCCAAACAATTCTGAAGTTGTTACTAGTTTAATGAGAATTGTTAGTTTAACAGTTCGAATCAGACAAACTAAATGTTTGTATATTTTCCAGAAAGTTCGATCATATATCCTTGTTTCCCACTTGTGGTTTGGTATAAGTTTGATGTCGGATATGATTATAAGTCCTATGCTTGACATTTAGGGGAGTACCGGAACCTTCCTGACACGACGGGTCTAACAGGACAATCTACCAATAGTTTTTTGTAATAGTTCGTATTGTTTCGCGGCGCGGAGAATAAAATCATGTGATATGTAAATGTAATGCATTTTCTGAGATTGCTAGACTTATGAGACTTAATCATATCATAATTAAGTCCAATTGCACGTATTTGTATATTTTAACGGTGATTAAGTTGTACGGCACCAGGTAATTATGCTGATTGTCACAGCCACCACTAATGTTTTCACCACCTTTACGGATAGAAAAACCTGATATCTTGGCATATTTTTGGTAAAACACGTAAGCTTCAATAGGCATAGCTGACGCTTCAACCTCTAGAATATACACTCTTTCCTTTACAAATGTTAACAAAAAACATTAATAAAAACTACTTGATATAATCACGCATGTTGTATAAAACAAAACAACATGCTTTTTTTAATCGCGCATGTTGTATAAAACAAAACAACAACGTGCGTTTTATTTACATTTCATAACGTGTGTTTCCATTTCATGACATGCGTCTATTTGTAATTTCATATGTTTTCATAACAATTAACAAATACTTAAAATACAAAACACTTAAGATCAATTACAAAACAACAGATCATTGAAAAATACGACATACATGAAAACCAGATAATTAACTAGAAATGTGAACATTCAAAATCTTAATTAAGTACTTACTCGTCAGATCCTTTGTTTCAACATTGACTGAAATCAGATTTCGAACTTCCTTAATCGTATCATGCTCGTCAGCCAATTCAACATGCTTGTCACCCAATTCAACATCTTTGAAATCAACATCTTCTGTGTTTCATTTGATGCTCGTCTGGGATCCATTGAAATAAAAAATTGATTGAAACCCTAATCAAAGAACTCAAAACCGCAATTGATAGCTTTAAAATTTCTGAATATTTGAAACTGATACGATTCATGATTATCGGGATAGTGGTGTAACTAACTCGCGATCTGTTGTTTAAAGGAATTGTTTGTTTTGCCCTTATGGAGAAAAATTAAAAGAGTGACACACGTCTGCATCTTGTGGTCGCTTACGTTTTGTATGATAAGAGGAATTGTATTCTACACTTCCTATCTCTCTCGATCTATATATATATGAGAGGGGGGGGGAGGGAATGTTATATGGAAAACACATAGTTAGGGAGAAAACTAGGAAACTATAACCTTCCAACATTACATGTCATATACATGTTTTTAAAGGTTTTGAGGAAAAAAAAACAAAAAACGCAGACCATTTTTTTTAAAATAATCAAGTTTTTGTGTAACAAAATATATTAATCATGTCTAACATATGTAACAATCGCGTTGTGCACAGTTACACAGAAGCTAGTTTATTGTTTATAAAAAAAAACTCTCGATGCCTTTTTGTTATTTTTTTCAAAAAAAATGTTGTGAGGTTAAACTTTCTCGGGTTTTCTCTCTAACTATGGTTTTTCTCCCAATACTTACACTATATATATATGTATATATATATAGAGAGAGAGAGAGAGGAAGGTTAACGTACATTACGGCTTAACGGACATCACGTACGACAGGTAATTACACACTTTCATTTTAAAATCACGCACGTTATAACTCAAAAATCCAAAATCACGCATGTTGAAACACAATAATCACGCATATTGAAAACATTAATCACACATGTTATAGAACAAATCACGCACGTTGTTGTACGTGAAGTACGTTAAGCCGTAATGTACGATATACTTTTTCTATATATATATGTGTATGTATATAGGATAAGGATCCGTTAGGAACCACCCCTTATTGCTAGAACCAATGTGGACACAACCAAAATACCTAAAAAATCTAAAAAACACACAATTTTTTTTTAATTTTTTTTAAAAAAATCGCTATACTTCGTCACTAAAAAAATTCGAGTAACAATTATCGATGCAATGTTCATATGTATCATTTATTTGACAAATTCCGTAATACATTACAAGTATTAGACAATTGCAGTTTCATTTACACTACCATCCGTAATACACTACTTTTTACATTACCAATATTAAAAAATTATTAAAAAAATTGTCATGTTTTTTAAGCTTTTTTAGTTAGCTTTTTAGTTTTCTCATTTATATGTAGTTTTCTAGTGATACTCTTTCTACTTGGGCATACCGTATCCAATAGTAGTATGTTGAAGTTTATTTTACTATGGACTCACTAACGTAAGATGACGTTTTTAAGTACATATTTCAAGGTGATTCCTAGTTCGCACTCAAAGCACATTCGAGCTATCTGACAAGGGACAAAAGACAAGTAGAATAGCTGCTTTGATAAAATTTAAATCTGCAACGAAATATGTAATCATGTAAAGTCTTCCGCTGTGTAAATTATGTGAGAACCCAACATAAGTGAGTTTCAAGGCACCAAGGAAATATTCTTGGTCAGTAGTTGCTATAGCCACAATAACCATATGTGGAGCGGTAGGTGTAGTTGTAGATGGATTGGCTTTTGGCCATCTGCACTCGCTTATAAGTTGTCTGAGTTTCAAACAGTTGATGCATTTAATCGGACTGTTCAGCACCAAGTCTGGGTTTTAATTTGTTACCATGTTAAGTTCTACCAATTCCTTTGAAACCCATGTTTGCTCTTAAAGTCAACATATTTGCCCTTGAGATTTAACCAAATAAAGTTGATAATGCTCATAAGTACACATCAACCCTCCAAACTCTTATCTTTTATAAGACTCATAACAAACCTTGTATATATTTACCCTTATAACTTAACCAAATATAGTAAATTAATACTAATATAACCAAACTTGACAACTAAATTAATATTTTTAACCAAACACAAAAACCCTATCTATACTACCTTATTAAATAAACTTGGTTTCTACCTTTATGGTAATTTTACATTGTGTACACATCTTGAAGCAACATGTACAAGAGGGCCAAGCTATTTTAGAGAGGCTAAACTTGCACATTGTCCAAAAATTTAATACACGTTTGAGGCATTTTAGGGATTTTGACACCTATAATTAAAATGACATGTGAAGAGTTATCTATCTATTTATTTTTACATTTTTGTTAGTTATTATATATATATATCAATTGTCATCGTTCTTTTGCGCCAGTCAACTTTCTAAATTTTAGATTTCACCACTACAATTTGTTTTCTTTGATTTCCCCCTTAACAAATATTTGTTAGAAATATGCTTTTGTTATGAATGCAGACATTCAGCCCCATAGGCCAAGCCTGACCTAATGTTAATGGGCTTTAGGGTTGTTGTTGTATTGATCTATATATATGATATATGTACATGAAATACGGATGAAGGAAATCTTTTCTTATGTTTTTGCTCTCTTGTTTATAACACGTTATCAGCACGAAAATGCTCTATTCAAAATGCTAATCATTTCCTTGCCGTTGTTTCTTTTCTCTTCTGGCCTCCAAACCGGATAAGGCAATTGTCCTGATCGATTCAAGAGAAAAACACTGTTGTAGTTGTGTTTTTGTGATCTTTAAACCTTCTAGTAGTGACAGAACAGGCATGGGTGTTTATGTTGCAATTGGCAGTCAGTGGTTGATTCTACGTTACGTGTATAAGAAATGAATTCCCATACTGTTGCGAGTCAAAATTTGCGAAAGGTAATATATATTGCTTGATTCTTTTACATTTATTGATCTAGAAAATTTATAATTGGGTTTTATTTGTATGGGTATGAAATTTACTGATGCCTAGGGTTAATAACATGAAAAGGATTTTGTAGGAATAATAGTTTCTTTTCCGCAAGATATATTACTCCATATTATTTCTTCTACAAACAAGTTTCTAATATCCTCAACTGACTTACGGTTTTATTTGGAGACGAATTTAATAACTACAATGTAAAATTCTTAAAGAAAAGTGTTTATGCGTTGGTACATAAAATTAAATTTGTCAAAGTTTTTTTAGTGAATTTCATTAATCATCTAGCAATTATTGTTTTTTTATTATATGCATGATAATTGAAACTCATTATAATATTCACATAGTATTAAATAGCTTATGTGTTCAACTACGACATTTTCGTGAATCATGCTTATACTGCAATCATTGTTATTACTGCTACTGTAGTCTTATCATTTAGAAGTTTATTCTTTTTGGTGAATTTAATTGAATGCAACAATTTAGTATGATTAGTTTGATTTTGAAATTTGATTACAAATAAAATCATGTAACTTTGAAGGTTTGAAAAAAATAGTTATGGAATTTATACACCATAGTTCATAGGTACAAATTATTGATATAAGACAAATTAATAGAAAATGATGATGATAAACTTGGAGAACCATGTGAATATTTTGATATTATTTACTTGTTTTAAATCCTTTACTAAAATTGTTTTAGATTTCTTTAATTAAAAAACTATGCATTAATAGATGAGTATTCATTATTTATTAACTAGTTTATAGACCCATGTATTACATGGGTTTTATGATAGAAAATGAAAGGCTTTAAGATAATCATGGAGTTGATCTAGTTCTTTGGGGAAATAAATGTGTTTTCCATTTATATAACCTTGAATGAGTTTTTTAAAATAAATATGTTATTGTTGAGGTTGGTTACGTTTGAAGGACACAACGATTATAAGTTTTAAATTATTTTTTATATTTCATATTATTTCTTGCATCACACATCATAAATATA
Source organism: Helianthus annuus (assembly GCF_002127325.2). Taxonomy (NCBI): domain Eukaryota; kingdom Viridiplantae; phylum Streptophyta; class Magnoliopsida; order Asterales; family Asteraceae; genus Helianthus; species Helianthus annuus. Next base: position 100,037,380 of record NC_035437.2, read on the forward strand.
AATTTTGATATGAATGCATATAACCCGAATATGAACTATGCATACAAAATTATAGAAAATATAATATTACTCGTTTTAAATAATGCGTTTATGAAGTAAGAATTTTGTTTTTGAATACAAAATAATTAGTATATTTTATTTTATATTAATATTTTCATGTTTTAAAAAGTGTATCAAAGTAGAAGCCGTAATAGATTTAGTTCATGATCTAAGATTATATATATATATATATATATATATATATATATATATATATATATATATATATATATATATATATATATATATATATATAGGGGAAGGTTCATTTGAGAAGAAATTTAATGTGAGAAGAAAAAGAAGCAAGGGCATATTAGTAAAATACTATTTCATTTATAACTCATATCATTAATTTTTAACTCTTTAATTAATTAGTCAACTAATCATTAATTATCTTACATATAATCTACAAAACCTACATATCAAAATTTTCATACATATACCCTACACATTATAGAATTTTATCCTACACATTCGAAATTTATCCTACACAACTCGAAATATATCCTACACAACTCGTAATTTATCCTACACAACTATTAATTTATTCTACACTTTAAATTAAATTGGTTTTTTAATTTGGAAAAAGTATATATTTTGAAAAGGGGTTACAAAATTTAATTTAGTTAGTTATTAAAGGGGAAGAATACAAATTAATGATTTTTTGTAAGTTTACCAATATACCCTTATATTAAAATTAAATGCAAATATTAAATGAAGTAAAATGAAGTATTCTTATTGGTTAAAACTTCTTCTTTTTTCTTCTTACAAAAAAATTCATCTCATTTGAACCCTCCACTATATATATATATATATATATATAAATTGTTTATACATATGTTTAACATTTGTGAAAACGATAATAACAAATTATAAACATGATGAGGTTATAAATTTTTGTTTACGTCAAATAGTTATGGATGTATAAATTTTTGGTTATCCCATCTTCTTTTGATAATGAAATATGTTTTTATTTATTAAAGTAGAGATATTATATTAAAGTATCGGTAAGTAAATAACTAATATTAATAATTAAGAATTAAGAATATTGAAGAGATATAATCATGAATATAAGATTACTTCTAATAGATAATAAATTCAATTATTTAATAGTCTTTATATTAATTTATTATTATTTACTATAAGGTTGAGATAGCATGATAAATTGCCACATGGCATTTTGGTGAATTTTTTTATTCTGAGAGAATGCCATGTGGCATTAAAGTTACTCTTTTATTAGTATTAGATTTTAATTCAGTCTTATTAATATCTTTTTTTTTAAAGGAAATTATTAATGAGTATTCATTATTTATTAATAATCTTATTAATATCTTTTAATGTTCATAAATTTGATTAATTCTTATTATTTTAAATAATCTTTAATATCTATTTAATTACAATCTTAAGTTATATGGAGTTATGAAATGGATAGTCACAATATTCATAAATTTGATTAATTCTTTTATTAATAAGTTAATTTCATAAAACAATGTAACTTACTGGCAAATAAATGACACATTTATTAATAAATTAATTTTATAAAACAATGTAACTATGCATAATTAATTAATTAATTAATTAATCCATTTAATAAAGGTAGTTGACCCAAAACCGATAACACACCAGCCCGTTATAACCACCAAGTCCGCCATTCCTGTATCACCTAACTTTATTAATATATAACGAGAATACCTATTCAACGAGCTAATCCAATACCACTACAAATGCTGATAATCACTAAAATTACCAACACTTTCTTCAATCCTAGGAAATTAAATTGTTTTTTTTTCTAGACATGACAAGCAAATTAATATGAGCTTAATCTCTTAACACTCACACACACATATATGTATACGTATAATGTCCTAGGATTGTGTGTGATTTATGTATGTAATTGATATGCATATAAATTGTGAATAATTAACATGCATATAACTTGCTTATGGGTAGATATTACGGATTTCATTTGTATAGCAATACTTCTGTTGGTCTCATTGTTTTAGATAGCATATATGTTATATGTATTACCTTTTGACAAGTTAAATGTGCTAAACAAATTAATACAAATTTCATTGGTAGTTGGTTACCAAACAACTACGCTGACATAAACATTGTTATGCTTTAGTGATTTGATATTTCAGCTTGTTACAATGCTATGCATAGTCAACATAATTAATTGTATGGTTATTCTTCTAATTGCTTGTTGTTGCTAAACAAATATTAATAGACATTGATATAGTCATTAGAAATGTGCCCTCACATGAAAATGATGAAAAATAACTATGAAAATAATTAGTGGACTTTAGGTTAAGTAAACTACTCTGATGTTAGTTACTTAAATTGATAGATAATAATTCATTTGAGTTAGTGTTGATGCTCATTTATACTGAATTTCACATGAATCCTAAATCAATGTTGAGAACCCGAAGTTCTCCCAAATGTATACAAAGTCCCATTTTGTTTTAATAATCATTTTTCAAGTTCAACCCAAACTTTAGTTCATCGCACTTGGCATTTTTGGCTAACATATAGCCTAGTGATGGAAAACCTTATGAATAGTACATGTTTTCCCTCTAAACAAAGGCTAAAACTATAATATTTCTCCTCCATGGCGTATTCTAGACGTGTGAAGATACCCGATCGACATGTTTGACCACCAGAAGTTAGTCATCCTTTGAAAAGCTTGGTATAAATCTTCTCGACATGCTCCTGATGCAGCAACACCGAGAATGTGATTTCACAAAACGCTCGGATGTAAATGTTATAATTTGTTAATGTCACCAGAGAAGCAAAGGATTATCAGCCGCATTATAGGCCTTATGTGTGGATGATCATGAAAAAAAACTGACATCTATGGCCTAAACGAACATAATATGAGGCGCTTACTAAGAGGCAATTGCGAGAAGGGGAAATACAAACATTCACTTCGGTTCAAATGTGTACTAGCCTAAGACCCCGCGAGCTTCGCGGGTGGCTAAACACCAACTAAACACATAAAATAATTTAAACGTAGAAGCGTTAAAGTGTGATTTGTTAAGCCTAATATTTTGAGACAATTGAGCACGTCTCAATAGTACATCTACATAATATTCGTTACAAATTAAGTTTTTGACAACTAAATCTTCATGATGTTTTCATGATGTCTTCTTTAACTCCACTATCGCATTCGTCCTCTGACATTATCAATTCCAATCAGGACGACTTAGAATTTAAAGCTCTATTGCTAGATTATTAAAAAGAGGTAATTACTGTTTTCGTCCCTGTGGTTTGTCAAAAATCACTATTTCAGTCCATTAGTTTAAAAATTGCAATTTCAGTCCTCGTGGTTTCACTTTCGTAACCATTTCAGTCCCTGTACTTACAGAATAAATAGATTGAAATGGTTACGAAAGTGAAACCACAGGGACTGAAATGGTCACGAAAGTGAAACCACACGGACTAAAATCGCAATTTTTAAACTAATGGACTGAAATAGTGATTTTTAACAAACCACAGGACGAAAACAGTAATTAACTCAAAAGAGTTAATTATTGTTTTATATACACGAAATTAATTTTGAAAAAAATAGATTCTTACTTAAGTGTAAGAACAACTCAAACGGGTTCTTAGAGATATCAACTGGTTGGCTACCCTCCAACACTTGATTTGCTATAAATCCCTTTTACTGTTATAGAAAAAAATAAGGTTATAACCCGAACATTTTCCGGGTAGGAAAATTTAATTTATAACAAATAAAAGTATAAAAATAACACTTTAACATCTAAAGTATCCTCTTTTCCTTTTCTCCATCATAAATTTTTAATTGGTTTCTTAAACTTTTTCTTGTTGTAAAGAGCCATAAAAACATACAAAAGCAAGAATGTAAAGTAACGTCTATATTTAGAGCATTTACATTGGAACCTCTATTCTATATTATATAGAGAAAATAATAGAGGAAACAACAAAAGTACCATCACATTGGAATTTCTATAATAGAAAAAAATTAAAGTAAAGTACACCACTATATTTATAGAGTCACATACATTCAACCCTCAATATTATTATTCTGAGTGTGTAATATCTAATATGATATTGAAAAGCTTCATTTATACCACAGCCTCACAAATTTTGAAAAGACCCATTTTTAAAAAAAGACTCATTTCATCACAACCTGTTTTAGTCGAGTTAATCACAGGTTATCCTCTAAATATCTTTTGACATCTATACATAAAATAAATACAAACAAACTAATTATAAGTCCGTCTTTAAACAATTTTTCAAAGTTTACCTACTTGAGCAATTAGAGATAAATATAAAGCAAATCACCCGTTAGGTAAAAACGGTTGAAATTGCGTTTTTTTTCAGTAAACCAAACTTTATTAATCACCAAAAGAGGCATACAAACAACAATTAAGCTTCCAAAAAAACATACTAAGATACATCCAAAATACTCTTACCCCATTACACATCCAATCACTTTAAAAAAATTATCTATACACATACACTAACCAAAGTCTAAACCAGAGAAAGTGGACCAGATTGAGAGATTGACGCCTATCGATCTGTTAATCATCCACAGAGAGTAGCCTCCTTAATGTCTTGCACTATTTTAGTTTGAAAAGCATCGACCCCTTTGAAGATCTTATCATTTATCCTTAACCATAGCCTTCATACTGTAATGAGAAATACAATATAAATCGGCATTTTTTTTTCGTGAGCGTATCCAGACTAATTCTACATACACAAACCTTCCAACATATTGATTTAGCGAAGATACGTGAAGCGAACAAAAGACAGGAAGAGCAGCTTTTATATTTTTTTATCATACCTGTAAGCATTTTATAAATAATGCTATACAAAATTACAGGAAGAGAAACTGTTATAGTTATTTTTTTTATAATATCAATCATGATGCTTAAACACATTTCTTCAGATTATGGCCCAATTTGATCAGATTCTAAAAAACGAAGAAAGATTATCATGAGATACTGTAAAACTGGGGTTTAGGATGTAAACCATAAAAATAACAAATTAATTTAGATGATTAGCCTTGCAGAAACCCAAATCGGGAAAGTTTACCTGAATCGTTAACGAAAAAAATCAGACTCAGATTGGGTTACTCAAGCGGATATTAATCACTGGAATAAGATCGGGTATCAAACATAAAAGCACACATGAGTTGATTAATGGAACAAAATGGTGAGGAGAAGAATATACACCAGTGAATCGAATAGAGATCAATTTCCCATAGGATCCCATTTAAGATATATAGATATAGATAAAGGACGGTGCAAGATATACCTTTCCTTCAACTTCTCATAGGATCCCATTCAAGAGTTCCTTGTAGGGGAAGGAGTCTGAAAGAAGCTCATCACCTAAAATTACAAAACACAATTTGAATTAGATATGCAACTCGAGTACAAAAGCAATAGTCGAAGAAGACTCGAATCATCCCTAAAATTACAAATAATATAGTCAAAGCATCTCATAAAAAAACATCAAGATTTCAAAGCATTCAAAATTTAAAATCAAACACAATAATGGTTTACTTCAAAATTTAAATTTAAAATAATGATTGACTTCAAAATTTAAAATTTAAAATCTGAAAATCAAATCACTAATATCCAATCCCGTAAATCAAGCAAACTTATTAGGAAAGTCTAACCTTTCAAATTTAAATTCAATTTACAGATTCGAAATTTAAAATCAAACACATTAATGGCCTACTTTCAAATTTAAATTTAAAATAATAATTGACTTCGAAATTGAAAATTTAAAATTAAACACTATAATAGTTTACTTCAAAATTTAAATTTAAAATAATGATTGACTTTAAAATTTAAAATTTATAATCTGAAAATCAAATCACTAATATCCAATCCCGTAAATCAAGCAAACTTATTAGGAAAGTCTAACTTTGCCAAGCAAAACCAACCGATATAGAAACAAACTCATAAGAGAGGGAAAAAATATAAAACAAACAAAAAGAGAGGTTTCAAAAAACGTAAATGAATTTATTTATAGAAACACTACAAATTTTCCGGAAATTAATACAATACCAAATTTATTAGTAACTAAAAAATATAGCCAAAATTAAATGAGCATAAAGGATGAAACCAAACATTATACCGGAAAAAAAATAGGAAAAAAAAACAACAAAACTAAAATTTTTGATTAACATGTCCGCCGAAGTTTAATAGTTCGGCAATGACATAAAATTTAGGGTTAACCATGAAAAAAAAAAACAAAACAAAAGAATCATTAATACATATTAATACAATACAAAATTTATTAGTAAAAAAACAAAGATTTTCAAATTTCAAAAAATATCATAGTTAGATTTGCCCAAAAAAAAAAACAAAATAACTTAAAAATTATAGAGATTAGCATAAATGATGAAAACTATCATTATACCAGATCAAAAAACACCAAAAAAACGATAATATTAAACTTACCTCTTGTGTTCGAAGAAGATTCAAACCAGAATTTTTGGAGATCGTTACTAATGGTTGGGGTACTCATGTTGAGGGAGTGTATCAGTTCCGAGTTGTAAAAAAACTTCGTTTGCTGAAACACCCGTTGAGGTCGTTGCTCTTTAAACAAGGAAATCTCCACAAGAAAGTAGATAACCTTAGATTGAAGTTGGATGTTATTCAGCAAAAATTGGATCAAGACTCGTCAGATGTTGCTATTCGTGCTGATGAGGCTACTATTAGCCGCGAGTTACAGGCGGCTTTGCTAGACGAGGAGAGGTTCCTGAAACAAAAATCTAAGGTGGACTGGTTAGCGGCCGGTGATATGAACACGAAATTCTTTCATTCTTCGTTGAAAGCCAGAAATCATTTTTCTAGAATAGAAGTTATTACGGATTCGGGTGGGGTTACTTATGAAGGTGACATGGTTTTTAAAGCGTTTGTTCAGCACTATGAGGGATTTTTCGGATCGGTAGGGGATATTTCTCTTGAACCGGCTCCAGATTTATTCCCGAAAATGTTATCTCATGATGCGGCGACCAATATGATTCGGCAGGTAACGACGGAGGAGGTCAAAAAGGCTATGTTTTCGATTGGTAACGACAAAGCCCCTGGGCCGGATGGTTATACGGCAGCCTTCTTTAAGAGTGCTTGGTCTGTAGTTGGTAATGATATTTTTAACGCGATTAAGGATTTCTTTGAAACGGGTAATCTTCTCCGGGAATTGAATCATACGTTAATTGTTCTCATTCCAAAGGTTTCGACCCCTATGATTGTTACTGATTTTCGTCCAATTGCTTGCTGTAATGTTTTTTACAAATGTATCAGTAAGATCATTGCGGACAGAATTAAAGGTGCACTTAATGATATTGTTAGCATCAACCAATCGGCTTTTGTTCCTGGTCGGAAAATCTCGGATAACATTCTTTTAACCCAGGAATTAATGCATAATTATCATAGAGATGCGGGTCCCCCGAGATGTGCGTTTAAAGTCGATATTCAGAAAGCTTACGATACTGTGGATTGGGGGTTTTTGAGAAAAGTGCTGATTGGTTTTGGCTTTAACATCAAAATGGTGGAGTGGATTATGGTATGTGTTTCTACTACATCGTTTTCGGTTTGTGTCAATGGCTCAGTGCATGGGTTTTTCAAAGGGAAACGGGGGTTGAGGCAGGGTGATCCAATGTCCCCGTATTTATTTACGTTGGTTATGGAGGTATTAACGAGTATTCTGCAACGTTCGGTACAAATTGATTCCTCTTTCAGGTTCCACAATAGGTGTGAAAGACAGCGAATTATTAATCTTTGCTTTGCAGATGACTTGTTTTTATTCGCTAGAGGGGAAGTTAGTTCGGCTAATTGCATTATGTCTTCCCTCTCGAAATTCACTAAGATGTCGGGTTTGGTCCCTAGCAATCAGAAAAGCACGGTTTTCTTCTGCAATGTGAAAAATCATACTAAGCAAGCTATTCTGAATATCATGCCTTTTAAGGAAGGAAAGCTGCCTGTCAGGTACTTGGGGGTCCCTTTGATTTCGGCTAGGCTTGGGTACAACGAATGTCGAGTTCTTGTGGAGAGGTTGGAAAAGCGTATCATGCATTGGAGAAATAAGCTGTTATCCTTCGCAGGAAGACTTCAGCTCATTAATTCTGTTCTATCTTCTATGCATATCTACTGGGCCTCAGTGTTTATTTTGCCGGTTCGGATAATCAACGAGCTTGAAGCTAAGATGAGAAACTTTCTTTGGTCTCAAGATTCTGCGTTTAATAAAGGTAAATCGAAAGTCTCTTGGAAATTGGTTTGTACGCCAAAATATGAGGGGGGCTTGGGTATTAGACGTGTGGGGGATATGAATAAAGCGTTGATGTCGTCTCATATTTGGAGCATTGTTTCTAAACGGGACTCCTTGTGGGTTGATTGGGTGCACTCGTATCGGTTAAAGGGCAAGAGTTTTTGGGTATGTAAAACGCCCGCTAGTAGTTGTTGGTCGTGGAGGAAGATATCTCAGTTAGGGCCGCTGGTTAGAAATCATTTTTGGTCGGAGATTGGTAATGGTGCCTCTACCTCAGCGTGGTATGATATTTGGTCCGAGTTGGGGCCTTTGGCCGATTTTCTTTCGCCTAGGGTTATTACAGATGCTGAGTTTAGGTTGGAGGATTCGGTGGCCGATGTGCATTCGAATGGTGGTTGGAGTTGGCCTATAGCGTGGAGGGATTTGTTCCCGGTCTTGATTCAGATTGATCAAGTTAGTCTGGATCCGATGAAAGATGATAGGCTTTTATGGAAGGATGGGAATGATCTTAATGGGTTTTCGACGTCTGGGGCTTGGCATTCGTTGCGCCATAGGGAACCGGATGTTGATTGGTGCAAAATCGTGTGGTTCGCTCAGTGTATTCCGAGGCACGCATTCATGATGTGGCTGATTATGAAACGTAAGCTACTTACACAGGATAAAATTCTGCAATGGGATTTGTCTAGAAGGAAAAACATGAATATGATGTGTTGCTTATTGTGTTTTGAGAACTTTGATTCCCATCCACACTTGTTCTTTGAATGCAAGTATTCTGCACAGGTGTGGACGCTAATCCGGGATAAGGGGGGTATGAACTCGGTCAGTCCGATATGGTCAGAAGTTGTTCACTGGCTTAATGCTCGTAGTCTTCAGAAGCGGGCGGATATTTATGTGGCTAAGCTCCTCGTTGCGGCTACTGCTTATAATATTTGGCAAGAGAGGAATGCTCGGTTGTTTAAAAATCAACTTAGACCTCCTGAGACGGTTAGTGATGTTATTCTCAAAACAGTGCGATACAAGTTGATGGGAGCTAAGTTGAAGGATACCGTGAGGGTGCGAAAGATTCTTGAAGAATGGGAGATCTATGCGGATGACAAAGACGACGATGGAGGCTGATTAGCTGTATTTGGTTTTTTGTTTCTAGATTGTAGTCTAGTGGTTGTTTCCTTATCTTGGTTGTTTGTTTTGGTTTGTTTTTGGTTTGACTTTCATGGGGTGTGTCTCATGATTGAACTAGTGTAGGCTCTCTACACTACTTGTGCTTTTTGATTGTGAATATATAGAATCACCGGGGTAACCCTTTACCCAAAAAAGATTCAGACTCCTGCAATTGCATAAAAATTAGGGTTTATCATGAAAAAACAAAAAATAAAATAAAAAAAATCAGTAAGAGCATCACTCTTTCAAAGCCATCAAGAATAGATCCATTAATAAGATTATATTCGAAAAATTTAAATCATCATCAGCAACATAAAAATACAGAAAAATGATTAAAAAAAGTGCGATTAAGAATTTAAAATGCATAACAATCTAATCTAGTTTACATACCTGCAGAATAAGTGAAATGATCTACAAAAAAAGAAGAAGAACAAATTCTAAGAAACTTGAAAATTAATGTGATTGTCGAAAATTATGGAAACTAACACAAAATTTGGAAGCAATTAAAACTTTAATATAAGTTATCTTGATAAATTTGGAAATACGTTACAATTTAGACAACTTTGATAAGTATCAATAATTGATATAAATTTCAAAAATTCAAATTTTGAAAGAATCAGTCAAAACAATTTACCTAAATAGTTAAATATTATTCAAACTTAAATTCAAAACCAATGAGGTTAATATATTCATAATATAATCAATATCTAAATGATTGTGAGAAAAAAATCAATCACAAAAAATACAGAAAAATGATTAAAAAAAAGTGCGATTAAGCATTTAAAATACATAACAATCTAATCTAGTTTACATACCTGCAGAATAAGTGGAATGATCTACAAAAAAAAAGAAGAAGAACAAATTCTGAGAAACTTGAAAATTAATGTGATTGTCGAAAATTATGGAAACTAACACAAAATTTGGAAGCAATTAAAACTTTAACATAAGTTATCTTGATAAATTTGGAAATACGTTACAATTTAGACAACTTTGATAAGTATCCATAATTGATATAAATTTCAAAAATTCAAATTTTGAAATAATCAGTCAAAACAATTTACCTAAATAGTTAAATATTAATCAAAAACTTAAATTCAAAACCAATGAGGTTAATATGTTCATAATATAATCAATATCTAAATGATTGTGAAAAAAAATCAATCACAATCATGGACCTGAGAAGAAGCTCGAGACCACTGATTCAATTCATACCTTAGTTGTCGAATGAAGAATGTTGGCTGGAAAAAAACTCATCTTCACAATCAGTACATTGATAGAAACCCTTAATAAACCCTTACCATCTTGTCGGATGAAATACGAAGAATATCAAAATAGAATACGCAAAATTGAAGAACGCAAATCAAATAGCAAACCTTTAAAGGATTAAAAAGATTGAAAATGTAAGATTTTGAAGAGATATCATGTCTTTTCATTGCCTTTAAAGATAATCTTGCAAATTCTTAACCCCAAATTGGAATTTAAATCTGATAATTTCTAATATAATTTTAGTTAATTCATGAAATTTAAATGTTCAAAAAGAAAAGGACAACAATGATTTAACTACAATACATAACACAAATATCATTTATAAGTAAAAAATTATGTTCTCTCATCTTGATAGAGGACATCAAACAGGAAGCGACATTATCAAACATGAATCGATATTTGAAGAATTGTTACCTATTTGTTGAATCGTTTGGAGAAGACAGTGATGGATCCCATCTTTCAAAAAGCACCAAATCTTGAAAAATATCACAGAAGCACTCAAGAAATTAATAGGTATTGATGAATGCATAAGTTAGAAATCACTGAAACCCTAAGAAGAGGCTAGGTCTTCCAGACACCAACAACGCCGCAAAAAGAAAATTGAAAACACGGATACATACCTTATACGCCGCATAATAAGGACTGGTTGCTTCCACTCGCGATTGAAGATGAAGAAATCTAGGGTTAAGGAGATTGCAAATAACATATTAAAGATCGATAGATGATATCTAGGGTTTAAGGAAGAAATAGATAGTGTTTAACAATGATAAAGAAAAATCAAAGAAGGAAAAGAAAAATAACATACCTATGTTTTTCGAAGATCCATCGATGAAGAAGGAAGAACCGCATGCAGGAGATAGGTATTAGGGTTTTGGAGTGAAGTGAAGCGTATTAAAGAAGCTAAGGAGGATGGTTTTGGAGGAAAAAGCAAAAAAAAGTGGTCTAAGCAAATGCCACGTGGCAAGTAATGGCTTAAGCTAATGCCATATGGCTTAAGCTTGTTTTGCTTTATTAGAAGTAGTAGATTGACCAACCAGTGATACACAAAGACCTTATCATACTCACGTGAATGCATGTATCTTACATATGCAAATTTAGAAGCTCCAGTAAAGCGATCACAAATTGAGGTGGCAAATGTCTGATACACATCACAACTAACAATGTCACAAATATAAGTAATATAATTTTTAGTTATCTTAGTAGAGACGCTATTGATACTATTTCACGTGTTAATAGCATATTAAATGCTCCAGAAGAGCATCGATAGTTTACCCGCTGATATTGAATTTTGTAATTCATAATGCATCATATTCTAATGTATACCGAAGAAAATTATTAAATTTTTTATGCCCTTCCAAAAAATAACCTCCTACAAACAATCCCTCTTATATGAGACCATTGAAATGTACAGTTGTGTGGATTGTGGCATTCATACATGGTTACATGTGAGTTTTTAGCTACCCGTATGTAGCATATGCCCAACACTATGGAACGTTGTTTTTTTTGACATGGTTTAACATTGTTCTTTGACAACCCAATTGTAGGGACCATTGTTGGGCACAATGTGAAATATAGTGAGAGGCATATGTAGTCGAGACGGAATTCGTCAATTGATTATATCAATTCAAAACAAATGCTTATCACAAATACTCCCTATTACTACTAGTCTCCTGAAGAGAACCAAGTTTTCATTTTTTTTATATTTTGCTGTGCAGCCTATGTACCAATAGCACCACCATAACATATAAAATGGGATATGTACATCGTATTCTCAGTCTTAGGGGGAGACAAGAAAATGAAAGACTGGTAACAAAAAAAATGCATCATATTATATATCGACCCCTGAAGTGGTCAATGCAAATCTGAAGTCCAAAAGAAAGAGCATGTATTTGCAAATAATAACAAATGAAATACAAGATGCATTCACTAACACAAATAAGGTGACAAAGTCACATATACCATCTTAAACTTATCTGCTCGAATGGAAGTACTCACAAAATGATTATCATATTAATAAATTGAGAGCGATAAATCGGTTCCAAAAAGATAAAACCCACAAACACAAAAAGAGCAGAGTAACGCAGTTGGTGTAACCCCAAAAGAGGTAGCACATAAAACACCATAAGTGGTTGCATACAAAACCCCAGAAGTGGTTGCATACTAAACTTTAAAGAAGGTTGTTGTCAAAACCCCAAAAGAGGCTAATGGAGTTCTAAAAGAAACTCTAGTACCAAACAAATGTGAGATCGCGATGAATTATGTACAAAATAAGTACAATATGGAACTGTAATGAAACACGTGTAAAATGATATATTTGATTATGCTATAGCAATAGATGTAATCGATGAAAAAAAATTACGTATATAGAAAGTGTGCAAGAGTGTATGCACACAAATAGCCAAAATGGCTACATGACTTAAGGTTGAACTAAATTTGCTCGACAAACTAAACGTTTTCGAACGAGCAATTCTAACACCCATAGACGTCAAACCAGTAGGTTATAAATGGGTGTCTTTAAATAAAAGGAAATGTAAATAATGAGTTTTTGCGATGTAAGGCACGCATTTTAACATAAAGATTTTTCCCAAATCCCAGCAGTTGATTACGAGGAAACGTATACCCCTGTAGTGGATGCGATAATCTTTAGATGTTTAAGCGGCCTCGAAATCTCAGAATGACTTCAGATAAAACAACTTATGGATGCCATCACCGTATACATGTACGAGACAATTGCAAATGACATCTGTATGAAAACCCCTGAAGGATTAAAAATGCTCAAAGCATTATGAAACAATAACCCCATATGTGTTATATATATATGAATCTTAAAGGAAACTACTCGTATGTGGTACAGTCGACTATACTTTGAAAAGAGAGGTATAATTTTGATAAAATTAGCTACATCTATTTAACAAGATTTCACTCTTACAGTGATAATGTAAACATCATCGAGGGGGAACTCTCAAACTAAAGAGGAAAATTTTGAATGACCTTTACAAAGTGTAGTTATTCTCGACCTGTAGTTCGAGTATATATGTACTATTTTTGCTCATCAATCTGACTACATCTAGAAGATGTTATATTGAAAAAGCTCATTCGTTGGGTACATTAACGATTGTCTGATCGCTTGACATAGAAAAAATATTCTTATCAACCCCAAGAAAAGGATGTTGAACTACTTAGTTAAGAAGTACCATACTTAATTGCGATCAGAGCATTGACGTATCTTGCAAACAAGACGACATCTGATATTACGTTCTTGCTAGATGTATTGGTAAGATTACAGTTCTAATCTCAAATGTTGCATTCTTTTTCCCTTCACTAAATTTTTCCCATTGGATTTTCTTGTAAGGTTTTTAACGAGACAACATAACTGATCCAGTA